>NC_064629.1:694518594-695190469 GCF_023864275.1 Schistocerca cancellata
ACAGAGATATATAAACAGACAGAATACGGCACTGCGGTCGGCAACGACTATATAAGACAAGTGTCTGGCGCAGTTCTTAGATCGGTTACTACTGCTATAAAGGCAGGTTATCAAGATTTAAGTGAGTTTGAACGTGGTGTTACAGTCGGCGCACGAGCGATGGAACACAGCATCTCGCAGGTAGCAATGAAGTGGGGGTTTTCCCGTACGAAAATTTCACGAGTGTACCGTGAATATCAGGAATCCCTTAATACATCGAATCTCCGACATCGGTGACGCCGAAAAAAGATCCTGCAAGAACGGGACTAACGAGGTCTGAAGAGAATCGTTCAACGTGACAGAAGTGCAACACTTCCGCAAATTGCTGGAGATTTCAGTGCTGGGCCATCAACAAATATCAACGTGTGAACCATTCAGCGGAACATCATCAATATGGGGTTAAGGAGCCGAAAGCCCACTGCTTAACCGTGATGACTGCGCGACACAAAGCTTTACGCCTCGCCTGGGCCCGTAAACACCGACATCGGTCTTTTGATGACTGGAAACATGTTGCCTGGTCGAAGGAGTCTCGGTTCAAATTGTATCGAGCAGATGGACGTGTACGGGTATGGAGACAACCTCATGAATCCATGGACGCTGCATGTCCGCAGGGGACTGTTCAAGCTGCTGGAGGGTCTGTAATGGTGTGGAGCGTGTGCAGTTGGACCCCTGATGCGTCTAGATACGACTCTGACAGGTGACACTTACGTAAGCATCCTGTCTGATCACCTACATCCATTCATGTCCATTGTGCATTCCGACACATTGAGCAATTCCAGCAGGACAATGCGACATCCCACACCCCTAGAATTGCTACAGAGTGGCTCATGAACATTCTTCTGAGTGCAAACACTTTCGCTGGCAACCAAACACCCCAGACATGAACATTATTGAGCATATCTGGGATGCCTTGCAACGTGCTGTTCAGGAGAGATCTCAACCCCCTCGTACTCTTACAGATTTATGGACAGCCCTGTAAGGTTCTGGTGTCAATTCCCTTCACAACTACTTCAGACATTAGTCGAGTCCGTGCTACGTCATGTTACGGCGCTTTGCGTGCTCGGGGGGGCCCTAAATGATATTAGGCAGGTGTACCAGTTGCTTTGGCTCTTCAGTGTATATATCTCAATTTTACTGTTAAATGCATGGTACAAAGTATGCGTGTATTGGATAGAGTATCTGAGGAAGATGTTCATACATTCGTTTCACAACCTTACACTCCATCACATTGCGTCATACGTTAATGCTAGTATTTGAAAAAAAAAAATGTAATTATTGCTAACATATGTAGCCAGTGTTACTGTCTTTTCCAAATAATGATAACAGTAATAATCTTTTAAAATCAAGTTAGTTTCGTGACCGAAACGCGATTCAATCCTTTTGTTTCTATCCCTTAAACGATTACGTTTCCCCCGCCCCCAAATTGGATAATGACACCCAGGTTTGGAATCACTGGCCTAGACCATGATGAAATAGTGAAAATGGTGATAATAATAATAACAGTAACTGATGCTGATGAAAGAAATTGCAACCTTCGGTGGTTTCATCCTCTTCGGTTTTTTGCAAAAGATATGAGCGGGCCAGTCACGAAGTAACTTACAATGTGGACAATGGGAGCCTCTCTTCCCGCTCCACATCGTCACAGTTGACGCTAAGAGACATGTGGGCATTGCACACATATTTCAGTCCCCCGTCACACTCGTATGTTCAAGTGTTCCCCGCAGTCGGGAAAGTAAAGAATCATTTTTTGGTATGCTCGGGTAGCTTTCTAGCATCGGCTTTCTCTCACGCACGGGTAGATTACGCGCGTCTCGGCGGGGAGGGTTGGCTGTCCCGTCCCTCCAGTCGCGAGCCGCGCGCGCCGCCGCCACGTCGTCCTCAGCTGCCGTGCGGTGGCGCCACTTTTGCACGGCATATCGCTTGGCCTTGGCGATGGCCCGCGAGTTGTGACTGGGCAGGAAGACGGGTACCGCTTCGCCACTATAGCTAATGAAGTGACGGCCCGTGCAAAAAGGGAGCACCGGCACGCCGAGGTGCTAGTGCGGGAGAACCAGCAGCGCCGAACAAGTAAGTCAGCACTCAGCTGCAGTTGTAGCTCGAGCTAACGCGCCGCCGCCTCGCCCGTCGCGAGACCCTGCACTTGGCTTACCGCTGCTAACCGAAGGTCGCAACTCGTTTCATCGAACTTATCATGTCGCAACCTTAGGTAACTCTTCTGCGTTACTAGTGTGCACCTCTGAAGTCTCTACTCTAGTGCCCATTTCTTTTTTTACATTACTTGATCATACCGTCTTCCTATGGGCTACGATTCCACAATTGCCTTCACTTCGAGAGTTCTTTTCTCTGTCGCTAGTATTCCTTCGTTCTATTACTACTTCTTGTTCGCTCTTCTTCTGAGGACGCTCTTCGCGTTTTTCTTGCTTTCTCGTGGTTAGATTCACCACTTCCATTATTTTTGTTCTGAACCTCTTTCCTTTTCCTAAATTTTTCTTTACTCATCCCACACTTTCGTAGATCCTGACATACTCCTTTCATAAATGGAATTTGAGTCTTTCTGTTCTATAGGAAAGTCAATATCATAGTTGCAACCTTTTCGGCTTTCATTCTTTTAATGCGTCCATAGAAAGTCAGCCTTCTTTTTTTATTGTGGTTGAGATTTGTTTCAGATTTTTCATATGATTCCGTGTTTGCTCTCAAATGAAATGTAAATTCATCTGTTGTTGCATGTTTTGGCCCCAAGGTCTTCCTTACAAATTTCTTTTCTTCTCTATTTCTGAGAGCCTGTTTCCGGCAATTGTCTCTGCTGTCTATAAACATTCAGGTTTATCTATGGTACTGCAGTGTCTGAATTCGGCGTGATAATACAGGCATTTGTATTTGTAAGTATTTTGGCGTAGTTCGAATGCTGTGTCTGTCTTCCGGCTCTTTCTTCGATTGCTGCCTTCTCATTGTTGATTGGGGCGAGAATCTCACCTAGGTACTTCTGTATTCTTTTGCTTTCACGGCACCCTGTTTTCATTGTCCGTGCTGCATCTTTTGCAGCTATATTCGTGTACTCTGTATTGTTAAAACAAATTTGCAACACTGTCCTTTCTGCTGATTCTTTTAGGACTTATATTTGTTTGGTTGCAAAGTCCAGATTTTCCGCAATAATACTAGATCGTGTCCGGAAATGAGGCATTCGAAATTAAAGCCAGTCTTTTGATAACGTAATTGGATTAAGTTTGGGATATTGTGTCGCCTCATTTATTTCCGCCATTCCTGGATTACCTTTTCAACAATACAATTAAATAGAACTCCTTGTCTTATTCCTGTTTTGATTTCAGCTTGTTCAGCTAGCTCTCCCAAGAATTTACCTTGTTTCCACAATGCAATTTTCACTTTGCAGCATAGTGTGCGCTGATATGAGCAAAGGCAAAGGCCCCAAGTTCTAGTCTCGGTCCAGCACACAGTTTTAATCTGCCATTGTCTTCGTCAGAGTTTGTTGTATAGATATTCTTGTCTTGTTATCTATTCGAAACTCTTTCACCACTTCTATAAATGTGTCTCTGTCTATAGTCACACGTGTTCTTAATATCAACAAATGTCAAGATCACCTTCTTATCTCCATCTACCATTTTTAGTTGTGATCGTGGTTGAAATGTTGAAGATCTGTTCTGCTCATGACGGTCCTTTCCCGAACCCTGTTTGGTAGTCTCCTAGTTGAAGATTTCTGTGACGATTATATTCCGTAGTGCTTTTGAGAGTATCTTGTATGCAGCTGGAAGAAGTGATAGGTCTCTGTAGTTAAGATTTGTTTACTTCCCTTTCTTGAGTAACTGGTGAATGATTGTGTCAGCTCAAGAATATGAGTTTTTTCTGGGTTCCAAACCGCCAATCTAGTATTGTCAGTGCAGGGTGTAAAACAGGACATTTTGTACTTACATGTTTTGTATGTGACATACCACTGAAAACTTTATAATTTTAACTGGTGCATAAACTTTAAAATTATGACTTCCTTTGTATAAAATATGTAGCAGTAAAATTTACAATTTTTTGCTAACAATGTACATCCCCCCCCCCTCCCCTTAGTGCTGTAGAGTTAAAAGATACTCCTCGAAAGGTTGAGCATAATTACACAGCCGACGCGGCTTATCCCAAATTGTCTTTTATACGATGATGCCACAGCGAAAGATATTATGGTCACATCACGACAGAGCCGTGGCATTTTTCTTAACACTCACTTTATTTCTACAGCTCGGTTACCACTTTTAAAGCCATTGGTAGGTGTGACGTGGTTCGAAAAGATTTATTCGATTTCACAATGCTATATCTACACAATGTATGAAGACAGAAACTTGACGTGAAATTTCATTTACGCATCGGACAACGATGTTTTTATTTTCAAGAGAACCATTACATTTTACAAGGGTTTATCTTTTACATACATGCGCATACAATCGTGTGAAATCAGCTGAATCTTTTTGAAACACCCTGTAGTTTTCATTGATATCTGACTGCGACTTTCAGAAATCTTAGTGTTATTCTCGCAGCAATACTAATCTGTTCGTTTCACGTGCTCCAGCATTTTCACGACTTCGGTTGTCTTTAACGCTAGGACACTAAAGGGGAGAAAATGATGTATTGTAACTAAACCGTCGTAAATGTTACTGCTCCGTATTTTATTCATATAAAGCCATAATTTATAGTTTATTAACTAGTATGTCACATACAAAATAAGTACAAAATGTCCTGTTTCACATCCTGTACTGACAATCCAGATTGGCGAGAATCGCGAATTGGTACCAACCGCAATCGTAAACTCTACGAGGGTTTAGTAATCTAGGTTTCATGACTTCGCCAGCAACAGGTGTTAAAAACTATTGTATCTCGTGTGAAGATGGGATTTAATAGATTGGTCGTGGCGCGACAGACCTGAAAAGAAAACAACCGTAAAATGCAGACCACTGATGTGCCACATGCATGGCAATGTTGCGCGAAGCCTGACTTGCATCGGTCAAGGACTTCCCAGAGTAACCTGTCGAATGACGCGTTAATGCCGGTCAGGAGATTCGTCCGGTGATGTGACGCCACATCACTTCGAAGAGTGTTTGTGTTTATTATGAAATGTTACTTCTCACGTAAATAATGTAAGATTGTACAAAATGAGTTTCAAACAATACTTCCTGAGGCATCAGTCAGTAATAAGCAAACACTATGCGAATAAAGATCGGACTTTTTGTATGAATGCACTGGGTCTGTGACGAGTTGTAAGTGGAATAAGATGTTTCGTCTGCCTGTGGCATGTGCTGTATTGGCACCCGAATCCCGTTTTGCATACAGTTTTAATCATTTTGGCAACTGTAAAGACCTATTAAGGCTGAAAATGAGTTTGTTTGGCGCTTCCATCTGGCTTACGTGATTGATGGGAGGCTGGATGGCACATCGTTTCGTGTACCGAACATAAAATGCTATACTGGAACATAAGAAAAAGTTTTATTCAGTTCAGTGGACAGCACAGCTCGAAAACACGGGACTGTTACTTAGGAGGAATCTGGTTCATGCACCAGTCATGCCAATGGTTTTTTTCCCATTATTGCAAATCGTAAGATTTTTACCGGTTGGAATGTTTCCTGCCTTGCAATAAGTCTCATCATATGTCTCGCTTAGGTTTCCATAAGCAAGATACCACCTGCCAGGTTAGGCGCAATTGTGCTCTCCAGTGTATGGTTTACCAGACAGGTTTTAGGTGCTAAGACGTCTTTAGTTCCACAGCTGTCACTTCATTAGATAAAGTATTATACCTCCAAATGAAATACGATCTACCACCGTTTTACGAAGACAGCTGATTCCTTTGAAATGGACGAGACCGATTTCCTTCCCCATTCTCTTCCACCCAAGCTTGTATTCCATCTCTAAGGACTACGTCGTCTACAGAGCGTTAAGCCTTAATCGTCCTTTTAAATCTGAGACTGGACCCTGCAAGTCAAGTTTTTTTTTTTGCAGCCAGTTCTTTACATGTGAGGAAGAACGCCTAAGGCTCCGTCCCATGCTTTTCTCACCACTTCTACATAATCCTCTCCCTGTGAAGCGTTGCAGCTTGATGGCTCAGTCACTGTAATCACACAGCACGATGCAAAGGTCTCAAGCTTAAAGTGAAGTCGGGTTTTGTGGCTCTTTTATGGTTCATGTGTAAATCTAATTTGACATTTCGTTTTCACCGGTGTGTAACTTAATCAGAATCCGATCTGAAAAAAGTTTAACTGCCAATATGAACTGGTTTGTTGAGCGAAGCACTGAATCCGTCGACTGGAAAAAATTATACCGTATTTAAATTTGCAAAGACGAACTCTTTCTCTGTTGCAATTAGTTCACAATGCCGTAAAGTGTGTTCGTATCGTTCTGGATTTAGAATTTCCTTAAGCGAAATAAGAGGATCACTCCCTAACCGCGAAAAACACCTCCATATCATACCATCACCTGCGCCGGACTTCACTGCGCTCGAGCCATTCGCCAAAACGAAACCGATCCATCGGATTGCCTCAGGTTATACTGTGATTCGTCTCCTCAAATCTCTCCTTTCCAACCATCCACTGTGAAATGGCGTCGCTCTTTACATCACCTCAACTGTCACTTAGCAGTGACTACTGAAATGTATCGCTTACGAGGGACTGCTCCACCATTGTATCCCATTCTTTTTAACTCCCTACGCACAGTCATTGTGCTAGCTGGAATGCTGGTAGCACTTTGACACTCCTTTCGCTGATCTCACGCAACTTTTTACAACGGCCCTCGTCAGTCCCTGTACCTCAGTATATGAGGTTTGCCTTACCTTTATGCAGATGTGGTTGTTCCTTCGTGTTTCCACATCACAGTCACATCACCAGAAGTTGACTTGGACATCTTTAGAAGAACTGAAATGTCCCTAATGGATTTTTTTCTCAGGTGACATCCAATGATTGGTCCACGTACGAACGACCCATTCTGCCCTTACTGCTTCTCTACTGACAACATAGTAGTCCTCAGCTCTTTTTATACTGGCGGGTTCGCCTCAAGTGACATCTAGTGGTCAATTCCGGAATTACATAGGGGTGTCCGTATACTTTTGATCAGATAGTGTATAAGAAATCTCTTTCTCAATAATCTTCTGACCACAAAAAATCTCTGCGTGGAGCCACCTACGTAATGGAAGAAAAAGGCAACTTGTATATTCAGTGCTGTTTAGTAGACCACGCTAAGTCCCCAATGATGAAGGGGACAATGTGGTTTGTGTACTGTCAACATAGAAGAGCCAAAAAAACTGGTACACCTGCCTAATATCGTGTAGGGCCCCCGCGAGCACTCAGAAGTTCCGCAACACGACGTGGCATGGACTCGACTAATATCTGGAGTAGTGCTGAAGGGAAGTGACACCATGAATCCTGCAGGGCTGTCCATAAATTCGTAAGAGTACGAGGGGGTGGAGATCTCTTCTGAACAGCACGTTGCAGCGCATCCCAGATATGCTCAATAATGTTCATGTCTGGGGAGTTTGGTTGCCAGCGGAAATGTTTACACTCAGAAGAGCGTTCCAGGAACCACTTTGTAGCAGATCCGGACGCGTGGTATGTCGCATTGTTCTGCTGGAATTGCTCAAGTCCATCGAGATGCACAATGGACATTAACGGATGCAGGTGATCAGACAGAATGCTTACATACGTGTTACCTGTCAGAGTCGTATCTAGACGTATCAGGGGTCACACATCACTGCAACTGCACACGCTCCACACCATTACAGAGTCTCCACGAACTTGAACAGTCCTCTGCTGACATGCAACGCCCATGGATTCATGAGGTTGTCTCCATACCCGTACACGTCCATCCGCTCGATACAATTTGAAACGAGACTCCTTCGACCAGGCAACATGTTTCCAGTCATCAACAATCCTATGTTGGTGTTGACGGGCACCGGCGAGGCGTAAAGCTTTGTGTCTCGCAGTCATCAAGCGTACACAGTGGGCTTTCGGCTACGAAACCCCATATTGATGATCTTCGGTTGAATGGTTCGCGCGCTGACACTTGTTGATGGCCCAGCACTGAAATCTGCAGCAATTTGCGGAAGGGTTGCACTTCCGTCACGTTGAACGATTCTCTTCAGTCGTCATTGGTCCCGTTCTTGCAGGACATTTTTGCGGCCTCAGCGATGTCGGAGATTTGATATTTTACGGGATTCCTGATATTCACGGTACACTCGAGAAATGGTCGTAGGGGAAAATCCCCACTTCATTGCTACCTCGGAGATACTGTGTCCCATCGCTCGTGCGCCGACTATAACATCACGTTCAAACTCACTTAAATATTGATAACCTGCCATTGTAGCAGCCGTACCCGGTCTAAGAACTGCCTACGGCAGCGCCGTATTCTGGTTGCTTACATATATCTGTATTTCAGTACGCATGCTTTGGCGCTTCAGTGTATATCGTGGCATAATTTAAAGCTTTGACTGAGCACGCAATGTCACTTTACGTCAAGAACGCTTGTCAGCGCGGGAAGTTGCCTGCCATCTTTACCTAGACCACAATGACATCATTCGAACATTCAGCTGCTATCCTCATACACATAACATTGTTGATCTGCCACATAGCGATCGCCTGCAGTCAACAACACCAGCTGGTAACCGATCCTGTAAATTGTACCTCGTAGACATCCTGAGAAGATTGCAGCAGACCTGTGCGCTGAAGCAGAGTGGAATGCTTCGACTCAGTCCGCATCCGTCTCTAAACGATCAGTTACGAGTAGAAGTCAGAACTGTGAATATAAAATAATTACCAGAAATTAAAAGAAATAAAGTCACACCGAGTCTTAACATTTGCTTTCAATTTTAACAGAGCCTCAGGCCCGTTCTTCACGGGAAGTGCGAGGGTTGCAAGATTACCCACGATGCACCGGTTCCGCCGGCGTCTACCGTGTAGACTTGCACAAGATTCCCGCATACAATCGTTTGTAGACGGAATAGGAGGGATTGTATTCTGACGCGTATGAAGATGCTTGGCGCATGTGCAGACGGTCAAGTGGGGAGCCCAGCTGACAATCAGAGCTAAGTTCTTTGTGAATTGTGCAGCTGCTCTACGGAATGTCATTTGTTCGTCTGATGAGTAGTTCTGGTGAAACAAGTGCTATTTTCGGTGGGCATTATTTAAAGCTATATCTCAGTTACAGGTGCATGTATAAACAGTCTTGCATAGAAACTTGTTCACTATCCTGTTCTTGTTCTGAAAATATTTAAATGGCTTTTATAATGTGGATTTTTACATATGTGAGCGACTTAATTTCATACAAACAGCAAGAAAATCATTAAATACAGCATCTATATTAGCGACATAGGAGACAATCTGAGTAGCCGTCTTAGATTGTTTGCAAATGATGCTGTCATTTCCCGTCTTGTAAAGTCACCATATGATCAAAACGACTTGCAAAATGATTTAGATAAGATATCTGTATGGTGCGAAAAGTGGTAATTGACCCTGAATAAAGAAAAGTGTGAAGTTATTCACATGAGTACTAAAAGAAATCAGCTAAATTTCGATTACGCGATAAGTCACACAAATCTGAACGCTGTAAATTCAGCTAAATACTTAGGGATTACAATTACAAATAACCTAAATTGGAACGACCACATAGATAATATTGTGGGTCGAGCAAACCAAAGACTGCGATTCATTGGCAGAACTCTTAGAAGGTGCAACAGGTCCACTAAAGAGACTGCTTACACCACGCTTGTCCGCCCTATTCTGGAGTATTGCTGTGCGGTGTGGGATCCGCATCAGATGGGACTGACGGATGACATCGAAAAAGTACAAAGAAGGCAGCTCGTTTCGTATTATCGCGAAATATGGGAGATAGTGTCACAGACATGATACATGAATTGGAGTGTCAGCTATTAAAACAAAGGCGTTTTTCGTTGCGACGGGATCTTCTCATGAAATTTCAGTCACCAGTTTTCTTCTCCGATTGCGAAAACATTCTGTTGGCACCCACCTACATAGGGAGAAATGATTGTCACGATAAAATAAGAGAAATCAGGGCTCGCACAGAAAAATTTAAATGCTCGTTTTTTCCCGCGTGCCGTTCGAGAATGGAAAGGTAGAGAGACAACTTGAAGGTGGTTCATTGAACCCTCTGCCAGGCACTTTATTGTGAGTAGCAGAGTAATCACGTAGATGTAAATGTAGACGGTGACCGTTTAAAGTACAACTAAGTATAGTAATCTTACAAAAGGACATAAAATACCTGATAGTCTCGAGAAATGAACTGAAGCCGTCGATCCGCTTGCTGGAAGTTGACAACTGCAGCAGACATGCGGAGCAGACGACTAGACCCTACCGTGTGAACGCTTCTTTGTTGTTGGACGATCTGTCGCGTGGAGCACTGCCGTAGACGACGACATTTTTGTGCGTGTCGCCCATCCCGTAAAGACACAGTCTCCTTCGACGATCGTTGCAATTATAGTAAAGCTGTCGCACTTTCTCGAACTTGTGCGCCTCGCGCCCTGAAACAGCTGGCTAGCGACATCCAGAGGTGTCAGTCTCGTCCTTGAGTTCCCCTCGCCTATAAATACTGACGTTCATTTTTTTTTCACTTCCATTGTGAATCGGGTGCCAAAACTACACGATTTTAACTACGAGACAATGCAGACTGTCTATAGCAAACAGCCCCGAAAAGAGGAATTTGTTAATATCTAATATAAATTAGGCCGGGGGGGGGGGGGAGAGATTTTTTCCGCGTGGGGACTGGATGTTGTGTTGTCCTCATAATCATCGACACGCAAGTTGCCCAATGTAACGTCAACTCCAAAATACTTGCAACTCGGTAGCTGAACTTCCGAGACCGCAGCTCGTGGTCGTGCGGTAGCGTTCTCGCTTCCCGCGTCCGGGTTCCCGGGTTCGATTCCCGGCGGGGTCAGGGATTTTCTCTGCCTCGTGATGACTGGGTGTTGTGTGTTGTCCTTAGGTTAGTTACGTTTAGGTAGTTCTAAGTTCTAGGGGACTGATGACCATAGATGTTAAGTCCCATAGTGCTCAGAGCCATTTGAACCATTTTTGAACTTCCGAGGTGGGGACTCCCGGCCGTCAATACCATACGATCATTTCATTTTTTTCTCATTTCATTAATAGTCAGGCAGCAGTTAGAGTTGACGGTAAAGTGAGTTCATGGTTTAGAGCAGTTTCAGGGGTAAGACAAGGCTGCAACTTGTCTCCACTGTTGTTCGTTTTATTTATGGATCATATGTTGAAAACAATAGACTGGCTGGGTGAGATTAAGATATGTGAACTCAAAATAAGCAGTCTCGCAGATGCGGATGACTTAGTTGTGATGGCAGATTCGATTGAAAGTTTGCAAAGTAATATTTCAGAGCTAGATCAGAAATGTAAGGACTATGGTATGAAGATTAGCATCTCCAAATCGAAAGTAATGTCAGTGGGAAAGAGATATAAACGGATTGAGTGCCAAATAGGAGGAACAAAGTTAGAACAGGTGGACGGTTTCAAGTACTTAGGATGCATATTCTCACAGGATGGCAATATAGTGAAAGAACTGGAAGCGAGGTGTAGCAAAGCTAATGCAGAGAGCGCTCAGCTACGATCTACTCTCTTCTGCAAGAAGGAAGTCCGTACCAAGACTAAGTTATCTGTGCACCGTTCAATCTTTCGACCAACTTTGTTGTATGGGAGCGAAAGATAGGTGGATTCAGGTTACCTTATCAGTAAGGTTGAGGTTACGGATATGAAAGTAGCTAGGATGATTGCAGGTACTAGTAGATGGGAACAATGGCAGGAGGGTGTCCACAATGAGGAAATCAAAGAAAAACTGGGAATGAACTCTATAGATGTAGCAGTCAGGGCGAACAGGCTTAGGTGGTGGGGTCATGTTAAACGCATGGGAGAAGCAAGGTTACCCAAGAGACTCATGCGTTCAGCAGTAGAGGGTAGGAGCAGTCGGGTTAGACCAAGGAGAAGGTACCTGGATTCGGTTAAGAATGATTTTGAAGTAACAGGCTTAACTTCAGAAGAGGCACCAATGTTAGCACTGAATAGGGGATCATGGAGGAATTTTATAAGGGGCACTATGCTCCAGACTGAACGCTGAAAGGCATACTCAGTCTTAAATGATGATGATGATGATGATTCATCCATTTAAGTATTGTCTGAAGGTCTTTGTCTGGAGCGTAGCCCAGTACAAAAGTGAATGGTAGACGATAAGCAGTTCAGACAAGAAGAGAACAGAAGCTTTTGAAATATGGTGCTATGGAAGAATATTGAATGTTTGATGGATAAATCACGTAACTGATGAGAAGGTACTGGAAAGAAATGGGAAGAGAAGAAATTTATTCCAGAACATGACTAAAAGAAGTGGTCGATTGGTAAGACACGCTCTGAGGCATCAAGGAAAATCGTCAATTTGGTACTGGAGGGAAGTGTAGGGGGTAAAGGTCGTAGAAAGTGATCAAGGGATGAATACAGTAAGCATGTTGAAACGGATGTAGGTTGCAGTAGTTATTCGGAGATGAAGTTTTGCATGGGGTAGACCAGCGTGGAGAGCTGCGTCCAGCTAGTCTTCGGAAACGAACAACTACGAGAGAGGAAAAAAAAAAAAAACAACAACAACAGGCTTCGACACAGCTCGCCGGATCATTTCCTTGTAAAAACTAAACGAAACAATTTTTTGCAAATTGCATAGCCATTGATTAATGTTGTATTCTGATGAGATCTTTCACTAGGCAGAGGACAGCGTACTGAAATCATTCTTAGTGCAAATAACCGAACGATATGGCGGAACATTGTACTGTACTCGTATCTCAATATATGCTGGTTTAAGTTTTTCATTATTTCCCTAAATGACCTCTGTGAATTAAGGAATGATTAACTCATCAAGCCCACGACCGCACCCGGCCCCTGAATAGGTGGACATTCTCTAACGACCTCTATTTCTTCCTGCTCCAGGCTTCGGGTTCCGCCACACACTTTCAAATGGCTTGCGGAATATTGATGCAAATGTATTGCTGTAATGTAAACTCCAAACGGCCTTCCTTTGATTGCTAGCAAATTAAAACAACGTTGGCAGGAATCTCGAAAATGACTCTCTAGCTGGCGCATTGCTGGTGTGCTGTGTCCTGCTTCTGTGCAGCCGAGTACTGGTTCTTCACAGAAAATGTAGAGTGAGTGCAGCTGGCGAAAGTCGCAGATTCCGGTTCGGCGTGCCCCTTTAATCTGCCTCAGTAATTCCTAACAGCGTTCCGTCTGCTGCTTCTGAAATATTTCATCCATTAATAAATGACGAAAACCACTACAAAAGGCAGGCTCGCAACAGGGAAGAGCATAAGTCAGATTTCCATCCAGCCATTTGATTTGGGTTGGTTTTTCGTATGTTGCCAAAGTCGCTCATAAGAATATCGCGATGGTTCCTAGAAATGTATCACACCAGAATATTTCTTTCGTACCTGACCACCTGAACTAGCGATCCATCTTTAACGACTTTGGTTCTATGGGACGTTAAAAAGAGACGAAAAACGAACGATGAACAGCAAGACCCAAATTATTCGGGTGCTAAAACTTTCTGGCGGATTAAAACTGTGTGCCGGACCGAAACTCGAACTCGAGACCTTTGCCTTTCGCGGGCAAGTGCTCTACCAACTGAGCTACCCAAGCACGACTCACGCCCCGTCCTCACAACTTTACTTCTGCCAGTAACTCGTCTCTTACCTTCCAAACTTTACAGGAGCTCTCCTGCGAACCTCAGTTGGTAGAGCACTTGCCCGCGAAAGGCAAAGGTCCCGAGTTCAAGTCTCGGTCCGGCGCACAGTTTAATCTGCCAGGGAGTTTCATATCAGCGCACACTCCACTGCAGAGTGAAAATCTCATTCTGGTATTCGGGTGCTGTTTATCTGGCTAGCAGCCTATCTGTGCATAGTTCGGCTATTTTTGAACAAACAGAAAACGATGCCCGAAGTATTCTGCTATAGTTAGAACTAATATTATCATTTAAAATACAGATTCCTGCTTGTGAACACGTAGATGACGAAAACATCCGTTAGTAGTTGAATAACGATGCCCATAAAGCGACATTGGACCAGCTAAGTGATGTCGAAGTAATAAACAAAATGTGTTCGATAGAAAAATAGAACGATCGATGAAACCTCGAGGCACTGAAATATGTTGTTCTGTTATTAGAGTATGGGAGACAGAATTCATCTGACTATACCGATCTTCTGACTCCTCGCAAAATGCGAATCGTCGTCAGGAAAGAAGTGAATGGAAAACGGAAACATGAAGAAAATGGACCATTATTGCCCAAAAGTGAACTTAAATCGTGTGATACGAAATATAGTATAAGCGTAATTTTGTAAATACTGGGGTTGGATAAAAATATGGAAACTCCATGAGAAACGAAGCTTGAACATAAATGCAAATTCTAGCCAAGTCTGCAGGTTGCGATGTTGCATTTGACAACGAGCGGCACCTGTGCAAGGTTCTCAATACGTTGCAAGCGTCAGGACAGTGTTCTGTGTAGTTGTGAGTGCATTATATTGGAGCTAAGGGAATCAAATCAAACTTGGGTAGATTAATGGTGCTCCTATGATGGGTGCTTCTGTAACGAAGTTAGTCGAAGTGTTTGGTGTTTCAAGAGGAACCTTATCGAAGATTTATACCGCATACAGAGAAAGTGGGAAAACGGCATCCTCTTAAGCCGCAAAGCGGACGGAAGTGTGTGCTGAGTGAACGTGACAGACGGTCATTGAAGAGGAATATGACGAGAAATAAGGGGACGACAGCTGCAAAAGTCACATTAGAACTGAACGCCGCACTCGCGAACCCTGTCAGCATCAAAACAACACCTAGGGAGTTCCATATGCGAGGAATTGCATGGCGAGCTGGAATTCCAAAGAATGTGTGATGCAAACGCCCGTAACAGGTAAAGGTGGTGCCAAAGCCATAAAACCTGGACTGTGGAGAAATGTAAAAAAAGTCATCTGGTCGGACGAGGGACTGAAACGTGTCGGATTCGGGGATGACTTGGTCAGCCATATCGCGTTATTCTTTGAGCCCTACGGTTTCTTCAATATCACATCACTGCCAAGGATTATGTGCCATTCTGGCCGATTAGTGTGCAATGTTTGTTCCCCAATGGTGACGCTGTGTTCCAGGGCCCCTGTTCGCACAGGTCGCGTCGTCCAGGACTGGATTCATTCTCGCACCTCTCCTGGTCACGACAGGCACTAGATCTCAATATTATTGAGCCTTTGTGGTCTACTTTGGAGAGAAGGGTGCGTGATCGCTATCACCTCTATCATCGTTACCTGCATTTGACACTGTATTATAGGAAGAATGCTATAAGAGTCTCTTGAAAACCATACAGGACCTGAAACTTGTTGGCAGATTAAAACTGTGTGCCTGACCGAGACTCGAACTCGGGACCTTTGCCTTTCGCGGGCAAGTGCTCTATCATCTGAGCTATCCAAACACGACTCACGCCCCGTCCTCACAGCTTTACTTCTGCCAGTACCTCGTCTCCTACTTTCCAAACTTCACAGAAGCTCTCCTGCGAACCACGCAGAACTAGCACTCCTGCCGGCCGGGGTGGCCGAGCGGTTCTAGGCGCTACAGTCTGGAACCGCGCGACCGCTACGGTCGCAGGTTCGAATCCTGCCTCGGGCATGGATGTGTGTGATGTTGGGGTTGGGATGTTTGGGGAAGGAGGCCAGACAGCGAGGTCATCGGTCTCATCGGATTAGGGAAGGAGGGGAAGGAAGTCGGCCGTGCCCTGTCAAAGGAACCATCCCGGCATTTGCCTGGAGCGATTTTTAGGGAAATCACGGAAAACCTAAATCAGGATGGCCGGACGCGGGATTGAACCGTCGTTCTCCCGAATGCGAGTCCAGTGTCTAACCACTGCGCCACCTCGCTCGGTCTTGTGTGTGATGTCTTTAGGTTAGTTAGGTTTAAATAGTTCTACGTTCTAGGGGACTGATGACCTTAGAAGTTAAATCCCATAGTGCTCAGAGCCATTTGAACCAACTAGTACTCCTGGAAGAAAGGATCCTTTCTTCCGGGAGTGCTAGTTCTGCATGGTTCGCAGGAGAGCTTCTGTGAAGTTGGGAAAGTAGGAGACGGGGTACTTGCAGAAATAAAGCTGTGAGGACGGGGCGTGCGTCGTGCTTGAGTAGCGCAGATGGTAGAGCATTTGCCCGCGAAAGGCAAAGGTCCCGAGTTCGAGTCTCGGTCCGGCACACAGTTTTAATCTGCCAGGAAGTTTCATATCAGCGCACACTCCGCTGCGGAGTGAAAATCTCTTTCTGCATACAGGACCTGTATTTATCTATTACAAGACGACTGGAAGCTGTTTTAAATGGCTACTGGTTTCATACACCGTATTAGGCATGGTAACGTGTTGTGCCTGTGGTGTTTCCATACTTTTGTCCAACTCTTGTATGTTTTCAGTTTCTGGCGAGTAACACGTAAGTAGCCCAGTGGACATTGAAATGTGACATGTTGCATATTTTGTGAATACAATTAATGGTAGTTTCCCGCGAAAACTCTTGTGTTTTGGATTATCCGTGTTTTTCGGTTATCCGTGCAGTCTCGGATCCGCATTTATCCGGCTAATCAAAAACGTGCTATAGGGATTACTTGCTGAATTTGGTTATACAAAAAGAAGGTCTGTAAAACGTAATATTCGAAGAAAAATGAACATTGTAATATCACAAAAGTCAATAACCATATGCCCGTTAAATGGTTATTCTACCTCCCAATCGTTTGTAAGTCAAAGCTGTCGTAGCAGAGGGATTCCTCTACTCTATCACGTGTTTATGTAATTAGTGGTGCGCTAATGAGATCTCTAACAGTGACTAATCAAGCAACGATAATGTTATAAGCCGTCTTGCTAGCATAGTTAACGTGTGGCGTTCGCTACTTGTAGGTTACGTAGCTAACATGTATCTATTATTATACGCAGATGAGTGTAAAGCCGTCTACTTCGTACTAAATATTACACTGAGACTAGCCAAGTGACAACAATTTTCTGTGTGAAAAAAAGTTTCACATTGAACATTTTTGTGATATCTGTTGAGTAAGTCGAGTCGCAAGTACGCAAGTACGGAACTATCTGACTTCGATTCCGTCCTTTACACGGCAGATCAACCGAGTGTATTAATTAACTGATTCATAGGAGACTAGCTGTATCCAGTTCCATTTCCTTAACTGGATTAACAACCGATGCATTAAATTTACTACACGCGTTCGGACAAATGGCACCAGTGTCGCGCACTTACAATTCAAACACACACAAAAAAATGAAAATGAACGAAAAAATTACACCTTACACAATGAGGAATTACCTTTGGCTGTCAACAATTGTACATGAAGGTAACCTAATCTTGGGTTTATTTACTTATTCTTCACTATTGCCGCCTATTATCTGGATTGCTAAATATGCCATTCAACCTATACAGGGAGGTCCATTGATAGTGACCGGGCCAAACATCTCACGAAATAAGCACCAAACGAAAAAACTACAAAGAACGAAACTCGTCTAGCTTGAAGGGGGAAACCAGATGGCGCTATGGTTGGCCCGCTAGATGGCGCAGTCATAGGCCAAACGGATATCAACTGCGTTTTTTTTTTTATAGGAACCCCCATTTTTATTACATATTCGTGTAGTACGTAAAGAAATATGTATGTTTTAGTTGGACCACTGTTTTCGCTTTGTAATAGATGGCGCTGTAATAGTCACAAACGTAAAAGTACGTGGTATAACGTAACATTACGCCAGTGCGGACGGTATTTGCTTCGTGATACATTACTCTTGTTAAAATGGACCGTTAACCAATTGCGGAAAAGGCCGATATCGTGTTTATGTATGGCTATTGTGATCAAATTGCCAAACGGGCGTGTGCTATGTATGCTGCACGTTATCCTGGACGACATCATCCAAGTGTCCGGACCGTTCGCCGGATATTTACGTTATTTAAGGAAACAGGAAGTGTTCAGCCACATGTGTAACGTCAACCACGACCTGCAACAAATGATGATGATCAAGTAGGTGTTTTAGCTGCTGTCGCGGCTAATCCACACATCAGTAGCAGACAAATTGCGCGAGAATCGGGAATCTCAAAAATGTCGGTGATGAGAATGCTACATCAACATCGATTGCACCCGTACCATATTTCTATGCACCAGGAATTGCATGGCGACGACTTTGAACGTCGTGTACAGTTCTGCCACTGGGCACAAGCGAAATTACGGGACGATGACAGATTTTTTGCACGCGTTCTATTTAGCGACGAAGCGTCATTCACCAACTGCGGTAACGTAAACCGGCATAATATGCACTATCGGGCAACGGAAAATCCACGATGGCTGCGACAAGTGGAACATCAGCGACGTTGACGGGTTAATGCATGGTGCGGCATTATGGGAGGAAGGATAATTGGCCCCCATTTTGTCGATGGCAATCTAAATGGTGCAGTGGTTCAAAATGGTTCAAATGGCTCTGAGCACTGTGGGACTTAACTTCTAAGGTCGTCATCAGTCCCCTAGAACTTAGAACTACTTAAACCTAACTAACCTAAGGACATCACACATATCCATGCCCGAGGCAGGATTCGAAACTGCAACCGTAACGGTCTCGCGGTTCCAGACTGTAGCGCCTAGAACCGCTCGGCTACCCAGACCGGCAATGGTGCAGTGTATGCTGATTTCCTACGTAATGTTCTACCGATGTTACTACAAGATGTTTCACTGCATGACAGAATGGCGATGTACTTCCAACATGATGGATGTCCGGCACATAGCTCGCGTGCGGTTGAAGCGGTATTGAATAGCATATTTCATGACAGGTGGATTGGCCGTCGAAGCACTATACCATGGCCCGCACGTTCACCGGATCTGACGTTCCCGGATTTCTTTCTGTGGGGAAAGTTGAAGGATATTTGCTCTCGTGATCCACCGACAACGCCTGACAACATGTGTCAGTGCATTGTCAATGCATGTGCGAACATTACGGAAGGCGAACTACTCGCTGTTGTGAGGAATGTCGTTACACGTATTGCCAAATGCATTGAGGCTGACGGACATCATTTTGAGCATTTATTGCATTAATGTGGTATTTACAGATAATCACGTTGTAACAGCATGCGTTCTCAGAAATGATAAGATCACAAAGGTACATGTATCACATTGGAACAACCGAAATAAAGTGTTCAAACGTACCTACGTTCTGTATTTTAATTTAAAAAAACCTTCCTGTTAACCAACTGTGACTATTACAGCGCCATCTATCACAAAGCGAAAAAAGTGGTCCAACTAAAACATTCATATTTCTTTACTTACTACACGAATATGCAATAAAAATGGAGGTTCCTATATTTAAAAAAAACGCAGTTGATATCCGTTTGACCTATGGCAGCGCCATCTAGCGGGCCAACCATAGCGCCATCTGGTTTCCCCCTTCAAGCTAGACAAGTTTCGTTCTTTGTAGTTTTTTCGTTTGGTGCTTATTTCGTGAGATATTTGGCCCGGTCACGATCAATGGACCACCCAGTATAAGGGGTGAACATTAATAAAACCGACAAACTGTAAGGACAGTTTCATGATTGGAAATGGAGGAAAAAATGCCCTATGAACATATGTCCGGAAACGTATCGTTTCCACGGTAGCTGACGCTGACGAATGACAGTTCCTCTGACCACGTTCCATGTGTTCCTTGTGTGTAGCAAGCTGTGTGACCGACGCAGCGTAGTGTAAGCAGCGGAATGGTCCTGTATTCATGTCGGGAACATACTGCGATGGTGCTTGTGTACGGCCAAGCAGATGGTAACGGTCGAGAGGCAGCACGGCTATACCAAAACAAGTACCCTCACAGACACCAACCACATCAAACAACGTTTCAAGCCCTTTTTGGGCGTTTGTGTGATTACGGGTCCTTTCAGACAGACGAACGTGCAGGGAGGCGGCAGACTGTGTGTACACCAGATCTGGAGGACCTGGTTTAGCAGGATATTGAGACGATCCGTTGTACAAGCTCCAGGCAAATGGCCCGCCAACACGGTGTAAGCAAAAGTACGATTATGTGTATCCTCCATCACGACCACTAGTATGCCTATCACCTGCAAGCCCATGGAGGCCACTTTGAACATGTGTTCTAACATGGATGCGATGCAGCTCTGTACTGTTCTAGGACGATTTGTTGCCGTTGCACGCACACCGTCCATTTCCGGACACATGTTCATAGGACCTGTTTTCCTCCATTTCCAGTCAGGAATCCGTCCCTGCAGTTTGTCGGTTTTATTAACGTTCACCCGGTATACGAGGTGCATTCAAGCTGTAAGGCCTCCGATTTTTTTTCTAGTTAACTACTCACCCGAAATCGATGAAACTGGCGTTACTTCTCGACGTAATCGTCCTGCAGACGTACACATTTTTCACAACGCTGACGCCATGATTCCATGGCAGCGGCGAAGGCTTCTTTAGGAGTCTGTTTTGACCACTGGAAAATCGCTGAGGCAATAGCAGCACGGCTGGTGAATGTGCGGCCACGGAGAGTGTCTTTCATTGTTGGAAAAAGCCAAAAGTCACTAGGAGCCAGGTCAGGTGAGTAGGGAGCATGAGGAATCACTTCAAAGTTGTTATCACGAAGAAACTGTTGCGTAACGTTAGCTCGATGTGCGGGTGCGTTGTCTTGGTGAAACAGCACACGCGCAGCCCTTCCCGGACGTTTTTGTTGCAGTGCAGGAAGGAATTTGTTCTTCAAAACATTTTCGTAGGATGCACCTGTTACGAGTACCGTAGTGCCCTTTGGAACGCAATGGGTAAGGATTACGCCCTCGCTGTCCCAGAACATGGACACCATCATTTTTTCAGCACTGGCGGTTACCCGAAATTTTTTTGGTGGCGGTGAATCTGTGTGCTTCCATTGAGCTGACTGGCGCTTTGTTTCTGGATTGAAAAATGGCATCCACGTCTCATCCATTGTCACAACCGACGAAAAGAAAGTCCCATTCGTGCTGTCGTTGCGCGTCAACATTGCCTGGCAACATGCCACACGGGCAGCCGTGTGGTCGTCCGTCAGCATTCGTGGCACCCACCTGGGTGACACTTTTCGCATTTTCAGGTCGTCATGCAGGATTGTGTGCACAGAACCCACATAAATGCCAACTCTGGAGGCGATCTGTTCAATAGTCATTCGGCGATCCCCCAAAACAATTCTCTCCACTTTCGCGATCATGTCGTCAGACCAGCTTGTGCGAGCCCTTAGGTTGTTTCAGTTTGTTGTCACATGATGTTCTGCCTTCATTAAACTGTTGCACCCACGAACGCACTTTCGACACATCCATAACTCCATCACCACATGTCTCCTTCAACTGTCGATGAATTTCAATTGGTTTCACACCACGCAAATTCAGAAAACGAATGATTGCACGCTGTTCAAGTAAGGAAAACGTCGCCATTTTAAGTATTTAAAACAGTTCTCATTCTCGCCGCTGGCGGTAAAATTCCATCTGCCGTACGGTGTTGCCATCTCTGGGACGTATTGACAATGAACGCGGCCTCATTTTAAAACAATGCGCATGTTTCTATCTCATTCCAGTCCAGAGAAAAAAATTGGAGGCCTTAGAACTTGAATGCACCTCATATGTATGTACTGGGTGATCAAAAAGTCAGTATAAATTTGAAATCTGAATAAATCACGGAATAATGAAGATAGAGAGGTACAAATTGACACACATGCTTGGAATGACATGGGGTTTTATTAGAACCAAAAAAATATAAAAGTTCAAAAAATATCCGACAGATAGCGCTTCATCTGATCAGAATAGCAATAATTAGCATAGCAAAGTAAGACAATGCAAAGATGATGTTCTTTACAGGAAATGCTCAATATGTCCACCATCATTCCTCAACAATAGCTGTAGTCGAGGAATAATGTTGTGAACAGCACTGTAAAACATGTCCGGAGTTAAGGTGAGGCATTGGTGTCGGATGTTGTCTTTCAGCATCCCTAGAGATATCGGTCGATCACGATACACTTGCGACTTCAGGTAACCCCAAAGCCAATAATCGCACGGACTGAGGTCTGGGGACCTGGGAGGCCAAGCATGACGAAAGTGGCGGCTGAGCACACGATCATCACCAAACGACGCGCTCGAGAGATCTTTCACGCGTCTAGCAATATGGAGTGGAGCGCCTGGTAGTAGTAAAACCCCATGTCATTCCAAGCATGTGTGTCAGTTTTTACCCCTCTATCTACATTATTCCGTGGTTTATTAAGTTTTCAAATTTATACTGACTTTTTGATCACCTGGTATAATAAAAAGTGTGTATGATAATTATTACTCTTTCCTATTTACTGACACTACAATTAAAACTAGCACTACATAGAATAAAGACAAAAAGAAGGAAAAAAAATAATTTGTTATCACTACAAATCCACTATTGACCCCTTAACGAACAACTCAACAACTGGCACGACTTTTTGTACTACTGCTTCAGTGACTACTATCGATACAGTTCTCTATTGTTCTTTCATTAGTGTCATCGTTTCCTTGCTTAGGTAATTGATCTCGAGTATAGACGGTTGTTCTGACCACTTAATCCAGCCTGAAACTACCCCAATCAACAGTTGCTGCATTCCATGGGCGTAGGGCAGCACATAAGCAGCGTCTTCACCTTGCAAATCGATTCCATGAATCTCTCTAATATCTTAGAATCTACATTCCTTTCTTTGATTTCACGCGATGGACAATCTTGAAGACAGTTTCTTTCAGCGATCGCTGACCTCAGTTGCGTTCTCTGCATCTGTACGGAATGTTGACTAGCGGAGATGGCAGCATGCAAGCGTGAGGTTTAATACCTTGTGAAATCTTTCATGGCCTTCCTGGATACTGTGACTGCAGTGTTGCGCAAGATGCGTCAGGTCACCTCGTTTTGGAATCCAGCGTCCTTAATGCCCGACCTTCAGCCGATGCAGCTTGTTAGAGCACATAGTCCCACAACGCATGCCTAAGTACCATGTGAGTTTTGACCGGTCATTAATCAGTCCATCCGTCTCGATTACAAAGTGCAATATTGTATAATTTCTTCGTATTGGCCTCAAATCCAAGAAAATGACTCCCATTTTCCTGATTTCCCGGTCGAATGTCATATTTCCAGAATTGACGGCAATGTATCGTTCGCAGTCGTACAGTAGGCGTATGTCAATCTCTGTAGCACAACTCGTTACAGTCTTCTTACTACTGAAGCTGTGTAATCTGTAAAACTAGACGGTCGCACCACATCCCACAATTGACGTTAATAATAATTGATGGTGTGCCCTAATTGTTTTTAACAGAAGTCCGAATTGTCTATTTGGATTTTTATAATTCTGTGCTTCACCTTTGTAACTCTCCTGCCTGCCTTCTCTGTATGTTGGGAAATTACAGCGATTTTTTGACTCTGTCTCTACAGAATATAGTGGCCATAGTAATTAACAAACTCCTCACATCTTCTGAAAAGTTTTACTGCAGGCCCTAGTAAGTGCCTTATCACTATACTTACATTTTCGAGGGCTGTTGAACGTCCATAAAAATGTTATATTTAAATAAACTTAATTGTTTCGATATCTTGGAAGATAAAAAAATTGCAAGTATTACCTATGTGCCAAAATACACCCTCACGAATCATTACTTATTGAAAATCTTGTATTGTCAACAGTTCTGGAAGTGTGATTCTTCAGTTTTTCCCGGCGTATTTGTTGCTCGAACAGTCCGCGAGTATACTGCCGCTTCATAGTGTCCAACGGGCACAATATTTCGGCGATCAGACATGTCGCCATCGTCAGGTGCGCTGACGAACTGAGCTCCTGAGGGAGGGGTTGGGTTGCGGTGGTTGATGGGACCAGATATAACGTCTTTGTTTTAATTATAGTTACCCTAACATGCTTATCATATCTGTGACACTTTCTCCTTTACTGGCCCTTAACACAAAGCGAGCTGCCCTTATTTGAACTTTAAATCGGCCGCCCGCCCTCAGGAGCTCAGTTCATCAGCACACCTGACGATGGCGACATGTCTGATCGCCGAAATATTGTGCCCGTTGGACACTATGAACAGGCAGTATACCCGTGGACTGTTCGAGCAGTTCTGGAAGTGTTTGAAGCTAATAGCTTACACTACTAACCTTGCACATCGTCCCCATAGGAAACGTGATGATAGAACTGGCATGATAAAAAAATAGATCCGCGGTGATCCTTCGAGCAGAGAGATGACAGATCTACGTCTACATGACTATGATAGATCGACACCTACATCATTAACTCTGCAATTCACACTTAAGTGTTTGACAGGGGGTTCATAGAAATAATTTGACTATTTCTCGACCATTTCACTCTCGAATAGCACGTGGAAAAAATGAACACCTAAAGCTTCCCGTCCAAATTCTAGTTTTTCTTATTTTATTACAATGGCCATTTCTCCCTATGTAGTAGCGGGAGTCAACAAAATATTTTAGCATTCGGAGGAGAAAGTTGGCGACTGAAATGTCGCGAAACGATTTCACTGCAACGAATAACGTCTTTGGGAGAGGTGGGGGGGGGGGGGCATTTCTCCCTATGTAGTAGTGGGAGTCAACAAAATATTTTAGCATTCGGAGGAGAAAGTTGGTGACTGAAATGTCGCGAAACGATTTCACTGCAACGAATAACGTCTTTGGGAGAGGGGGGGGGGGGGGTTGGGTTGTGGGGGTTGAAGGGACCAGATATAACGTCTTTGTTTTAATGATTGTCACCCTAACATGCTTATCATATCTGTGACACTTTCTCCTTTATTGGGCCTTAATACAAAACGAGCTGCCCTTATTTGAACTTTTTCTATGCCCTACGTTAACCCTATGTGGTAAGGACCCTTTACTGCACAGCAGAACTCCAGAAGACTATGGGCAAGCGTAGTGTAGGCAGTCTCTTTAGTAGGTTTGTTGGATCTTCTAAGTGTTCTGCCAATAAAATGCAGTCTTCGGTTCACCTTCCTTACTTCATTTTTAATGTGATGGTTCCAATTTAAGTTGTTGTTAACTGTTGTACCTAGGTATTTAGTTGAATTTACAACTTTTAAATTTGTGTTATTTGTGTAAAGCAATTATGAATTCGTTTTAAGCTTCTGGTGACTGTCCTAGACGGGAAACAACAACGTCATCTGCAAACAAGCTAAGAGGGCTGCTGAGATTGTCTCCTAAATAGTTTCTAAAGATTTCCCTGGGGAAGCCCAGGGAGGTGGACGTTGGAGAAGACAGCTGTGTTTGCGCTGCACCTTGCCGCATGCTGCCACTTCCGTTATCCTTATGGGCACGCTGCCATAACGTGTCGAGTACAACGGCACTTCCGCAGTCCGTAATGTAGACGGCAGTCTGCGCGTTAAGTAGTCAGTTTTTGGCGCCGAGCTGCGCCCCACAGATTACGATGGGCTTGCAGCTGTTCCCTGGCACGGAGGGGAGGGGCAGCCCATTCAGGCAAATCCTCGTTTACACCAGAGCGAATGAAAGCGAGCAGGTATTCGCAGACAATACGCCAGTGTTCGCTACCATTCGCTTGTATTTGTGAACGAGGATTTACACTGGAGGAAACGGAAGAGAACACGAGAGAATGAGCACAGCCTGCCAACCGTATGCACATTGCCTTATTGTTTTGATGACGCTAATAATCGCCGTACAGGTTTCACTCGTTGCAACATTAGTGATAACAGCGATACAAAGTTGTGGGATTGAGACTGGGCTATTTATCATAATGGACACGAGGTTTTTGACGAAGCAGGAAAATTATATAGAAAACATTTATTGACACTAATTACTAGCGAGCAACACAACGCGAAGAAAAGCTAACATTTACAGTGTTCTTCTTAGAAACTAAGGGCAGCTACGTTAGTAACCGAAGACAGGAAACGGAAAAGGATCTAAGGGCCTTTTTTTAACGCATTTTCAGTGGTACTATGTTCACAGTAATCAGTTGCAGGGCCATAGACTTGTTCCAAATGTCAAATCATGGTACAAACGTTTCAAACGTTCATCAACAGAAGGTGCATGGTCTCTATGCCAAGACTGTTTCCCTCAGGAGTTCCAAGTGCCATTCATCACAGTCTTTTTTCAGAAATATTTACACGATATTGTTGAGTCACTAAAACTACGAACCCGTTCATTGTAATTCAGATGCACACAACTGGTTTCTTTGATTGTAAAGATGCTGCTGAAACATTGCTGTCAATGCAGGCGTTTAAGGTCTTCAAATGCAGTATGATCAACGTGTATAATACTCACCGATGTCAAATAGCTATTAAAAATTATTACTCTGAAACAGGAGAATGCAAAAATGTTTATTCATTCAAACGAGGAAATACCATGGCGGGTGTAAGCCCTGGCATACTTCATCTGAAAGAATAGCCTTGTTTATAAGATACAAAACAAAAGGACCGGTCTGCGATGTTGCCATTTCTTCTTGAACAGCACAGGAAGTTTTATAGTAAACCTTGCAACACCTGACCCCAAGACTGGAGTTGTGTAGGAAACAGAAGGCAACACTGAGAGAGTTTTTTTTTCGTGAAATTAATTTTGTTATCCTCTTGTAAAAAAATGTAAAAGAAATGAGAAATGTTTTTTGATGATTACAGTTCTACTAGTTAAAATATTACTGCAGTATTTCTGTACTTGTGTTACCACAAATAGAACGTAGAGCCTCTGTATTAATGGCACTCAGAACAAAAACTTTCTTATTGGCGCTTATAACCAGCCAGTTTCCGGGTAACGCACTTAAGACCTTCTTAATAAATCACCCCTTTTGTAATTTGTCTCATTATTTTTTGAAGTGATGAGATGGTCAACATTACCCTATGATATAAAAATAACTTCTCATTTTTTATACAAATAAAATACACTACTGGCCATTAAAACTGCTACACCAAGAAGAAATGCAGATGATAAACGCGTATTCATTGGACAAATATATTATACTAGAACTGACATTTTATTACATTTTCACGCAATTTGGGTGCATAGGTCCTGAGAAATCGGTACCCAGAACAACCTCCTCTGGCCGTAATAACGACCTTGATACACCTGGGCATTGAGTCAAACAGAGCTTGTATGGTGTGTACAGATACAGCTGCCCATGCAGCTTCAACACGATACCACAGTTCATCAAGAATAGTGACTGGTGTATTGTGACGAGCCAGTTGCTCGGCCACCATTGACCAGACGTTTCCAGTTGGTGATAGATCTGGAGAATGTACTGGCCAGGGCAGCAGTAGAACGTTTTCTATATCCGGAAAGGCCCGTACAGGACCTGCAACATGTGGTCGTGCATTATCCTGCTGAAATGTAGGGTTTCGAAGGGATCGAATGAAGGGTAGAGCCACGGGTCGTAACACATCTGAAATGTAACGTCCACTGTTCAAAGTCCCGTCAATGCGAACAAGAGGTGACCGAGACGTGTAACCAGTGGCACCCCATACCATCACGTCGGGTGATACGCCATTATGGCGATGACAAATACACGCTTCCAATGTGTGTTCACCGCGATGTCGCCAAACACGGATGCGACCATCATGATGCTGTAAACAGAACCTGAATTCATCCGAAAAAATGACGTTTTGCCATTCGTGCACCCAGGTTCGTCGTTGAGTAGACCATCGCAGGCGCTCCTGTCTGTGATACAGCGTCAAGGGTAACCGCAGCCATGGTCTCCGAGCTGATAGTCCATGGTCCTGCAAATGTCGTCGAACTGTTCGTGCAGATGGTTGTTGTCTTGCAAACGTCCCCATCTGTTGACTCAGGGATCGAGACGTGGCTGCACGATCCGTTACAGCCATGCGGATAAGATGCCTGTCATCTCGACTGCTTGTGATACGAGGCCGTTGGGATCCAGCTCGGCGTTCCGTATTACCCTCCTGAACCCACTTATTACATATTCTGCTAACAGTCATTGGATCTCGACCAACGCGAGCAGCAATGTCGCGATACGATAAACCGCAATCGCGATAGACTACAATCTGACCTTTATCAAAGTCGGAAACGTGATGGTACGCATTCCTCCTCCTTACACGAGGCATCACAACAACGTTTCACCAGGCAACGCCGGTCAACTGCTGTTTGTGTATGAGAAATCGGTTGGAAACTTTCCTCATGTCAGCACGTTGTAGGTGTCGCCACCGGCGCCAACCTTGTGTGAATGCTCTGAAAACTAATCATTTGCATATCACAGCATCTTCTTCCTGTCGGTTAGATTTCGCGTCTGTAGCACGTCATTTTCGTGGTGTAGCAATTTTAATGGCCAGTAGTGTATGTACAGAGAGAGATACATTTGTTTTTATTTTCGTGACAAATGTGAGATATGGTACTTAGAATGTTGACGTTTCCACTCTTCATTTGTTTCCCTAGAAATGAATAGTGTCTTGAAAACAGATTTTAAGGTGAGCATCAACAAAACTACGAGGACGTGCTGAAAAGTAATGCCTCCGAATGCTTTTTAAATAAAAAATGCGTTGTTGTTAACATTCTATATATCTATTCTTCATGTCGACATATTAGCAGCCCTCTGCCGCTGGAGGGCCCCGAGTTGTAGCGTGTAACATGGCGATGTGTAACATGACTATCGGAGCGTTAGAAACAGCGAGCTGTTATTGGATCGGGTTATGGAGCACCATCTCCCTCAGTATGACAATGTCAAACCACACACGAGTGCTGCGACATCTGCAATGATCTGACGCTGTCATCGATCATCCTCCGTAAAGTCCCGACTTGACCCCATCCGACTTTCATCTCCTTCCAAAACATAAACAACACCTTCGAAGACTTTACTTTGATAGTGGTGAAGCGGTGCAAGCAGAGGTAAGGCTATGGCTCCGTGAACAAAGTCAAACAGTCTACAGTTCCGATATCAACAGCCGGCCTGTGTCGCCGAGCGGTTCTAGGCGCGTCAGTCTGGAACCGCGCGACCGCTACTGTCGCAGGTTCGAATCCTGATTCGGGCATGGATGTGTGTTATGTCCTTAGGTTAGTTAGGTTTAAGTAGTTCTAAGTTCAAGGGGACTGATGACCTCAGATGTTAAGTCCCATAGTGCTCAGAGCCATTTTTGAACCGGTATCAACAAACTGGTCCCTCGTCGGGAGAAAAGTGTTCGTCGTCAGGGTGAGTACGTTGAGAAATAAATACGTAGACGTGAAGAATAAACTTTTAAAATGTTAATAACGTTTGTTTTATTTTAAAAGCCTTAAGAGTTTTCACATAAAATATTTAGAGGCACTACTTTTCAGTGCGCTCTCCTCACTCGTCGCATAAAATTAGGCGATGCTGAGAGGGTTGAATCTGGAAACGAGACACCGAAATTTCGTTATTTGGGCAGCAAAATAAATGACGGTGGCCGAAGTAGAGAGGATATAAAATGCAGACTGGCAGAAAAAGAGAAATGGGTTAACACCGAATGAAAATTGAAATGTTAGCATGTCTTTTTGGAAATATTCATCTGTAGTGTAACCATGTACTGAAATGAAACGTGGACGATAAACAGTTCATACAAGAAGAGGTTAGAAACTTTTGAAACGCTGACGATTAGATGGATAGATCGAGGTACTGAATCGAATCGGGCAAAATAAGAAATTTGTGGCACAATCAGACTGATAGCATACGTCAGCGTAGCATGGCATTACGGAACAGTCTATTTGGTAGTGGAAGGAAGTGTATGGGGTAAAAAATTTAGAGGGAGACCATAGCTGGAGTACAGTAAGCAGATTTAAATGGGTGTAGGTTGCAGTAACTGTGCGGAGGTGAAGAGATTTGCACGCGGTAGACTAGCATGGAGAGCTGCATCATCTTGCGTGCAATAAGTAGTTCTGTTCAAGAATGTCAACAGTATGGCTCTTCGAAGGCACATTTGATAGGAGAGAATACGGCTCAGTTCAACGGACGGTGAAACGAGGGGTGCCATTAAAGCGAGAGAACGAACATTGAACAATGCTACTACGGTGGGAAAGAGCTACCAATAACGTTGCCAAACTGCCAATACTTGTTGCTAATTATTAACTGATGCCGATGAATATGGGAAAGCACTATTTGATTGTCAATTATTTCATACTGATGCGGGAAGTTTATTATTTTCACACCGCTGGGAAAAAATGCAACATCCTCCTGTGTTCAGAGGCACAGGGATATAACGTGTGTAGGCTGAGCGGTTTCAGTGTTGCACAGTCATTGGTGATGAGATGGCGCTCCGGAGGCATGTGTGTGTGCCCTCTGTTTTGACTTGGCAGGCAGTAACTGTGCTGAGTTTGCAACATTCATTCTAGGGAACAACCATGCCCCCTGACAAGTACGTGGTCCTTTCGAACAATTTCAGCCATTTGAACGGGGTCGCATTGTGGGCCTGCGGAAAGCTGGATTGACAGATTGCTGCACATGCCGGGCACAATGTATACGTTACGTGCCGCAGATTTCAGCAGAGATGTGTGGAACATACCTACATCCGTAGACCAGGTTCTGGACGTCCGTGTAGTATAAGTGCACGTCAAGATCGACGTACCGTGCGAGCAACGGTGGCCGACCGAACATCATCCAGGGAAGAAATCTGGGCACACGTTGCAACTGCTGTGTCAGTAAGGACCGCTGGGAACTGTCTGCTTGCAGCAGCGCTAAGACCACGTGTGCCTCTGGCCAAGCTACCACTGACACTACACTCTACCGAGCATGGCTACTCTGGTGTCGTGAAAGAATCAACTGGAGAGTGGAACTACGCTCTGTTGTCTTCAGTAATGAGAGTAGGCTCTGTCTATATGCGAGTTATGGACGTGCACGAGTACTGTGTAGACCTCAGCGGCCTATTTTAGTGCGTTCACCAACTACACTCAGGTCTCATCACACGCTTCATGGTGTGGTGGGCCATCAGTTACAACTCGCTGTCACACTTCAGGGTAAAGTAACCAGTACCCGCTACATTGCACAGGATGTTATCCCCGTTCTACTGCCATTTCTTCGACAAGAAGGTGATGCGCTTTTTCAGCAGGACAGTGCACGTTCACATATGGCTGCCGCAACACAACGTACTCTTCGTAATGTACGTCGAGGGTCACTCCAAAAGAAATGCACACTATTTTTGTAAAAATACAGTTTTCTTTCTGCATGTGTGAAAGTTTTACAGTGTGTAGATACGTCCTTCCCGCTTGTTTTCAAACTTAGTTCGCCAGCCGAAGTGGCCGAGCGGTTAAAGGCGCTACAGTCTGGAACCGCACGACCGCTACGGTCGCAGGTTCGAATCCTGCCTCGGGCATGGATGTGTGTGATGTCCTTAGGTTAGTTAGGTTTAAGTAGTTCTAAGTTCTAGGGGACTTATGACCGCAGCAGTTGAGTCCCATAGTGCTCAGAGCCATTTGAACCATTTGTTTTCAAACTTAGTTCAACCTGTTCCCGCGAATGGCGCCGTCACAGCATGTCTTCAAGATGGCTGCTACACTTGAGGTTCGTCAGAAGCAACGTGCTGACATAGAATTCCTGTGCTGTGAAAACGAGACAGTGGGAAACATCCACAAGAGGTTGAAAAAGGTGTATGGTGATGCTGCTGTCGATCGCAGTACAGGTAGTCGGTGGGCAAGCAGGTTACGTGATGAAAGCGGGCACGGCAATATTGAGGATTGTCCTCGCAGCGGCAGGCCTTGTACTGCACACACTCCAGACAATGTGCAGAGAGTTGACGAATTGGTGACTGCTGACAGACGCATCACAGTGAACGAATTGTCACGCTACGTTGGGATAGGGGAAGGAATTGTTTGCAGAATACTGAAAGTGTTGGCGTAAAAAAAAATTGTGCCAGGTGGGTTCCCAGGATGTTGACAGTGGCTCACAAAGAAACAAGAAAAACGGTATGCAGCGAACTTTTGGAACAGTACGAGAATGATGGAGATGAATTTCTTGGAAGAATTGTGACGGGTGATGAAATATTTCTCCATCATTTTTCACCAGAGACGAAAAGGCAATCAATGGAGTGGCATCGTGCAAATTCACCCAAGAAAAAAAAATATTTCAAAACAACACCTTCTGCTGGAAAAGTTATGGCTACGATGATTTTCGATTCCGAAGGACTCTTGCTTGTGGACATCATGCCAAGTGGAACCACCATAAATTCTGATGCATATGTGACGACACTGAAGAAACTTCAAGCTCGACTGAGTCGTGTTCGACCACATCGTCAAAAGCAGGATGTTTTGCTGTTGCACGACAATGCACAGTCACATGTCAGTCAAAAAAACTATGGAAGCGATCCCAAAACTCGGATGGACAACACTGAAACACCCTTCTTACAGCCCTGACCTGGCTCTATGTGACTATCATCTCTTTGGGAAACAGAAAGACTCTCTTCGTGGAACAAGGTTTGAAGATGATGACTCCCTTGTGCACGCTGCCAAACAGTGGCTCCAATAGGTTGGGCCAGAATTTTACCGTGCGGGTATACAGGCGCTGGTTCCAAGATGTCGTAAGGCAGTTGAGAGGGATCGAAATTATGTGGAAAAATGAAAATATTGTTCCTAAAGGATGTATCTACACACTGTAAGACTTTCAAACATGTAGAATAAAAGATGGATTTAAAAAAATTGTGTGCATTTCTTTTGGCGTGACCCTCGTACAACTGCACTGGCGAAAAAGATCACCAGATCTGTCGTCCATTGAACGAGTATGGGACGTGATGAAGCGGGAACTTATTCATTCTACATAGCCTGCACGACCATAAGCAGCTAAGGGTGCGAGATCTTTGGGACAATCTATCGCATTACGCCATTCGGCACCTCTATGACCATTTGCATGCGAGAATATACGCGTGCGTTGCCACCAGTGGCAGGCAAACGGTGTACTGATGCGACTGTAGGCACCCTTTGCTGTGGCATGTGTGTTTCATTTGGTCTGAATTTGTTATCATTAATGAACTACCTGTCACATTACTTATCAATAAAATGACCTTGTCCTTGAGAGTGTTGCATTCTCTTCCGGCAGAGTATTTTAACTAAAACAATGATTTTGTACTGCGAAATGTTAATTTCCGATAGTACCCAAAGGTGTGCGAACTATCATTTTCAGTTTGGAGTACGTACGGTGTTAAGACAAGGTAACAGCAATTGCCCAGACATGATCTTGCCAACATTTCCCATTGCCATTTTTTCAAAGAAAAATTCCGCACTAGCTATATGAATGATTTTTATTAAATCTGCGACCGGTTTCGCACCACTTATCGGTGCGTCCTCAGGCAATCTGTACAAAAAAATAATATAATAAGAGCTCATATAAACTATTCGATCCCCCAATTCTGAGGTGTAAATTAATAGCCAGTTTTTTGAATATACGCTATTTATAACATAGTAAAGTTGAACATTGCCCTGTAGCCGCTCCCCACCATTCACGTCCAATATACCGTTATCTGATGAAAGCGGTAGTTAAAATTTAAAAATCTTTAAAAAAATTTTAAATGATGGGAGCGGCAATGACCTGGAAAATAAAAAATAAAATACGGTGCTGATAAAACTCCCCTAAACACGAACGACAACCAGCGGAATTAGGGCCATGTAAACATATCAGAACATACCGTGCAAGTTGAGAGGAGCCGCGCGCCAGCGGACACGACCTGACTGACGCCGCAACCCGAAAAGCGCTCACTCACTGGCACGAGAATCGCCAGAGGCCGGATGACGTGTACAAGGTGTGAAGAGTGTGCGGTACTGAACACCTCAGAATTGGGGGATCGAATAGTTTATATGAGCTCTTATTATATTATTTTTTGTACAGTTAGCCTGAGGATGCAGCGATAAGTGGTGCGAAACCGATCGCAGATTTAATCAAAATCATTCATACAGCCAGTGCGGAATTTTTCTTTGAAAAAATGTCGAGGTTTTTGCTGTGGTTGCCCACCCTACAAAACAACATTTCCCATCGGGTTCAGCTTTTCTACTAGTAATGTGTAAGGCCACAAGCAACTCTAAGTGCATATACTCGTAGCATCACTTTTGATAATATGCTAAATTTGCTGTAATTTGGAAAACAATGCTTTTATATGCGGAATATTGTCGCTAGTGTTTTACGAGCGCTCGTACATGATGCGGTGCGGAATAAATACAGTACCCTAAGATCAACGTACGTTATTTGTACAACCGTTTGCTCGCATTTTTAGCAAAAACCACCTGATTGTTTGCTTTAAATTCTAGTCAGATAAAAAACAACGATGGAGCTAATGCTGGCCGGTAAGTGGTAAGAAACTGTTTATGGTAGCCGATGACGAAGCTCGCGGTGGACTTGTTTGTGACATTTGCGCGGAGTGACACTTGTGCGGAGTTGGAACGTGACGACGTTTTTTAAAAAAAAAAAAAATGGCTCTGAGCACTATGGGACTTAACTTCTAAGGTCATCAGTCCCCTAGAACTTAGAACTACTTAAACCTAACTAACCTAAGGACATCACACACATCCATGCCCGAGGCAGGATTCGAACCTGCGACCATAGCGGCCGCGCGGTTGACGACGTTTCTACATAGCACAAGAAACTTAAGATGGTTTTCTGATTTCACATTCGTTGACGTCGCCAACTCACAACCAACGTGCCACATTCGAACCTAACCTAGACCTCGAACTAAGTTACAGATTAGTCTTTCACCACAATTAGGAGGTTTTTTGCTTCGAATTCGTTGGCTTTCTGACAAGAACTCAGTCTCTGCAGAAATGTATTGCTGCAGAAGCGTCTCTCCAAACAAATGTGCTGGTAGTTGACGTAGTGAGTGCAGAAAAGCTATTATCACAGTTGCAGGTTTTATAATGTGAGAGCCTGCAATGGGTACTGTGAGATACGTCAGGACGGTCGTACATGCGTCACAGTATCCCGATAAAAGTAAGCTGTGTTTTAAGATGGGCGTTCAATAAGTAATGCAAAATAGTTTTTTTCTGAGGGCAGGTTAGTTTTATTCGGAATTCCAGTGCACCATATTATTCCCCACTCTTTTGGCTACAAAATCCTATTTTCCAACATAATATCCGTTCAATGAGACTGCCTTGCGCCAACTTGCTGGGAGGACCATAATGCCCGCATGGTACCACTCTACTGGTCGACTTCTTCTTGCTGCTTCAGTTACCTCCGCATCATCCAAGTACTGCTTGCTCCGAACTGCATCCTTCATTGGGCCAAACAGATGGAAGTCGGAACTGTAGGGTGGATGAGGAAGAACAGTCCAATGAGTTTTTGCGAGCTACTCTCGGGCGCGCAGACTTGTGTGAGGTCTTGCATTGTCATGGACATGGAGAAGTTCGTTAGCATTTTTGTGGTGACGAACACACTAAAGTCGTTTCTTCAATTTCCTGAGTGTATCACAATACACTTTAGAGTTCATCGTGGCACCGTGAGGGAGGATATCAAACAGAAGAGTTCCAGAAGACCATCGTCATCACCTTACCGGCTGTGTGTGTGGCTTGGCCACCACTGGACTAAGTGGAAGACACATGGCGACGTCTTCCAGCTGCTCCTAGAAGTCGCCATTCCACGTTGAAATAACTCGTGGTGAGACATGCATGGAAGACCTTGGTGATACCTTGTGGGAAAAAGGAACCAATATCCTCCATAGAATCACTGAGAGACACTTCGGTAAACAAAGAAACAACATCAAAACTGACCAGAATGTCGTTTGGTCCAAGGTTTAGTTTCTTTAGCTTCTCAGTGAAATGTTATGAGTCCTTTATGTATGTGTCAGTCTTTCCCAGAGAGGCCACGTGTTTCTCCAGTTTATACATCGGTGAGCCAGGAGCGTTAACAATCGGCCTAGAAGACGCCTTGGCTAACTGATTCGTATTCCTCGTGTTCCACTGCGTCGAATCTACCCTTAGTTTTCGGTACGTCGTCGGATCTAATAGATCCCGGATCTTCTGCTCATAATCTTCGGTCTTCATTACGACGGTCGCATTTCCATTGTCGGCTTTTCATCAAGAAACAAATCATTTTTCACTTATATAAGAACGTAGGCTTCCGCGGCCGGTGTCATAGTGATTAAAATTCTTCTGGGTATTATGCCGCGTCATTGCTAAAAAACTAACAACAATAATAAATTAAAACCGACGTTTCGGCCGAATTGCAACGGCCTTCCTCAGGGCACGACTGGTTTTGCATGGGGATAGGTGTTTCTATTTATTACAGACTATCGATGTCTAACGTCACTGTTGTAAAACATTTAAGTGGCTCTCTAATACGACTGGCTAGTCATGACGTAAGGAAAGATGGAAGGAAAGAGGCTATTCGTGGATGTCCATGTCCTTAACAATTTGTAGCTGTCCGCCAATCAGCGTTCGGCTTCTGGTCGGCAGGTTTTCCTCCTCGTGTGCGCGGAAGTGGGCTGACAGTTGCTCTACAGCTGTTTGTGCAGATACGTCCGTGTCCCGTGTAGCTTCTGCCCCGCGACCGCTCGCGGCCCGTTGGACTGGGAGTTTTTGTAGCCATCTTCTCTGTTGATGTTGCCAGGCTGCTTAATAATTTCGATCGCCTCCCGTATTTTGCGATCTCGCATCCATGATGCTTTCGCCAGTACTCGGGCTTCCTGAAACCTGATAGGTTGTCCACAGTCACGGTGGTGTTCCACTATCGCTGATTCATTATGTTGTTGTAATCGTACATAGCGTTCGTGTTCTGCTACTTTTCACTTGAAAGTATCGTATAGAAGTGGATATTTGTGACTGACAGCTGCGAGCCACTGCACCAATTGCCGTCCGTCTGCATGTCTTCCAGCATTACGCTGCTGTCTTCTTCGTTGCACCCTCCCTACAGACGACAGCGTATTCCCCGAACAATCTTGCGGAACTTACGACGTTCCGGACGACGCTCCGGTTGCACGGTATATCGATCTTTTGCAGTTATGAGGAATTCACACCGTATTTACCTTGTTTGACTTGCCCAGTAGTCTTTGAGCTTCATTTTCGTTGTAAAGAACTGAAAGTTTGCCATTCGCACCGTAACACCAGGTGCGTCGCGTCAAACATGCCATCTGACTGAAATCCGGAAAATCGGAAAATTTAGTTACGCGGTATTAATTTTACAAGGACGATATGCGTATGCATAGCGCATGTCCTCAGATTTTAAGGCTTCAGACGCTACTCTGAGTTTCCTAGTACATTGCATTAAATTCTAAAATGGTGACAAAGCTAATGTGTTCCATTACCTTTCTGAGATCTATTCCTTCACTTCTTTCATCAGACTTCACCCGTAAGTTAATGTATACTTGTATGAAATTAAATGAATTTTTCTTCAATTGCATACGAATGCATGGCATGGTAACTTGGTGAACTTCTTTGCTTACCTCGAAATTGCTTAGGAAGAAGTTTTTAAATCCTAAGAACATACCACTCAATTGTGATTTGTTAGTGGACGAAATATGCATAATGTCCTAATTTACTTGTTCCTTTTTGTATAGTGTTATGTTACTGACTCATGGTGCATGCTGTGTCATAGGCTTGATCTCGAAATGTGCTCATATCTAGTCCCTGTTGTTCCATTGTTTCAGTTACTTTATTTGTGGATACTGGTGCATCTTCTTCTTCGTCCTGGGTAAACGAAGTACTCCTTAAGTATATCCAGAATGATATTATTTTAACATAGCGAAAGACTTCACAGATTGACATGGGCGTCCGCAGATTTTATTCTGGGGATGGGGGAAAGGAAAGCAGTAAATGAGAGGTTAAGCAGAATGACGGGACATTACTTCAAGAAATGTATGAGAATTTTGTAATTAATAAAAACTCCTTCCTTGAGCGCAGAGGTGGGGGGGGGGGGGGGGGGGGAGATAGAGGGGGCAAGTGCTTTCCCTTGCGGACAGCTGTGGTAACTGATGTATTTTACGAATGCCTTATGTAGTATCATGTATGACAGAAAGAGACTGTGCAGTCTGAATGTTTTGAATTATATCGTGTGTGACTCCTTCTGTCATTAAAAAACTAACTTCGTTCTCATTTAGAGGAGCTATGGGGCGTCTACAGCATATCTCTCAGTACTGATTGATAACTGACAAGTAGTTTGATGATGACAAGAAAATTATCCTTATTCAAGTAGACGTGCTTGCTGCTCTTTTCTCGTCAAAGAAAAACTGGATGTTGCTAATTTTATTGAGGGATTAATTACACTTACCAAAAGATTACCCCAAAGAATCGCGGTCTTCTTTTAATTTTTTTTGCAACATTTTCATCACCTGCTCGAAAATAACGTAGGAATTTACAAGATGGTGTTGATTCCCATACGTTTCACTTGTTTTAGTTAAGTGTTCCCAGTTTCTTACTTATATTCTGATACTATGAGGTTCCACAGTGCTCTATTCAGGAAACAACCAGAAAATTTTGCGCTCATTTTTTCTGAATATAAGAAACAGTTTATGTATAATTAAAAACATTACAGTAACGACAGAAAATTACATTCCTCACTCTATCGTGAAACGCTCATTCGGCTGAGAAGGCACATTACCAGTTCTGTCATTAGCTGCATTGTGAGCTACGGTGACAATAGCGGGCATATACACATCAAGTTACTATTAACTACACTTGATTCATAGGTAGGGACAGGAAAAAATCCTTTTATTTTATTGCCAAATTCGGTGTTATTTTGTGGTAAATTCGGTTTTATTTTTTAAATTTGGTGTAGTATTTTTGTAAATCGGCGTTATTTCTTTGCCAAATTTAGTATTATTTTTTATTAAATTCGGAGCTGTTTTGCCAAAGTCGGTATTATTTTTTTCCCAGTTCGGTGTTATTTTTTGCCAAATTGAGTGTTATTTATTTTTCCAAATTGGTGTTTTCTGCCATATTCTATATGTTCGCCAAATTCAGTGTCTTTCGTCAAATTCCGTCGTTTTTTGCCAAATTCCATCGCTTTTTGCCTAATTCTGTGGCTATTTGTCCTAACTCCTCGGTTTATTTTCTATTTCTTCGAAAAATCGGTGAGTTTTATGTCACATTCAGCGATTTTTTTGTCACATTCAGTGGTTTTTTTGCCAAAATTTGCGGATATCGAGATATATTTCGATAATGCGAGGCCAATCAAAAGTCCTTTGGAATTCTTAAAATTAAATATGTGGCACATCTTGACAATATGAAAATATAATCGCTGTTTCGACGAAAAATAAATTGTACAATCCGGGAGTAAAAGCTAATTTTTCTTCCTACAGATTGTAGAGTGTCAGTCACTGTTGTAATATACTGAAATTCTGCGCGAAAGAATCATTGCATTTATGAAATTAATTTATGCTAACATCATTTTATAATGTAACTATTTGCCATACCAACTTCTTACCTTTTCTCTTACATACCTACTTCCTGCAGTTTAATCGTCATGCCAATTTGGATTTCACAGACTGGGAATCGCTACCGGGTTGTAACTTTTTTCTGAAGTTAGTTTTTTTTATTTATTTCATAATCCTCAGGTCAAGAACGTACTAAACACACCAACTTAGTTTTTACATTTATTTCGTTAGTGCGTTTGCATCGAACTATCAATTCGACGTGTAATTACTTATCTCTGGGGAAAAAAGTGATTAATAACATCTGCCGTCTTTCGAGCATTATTGATGCATTATGCTGTAGCACATTAATAAAGACCCGTGTTCATAGTCAAAACAAATGCACACTGCGACATTGTGTGCTGTATTAAATACACCCATCCGACTGTCCTTTCATCGTATCCTATAATTAGCCGTGATTTTATAGTATACACAGGCCGCACCCAGACAGCGATTAGTTTCAATCCGGCCCATGGAAGAAATTCCTGGTAAAAATAAAATGAATGTACTGTCAAAAACATGCGTTTTGAGGCATAAATTGTTGGCGTGGCGCGTCAGGAAAGGGGTGCCATTCATATAGGTGCGTGATATCATCAACATTAACGTCACAGACTCTCCTAGGAGCGTTGCTGTTGCGTCGTGTCGAGGTGGACCGCGAACTTAAGTTTTTGAATCAGGTCTGGGCATGACCAAATGTAAAGCGGGCTATGGCGCAGGGGTCACCAAAGGATGCCCATGCGCGTTCTAGAGCTTAGGACATTGCGTCGTGACGTTGGGTGTGTGGGAGGTTTTACGGGCCAGAATGACCTACATCCTTTTTTGTGTATATAACTTGCCCCCATCTACCATATTCGGAAAATATCGTTCCCAGAAACTGCTTCATGTTAACATCCAAGAAGTAGAATGAGAATACTAATAAGGATTTTGGATACTTCCTTTAAAGGGGCCCTCAGACATTCAATAATATTGTGAAACTGTCAAAATATTGACCATCTGAGGGCACATACAGGGTGTTTCAAAAATGACCGGTATATTTGAAACGGCAATAAAAACTAAACGAGCAGCGATAGAAATACACCGTTTGTTACAATATGCTTGGGACAACAGTACATTTTCAGGCAGACAAACTTTCGAAATTACAGTAGTTACAATTTTCAACAACAGATGGCGCTGCGGTCTGGGAAACTCTATAGTACGATATTTTCCACATATCCACCATGCGTAGCAATAATATGGCGTAGTCTCTGAATGAAATTACCCGAAACCTTTGACAACGTGTCTGGCGGAATGGCTTCACATGCAGATGAGATGTACTGCTTCAGCTGTTCAATTGTTTCTGGATTCTGGCGGTACACCTGGTCTTTCAAGTGTCCCCACAGAAAGAAGTCACAGGGGTTCATGTCTGGCGAATAGGGAGGCCAATCCACGCCGCCTCCTGTATGTTTCGGATAGCCCAAAGCAATCACACGATCATAGAAATATTCATTCAGGAAATTAAAGACGTCGGCCGTGCGATGTGGCCGGGCACCATCTTGCATAAACCACGAGGTGTTCGCAGTGTCGTCTAAGGCAGTTTGTACCGCCACAAATTCACGAAGAATGTCCAGATAGCGTGATGCAGTAATCGTTTCGGATCTGAAAAATGGGCCGATGATTCCTTTGGAAGAAATGGCGGCCCAGACCAGTACTTTTTGAGGATGCAGGGACGATGGGACTGCAACATGGGGCTTTTCGGTTCCCCATATGCGCCAGTTTTGTTTATTGACGAAGCCGTCCAGGTAAAAATAAGCTTCGTCAGTAAACCAAATGCTGCCCACATGCATATCGCCGTCATCAATCCTGTGCACTATATTGTTAGCGAATGTCTCTTGTGCAGCAATGGTAGCGGCGCTGAGGGGTTGCCGCGTTTGAATTTTGTATGGATAGAGGTCTAAACTCTGGCGCATGAGACGATACGTGGACGTTGGCGTCATTTGGACCGCAGCTGCAACACGGCGAACGGAAACCGAGGCCGCTGTTGGATCACCTGCTGCACTAGCTGCGCGTTGCCCTCTGTGGTTTCCGTACGCGGTCGCCCTACCTTTCCAGCACGTTCATCCGTCACGTTCCCAGTCCGTTGAAATTTTTCAAACAGATCCTTTATTGTATCGCTTTTCGGTCCTTTGGTTACATTAAACCTCCGTTGAAAACTTCGTCTTGTTGCAACAACACTGTGTTCTAGGCGGTGGAATTCCAACACCAGAAAAATCCTCTGTTCTAAGGAATAAACCATGTTGTTTACAGCACACTTGCACGTTGTGAACAGCACACGCTTACAGCAGAAAGACGACGTACAGAATGGCGCACCCACAGACTGCGTTGTCTTCTATATCTTTCACATCACTTGCAGCGCCATCTGTTGTTAAAAATTGTAACTACTGTAATTTCGAAAGTTTGTCCGCCTGAAAATGTACTGTTGTCCCAAGCATATTGCAACAAACGGTGTATTTCTATCGCTGCTCATTTAGTTTTTATTGCCGTTTCAAATATACCGGTCATTTTTGAAACACCCTGTATTAACATACTGTCAATACCAGAAATAGTGACAGGCAATATTGATGGACCTCAAAATATTCTCAATATTGTCAACACATACTAAACGTCTGAGGTAAAGTATTGACTGTTTGACAATATTCTCCATTTAGACATTGAAAGAGCTTCATAAACCAGCCACGCAGTGTTGGTGTGCACTGTCAATTTTTTCAATTTGCTGTTGTGTACAAAAAACCCCAGATTTAGTTTTTAAGAAGTTTTTTAACACAAAAGAATTTTAATAGGCCTATGCAATCATTGAATATACCACATTAGGATGGTTAACGGAGGATGCTCTAGGACACTGCTTATGTCATTAATTTGAAAATATAGTACAAATTGTTATATTACGTAGCAGTTTGGAAAACAGCTCCCATTTCGAAAAATACGTCATATATCTGCATTGACTGGTGAGAAATCTTCGAAATGCGTATCAGTTTCACCAAATTATCACAAATAGCGAAAAAATGTTTTACATTAATTGCCTGGGAAGGTCCTTGCTAGCCAGATGTAACTGCTTCACAGATTTCCATAGAATTTTACAAATTGTGCTTGCAGATATTACAGATCTAAACTTCGAGCATTAGAATGACCGGCCTGTTGCCAGAAATCTCGAAGTTACCCCTAATCTCTTGTCGATTTGGATAGCCTCTCTCATTAATGCATTTTGCTTTTCTATTTTATCTCCTATCAACACTAATAACTTGTCGTACGGTGTAGGACTCATCGGAAAATAATTTAACAAATATTTCGGGTCCCTGGTTTCGATTTCAGTCAGTAAATTAACATGTAACCAGTCGCTCCTTTTTTTTCGACCATTCTAGGACGCATTTCAACATTTTCGTTGTTGTCTGTACCTTGATTACATTAGATTAGATTAGTGCTTGTTCCATATATCATGAATACGACACTTCGTAATGATGTGGAACGTGTAAGGTTAATAAAAGGTGTCTGTACAAGATACTACATGACACTTTTTTTTTTTTTTTGCAAGCTATAGCTAATATAATTGCAGCACACACTTCCTTTTGGGTATTCGACATCTCAGCCTTGTAAAATCACGTTTTCAACTGACGGTTTTTGTCAGTGTCATTGATAGTGTGAGGTCGCTTCAATATACTGAAGGGTTTAAAAACTAGTATTGCCAGTGTATACGTTGTACGTGTGCTGGCCCCTTAAGATTCGAAACAGCTCTTAGCCGAAAAATGAGTGTGTATCGGCAACTGACTTTGAAAAGAGTTAATTTTAATAAGACACGTAATGAGAGCATTTGTTTGGGACATGTTTCCCATGATATAAGCAGAAAACTACCCTTCAGAGTATTATGAAGCAGATACTGATACTAAAGTAGGAATAATATAAAAGAAGATTAGACAATGTGATGTCTGCCTATCCGTTCATTTTACGATCCTGAGCATGAAAAAGTCATTCAAGAGGTACTATATGGCAACAACTTAAATATTTGCATCTGTCTAAAAATACGTATTTGAAATTTGTGATAAAAAATTTCGACAAATCGCATTCTTTCCAATCGACCATCGAAATTCGTAGGCTTGGTCAAAGATAAGCAAGAACATAAAGATAAGCAACAATGTACAGATATATCTTCACGTTATGTGTTTTGTGGTGACCAAATTGCTGTGGTTTTCAAACATAAATTAAACATACAAGAAGGAAATTTGTGTCAGCTGTATTCGTTATTGCTTATCATGGCTGGCGGTAAAAATATATCGTTACTATATCATTCCTTACCCCTTTTTCTCATAGTTAAACTGAAATGTGTGCAAGTAAATGAAATTACACAAAATATCAATATGAAGAGTAACAGAATCGTCTGTAAATTCAATGCATTATTTATCGGTTGCGGGCAGTGTCGTGTTGGGAAATTATCGATGACAGTCACACCGACAAATATTGTCAACAGTTAACACGTTCACAAATGTCGCTCATAAATTACGCGTCCACTTTCATGCGAGGCAATACTTGACCTTCCTTGGTTGTCGTTAGAATTTGTCGCATATTCGGTACATGAGCTGTAATATTTCACATATTTACTATAAATGCACAGCGGTAGATGATTTTCTTCCTCTTATTTTGTATGCCTTAGGCCCCAATTAGAAGCTATTTGGCGTTTATTAAGCGCCATGAACTTGCGATGCACATATCTACATTGTCACCGCAGTTATGTTTATTTTGGATGTAAAATTTGTGTCATATTTTAGTATGAGGGAGACGTATAAGATTTCAGTCTTGTTCTTAGTTTTTTTGACCAACTTGTTTTCACGTAGATGTAGAAAGTAAGTGCAACGGTTCATTGAAAACGATCTGCAGTCGTTCCACATTTGATATATGCAACCATCTAAATAACTTTTCAGCTCTCCCACATCATGTTTCAGGTGCTTTCTATTAGCAGCATATCCCACACGTTCATCTCTTATTAGTATTGTAATATCATTTTTTTCTGAATCCTCACATACAAATGTGAACTCAGTAAGGTCATTTCAACAGTTTTACTCTGGCTGCTTAAATAATGTAGATAGATAGCCATGTTTCTCATATTTACCTGTTGTTTGCTTGCTTACATGTAAATGATACGACATGTACCATTTCTTCTGTCAGCCTTTGTTTTCCAGTACTTCCTCATTTTGGGGTCATGAACTTTATTTAGCTGATTCCAGAATCCCTACAGAACTCCTATTATCTCATCATAAAAAAGAATGCTCTCCCAAAGGTTTATTTCAGTCAGCTGTAGCTGATATGGTACTGACTGCAATATTCAGTACTACAGATTCCAATGAATAGTGTTCTTTCTCTGTGTACGTGATTTCTCTACTGTTGACAGCCATTGTATTGTTTAATATTTTTGGCAGTGGTAGAGTACATTTCACCTTAATGTTGAAGTTGCAAACATAACTAAAAGGCCCATGGTGGTGGTCCGACAGAAGAGAGATGGTGGTGGTGGTGGTGGTGGTGGTGGTGGTGGTGGTGATGATGATTGGAAAATTAATAAGTAGAGAGAAGGAAACTGTTATATAATGTGGAGAGGAAAAGCAGATGGAGAGGGACCTAACAGATTAGAATGGGGATAGCCATTTCATGCTTGGAAGGAAGGTAGTTGTGAAAAAATTTGAAAGTAGAAAAATCAGTATGCATGCTGAAAGAGAAAAGCAGTGTAAAGGAGTAAATATCAGGACTGTAATCTGTACATAGAACTGATAATTTGAAAGTTAACTGGCAAAACTTTAATGAAGAGGAAAACATAAAGATGAAAAAGCAAATATCAGTTTGGGTTTGGGAGAAATGTATGAACACACAAAGTAATACTGACCGTATGTCTTAGAAAATTGTAGATTTAGAGAAAGCTTTTGACAGTGTTGATGGGACTCTTCGAAATTTTAAAGGTAGCCAGGATAAAATAATGGTTTCTTAAATTGACGTACACCGGAAGAGCAGTTGCTGACCACATGCCCCGCCATGTCTGCATTCAGTGATGCCTATGGGCTGAGGATGACGTGGCCTCCGGTTGGTACTGTTGGGCCTACATGACCTGTTCAGGTGGAGTATAGTTTTTTAGGGTAAAATAAGACGAGTGAAAGGTTATTCACAACTTGGACAGAAATTAGACTGCAGTTCTACAGGTCAAAGGACATAAAAGGAAATCAGTAGTTGAGAAGGGAGTGAGACAGGGTTGTGGCTTATCCCCAATGTTACTCAGTACGTACATTATGCAAGTGATAAAAGAAACCAAGAAGGAATTTGGAAAGGGAAATAAAGTTCAGTGAGAAGAAATAAAAATTTGGAGGTTTACAGATGACATAGCAATTCTGTCAGAGACAGCAAAGGACCTGGAAGAGTGGTGTAAAAGGATGGATAATGTTGAAAAGATGTCATAGGGTGGACATCAACAGAACTAATTGTCAATTAGGCGATGCTAAGTGAATGTGATTATGAAATGACACACTAAAAGTAATAGTTGTTTTGCTAATTGGACAGCAAAATAACTGCTGATGGCCAAATCAGAGAGGATATAAAATGTAGATTGGCTGTAGCAAGAAAAGGACTACAGAAAGAGAGAAAGTGTTAGCATCAAGTATAAATTTAAGTGTTAGAAAATCTTTGCTGAAGGTATTTTGGACCTTAAGCAGTTCAGTCAAGAAGAAAATAGAAGCTTTTGAAATTTGGTGCTGTAGAAGAATGCTAAAGATTAGATGGGTAGATCTAATAACTAATTGGTAGGTACTGAATGACACTAGAGAAAAAAGAAATTTATGGCACAATGTAACTAAAAGTAGGGGCTGATAGGACACATTCTGAGGCATCAAGGAGTATTTAATTTGAGAATTGAGGGTAGTGTGGGAAGTAAAAATTGTGGGAGGGGGCGTAGGCATGAATAAGCAAGTAGGTTCAGATGGTTTGGGGTTGCAGTAGCTACGCTGAAATGAAGAGCCTTGCACAGGCTAGACTGATGTCAAGAACTGCATCAAATCACACTTTGGATTGAAGAGCATGATTGTATTATTTTACAGTCTCAGTAATTCAAGTATGGCTTGAAGATAATATTTGCGTTATAACTGCTCATCAGAATTAAGTCACAATTCAATAAAATTGAGTGCAATATTTTTGCAACTAAGTATTCTATGATAATACATTATTTTCATGTCACATTTCTGCAAGAAGAAGCTATGATCTGTATTATTGTGTCAGGAGTATTGCAGTTGGGGCAACAGTGGCTACCTACAATTTGCAAATCTTTTTGAACATATTTGATATAGGTTTACCTACAGTTTATTTGACTTTGCATAGTCTACAGGCTGCACCCAGTTTTGATGATCATATTTTGGGTCAAGCAACATTAGGAGATTAATGTGAATGTTTTCTCATTAAATATTGCAAAGACATTTTCCATGTGGGATTAATTAGCTGTGTCAGTTTTACCACCACCACCAATAACAACAACAACCCCAACAATAGCAGCAAATTTATTTTGTGATGTTGTTGTGGTCTTCAGTCCTGAGACTGGTTTATTGCAGCTCTCCATGCTACTCTATCCTGTGCAAGCTTCTTCATCTCCCAGTACCTACTGCAACCTACATCCTTCTGAATCTGCTTAGTGTATTCATCTCTTGGTCTCCCCCTACGATTTTTACCCTCCATGCTGCCCTCCAATACTAGATTGGCGATCCCTTGATGCCTCAGAACATGTCCTACCAACCGATCCCTTCTTCTGGTCAAGTTGTGCCACAGACTTCTCTTCTCCCCAATCCTATTCAATACTTCCTCATTAGTTATGTGATCTACCCATCTATTCTTCAGCATTCTTCTGTAGCACCACATTTCGAAAGCTTCTATTCTCTTCTTGTCCAAACTATTTACCGTCCATGTTTCACTTCCATACATGGCTACACTCCATACAAATACTTTCAGAAATGACTTCCTGACACTTAAATCTATACTCGATGTTAACAAATTTCTCTTCTTCAGAAACGCTTTCCTTGCCATTGCCAGTCTCCATTTTATATCCTCTCTACTTTGACCATCATCAGTTATTTTGCTCCCCAAATAGCAAAACTCCTTTACTACTTTAAGTGTCTCATTTCCTAATTTAATACCCTCAACATCACGCGACTTAATTCGACTACATTCCATTATTCTCGTTTTATTTTTGTTGATGTTCATCTTATATCCTCCCTTCAAGACACCATCCATTCCGTTCAACTGCTCTTCCAAGTCCTTTGCTGTCTCTGACAGAATTACAATGTCATCGGCGAACCTCAAAGTTTTTATTTCTTCTCCATGGATTTTAATACCTACCCCGAATTTTTCTTTTGTTTCCTTTACTGCTTGCTCAATATACAGATTGAATAACATCGGGGAGAGGCTACAACCCTGTCTTACTCCCTTCCCAACCACTGCTTCCCTTTCATGTCCCTCGACTCTTATAACTGCCATCTGGTTTCTGTACAAATTGTAAATAGCCTTTCGCTCCCTGTATTTTACCCCTGCCACCTTTAGAATTTGAAGGAGAGTATTCCAGTCAACATTGTCAAAAGCTTTCTCTAAGTCTACAAATGCTAGAAACATAGGTTTGCCTTTCCTTAATCTTTCTTCTAAGATATGTCGTAAGGTCAGTATTGCCTCACGTGTTCCAACATTTCTACGGAATCCAAACTGATCTTCCCCGAGGTCGGCTTCTACTAGTTTTTCCATTCGTCTGTAAAGAATTCGTGTTAGTATTTTTGCAGCTGTGGCTTATTAAACTGATTGTTCGGTAATTTTCACATCAGTCAACACCTGCTTTCTTTGGGATTGGAATTATTATATTCTTCTTGAAGTCTGAGGGTATTTCCCCTGTTTTATACATCTTGCTCACCAGATGGTAGAGTTTTGTCAGGGCTGGCTCTCCCAAGGCCGTCAGTAGTTCCAATGGAATGTTGTCTACTCCAGGGGGCCTTGTTTCGACTCAGGTCTTTCAGTGCTGTGTCAAACTCTCCACGCAGTGTCGTATCTCCCATTTCATCTTCATCTACATCCTCTTCCATTTCCATAATATTGTCCTCAAGTGCATCGCCCTTGTATAGACCCTCTATATACTCCTTCCACTTTTCTGCTTTCCCTTCTTTTCTTAGAACTGGGTTTCCATCTGAGCTCTTGATGTTCATACAAGTGGTTCTCTTATCTCCAAAGGTCTCTTTAATTTTCCTGTAGGCAGTATCTATCTTACCCCTAGTGAGATACGCCTCTACATCCTTACATTTGTCCTCTAGCCATCCCTGCTTAGCCATTTTGCACTTCCTGTCGATCTCATTTTTGAGACATTTGTATTCCTTTTTGCCTGCTTCATTTACTGCATTTTTATATTTTCTCCTTTCATCAATTAAATTCAATATTTCTTCTGTTACCCAAGGATTTCTACTAGCCCTCGTCTTTTTACCTACTTGATCCTCTGCTGCCTTCACTACTTCATCCCTCAAAGCTACCCATTCTTCTTCTACTGTATTTCTTTCCCCCATTCCTGTCAATTGTTCCCTTATGCTCTCCCTGAAACTCTGTACAACCTCTGGTTCTTTCAGTTTATCCAGGTCTCATCTCCTTAAGTTCCCACCTATTGTGATAGGCTCTGCAAAATTTCAGAACATTTGTGCCTTCTGAAAAACAAGAAAGACTTGTAGATATCTATTATACTAAATTAGAGACATGCAGAAATTTTACCTGTTATTTATTTATATTTTTACTCATTTAGATCTCTGGGTCAGTGACACTTAATTACCTTATATTAAGTACTTTAATTTGTAAGTTTGGCTATGTGACACAGCAAATTATTACTTTTGTCACTTCTTTATTGCAGAGGCCAGTGAGGAGTGCCTTGCACTAATAAGACGCTCTTTGAAATCAGCTACAATGGAAACCTCTGGTTCTCAGTTTGAAGTAAAAGTGCCACACATATTTGTAACCTTGGGAGCTTCAGTAAGTACATAAAAATCAGTGGAGCAAACTTTTTTTGGCTTGTTAGTTTACCTGGCTGTAGGACAAATATAGCCATGGGTGATTTGCATATTACAGTGCTGTTGACACTTGAAGGAAACTGTTGTCTTAAAATATTTACTACAAGATTATATGCATGTATACTTATATATTAACATTTTGTTTTATTATTTCTTGTTGCTGTATAAATCTTTCAACTTAAATGTGCTATGATGTTTTCCATTTAAAATTCTGCTTCTTGTTGGAATTTTGTAGATTTTTTAGCAATTTTTTCATTGCTGTACCTTTGAGGTCTATGATTGGTATACAGGTCCAGCTATTTGGATTTACATTTTTCTTGGTTATTCCAAAATACATCTGATGAATTTGAAAATAGATCCTCCTGAAGGGCCATTCTAGATGCCAGCACTAATTTGTGCAAGTTACCATTCTGTCAAAGACTTAGAACTTCGTAACTATAGACATGATTAAACAGGAGTTGGTTTCAGAATGAACTCACTAATTGCAATTGTGGTTCCACATCACTTGCAGAATATTTCAGAACAAATGAAAGTTTGTGCTGGTCTGGGACTCGAACCCAGATTTTCCACTTGTCACGAGCTGTCGCCTTAATCACTTTGGCAATCTGAGCATGCTTCCAGGAGTGGCCCAAATTTCCATTTGTCCTGGTGGAGATTTGGGCTGCTCTTGGGAATGCGCTCAGATGGCCGAAGTGGTTAATGCGACCGCCCACAACAAGTGGGAAGTCTGGTACAAATTTTCATTTATTCTGAAATAATTCTACAGCTGATGCGGAACCATAATTGCAGTTTGCCAGTTCATTCTGAACTGAATGTGGTTGCCGGAGTTGGTTTATTTGTTGTGCTTTGCTGTTCTTTCTTCTGTGACCACTACTAGAAAGGATAGCAAGAAATGAGGCTGGAACTGAGTAATGGACGAAGCAAGTAAATGTTGATGGAAAAAATAACTCATTAGTGTGTGATTATTGAGGCTGCCACCTGATGTTTCCGTGATGTGCAAGGTTAACATAAATATATGTGTGTCTGTTGGGGGGGGGGGGGCTGCTAAAATAAAATCCTAGGTGCTTGTGGAGCCAAAATTGGTCATTTTAAAGCTAAGGAGAAACTTTCCCAGCAGGCCTGATAGAATTACTGGTGATTAGCACCCAACAGGATATACCAGAGGTCAGCATTCTTGAACAAATATTTTTGGGTGAAATGGAATGAAAGTGATGGAACCCCTACTGTAACAAAATATTTGTATTAGCTATGGAGGAATAAGCACTAAGAAAGTGTCCATTTGTGTATGTTATCTATAAAAGTGTAACAGTTGGGAAGTATGCATCAAATTTACTAAAGGTTTACTAAAGGCTAGAATTGTCATTCTCATTGCTAAAACAGCAGTAATGTATTATCTAAAACAGCAGTACTGTATCACATCATTCAACTCATGAAACAGGATTCGGGAAATGCCCGTGTTATTGACTTGATAATAAAATTTCCTACTCTCAATGGCCTGATGGGCATGACCACTGCAGAGTTTCAAAATGAAATGTCCCTGTGTTATGGGCTTGATAATAAAACTTCCTGCTCTCAATGGCCTGATGGGCATGACTACTGGAGAGTCATGACTACTGTAGACTGGAAGATATAACAAATATGGATTCTTAATTTACATGATTGAAACTCATTGCCCCCTCTTTATAAATTCTCTCAATAATGCTATTGAACAACACCCACAGATATTCTCAGCTTCCTTGAAATTTTTATACATACCTTACAGTGTGAGACTTTTTGAACACTTGTCTGAAGAGTAGAATTGTTGAGTCTCATTCTAGTGTGGCAAATTTGCTGCCTTTGGAACAGAGGATGGGTAATGCACTTTTAATGCTGCAAAAAGGGTTCATCTCTGCTATTAACCAAATAATTATGCTCTGTGCTTAGCTAGAACTGCCCATTGTTCAAATGAAGAATTATGTCACCATTTACATTTTTCCAGCCAAAGTCCAAAGTAGTTGTAAAACTTTCATATGATTGAGTTTAGAATGTTACTTCATTGCTATGAGTTGGTGAGTGAGTGATTCAGCAATGGCTGAAGAATATCCCATCAGTAGTGACCTTTTAAAATTTTGGAGCTGTGAATGCAAAACACCAGGTCTTTCATGAAGAGTAAACAAGAAAATGATGGACAGTGCTTCCTGGATTGTGTTAATTAACCTATCATTTTTGTTTCAAATATGAAAGTCAGCTTTAAGAAACATTCTGGGAAACAGAGATTATCAGTTTCCACTGTATTTAGAAATGTATGCCTTTAAATACGCTTAAATATATTGCAGAGGCAGAGACATAACATTTTGTTGGTATTACTTTCATTGCCAGTCAATAGTCTGTGGTTGCTATTACTCAGTTACTGAGAGGATGGCAGTTGTTAATTTGACTCTAGCAACAACATGACACATTGCTTCAACAATGTAATACTGGAAATCAATGTCACATTGCAATGTATTACAGCTAAATTCAGTATAGCATGTGATGTCATCTCAAAACCACATTGCATACTTTTTTTGCCTTCCTTATAACAAAATTTGATTGCTAGGCCCATTACTAAGCTCTTAAACAGAAGAGCTGAATATTCCTTTCTGAAAACCAGGCGAGAACCATAAATTCTATGTAACTTTAGTATAATAACTCTCTGCAGCTGTAAAGCACTGTGGAGTTATGTTTGATGTTGGCTCGGTTGGACATTAGAATGCACGAAGATTTGTAGTTGCTTTTTGTGTTCTTGTGGAAGTATCATACCATTTAAAATAATCTAAGAATTCTGGAGGGACCTATGCAGCACACCATATTACATAGCCAAATCCCAGTAGATGGCCTTCGCATGAAGCATGCCTGTGTGAATTGAATGCATAATGATCTCAGATGGCTGTTTAAATACTTTTATGAAAAACGGGGGGGGGGGGGGGGGGGGAGGAGGAGGCAACTCCTCAAGAATATCTTTGGCAGTTTCCATTGTTGCTAATGACCTACACGTATGTAGAGAGCAGCTATGTTTAAGGTTGATTCTTATGTTCTGTTCATTATTGTGAAAATACATCAGATAAAACTGAAATTTTGTGTACCTTAGAAATGGAGAAAACATATTGATTTAATTTAAAATATTTCTGTGTGTAGTTTTAATGTTATTGAATTCTGAATAGGGGCTATAGGTGCACTGTGTATGGACCATTTCCCTCTTTGTTCACCATTGGAGCGAGGTCTAGTTATTAATCTGAATCCCCGTGAGTGCTTGCGTGACACCCTGAAGTCAGATCCACCTTCTTGTCTCAGTGTTATGTGCAATATGGACTATGGATGACTGTGACGAGAGATTCTGCAACATAGTGTTAATTTGTTTTGTTGCGGAAGTTAATGGAAATGGAAAGGAGAAGGTGAAGCATGGTGCCATCGTGTAAAGTGCTCCTCATCAATAACATCGGGGAGCCACAGAGCTAGACGCCATCGTTGAATGGCGTAATCACTATCAACAGTGTCGCATGTAGTCATTCCACAAGACTCTGCAGAGATGTTTGGGGTTTGATTGTAGCATGCCACATGGTGATCAGAACAGTACACCACTGCCACTGCTCCACTTTACAGACAAACTGGTACTGAAAATTTCCTCCAACACCTAGATTCAAAGTAATGTAAATGAACAATGGTGACTCAAAGCAAGCATCACCGTTGGCTTTGCATTCATCTTCTGGAATGTTCATGCTCTCATTTTGTGTGAGAATAAAATTGTGTTTAGTGGGGTGTGGAAGTCTGTTCTTTGGAATAGATGAGAATGCATCATGGAAGGGTGCTTGAGGATCCCCCCTGTGCCCCCCCCCCTCCCGCCCCCCTCCACACACACACACACACACACACACACACACACACACACACACACACACACACACACACACACACGGAGGGGGGGGGGGGGGGGAGAGAGAGATGGTCATCTAGGGATGCTATGAGTTGTTTTATAAAAATCCATTAAGATTTTTCCCTTCGTTTATCTCAGTTATACAGGGTGTCCCAGGACGAATGCTCAATATTTAGAAATATGACATGAACAGTCATTTGAAGTAAAAACTTCATATGAACATATGCTCTATTCTGAATGTTTTTGAGATATAACACCATAATGTGGATGAGTAGGAAAAACAAACATGTGATGTTCAGATATGGCATTAGTTCTGTACTGCTTGACACAGTCACATCGTGTAATATCTAGGCGTAATGTTGCAAAGCGATGCGAAATAGAATGAGCATGTGAGGAATGTGATAAGGATGGTGAATGGTTGACTTAGGTTTATTGGGAGAATTCTAGGAAAGTGTGGTTAATCTGTAAAGGAAACTGCATGTAGGACACTGGTGCTTCCTATTCTTGAATAGTGCTCAAGTGTTTGGGATCCATAACAGGTCAGATTGAAGGAGGACATCAAAGCAAATGAGAGGCAGGTGCTAGATTTGTTACCGGTAGGTTCAAACAACATGTAAATGTTATGGAGGTGCTTCGGAAGCTCAAACGGGAATCCCTGGAAGCAAGGCAATGTTTTGTTTGAAGAACACTATTGAGTAAAAACCGACATTTGAAGCTGACTGCTGATTGATTTTACTGCCGCCAACATCAGCAATTACAGTCCAGCGATTAGGGTATTTAGGTAGGATTTTACTGCCGCCAACATCAGCGATTACAGTCCAGCGATTAGGGTAAGTGCAGTTGACATTTTCCTCACATGTCTGGGTAAAATGTGTTTTATTTTGGAAACCATTTGGAATAGGGCAGATGTCCATATGAACTTCTTGCTTCAAATGAGTGTTCCTGTCATGTCCCTGAGCACTGACCGTTCCTCCTGTGGCACCCTGTATATGCAAGGATTTAAAAATGCACAACAGTAATTACTACTATTTTGCTGCTTTAATTACGATGCTCTGCTGTTATTAACAGAATAAAAATATAAAGTAGTGTTCCAATATCTTCTTACAGAAAAATGTCTTTATGTAGACATTCATATCAATATGTGTCTTAATGTGTGTTACCCAACTTTGTTATGTTCTGCATTGATGTTGCTGCGTGTACCCGCCAGTGTAACTGCTAAATTTAAAATGTTTAAGTAAGTCAACATATCCTTATTAATTTGTGTGTGTGTGTGTGTGTGTGTGTGTGTGTGTGTAACAGCATGCCATGAGTGTTTCCACATACATTTTTGTGGAATTTTACATTTTGGGAGACAGTTTTTCTGTATATCATTTGTATTGTGTTTGATTTCTTCATTTTTTTGTATGCCATGTGTTATGTTTCACGAGGTATTGACACACTGCAGAATTTATACAATGGATTCTTTCTTATTGTCTTGTATTTAGCGTGCATCCTCTTCAGTGGAACTACATTCTGAAAAAGGAATACTATACTCTGATTAAAATTACTTAGTGATTGACGTTTCAGTGAGTCGTGTGGTAAGGGCCAGCCACCATCCAATTGTAATTCTTTCTCAACCATGTGCTCAATGTGTTGCCTGTTTTTTAGGTGCATGCAATGCCTTGTGAAGTGTGGCTGGCTGCATGCTGGCAATCCTGCCTCCTACCACTGCAATCTGTCCGTCACAAAGTAATTTTAATCAGAGTATAGTTGATGAAATGTTTTATGCCCCACTTAAGTTCATATTAGACACAACACATCTACTGTTTTTTTTTTCTGTAGATATTTTGCGATTGTCAAAAGTAGACATTCCATGAACCAAAGCCATTCTGTTACCCTGAAAAGGCAGACTTGCATCTAATCACTCCAGGGTGCACAACAAATGTTTTTTTCAGAGTACCAACATATTGAAATGACAATGTTTGAAATTTTGTAAGAAGAAATATTATGCAAAATCAGGTAATGGATCAAAATTTCTTGATCGATTCAAACTTTGTGCTGGACTAGGACACAAATATAGAACCTTGATTGTTCACAGACCACGTTGTTGTTCATTAGGGTATGCAAACATACCGTACAAACCCCACTCAGAGCTGCTGTCAGCCAGTATTATTCTCCATTTTTCAAAATCCTTAGCCCAGCACACCATTCCTATGTCAAGAACTTCCATTACAGTATATGCTCTCCTGAAGAGTGAAATCACTCCTCTAAAAACACCTTTCTGAAGAAGACAGCATATTATTACTCTTTAGCATATTATGTGCTATGTTGAACATTTTAAAACTGTTTACTGCTCCAGGACTCAAACCCAGGTACTTGTCTTTCTCACAAAGTGCATTTCCGTTTACACTGTCAGAACATACCTCTTATTGGATAGCCCATACATGTGTGCATGCAAGGCATGATCATCAAGGATCAAAAGGAGATACATGACACGTTAAAAAGTATTATGCTGAAGTATTCCCAATGGTCTATGATGTCCTTATGAAAATCACAGAGGATGTTTGATGTTGCATATTATGTAGTAGTAGTTTGTTATATAGCTAATACATATTCATATTTATCATTTATAAAGTACTGAGATACTTTTTGAAATTTCCTAAAAAAAATCACAGGGGATGTTTGATTTTGAGAAAAGAACTTAGAAACACACTAAATGTGTCAAAGGGACATCCCAAAAATATAATGAAATGAAGATATATTAACATTATTGCTATTGACACAGAAAGTTTTTATTTACATATAGTGAATCTGTTCAGCTCCTTTGAATCAGAATGCCATATGAGCTTAATTGAAGCACAATCAGTGCCCACGTTAAAACTTTTCATATTTTCTTGCATAGAACTAGTCCAATTTTTTATGTACACATATCAGTTAAAAAGTTACAATTGATCTGGCCATATGTTGTTTTTTTATTTTTTTGTGTTGTTGTAGCCAGAATAACAACAATGATGAGAGTAATGTAATATGTATGCAGAGTTGTAAAATAAGAATAAAAAATTCACTACTTAACTGTTGATGCAGATGTTCCAAATTTTGTATACAGTCATTTATTTCCTAAAAGTGTATGTTTTACTTACTCTATAATGAAGCAACGATTCTGTGTTGTGTTGTAGACATGCTGGGATGGAATGGAGTTCATTTTACATGGATTATGTCATGATCGTGGAAAGTCTGTAGCTTTTTCTGAATTTCTGTAAGTGTTGTGGTGGCTTGGGGAAGTGAAAGAGCTTATTTGGTGGTGTTGTTGCATAGAGCATATAGCCTCCGTAATATGTCATATCTGTGGAAAAAAATGTATGTAGAGACAATGGTATGTGTTAGAATAGCTATGATTTGTTGTGCATGATTCTGCATTACTCTTGGGCATGGTAGTAGTTTATCAAATGTGTGTGTTTGCAGTGGTAGTATCAAAACTAAGAGAAAGGCAGGTCAGTATACTCCTCATTGCTGAAATTATGGGTTAGGAACAGAATAAACTGAATAGTGCATGTGATCACTTCAGTATTCAAAGTAATTTCTATTTCAAATTATTCTCTGTTTTTGGTTAGATATGACTAAATTAGATTCAACATAGTCTATCATTTCTCCACTTTTCACAAGTTTTCTATTAATGTACATACTTTATATATCTGGCATAGCAGTAAAATCATTAGTAGTCAGTGCTTAGAAATGGGGACTCTGTGTCTAAAAACAAGCAAACAAACACACACACACACACACACACACACACACACACACACACACACACACACACAATCTGGTTGCTGCAGCTAGAAGGAGTGCACATGTGGTGCAAAACGTTCTTCTAAAGTAGAAAACACACATTCACACAAGCACAACTCCCGCACATAATCTGGCCACTGTGGCCAGAGATAGTGGTCATGTGTGTGCAAATGTGCTTGTGTGTGTGTGTGTGTGTGTGTGTGTGTTTGTGTGTGTGTGTGTGTGTGTGTGTGTGTGTTTTCTACTTCAGAAGAAGGGCTTTTGGCTGAAAGCTAAAATGTGTAGCAGTCACTTCATTGTGCTTCTCTGCACCTCAATTCTCCTCTATATGGTCAGTAGCTCTCTACTGTTTTCATAATATTGTTATTCCATCCTGGACTTTTCATTAATCTACAATAGAGAACTGAAATTTTGCACACATTTATGCAAAATATCACACATCCAAAACCACTGAGAGTACAAAAGTAAATATCATGTTAAGTCAAAATGTCTGATCGAATAACAAGTATTTATTTGAATTTAATTAATATACCATTGGCCTCAGCAACTGCTAACAGATTTTGTCCTCCTTTGCGCTGACTCCCCTACACCTTTTCTTTCTTTTATTTTTGGTCATGTCTCTCTCTTCTCGATTCTTAAGAATTTCTCTGTTATGTTTTTGTATAAGTCACCCGAATTTGTCTTTCACTCTCCATTCAGTCACAGGACTTTTTTGTTCTTAACCAAGTTGTACACAACTGTCTCTTATCTTCCATAAGGCTTTTGCCTACGTGCCACTCATTCCTTCGTGCAGCTGTATTACAATTCTTGCTCTCTACTGATTTCATTACGCTTTTGTCATCTTCAACTGGTGTGTGTTGTCTGTAGCCTTCTCTATGCATGCTCTTCTTCCCTTATTGGTGTTTGATAATGAAACAGTGATGTTGTGTGTGCTGCTCCTTTAGTTCATATTGCCCCATGTGATATTGCTATTCCCTTTTTGCCCGTACACTTTGTTACTGTACATTCAGCGTGTGGCCTTTTTTTAGTGAAGTATTGCAGAAATTCTTGAAGGTATATTAAAAATCATTATTGCAGTAATATTCCTTTACAGTTGTAACTGAAACTAATTTATTTGTTATCTCTCTACAGCATCAGTGTTGCCTTTTTCTTTTGATGATATATGATTGAAAAATAATAAGAATTGATATCAAGGTCAGATTAAGTTCAAATAAAGCTGTCACCTACCCAAAGATTGGTTTGTGCTGTACTAGACATGATCCTATTGCAGGCAGTATGCCATTGCCTTCCTCTAACCTCTGAATTGATTTCACCAAGTCAGTTGTAGGGGAAAATACAGTTTAACATTGGGCATTTACAAAGATGACAGTAAAATAACTTATGTAGTTTAATTAACTTTGTGTGTCTTTTAATATCATAATAAACTGTACACACAACAGCAAAAACACAACATTTTATTAGGTTGGACAGGTACATGGGGCCTTGTCTGGGTCTGTCATCCTGTCCCTAGCTACTTGTGAAATTTTCGTGGATCACACAGGAACACTGCCAACGATTAGTTTAAATTGCGGGCTATGAATCACACTCATCCCAAGAAGAGATTCATGAGTTCAGCCTTCCTTTAAAGTGATTCAGGTATCAGTGATTTTATGCGGAAGAGCAAAGAGATATACAACCCACAACAGCCACCTTACTGTGCAACGCCATTCACAGTAACAGTGAAGAAACAGCAAATAAAAGTATTTGCAGCACCAAACACCCAATCAGTACAGGTGTCACTACACACATTTGCAACTATATTTGCAAAAACCCACCAGCAGCAAAGTGAATTTTCTCCTCCAGACAAGCTACAAAGCCTGCTGCAACTACTGGAGGACAGCCCAGTACCCCCTCCAAACACGCAGATAAAAGGATGTTTCCTAGTCATTTCTTTGTATGAAGAGTCCACTGTTGTCTCCAAAAGAGAAACAGTAGGATGTCTGGTGAGAGGAGGAGACAGTGTCAGAATATATGGAGGTTGAAGTCTGCCTGAAGGACTTCCAAAGTTTTTCTACCCCTTCGCTAACTTTTATAAACTACCAAACTCAGTAAAGAGAAGAAAGGAAATGCCTTTTGTACTGTAGTGGAACCTATATGGGTTCAGGATGCATATGGTGGAGTAGAAACTGTCAGCAAAGAGAAGATTCTTGTACCCTATGTCTACAGGAGACACATTTTGGAGGTACTGGTGTTTTTGTATGTAGGGGTTACAGTCTCTGCTGAATGGGGGTTGTGTTGGCACTGCCAAAGATATCAAGCTGTTAGGAGCATCATATTTTGTGAAGCAGTATGCCTTCTGAAAACTTGGTAGATAAACAAACCAAATTGCTACGGGGTTCTACTGCACCATAGACCTCTCAGTATACTTGCCAGCCCTCGTGCATACTACTCAGTGGAATGCAGTCAATTACTCCCCTCCAGTGGTGGCATCCCAATGTGGATACACGTAGCAGATCATGGAGTGCCTGAAACAAAGCTGCCAAAATAGATGATCAGCAGGGCTAGCTAGACTGTGTACAGCCAACTGATTACATTTGAAGACCGCTTCGACATCCTGGGAGTGGAGAGCTGTGATAAGAATGTGATTCTTCACACAAATGACTTACCTCTTGCAAAATCTTCAGGTGAGCTATAAAGTGAGCTATAAAGACAGCCTGTTCCCTACTAGAGTGATGAGTGCCACAGAGCACCTTGCTGCCAACTGGGTTGAATGGAGGGGGGGGGGGGGGGCTTTGCAATGTTGTGGCAGGGATGTTATTGGTTTAAGAAGAGAGGGTCTTATAGTAAAATTGCAAAAAATCAATTGTGTAAAAATCTTCCACTAAAACATTAAAAACACAGACTGATGGATGTGTAAAACTGTAAAAGGGATAAAACAGTAAATTATGAAAGTCTAAATTAACTGAAACTGAATTAGTATCTTAAAATATCAAAAGTGTAAAAGGTTGAAAGTATAAAACCATAAGGTTGAAATGGCTCTGAGCACTATGGGACTTAACATCTGAGGTCTACAGTCCCCTAAAACCATAAGGTCTTACTCTGAAAGTATATAAAGTAAGGTTATATAAAAATTATCACTAAAATGTTAAAAGTATAGAACAATGGCTGTAGAAATAGTAAAAAAATAGTAAAATAGTAAAGATCATAAAATTATAGAAGTGAAAATATGTAGAAGACCTAGAACTGAATTAAATATTAAAAACCATGAAAAGTATTAAACAAAAATTATGAAAGTGAAACTATGTGCACCAACTAAAGTTACAGGGAATAGGATGTGACAGTTATGGTTAATTGCATTTGCTTATGCTTTGTGGCATTATATGGCATGCCGTTTTACACTATGTACATGCACACCAAACTGCTGCTAGGACAATGTGTGAGCCGATGTGCTACCGCTGTCTCCTCTCAGTAAGTGGGGCTGTTTTTCATACATGCGCTGTGTCAAGGTGGAGGACAATTGGAAGAGACCTTTAAAGTTTAAAAGTGTACTATTAATAAAATCCTTCCGCTGGTTTAATGTGTTGCCTGGCTCTAGCAGACGATGTGTAAAAATCTCAGTTTCTTCTAACAGTGTCAGCAGGTGTCTCTTATTTTCATTGTGCAGCACTTTCAAATGTGTATCAATGATTCTAGGGACATGCTTCATATCATTTCATCCCTATCAACGTGCAAGTCGCTGAAGTGGCGTCAAATTGAAAGACTTGCACCTGGCGAACGGTTTACCTTACAGGAGGCCCTAGTCACATGACATTTACATTTATTGTGAATTGAAGTGTGCTCTTTAAAGCACATTTCAAACATCCACCTGATTGATCAATGTGAACTTTTGGCAGTTTCCATACCATACTTTAGTTTACATACACCTGCTGCCATGGATTTTGAAGCCTTTTTACTCACACAGTGCCTCAGTCTGAAGTGAATAATGTCATTATTCTTAAACCCTATTCACAAATTGGTATCGTGAAATTCTCTAGCAATAATTTCTGAAACCTGTCCCTTATAACTAATGGGCAAGCACACGGCTAGCTCTTCAGGTTGGTGATATATTTTACCGTTAAGTATGAAATGGTTAAAGTATAATGTCAGTTCTAGATGCTCCATTAATTTGCCTATTTCTCCTGTACTTTTTTTCTGTTTTATAAGGTTGTTTGTAATTATTTCTAATGTCTCGTAGACAGGCATGTTTGTGTATAAATTCACCACATCTGGGGATGCAAAGATGGATTTAACTGGTATGACTGCATCCTTAACTTGTCCACAAACTTGTACATATTTTTTAAACTGTACTGCTCATAAAATGAGTATAGTGTGTTTAACCTTTGTGCTGGTTTAGCATTTATTGGGGGTGTTAGGACTCTGTCTCATGTTGGATATGAGCCTCATGGATTTGTCCCTTTTATGAAGCTTTACCTGTGCACACATCTGGCATTTGTGGGTTCATTACTATGTATCACTTCTTACCTTGTCAGAAAACAGAAAATAAAGTGTTTTGAATTTTTCATTTTAGTTGTGCATGAAATTTTTTTGTTCGATCTCCAGTTACTTCATTAATTCCATTTTCAGAGAAAAATTTTTCAGTTTTATTTGCGTAAAAAAAAAATTGCTGCCCTTTTGATTAAAGAAGCTTAGAACTGTTTCCATCCACACAGTAAGGAAGTGACAGCTGGTGTTCAACAGTGAAAGCGAGCACATATAGTGTCCTATAATATGGTGTTAGTTATAAAGATGAGTATTACTGCACACAGTAAGCTTTCTGGTTTTAATTCTCACACTTGCATGTGATGTGCTCACTTTCAGAACAGCTATATTTGCTATTTAATCTGTCTCTATACTGACACTATCAATAAGATCAGGCTACAAGGTCTACAATCACTACAAGAAAATGATACGTTGGGTGAAAGAGAGATTCTTTTTTATTTCAGCCATTTGCCCCATTTGGGAAACCTATTGAGCATTGACGAGAATTAGGTGAACACTTTAATGCATGATGATCAATGTGTCAGCCTGTAAATTAGGATACAGCAGGAATCATGACCACTGCACCACTGTGTGATGCTTGCAATCCATAAGCCAGGTCAAGAAAATCCAACATGTGGGTATCACATACTTCAGCTGCAAACTTAAAAAAGATCAGTTGACTATTTGTCGAATTCTCCTTATTTGACATTAGTTATGTCAGGAACAACATTAATAATCCCTAAGAGAGTTGCTGGTATCAAAGACAGTGTTTTGACAGCTTAAAAGGAAGAAAGGAATGGTTGTCCAGTAGTGTGGTTGAGAGGTATCCATCCTTATCCTGCTTCTGTTAATGGGTTTATAATTTTTAAACCATTGAATGGTTATATTAATAGGAAATTGTGAATACTGCATGCTCCTTACTGTACTCTGATGACAAAATCTCCTTTTTGTACTTAGTGTTTCAGTTTTGTTGTACACATCTGATTGTTTCTGGCCTATTGCAAATATTATTTGTCATTTGAATCTGAGTTATGTTTTGAAACCTTTTTGGCAAGTTTTCTGCTCATTATTATATAGATTCTGCATGTTTAATGAAACATTTATTTCATATTTAATTCTACTGGGTTTGTGGATGATGATCAATTGATAGGAGTAACACTGATGTATTTGACCATGTACTAACAAATATAAAAATTATGTATCATCATATCACATCAATGATGGACATATCGAACTGCTATGGAATGTTTGCAGAAAAACCACGGATAAGTAGGGTAGTACCAGTAAACAAGAAAGGGGACAAGGGAGACCTGACAACTAAAGACCAGCTTCTCAAAACTCCTGGAATGCTTATATATAAGAGATGAGTTGTTTATATGGACAAGCACAACACTCTTGTACAATCATAGCCTGGTTGCAAAAAGGGTTAACCTGCTAAATCAGCAGTTACCAGTCAGGTGGAAAGTATTATTCAGTTATTAGATAAAAAAAGGTTGTATCTGCAAGGTTTGTGGTTCTTTCTAAAGCATTTAACACTGTTGACCATGAAATATGTATGCAAAACTGGAACACTACAGTATTTAGTGACAAACATGAGATTGCATACACTCATACCTAAGCAACAGGAAACTGTATATCTCAGTAGAAAACCCATACCAGTCAGACATGAAAAGCATAAAATATGGAGTGCAGCAGAACTTGGTAAGTGGGCAGTTGCTGTTTAATCTGTTTATAAATTATAAAGGTGTTGAAGAGAAAGAGAAGAAGATACTTTATGCAGATGACAAGACAATACAGAATGAAGAGAAAAATGTAAAACAGATTTAGAGAAGAGCATATATTTCTGTAAATGTCATAGTACAATGGCTCATTCAAAGTTAACTAATTATAAACTTGAAAAGGGCTATGTATGCAGTGTTCAGATACAGAGAAGCCAGTGCATATGAATACAAAGGTGAATGGAACAAGACTGGAGGAAGAAGAAGTCACTAGGTTGCTGTGGATAATGAGCTGAAATGAAAACTGCATATTAAAACTGTCTGAAAAAAAAATCTGTGATGGAATACAACAATGTGAAATAGAATAAATTGCTACTTACCTCGTAGAGAAGGTGTTAAGTGGCAGACAGGCACATTGGAAGAAGACAGCTTGATATTATCAGTTCTGAAGCAGCTAGCACAGTCTGCAGGCAAATGGTTACTGTGCACAGTACCAACCATCTCTTGCATGCAGTATGGAGTAATAATGTGGGGAAACTCAAACATACAAGAAGTAAAAAGTATGTGCACGTTGAGGGAAAAGCAGCTAGGACCATTTTTAAAAGAAGGTCATCTGAAACATGCAGAAACTCTTCAGATGTTTAAGTGTCTTAAGCTCTGAATCTCCATATGCATGTATAACAATAATATTCATTATAAAAGATAGTTCAGGGTGGTTAACATATGCAGGTGTCCACACCCTCAACACACAGAGATATAACAAGTTAAGAACCTTACCCCACTCACTGATGACAATTATTGGAAAAGAATCTTGGTACTCGGGTATCAAGATAATAAGAAACTTTCACAGAAACCTATTGGATGGTGTCATGACAGTAGCTTTCCAGAGAAGTTCAAATGCTGTCTAATGGGGAAGGAATACTATAGTGTAAAATATTGCCAAATATATTAAGTCTGTAAATAATATTCTATATAATCATTATAGTTAGTTACCGAGCGAGGTGGCGCAGTGGTTACACACTGGACTCGCATTCGGGAGGACGACGGTTCAATCCCGCATCCGGCCATCCTGATTTAGGTTTTCCGTGATTTCCCTAAATCACTCCAGGCAAATGCCGGGATGGTTCCTCTGAAAGGGCATGGCCGACTTCCTTCCCCATCCTTCCCTCATCCGATGAGACCGATGACCACGCTGTCTGGTCTCCCTCCCCAAAACAACCAACCAACCATTATAGTTAGTTAGCCGGATTAGAATTGTGGCTCTTTAAGAAATATTTGATACTGAGTGTTTTATATTCTTGACATGTCTTTTATTACACATTCACTTTCTGCACCCAGTGTAATTCTGCAAGATCATACAAAAACAAGTCAAATTGTTGAAAATAAAGATTTTTGTGAATTCCATGAACATGAAGCAGGATGTTCAGTTCATCATTATCAGTGATCAAGTTTTGCCCTTTCTTTGACAACCTCATGATGAGTATTCATCATTATCAGTGATCAAGTTTTGCCCTTTCTCCGGCAACCTCATGATGAGTATGCTGTGACAACACCATCTTCCAAGGTGACAATATACATGTTCACACAGCTGCACACGTTCGTTACTGGTTTGGTGAACTCTCAATCACTTGGTCACAACTTGGCTAACCTACTAAATCACCCAATCTCCATACTTTATAAAATGTTCTGGACTGTTTGGAACAGTGGATGAACAGTAGCAATAAATATCCTTGAAATTTGGTAACTCAGCAGATCCAATCATCAATGAGTGGATTCAGCTGGCTATGGCATACCTGAAGAATCTTGTGCGCCCACTTTCTCACTGAATTCTGGCCATTATCAAGGCTAGAGGCAGTGTTACATGATGTTTGCACAATGCCTCTTGGGGCTGACTAACTTTTTATGCAGAGTGTTTACATTGTCCAACTTTGGATTTCACCTGTATTGTCTTTAATATGTATTTTTGTTATTTTTATACAGCTATTTTGTTTGTAAATAAGCCTTAAGTAGCTTCTTGCCACATTCTATCCTCACTTATATCCTCTGACTCTGACTGACTTATTAAAGTTAGTCTGTGATGGAGAGCAGGCTAACTCACAGAGATTCAGCTAGAGGAGTATGCCAAGTCAGATGCCTACATTCTAATTCATCTAAGTGACTTGACTGTAAGAGGATTCACTCCCTCTTGCATAACTTCCAAGTGCTAAGGCAATATTGCTGTCACATATTTATATTCATAATTCTTGGTTGAAACTGTTCCCATCACCTCACTCTAATTTCTCATTCTGTGACAACTTTGTTTAGCACAATTATGATCTCCTTCTGAAAGTCTTGCTATTCTTTGTCTCTTTTCACTTGTAGGAACATTGGCTTCTGAGGCAGTATCTTAGTGTCAGTTATACTTGTAAATTATGGAGATTGCCCAGAGAGAATTGTAACAAATTAACACTCTTAATTTGTATTTTAAATAGAATGCTTTCTGATGTCACAAACCTATCTGTTATCTTGATGCCCATCTGTCAGAGTGATGAAAATGCATATGAAAGAGTGTAATTATTATTGCATTTAAACGCACTACAGCAGCTTAAAGAGCTTTAGTTGATGAAAAAAAAAAACATTATTGTGCTGTTTAGTTTTTGGTTCTTATTTTGTGTTCATAAAAAGATTTTTTTACAGGTGTAGCTCATACTTGGCCTTTAGTTTTGCCACTCCTGTTGTTGTAGCATCCTGTATTACTTTTCAGCTGTGTTCTAGTACAGTGTTGACTTGTTTTGCTTTTCAGTTTACCAGTCTAGTGCAGGAAGTTCAGTTTATCTCTGGAAGTTGTTCCAAAATGCTGCCTTTATTCTGTCTAGAAGTAATGCTGTTGGTGAAAACTAACACCTTGGTGGTTACCAGAAGTCTGACATCACAGCAGTAATTTGTCATTTTTCTGTAATAATGCTCCCTCAAAAAATTTGGCCTCCCCCTGCCTTATTCTTCATGAATTGATTTCCAGCACATTCTTGCATTGTGACACGCACTGTTCAGGAGCATTATGATGCAGTAAGTGTTAATATGTATTCCAAATACTCATAAAACTGCATTACATGTAACTTATATCCAGATTTGATGTAGCCTCCTGTATATGTCAGCTAATGATTGAAAACTTATATGTCAATTAATTTCTTATGTGCCTTACACTTTGTAGTTCTGTAATTTAATACATATATATTTTTCTTTTTAACAGGGTGATTTAGCAAAGAAGAAGATATATCCTACATTGTGGTGGCTTTACAGGGATAATCTCCTACCACCTAATACAAGGTTTTATGGTTACGCAAGGTCAAAAATTTCACTGCAAGAACTTCAAAAGAAATGTGAACCATACATGAAGGTTAGTACAAGTCAGAACCATTTCATATTTCACTCAATATTTCAAGAACCTGTACTAATGTTGAATTTTTCATTGATAAGTTTTTTGTGAATACTTATTTATGCATGGAAGAATAAATCATACTTCTTGATATGAAAAAAAGGATTGATACTTTTTGCACACACATTTTGCAAATCATTGCAGGCTTATTTTCATTGGTAATGCAGAATAAAATCATTCCTGTCAACAATAATAATTATTTTCTATATAACAAATGATACAGCATTCATTATTTGGCTATGATTTCGTTCTCAACATTTTGTATTATTGAGGAAGTAGTGGAGATCTGTGCATGCACAGAGTCAGTTTAGCAATTACTCACTGCTTCTTTATATTACAGAAGGTGTAGTATAGCTAGGATTGCATTTGCAGTTTGGAAAAGATGGGTTATAAATATTCCGCTCATCCTTGGTTAGTTTTATGAGCTGTTTCTTCACATTCATTGAACACAAATGTTAGTCTGCATAACTTGCTTCTGTCTCAGATATATATTTCATACTTCTATAATCTTCTCACAGTGACATAAATACAGATTATTCAGTGGACCTAAAATGCACTTCAGACATTAACAAATTTAGTGTTTCACATATTAAGTGGAAAGTATGTTGGGATATTTAGACAGAAACTGTTGAGTGGAAGTTAATTGGAACACTGTTTTTGAGCATCCTTTGAATATTCATACTGTATTGTACATTTTCAAGTTATGAGTAAAGGTTATTGGCCTTACTGTAATCTGTGCAATGGCCAGTAATTGTGTTAAAAGGCAGTGTAGTAGTTATATCAGCAATTGCACAGTAACGCCTAGTGTCTGTATAAGAAAGAAAGGAACAGCACAACAAAAAGCGTAAAAATACTGACTCACTGGCAGAACTGTATGCATTTGATAATGTGGCAAAATTATTTGTCTTGAAAATTGTATTCTAAAAATTACTTTAAATGAAAGTGAATCATCTTCTCACTTTCTGCAACAAAAAAATATGGCTATAATAATAGTAATGATAATAATAGAGGTGATACTGTTGCTGTCTATAACCATTCCATAGTTTTGTGGAGGACTGGTGAATTTGACTGTTGGTATTATTGTACGAAAAAGAGGTCTTTTATCCTCAGCATTTTTATTGATCATATGAATTAAAATACTGTATACACGTAAACAGATGAATTGATCAGTCTCTAAATAAATTTTGACGTACCTTTTTATAGGGGTAGAAGAAACACAGACATAAAGATCCAACTGGAAAATTTTATTGTACCAGACAATTTTCTTGTAAAAGATGTCTTTATTTAACAGTGTAAATAAGAAGAATCTGCGAGTGGTTATATTTATTCTTTAAACTGTCGTGCATCATTTGCAAATATTTGCTAAATTTTAGATGGGTGGGATCTCTTTCGTTGGACTGTACATAGTAAGTGCACAAGAAAGAGCTGAGGAAGCATAATAAACTGACAGATAACTAGTTGTAGATGTTTCATTTTCCAGTGTGACAAAGATGATTAATGTGATTCTTGAGTTTCTCCCGGCGTATTTGATAATCAAAATATCCACGGGTGTGCTGCCGGTCTATAGTGTCCAACGGGCACAATATTTCGGCGATCATACATGTCGCCATCATCAGGTGAACTGACAGACTGAGCTCCTGTGAACGTGCCGGCACGGAGATCCGTGCCGTGCGTACGGATCTCCATGCCGGCACGTTCACAGGAGCTCAGTCCGTCAGTTCACCTGATGATGGCGACATGTATGATCGCCGAAATATGGTGCCCGTTGGACACCATAGACCGGCAGCACACCCGTGGATATTTTGATTAAAGATGATTAAGTTTGTCTATGACATGACTATTACTGATGGTAAACATTTTCAAAATACTACGAATTAAATTTAATCTACTACTTGCAATGTGCATAAAAGCTTCTCATACTCTATTTCTGTCTCTCTGTTAATAATGGATGCCCATTAAAAATGGTTGCAGATGCTACTTTTAAAATTTTTCTTGCTTTCTCCAGTGCTCACATCATGTGTTTTTGGTATGTGAATACTAGCATCATATAGCACTTATTTTAAAATAACTAACATCAATAAATCAGTAACTAATATGTATCTTGTTTGTACAAGCTACATATACTCACAGCTGTAGTTGGCTATTTATTCTGCTTTGTACCATATACTTTTGTATGGATAGGAGCTCCCCCTGCATTCTCTTTAAGTGTGTATGGCAATATCCATTTAATCATTATAGCTACCTTTTGCAGTGTATTTGAAGCAGACATAGCACACATAAGAAATCACTCAAGTGGTGTCCTATTGTTGAATCTATCATGTTATTTGAACAATTGTTACCTTTATAATCACATTACAGCTTTCTATGTTGCTGTCTGTAAGAACAATTCTGTGTATGCTATGCCAGCTGCCACGATGTAGTGATTATAGTCAGTTGTGGGGTGATCTGCAGGTCACCTGTCCAAGTCCCATCTCCTGCCATTATATATCATTTAACATTTATATTTTCTAAGTTTTGGGGCTTAATTATATATGGAACACTGAAATTTTGCTAGGACATGTATGTATCCAAGACAGGCATTGTCTCTATGTATACATTTTTGTGTGCTTGGTAAACGTGTTTTCAGTATGCAAGTTTAGTTCTTGTTAACAAACCTACTCTCGTAACTGATACTCAGTTCTAGAGTCTGTGTGACACAGTTTCGTGGAGGCTCCATGTTTCTTGGACATCATCAATGCCTTGGCTCCAGTAAGACTACTCAAAAGGCATCGCCTTAATACTAATGAACCCTAGTACAAATAGTTCATCCTTTCTATGGTGTGCAGTGTCAAAGCAAAAATGGATACAAAAGTATTGGTGAGTCATGCACATCAGACATTCAGCAGTGTTTTGAGGAGACACCAGTCAGGATGCAATGAAATGGCTAAAGGGATTTGACCGTTGCTAAACATGACATGAACTATTTTACCAGTGACTGCTTTTACTTGGACTGTGCATACCAGCAGTCGTTTGAGAATAACAGGGGGAAGCTCAAGAACTGGGACAAATTTCAGGTGGAAATCAAGCAAACATTTCTCTGATATTTTGCAAGTAAACCAGCTGGGCACTGTTAACATTTACTATGTTCTACATGTAGCACAGTACTCTTGAGCTCACAGAGTGGCTTATAAGGTGTGGGTCTCACCTGAGACAAGAGACCCACAGACCTATCTAGTGCCACCAGCCAAGCACATTCAACCAGTACAAATTTTACAGTGTTTCCTGCCAGCAGTGCTTCGGCACCTTTATAGTCAAATGTTATTGGAATTTCCGGTCATCCTAATTTTGACTATTCTATATTTGCATAGAATGTGGCATACTCACAATGAGTCTCACTTCTTAAATAACCTGATGCAGTCACTAGTTTTCATCACTAATCCCTCAATAAATTTTATATTTTATTAAAATACTGCCAGTTCTACCCCTTATCTTGAAAATGTGTAGCAGAAGAAAGTCACAAGAGTTTAGGCTCTCATGGAATCTCCTTTAGTTTTAGGAATATGTTTTTTAGGATTCCTGCCCAAATTGGTGGTGGTTAAATGATTTGTGTTTTACCAGTCACAGTTTTCAGTGTATTATGTGATCAAGCATTTTACCATTGTTTTTGATCAACAAATTTGTTAAGTTTTTGTGATTTGCAATGGTGCGGGATGATGGCTCAGTTGTTAAGTGCCAGGCCACAAACCCAAAGATTCAGTTTTCAGCTACTGTTGGCAGTAGGATTTTCCTTTCCCTTACCAATCCCTTCTTTCACATCTTCCTATGATTTGCAAATGTGAAAATGTCCTAGCATCCTGTTCGTTGGATTATTCCGTCATTTATTGCTTCTTTTGCCTCTGGCACTGATTTTTAAACGTGAAAATTGCCAATTTGCACCACTGTTTGCAGTCTACATTCAACTGAACGTGCGTATTCATCAGTAGGACATGTTTAGCAAAGCACTGTGGCATTTGGTTTGAAGAAGCTTTCCTTCCTTTTACCATCTATGATGTGCCTCACTGACTCGACGTTCAATTTTTAAAATCTGTTTCATGCTGTTAAATCCAACAAGTCATGGATCTTATGTTTGTTGAGTGTGTGACCTGAAAAATAGGTAAATAAAAGTCATGATCAGGTATGGGATACTTGAGTATTTGCAGTTTCTCCTTTTTCTAATTTCTAACTTGTATAGTAGGGTTAAGTATTGTCTCAGAGAAGTTGTATTTGATTAGCTTATAAGGAAGGTTGCAGAGAACTTTCATAGTCTCCACTAATGTCCTCAACTGCTGTAATATGAGGGTGGTAATCCTCTGAGCTATAACATTTCCTCCAGGGTGAAGTTAACATGAGATTTTGAGGAGTTTCTGCTGGAAGCTGTTGAACATACTGTGTGCATGTGGCTGCATGTCAGGTTGATGTCAGAAACAATTATGTCTTTGTCTCAGTTGTAAGGCCAATCACAGCTCCTTTCCATGTCTGACTGAAATGTTGAGGACAGCCTCTCTTACTGGTGACGTGAAAGCCCAAGTCGTGGTTTTTAGCATTATCCACAGGACTAACTGTGGTGCTCTGGTTTGGGTTTCAGTGTTAACATTTAAAACAAAGCTTCCATTAATTCTAAAACCATCTCAGGTGAAGATTTCTTAACTTGTGCTATTCAGTGGCGGATTATAGAGGTCTTTTAAATAGGTGACATGTGTATTACTCCTGGAAAGCTGTTACTTGTGCAGAATTGAATGTGTTGTGTACACATGGCAGCATTAGAAAAAGGGCCAATGTGCACTTACTTGCGTCACACTACAGAGCCTAGAATGAGTAATCTGTATTTCTTATAAATAGTATAAACACACTTGTAATACAGAAAGTTGACTTAAACCATAAATAAATAGCATCAAAATTCTAATTTCTGGGTGTAGTGTATACTGGAAAGAGAGGGTAGACACAGTTGATGGCAACCCACATATTGCTTTGAAAAATTCAGAATATCAGATGGAATAAGGACAGAATGTTAGGTAATATGTATGGAGATAAGTGTAAAAAATTTACCAAAATTAGTAATTGACAATATTATGAAAACGATAGATTGCTACGCATCATATAGCAGAGATGCTGAGTTGCAGATAGGCACAACAAAAAAACTGTTAAATAAGTATGTGTGTGTGTGTGTGTGTGTGTGTGTGTGTGTGTGTGTGTGTGTAATTCCGACGAAGGCCTTCTTGGCCGAAAGCTTACTTATTTAGCAGTTTGTCTGTTGTGCCTAGCCAGCCGGTGTGGCCAAGCGGTTCTAGGCGCTTCAGTCTGGAACCGCGCGACCACTACAGTCGTAAGTTCGAATCCTGCCTCGGGCATGGATGTGTGTGATGTCCTTAGGTTAGTTAGGTTTAAGTAGTTCTAAGTTCTAGGGGACTGATGACCTCAGATGTTAAGTCCCATAGTGCTCAGAGCCATTTCAACCATTTTGTTGTGCCTACCTGTAACTCAGCATCATTGCTATACAGGGTGTTACAAAAAGGTACGGCCAAACTTTTAGGAAACATTCCTCACACACAAAGAAAGAAAATATGTTATGTGGACATGTGTCCGGAAACGCTTATTTTCCTTGTTAGAGCTCATTTTATTACTTCTCCCCAAATCACATTAATCATGGAATGGAAACACACAGCAACAGAACATACCAGCGTGACTTCAAACACTTTGTTACAGGAAATGTTCAAAATGTCCTCCGTTAGCGAGGATACATGCATCCACCCTCTGTCGCATGGAACCCCTGATGTGCTGATGCAGCCCTGGAGAATGGCATATTGTATCACAGCCGTCCACAATACAAGCACGAAGAGTCTCTACATTTTTTACCGGGGTTGCGTAGACAGGAGCTTTCAAATGCCCCCATAAATGAAAGTCAAGAGGGTTCAGGTCAGGACAGCGTGGAGGCCATGGAATTGGTCCGCCTCTACCAATCCATCGGTCACCAAATCTGTTGTTGAGAAGCGTACGAACACTTCGACTGAAATGTGCAGAAACTCCATCGTGCATGAACCACATGTTGTGTCGTGCTTGTAAAGGCACATGTTCTAGCAGCACAGGTAGAGTATCCCATATCAAATCATGATAACGTGCTCCATTGAGCATAGGTGGAAGAACATGGGGCGCAATCAAGACATCACCAACAATGCCTGCCCAAACGTTCACAGAAAATCTGTGTTGATGACGTGATTGCACAATTGCGTGCGGATTCTCGTCAGCCCACACATGTTGATTGTGAAAATTTACAATTTGATCACGTTGGAATGAAGCCTCATCCGTAAAGAGAACATTTGCACTGAAATGAGGATTGACACATTGTTGAATGAACCATTCGCAGAAGTGTACCCGTGGAGGCCAATCAGCTGCTGATAGTGCCTGCACACGCTGTACATGGCACGGAAACAACTTGTTCTCCCGTAGCACTCTCCATACAGTGACGTGGTCAACGTTACCTTGCACAGCAGCAACTTCTCTGACGCTGACATTAGGGTTATCGTCAACTGCACGAAGAATTGCCTCGTCCATTGCAGGTGTCCTCGTCGTTCTAGGTCTTCCCCAGTTGCGAGTCATAGGCTGGAATGTTCCGTGCTCCCTAAGACGCCGATCAATTGCTTCGAACGTCTTCCTGTCGGGACACCTTCATTCTGGATACAAACGTACTGTGCCACGGCTATTGCCCTGTGCTAATCCATACATCAAATGGGCCTCTGCCAATTCCGCATTTGTAAACATTGCACTGACTGCAAAACCACGTTCGTGATGAACACTAACCTGTTGATGCTACGTACTGATGTGCTTGATGCTAGTACTGTAGAGCAATGAGTCACATGTCAACACAAGCACCGAAGTCAACATTACCTTCCTTCAATTGGGCCAACTGGCGGTGAATTGAGGAAGTACAGTACATACTGACGAAACTAAAATGAGCTCTAACATGGAAATTAAGCATTTCCGGACACATGTCCACATAACATCTTTTCTTTATTTGTGTGTGAGGAATGTTTCCTGAAAGTTTGGCTGTACCTTTTTGTAACACCCTGTATGGTGAATAGCAGCCTATCCTTCTCATAATATTGTCAATATTCCACCCTGGATTTTCCATTCTTTGAAAATTAGTAATTGATTGTTTATATCACCAAGCAAGCTTCAAGCAAACATTGGAAAATATCACCTTCAAATTTTCTTATGATGCTTAAGCAGTATGGAGAGAGAGCAATCTGCTGGCCATAGCCTGGGAAAAGCATCCGGCACACGAGATAGGGACATATTCATGTCACATTTTACTAAACATATTTTCCAAAATTACATTGATATGTTGGTTAGGCAACTCACTCATGAGGAAAATGCATTAGAGCTGCAGAAAGCAAACGTCCCTCAACTTTTTGATTCAGTAAACGTAGATATACAAATCAATGACTACGAGGCCATTATAACATTTTTGATCATTAATGATGCACAGATGGTTAAGAAAGATTGGGATGTATTTCTGCTTGATATGAAAACGATTGAAACTTCCTGTTCTGAGCAGACAACACCCTTGTGCTAGCTAAGTTCAAAATGACTGGAAAAATAAACAGGTTATTCCCTTTTTCAAGAACCGTTGTTGAACATAAGGACACAACTAAAACCCCATATCACTGATGTCCATCCATTGTACAATTTGGGACCAAATTTTATGCTTGCATGGCTATAACATTTCTAGAGACCAAAAATCTCATCTGTAGGAATCAGTATGGATTTCACAAACAATCTTGCAAAATCCCACTCACTCTGTTCATCCGCGAGACCCAGAATGCAGTAGATACCACCACCCAGGTTGGTGTCATGTTCCTTGACATCTGGAAGGCATTTAGTACACTTCTACATGTTGCATGATGAACAAAATACACATATACTGAATATGAGCTCAGCTTTAGTTCTTAAGGAACAGAATTCTTGAGAAGTGAAAGCATCTTTGATCTTTGGGCTTACCTCAAGGGAGTGTTACAGGACTATTGCTGTCCACAGTGTATGTAAATGACATAGTGAATAACATTGGCAGGTCCACAGTGCTGTTCACAAATGATGTCGTTGCATGTCCAGAAGCTAGAAATTTATAGCAAAATACAAGAAAACCTGCGAAGGTTAGACACTTGGAGCAGGGATTTGCAATTGACCCTCAGGCCTCAATGTGAGCATATCATGCACAAAAAGCTAGAAATGCTTGTTATTGTGTATTTACGTGATTGCTGAACAATCACTGGGAACAGTCACATCCATTATATAACTGAGATTAAGTGAACAGAGTGGAATGACCACATAAAACTAATTTTTCTCTCATCAGCCTTCTGCCTGGTTTGATGCAGCACATTATACATTTCTCTCTTGTGCCAACCTTTTCATGTCAGAGTAGCACTTCCAGCCTATGTCCTCAATTATAGGAAGAGTAGATAGCTGACTGAGATTCATTGGAACAGTCTTCAGGAAGTGTAATCCCCTTACAAAACCCTCATTTGATTGATACTTGAGTATTGCTCCCCAGTCTGGCACCATTACCATTTAGGATTGATAGATGAAATAAAGAAGATCAGAAAATGAGCAGCATATTTGGCCATGGGTTTGTTTTGTAAGCACAAAAAATTACAGAGATGATCACCCAACTCCGGTAGCAGACACTACAGGAGAGGTGTTGTGCATCACACTGTGGTTTACTGTTAAAACTCCAAGAGTGCAACAGAACACGATGGTGCAGTGGTTAGCATAGTGGGCTCACTTTCAGGAAGATGACAGTTCAAAGACTCGTGCGGCCATCCAGATTTAGGTTTTCCTTGATTCCTCTACATTGCTCCAGGAAAATGCCAGGATGGTTCCTTTCAAAGGGCATGGCCAATTTCCTTCCCCATCCTTGAAACATTTGAGCTTGTGCTCCAGCTTTAATGAGCTCGATGTTGACAGCATGTTAACCCCTAATCTTTCTTCCTTCCTTCCATTCTTTCAAGAGTGAATATTCTTAGAAGGCTCACCAGCTTATTTCTTCCTCCAGGGTGTATCTTGCAAAAAGACCATAAAGGTGAAAGTAGACAAATTTGAGCTCATGCTGGAGCTTACCGACAGTTGTTCTTCCAGTACACCGTTTGTGACTGGAAGAGGAAAGGATACATTCATATTGGTATATGAAATACTCTCTGCCATCCATCATAATGTGTCTTGCAAAGTATAGATGTAGATGGACAGATTCTTTCAATGGGAGATAGAGAAGACAAGTAGAGGCCCATTGTGGTTGAATAACAGTGTTAAAAAGTTTCTATGAAATCAAAGTGAGCTGCACAATGGGTTTAAATTAAGCCAAATCCTTGCTGACAAAAAAGGGTTGAACAAAGCCAAAATAAACATAATGACAATTATGTAAGTATCATTCAGTAAATTCAAAGTCAAAATCTAGTTTGCTGAGTCAAAAAAGCCTAAAATGCTTTGACTCTAACAATGTCAGTCAACTATCGAAATTGTCTGCCTGGATCCTCATTGTTAATGGTGGCATTGAAATGAAAGGCCATAAACTAAAGGGTGAAGTACTATATTTTTTCTTCTAAGATCTCTACATCAAAGAAGATCACAACACAACTCCTATTTTGAACATTTGCCTGGTTTGGGAAATGACAGATATGGAAATTAGTTAGTGGCTTGATAGAGAAGAGGCCAGTGGACATGATAGGTTACCAGTCAGATTCTGTTATGAACTATGTAAAATAACTGGTCCTTCTTGTAGCAACAGTTTACTGAAGTTTGCTGGAACAATGGAGCATCCTACGTGATTGGAAAAAGGCCCAATTTGTTGTAGTGTTTGAGAAGGATTAGATGACAGATACCTTTGTAGAAAAAGAACCACTGCTCAGAATAACATTGGATTTGGACAGCATATTGTTGACATTGTGGGAAATGTCATGGAAGAAACAAATTTAACAAAAAGTTTACCAATATATGGCACTGTAAGTATCTTAATATAAATGGTGTTGGCTACAAATGACAGATGAAACGTGATGTGATGGCTGTGATTTGAGTTGTACATTACATCATCTATATTTTTCAGTGTGAATGGCCACACAAATTCAGCAGTCAACAGTTGTGGCACTTTCAGTTCAGTAAATCCATCCACTATGGCAAGGTTGTATACCACATCAGGTGGGAAAAATTCATTTTTAATTGTCCTGAGGCCAAAAAAGACATGTATAAAGCAAAATAACATCACTTTTTAAATGTCCTGGGGCCAAAAACCACATAAAAAGCAAAGTGACATTGGTTTTCAATTATCGTGAGGCCAAAAACAACGTAAAAAGAAAAATGACTTCAGTTTTTTATTGTCCTGGGGCCAAAATCCACATCAAAATTAAATAACATTGGTTTACACTTGTCCTGGGTCAAAAAACTGCATAAAAAGCAGTATGACATTGGTTTCTAATTGTCATGAGACGCGCCAGACATGTTCAGTTTGCTGTTCGCTGTTTTCTGCCATATGTTGAAACTGAGAAACAGCATGTTCCACAACAAGTGGGAGTGTCTCGAGATTCATGTTCAGAATGCATTGTACAATGCATGCCTTAAATTCAGCTATGTTTGAAATTGAGGTGCTGAACACAACTTCTTTCAGATAACCACACAGCCAGAAGTCACACAGATTAAGATCAGGTGATCTGGATGGCTAGGCTGTATGGAAATGAAAACTGATAAGTCTAGCATTTCTGAAATTCCTCTGCAGAAGCCACTTCACTAGATGTGCAATGTGTGGAGGAGCATTATCTTGCATAAAAATGATCCTACCCACACATGTACACTGCTGAATGGTTGGAGTGACGTTGATGTGCAAAAGACTCTCATAGCATTTTCCAGTGACAGTACAGGTAACAGAACCTGCAAGACTCAACTCCTCGAAAAAATACAGCCCTGCGATAATCAGTGCCATCAACCAGCACCACACAGTCACTTTCCAGAATGAAGTGTTACTGGTTGTCCTTGGAGATGGAAATAGGGTTTGTCTGTCCACAAAATGTTCTATGGCCATGTGAGAAAGAAATTCCAGAGTGAATGTTTGTCTTGCAGGCAAGTCAGCAGGAAGCAGCTCCTGAACATGGATGATTTGAAATGTATAGCAAAATCAGGATGTTTTGTAGGATTCTGTGCACTGTGCTCAGAGGCATGTCAAGTGTTCAGGCAATTCCCTGTGCACTGCATGTTGCACACCACCGGTCAACCCCTCTTGCAGTAGTGTGGTCACATCTTCAATGGATGTTGGATGAAATGCTTTCTTCCATCTGCCACACTGCACTCCAAAAGCACGTGTCTTTTCAAATTTTGTAATCATTTTTTCCAGTCCCTTACCAGACATTGGACCAATGCCTTTTTTTAAGAAGACTGAGTGTCCAGAACTTCTGCAAGGCTACTGGTGCACAGTCACTGTTTCTATAAAAGAGCTTTGCCAGCAGTAAATGACCCTTCATGGAGACAGTCATGTTGGGTGTCACGGGCGCAAACTGAGGAACAGCCATGTGCCAGGTGTCTGTTAGCGTGGATATTCTGATGCTTAAAGCACCATCTATCGGTCAAATTTTTGTTTTTTTTTTTTTTCTCTTTTTTTCCTTTTTCTTTTTTGTTCCATGACATTTCCCCCGTGCATCAATAATATGCCATTCAAATCTGGCATCGTGGGCACCCTGTATGATGGATTTGTTGGGGCTTAAACAACTCTTCTATCAGAATGGACTCCAGGAACAAAGATCATGCAAAACTTGACTTGCTCAGATCATTAATGAAATATGGGAGGCTTTATATATAGTGCAAAAATCTTTAGAAGCAAGGAAGTGTGATGCAACCATTACTTTTAATGATACAAATAAAGACCCTGCTAGGTAGCATTCGTATCCCTCTGAAGCTGTTCACAGGTGATGCAGTTGTGAGCAGGGAGGTCACGTATGTATAATTTGACAGTATTATTTCCCCCATTATGTGGGACTGTTATTTGCAGCTTGTATTACATATTGTGTGATGCAAGTACGGGGTAGTTATAATTAAAGTGCAGTTACTCATGGAGGTCCAGTGTGGGCTGTAATTATCACATGGCAGCAAAACTTTGTAGATATGCTAATACATTAATGTGAAACTGATTTACATCAGAAAAAGTTAGTTCCAATCGTGGCCACCAGGTGCAAAGCTGGCACTGTACACTATTTGTATGATGGTGTGACATGCACGCTGTCATTTGACAAGTCATAACATGAGTGACCATATGGTTGTTGAGAAGAGAGACCGTGTGCTGTTAGTGAAACTGTTTTATGTGAACAGCATCAATTACACTGCTGCATTGAGAGAATATCACTGACAGAAACACCTGAGGAGAGGACCAATGTCATTAGCTTCATGTGGCACTTGGAAGAGGCAAGCATCCTATCCCTGTGGAAGTTATTGACAAGTTTGCTGTTGGTGTAACTGACCGTGCAGCATGTTCCCTAGGTATTGGTAGTACTTGTCCAGTGTCCTGAGAATTGTCCATCCCATGGTCAACAGTATGGAAAGTTTTGCAGTCTATATGACACTGGTACCCTTACAAGATCCAGATGCTGCTGCAACTGAAACCTTATGATTCACAGTGACATTCTGAATTTGGTCTTCGATTTGTGGCACAGATGAACATTGGTGACATCTTGCCAGGCATTATGCTATGGACTAATGAGGCACATTTTGCTCTACAGGATGCATTGAATACACAGGACTGCAGAATTTGGGGTACTGTTAAACTGCACATTGTGCACAAAGACCCACTGCATGTGTACCATGACATCTGAATGTTATTGAGACCTCCTCCTACAGCATTACAGCATGTGATTACTGCTTTGGAAGAGCGCAACTGAGTGGAAGCATCTGTTTTCATGCAACTTGGTTAATAAACAATCAACATTATGCCTTTCTCACTTGTTTGACCTTTTCTGCCCACTTGTTTGACCTTTTCTGCCCTCATCCCATTCCTAATCCATTACGTATGGAAACATTTCTATATATCTTCCTTGCATTCACAGCACTAAATTTGCATGTGGTGGATAAAATTGGAACTAATTTTTTTCCAGTGTAAATCAGTTCTGCTATAATGAATTAGCATGTCTACAAAGTTCCCTGCCACACAATAATTACAGCCCACATTGGACCTCCATGAATAGCTGCATTTTAATTATAATCTTCCGGTTTAATATGGCTGCATGCAATACATGAATGCATTGAACTGGTGAGAAGACATGTTAGTAAACTACTGTGATAGAACATTACAATATAGATTTTACAGCAACAGGCAAAAAGTGACATTTTAACAAATTTATTCTAGCTGCAGATTCATATGTGAAGAAAATGTTTGCTATAATTTCATTCAGATGCCCCATTTGTTCTTCAAATTTTGAGTCTGTTTACTAGGCTAACTGCTTTGAGCTACAGAATTAGATGTTGCAAAAATATTATTTATTTCTTATCACCCTCACTGCTTACATGTTCTTTCTGTACATGAGAAGCCATTGTTTTACTATGTTAGCTTAAGAAAAATCAGTAAAATGGTACAACAGCAAGATGCTGTACTCCCTAATGATTCTTTAAACAAAGCAGCCACACATTGTTTTCCTGAATAATACCAGGCTTGAGCAGATTTCCTTATGACTCACTGTCTTAATAACAGAAAATCCGAAAACCACCAGAAAAATGTAAATGAACAGAAGTGAAAGTATTCATTTGTTGGCCTATATTGTTTCTTGCAAGCTACTGAAGTAGTAACTACAGCAACACAGTAAGTGTAAATGACATCAAATCTAATAAGCTTTTCTTTATAGTTCAAAGCCTATTTATTCACTTTGTGGAGTATTAATGTTGGTAATTTTTGTTGATATCTAACAGGATTTTCTCAATTGGGCTGACTTTTTTCTGTTTCACATTTTTAGTTTCCCCTTCATACCACATTATGGGGCCATAAGTATTTCTTTTGTAAACATTACTTAGCTTTATTTTATAACTCACTGAATATGCAGAATTTAATCATATGAGGATGAAATTTTACATTGTAGAACCAAAAAGATGGAATTCAAAGTCATATTACACTTTGGCAACGAAGCCTGAGTATAGCTTGGGCTAAAACGCTGTGTTCAAAAGACTGCGCCCTAATATAGCTTGAGCTGTGATTTTCTTGACACAGTAGCTGCCTGTAACTGGACTCATTTCATTTGAGAACAATGCATGGATGTTGTCAGTTTCTTACCAAAAAGAAAAAAAAATTGTGAACATAAAAATTGTTGTGTTGTTGCAACTGATTGAGTCAATGCATGCTTCCGTGTAGTGAGTTTTCTGTATGGATTTGGTAGGTTTTGCAATTTACTGTAATTCTGCTGTTGACTGAGTGAGAAATTTTGGAAGTTTAAGAGGAGAAATTCAGGTATTTTGGATTGGAGGGAGAACTGTCTTTGTGGGAACAGGCGGAAAAAGATTCATATTTATGTAAACTGCATCACTAATATTGTTGATACAGATATTGCTGCTGTAATTACAATTTAGTTCTGTTTTATTTGTCTTAGACGTGTCCTTTTTACGTATGAACCTCATGATGAAGCAGCATCCAACACAGGTTTCCAGGATTTGTTTGGAGAAGACAAGACAATTTACTGGCCAAACAAGCAGGAAAGAAAAAAAAAAAACTGGTATTGCCCTGAATGCAGAAAACCTCTCTGCATGCCAGAATACTTCACACTTTACCATGCAAAAGCCAGTTATGTGTGAAACTGCTCAAGAACTCACCTCACACTGTCTTTCATGGGAGGATAATTTTACTTTTTGCTATCCAGAGGGGTCTGGGTCACTGGGTTGGGCTGCTGCACAGGCATCTGCATTGAACACCAATATGTCTCCATGTAGAAGGTTTCGTCGCCGTTCAAGACATACTATGTATAATAGAGTCCTGCATGACCGAGTAAGCGAGCACAAAATACGAGATGGGGCGAGCACACCCTAACTGGATAGGCTGCCTGCACTAGTTCTAGTGACCGAGCATAGAAGCCGTGACCGATTACGTAGCACGCAACTTCAAACACATTACACGTGTCATTATCCGTGTGAGACTGCAGCCAGTACGGGCTTCTCATTTGTGGTGTCTCTCTCTCTCTCTCTCTCTCTCTCTCTCTCTCTCTCTTTGCAATCATGCAGTGCGAGGAAACCAGTGCAGTAAGACGTAAGATTGAAATCAATGTTTACACATTGAAGAGACGGGAAGGTCTAAAAAGCCAAGTACGGAGCATATTTTTGGTGGTTGTAGACGAAAACAGTGCGTTTACTGGATACGTATCATGCATAAACTGCTCCACATTATTGTGTTTCCAATCAGGAACCACTCTTTTAAAGAAACACAGTTGCAAGAAACCTCACAAAGATACAGCACCTTCAGGAATACTGGCAGTAATAAAAAATAGTATTACAGCAAGGTGTGTTGCAATGTGTGCTAAAGATATGAGACCTTTTAATGCTGTTTGCGGTGAAGGTTTCAGAGAACTAGGCCAAGAATTAATACATCTAGGTGCGCATTATGGAAAAGTTAACGTGGCAGATGTCATGCCACATCCCTCTACTATAAGCAGACATGTCTGAGAACAAGCTGATGCAATACGAAACAGTATAATGCCTTCTGTTATTGCGGAAGTTATTAATAAAACATGTGCTGCGATAGTTGATATGTGGACTGATTCGCATAATCAGGTGCACTATTTGACGCTTACATCTCATTACATTAACACAGATTGGTCTCTTCTGATCAATGTTTTATTTACAACAAAATTCCCGGACGTTAGGAAGATGGGAGTAAATATTATAAAAGAAAGTTCTCTATGAATTTAGCTGTGTAACGTACCCGTTCTCGGAAACGTTACTTTTGTATTAAAAGAAAGAGACAGAGAGAGACAGAAATAGAGAGAGAGAGAGAGAGAGAGGGGCGTTGGGTTTGTACAGTAAAGTACAGAGCAGCGAGCCGTGGCGAGGCGAGGTGAGCCGTCAGCGGTGACCGGTCATGCTCGGTTATCCGCGTGTCCGGAATCCGGACATCAGACATGGGGCGAGTACGTGACCGAGCCGAGTCGTCTGGGGCCGGACACGAGCGGCTCGGTCCCCCCGTCAACAGGCGAGCCGTGACCGGTCAAGTCAAACATGGAGCGTTGCAGCACTCTAATATATAAGTCTGTTGATAATATAGTGCTGACTACTGCCACTGCTGATAAGAAGAATAAAACACCTGTTAAATCTGTTGCTTCTCTTGCTATTCTTGATGGTCCTGTAGTTTTTGTAGGATGGAATTTTAGTTTTAGTTTAGATCTGAATGATACTTTTTTTCCTCGTGGTAATGGTTGGCTTACTGTAGTAATTGTTAGAGGACACAGTAATGTTAGTAATGTCCCTGGTCTGGAGAGTTTTTCTGAACCTAATGTTATCGCTATTCAAACACGTCTTTGTCATTGAGACAGTGTTTTGTTGTGGAAGATACTGAAGGCTTCTCACATTGTAGTCCATTCTAGGTTTCAAGCTTCTGTAAAACATCACCAGTCATTGATATTTTACATTCTTTTAAATGTAGCATTCTTATTTTGTTGTTTCTGCAACAACGTTCTGACCTATGTTTTCTACCGTAGGAGATCAGGTCTATCTCTTATTAATTAATTTTGTATAAGTCACTCAACTGCCTTTGATACTATTTCTTTGAATGTAAGCTACATCTGGTCTACACTTCCGTACTTAGTTTGGAAGGAATAGAGACTATCTCTTAGGAAGATGTCAAGTGAATTTTTATCCACTTTTTTTTCTCTCTCATTCGTCTGGCTCAAAATACATTATCATTTGTTAATAAGCAACAAAATTATTCTGTTAGTTACTGTGGTATGGCACACGCTGATTTTATGCAATTTTTATAAAAGAGAAGTTTCTGTCTTAATACCCCTGACTTATATAAATTTCTTCAGAGCTAATTACAGTAATATCTGTTGCACATAATGCAACTGTTGTTTTTGTTATCATGCCAAAGCAAATTGTTTGTGCTAAATTACTATTTATGGCACATACCCAAGAGTGAAGTTTTGTAAAGGACTGAATTATTTTATGTATAATGTAATAAAGTTGGTTTTATCCCTTAGCTGAGTACATATTACTTTGTATTAATTCAGTGGTTCTGATGTATTGATGTCTGCAGCTTAGTGGCTAGCTAGTGTTGCTGCCTCTCGATCACAGGGTTGTGAGTTCAATTCCCAGCTGGGTTGGGGATTTTGTGTGCCTGGAGACTGGGTGTTTGTGTTGTCCTCATCATTCCATTATCATTTGTGAAAGTGGCTAGATTGGACTTTGTACAGATTGGGAATTTGTACGGGTGCTGATGACCGCACAATTGAACACCCCACAAACCAAACATCATCTAATATATTGACAACAACATAACAATATAAATATTCATTTAGATCAGAATATTTTCATTAAACTTGTTTCATGCTATTGCTCACAGAAGATTTTTTTTGATGTGGTGTTTTTATTTTAGTTTATTATTGTATTGGTAATCAAGAAATTATCATCCACATCTGCACACATTTTACCGTTGTAGAAGCCTTTTTCACTTTCTTGAAAATAAGACAGGTTAGTTCTGAAATAACATTGATTCATTGAGTGTGTGTTTCTTACTGTCACTATGAGAATAAACTGAATATAGAAAATAATGTGTGGATGTGCTATTAATTATTAATTATTTTTTCATAAATTGTTTCAGGTTAAAGAAGGAGAGAAAGAGAAGTATGAAGAGTTTTGGGCACATAACAAATACATAGCAGGCAGTTACGATTCAAGGCGTGATTTCGAACTCTTAAACCAAGAACTGATGACCTGTGAGAATGGCACTTCAGCAAACAGACTGTTTTATCTAGCACTTCCACCATCAGTTTTTGAAGATGTAACTGTTCACATCAGAAATTCATGCATGGCTGTGAAGTAAGTTTTTTGTTTGACATACATAAGATTTATCTGTAGTTTGACCAATGTATGTTAGACAAAATAGACATAATGTATTAATAAACTACATTTTTCAAAATTTATCAGAATACAATCTGTGATTCTAGCCTCATACTTGCATTGACTGACCCTATCAAACTATTTTATCTTTCCTTTAAAAAATCTGTGGTTAACAGTTAAAACAGCATATAAAGCTGTAAATGTGAACAATAAATAAAAATAAAGCATCTTTCTTAGAACTGGTGTATTTTGCAGGAAAACATCATGTTGCTCACTGAGGTCATTTGAATATCTTTTTCAGAGGATGGACAAGAATAATTATTGAAAAACCATTTGGTCGCGATGCTGACAGCTCAAAACGATTGTCAGACCATTTGGCATCACTATTCAAGGAGGAGCAGATCTACCGAATTGACCATTACCTGGGGAAAGAAATGGTGCAGAATTTGATGACGTTAAGGTATGTTTTGAAACACTGTTTTATCTGGTGTGTGACTTGTATTGTCACCAGATCTTTACAAAACACTTCTTTGTGTTTGCCAAATGAGACATAAGTAAAATAAATAGTACAAAAATTGCTCTGAAAGACATACGTTTTTCTATCATGGGTTTTATCAGCATGTTATCGTGACAAGTTTAATGTAATGTTTGACAGAAAATAATTTCCACTGTATAATATAAAATAAAGCTGTCACCAACCTGAAGATTGATTTGAACATGAAGGTTCTTTACTAATAGAATAAGTGATTACATCATAGGCAGGAAAGTTCTCCAAACCCATTGCAAAAGAGCGTAGTGCAGAATCGATGTGAACAATATTGACAGTCAGCCAAGCTTGACCAACTTCGACAGCAATGTCAGTCAGTGAAAAATCGAGACATCCAGCATGGAAAACTGTTGGTCCATGTAGAACATCGATTGTTTTGGCAGGATCAACATGCATGTTATAATAAGTCTCAATGTCTACAACTGTTTTGTAGATTGTAGGATGCCAGCAGTAAACATGATATGTGTGACGGCATGGCATGTTGCAGACTGACTGACGTCTTACCAGGATCATTATTCAAATAGCAATGTGTACACTGGATGACATCAGAGACTGATAACAGACTTAGAGAATTCTCACAGCAGAGGCAAGGCGTTATCCCAGATGCGTGCTGTAGTCGCTCTAGCAGCACGTGTGCCTGGGTGCTATTATAGGTGGTATGACCTTACCTTCCTCTGTCCTTTGAACTGACATTCCCAGAAAGCTGTTGGTGTCACATAGTTCAATGTAGACTCCAACTTGTGATGCAGGTTGGCATTTTATACATTAACATTCAAACTGTCAGAGGTGAAATGAGTGATAAGTGACAGAAAATAATATTAGGACTGACTTGAGATTGAACTCCAGAACTGTGCATTAGGTGTCTGACACACGCACTGTACCATATACCATTACCATATCTTCGTTACACTTAATTCACTACAGAATATTAACAATTTGAATATTTGGGTGAAATAAATCTGAGGAAGTGAAAAAACCCTTTTTTTATTCACATATATGCAAATATTATAATTTAATAAAGATATCACATATCTTCAGGAGGTGCAGCTCCCGTTACAGCCAATAGAAACACATACAAATAAATATATAGAGTACTTCTAACTGTCAGGATCACAGTTTCCCATTTCAAGTGAGAAAAGAGGAAAGAAATGGGAATGAAGGAAAAGGTGAGAGGGGGAAAATGGGTCATTTACACAGTACAGTCACATTAATGTGATCACCGCCTATGTTTGACATTAACATACAACAACCCAATCACAGACAACAGGTGGCAGCAGTAGCAGCAGAGGATATATAAAGTGTGTCGGGTGAATGCGGAAAACAGTGCAGCCATTGTCGTAATGTGGAAACTGAACAATTTATCTGATGTCCAAAAGGGCATGATCATGATCACTGGCTTTCAGGCCAAGGATGGAACCACTTCCGAAATGGCTAAGTCTGTAAACTGTTCTTTACCAAGCATAAGAAAATGACAATATCCAAAACTGGTGCCGAGGCAGCTCTGGTGCACCATGGACCATAGATGATGGGTGCATGACAGCTGCAGAGATGTGTGTGTGTGAACAGATGTGCAACTATTGAGTAACTGACCACACAAATTAACCAAGGGGCAACAACAGTATCTCCTCAATGACTGTTCAGCAAACATTGCTGCATATGGGCCCCTGCATCAGCTGCACCCACGCTGACTGCTGTTTACTGGTGCTGAAGGCCGAAATTTGCACTCCAACGCCACAACTGGACATCCACTCGGTGACAACAGGTTGTCTTATCAGATGAGTAATGTTTTATGCTCTGTTGGACAAATGGCCATTGGTGTGTCGGATGTGGAATGTCTGAAAGCAAACACCCTGCAACTAGGAGGGAGCGTTATGATCTGGGGAATGTGTTTGTGGTATTCTCTGGGTGATCTCATCATTCTGGAAGGCACAGTGAATCAAAACAAGTATGCATCTACCTTTGGAGACCATGTCCATCCCTACATGTGGTCCATTTCTCCTTGGCATGATGCCATTTACCAGCAGGGCAATGTAATGTGTCAAACGGCTTGCAATGTACATTTGTGGTTCTAAGAGCTCTAGGATGAGGTTACTGTACTTCCCTCACCACCAAACTATGCTGATTTAAATCCAATTGAGAATCTGTGGGACCACATTGTTCAGGCTGTTTGTGCCATGGATCCTCAGCCAGCAGGTGGCCATGGCAATAGAGTCAGCATAGCTCCACATCCTTCTTGGTACCTTCCAGAATGACACTAACTCTCCATGCATGTCCCATGATACAAAAAGGTGGTTATTCAGGTTTTTGACAGGTGGTCATATTAATGTGACTGGACATTGTAGAACCTGTGTTAAACGGGATCCATGAAGTGCAAAGAAGTAAAGATTTAGTAAAAGATGCCATAGAGGCTGAGAGATCACTCAGTTTGGGAAAAAATGATATTAAATTTAAGCACAAGAAGTAGAATAACAATGCCAATTAGTGTAGTACAGGGAGAGGAGTAATTAAATATAATAGAATGTTCCATATTTTTAGATGTAGATACCGATGAAAACGTGAACTGGAAGAAACACATAACTGAGATACTCAAACAACAAATTCAACAAGTTTTGCTTTTCGTATAATTGCTAGTTTTGCAAGTAAACAAATCAACATTTCATCATGCTGTGCATATTACCACTCATTATTGCTTATGGCATAATTTTCTTGGGTAACTCATAACTTAGAAAGCAAGCAGTGAGAAGAAAATGATGGAAGGAAGGAATCAAGTAAGAAATAGGGGCTGATATAGAAAGAAGAGGGAAACAAGAATTGAATTGAGTATCCAACTGGCCTGTGTGGTGACCTGATTGCAAGCCATGACTTCAAAAAGGCAGAAACTTTGCTGCTTATAAAGGAAGATCATGTACAAAGGAGACATCATATGTATGTGAGCTGGGATACAGAGAGAGGTCACAGTGTATGTAACTTGAATGGTTGTGAGTAGCTTTGTGAATGGATTTGTGACTCCCCGCGCATTGGATGGTATGTTTTATGTAGGATGAGATGCATTAGGTGATTGGTTGGAGGGACTGATCCACTAGAAATGAGAAGATGCATTTGATTAAGACGTTTAAGCCCTCAGCAGTGTCTTTGTCTTTTGATAAATTACAGTAGTTTTTACCATTTTCATTCCCCCTTATTTGTTGATTTCCTTGCAAAAATAAAATTTTGCAGTATGATACATACATTTATTTTGGCTAAAATTACCATATCTACCACAGGTGTTGCACCATATCTGTTTGAATACAAAGTCTCAATCTCAGTATATCAAATTAGTTTTTATTAAATGAAGACACCCAGATAAATGGTCGCAATTTTCTACATTCCTCTTTATTACTTACAGTGCTCAGCTGCTGTGAGTCGTCGGTCTTTCCTTTGTTTTTCTGATGTGTTATTCACAGTATATTTAATTATTGTTCATAATTAAATAGAAACCTTAAACACTCTCTCATGTCCTCTACGTTACAGCTCATTGTTCATGCTTATTGGTAGTCTCAACACTGCATCAGATGAACAATTATCCTCTGTTATCATATAGTTTGTTTTAAAATTTAAGTCTTGTAAACAGAAGGCCCAATGTATCAGCCTACTGTGTGATTTTACATTTCATCAGAAGCTTCAGAGTGTGAGAGTATGTCAAGACAGCTATGGAATCACAAAAGCAATAGCCTTTTGATATAATTTATCATCTTAATGCCATTATTGGAACACTTCACAATTGATCCTATATCCACATGCATCTGTTGCTAAATAGAAAGCTGTTGTTGAATGTGTGTGTCCAAATAATCTGAGGTACATAATTTCTTTTGTAATTGGCATAAATTGCTCCAGACATTTCTCATCCCACAGTCACTCAGTTTTACTTTGCAGTAATCTGGTCACAGCTTTACAGTTCAGGGTCCAACATGGCACAAATCAACAGAGTCAAGGAAAACTTTTCATAGTTTTTTATTTCTAAATACTGAACAATCTGTAACTGCAGGAATCTTGTTTGGGTCATTCTTCTCCTTTATAATATATCTTCAGACTTTGATTTCACTACAACAATGTGTGTTTTTGCAAATTTAATTGTAATGCTGTTTTAACATAATTTGTCAACCAATAATCAAAAAATTGAGAGATATTCTTCCCAGTCTTTGGATGCTGTTAGCACAGTCACCATGTCATGCAAGGTGGGCAAAACAAAACTGTCCTGGAGAATATTTACAGTAAGACTCAGAACAGTTTTTTGAAAGTTATGGTTTTTTTATTAATTAAAGAGCCCATTTTATGTCATTTTTCCACTTAAGTTTTGTGTTTCAGGTTTTGCTGGAGGTTTTGTCAAAACACTTATAGTCTTAAACTATTGTGCAAACAGTTCAGCACACATTGTTCTTCACAATGAAAATGCACTGTTTTATTGTGAACACCACTTTATGTTGGATTCAACTGGTTGTTAAACATGTCTGCTCCTCTCACTCACTCATATGTAATGAAATAGCAAAGTACGTGGGAGATGTGCATGTGACAGCAGCTGATTGTTCCATCAAAATCACAGTTTTCAGTATTTTCTGTGATGGACAGTTCTCCTGTTTATTAGTAAGGGTCAGTCCCGTGTCAGTATTATAAATATTTTCTAGGCCAGTTTTATTTTGTCCATGCTGTATAACTCATATTAAAATACAGTCCTTATGCAGCCCATTAAGTTAAAATAACTAAAAGAAAATAGTGCAACACACACACACACACACACACACACACACACACACACACACACACATATATATATATATATATATATATATATATATATATATATATATATATATATATATATAAATAAACAAAGATGATGTGACTTACCAAACGAAAGTGCTGGCAGGTCGATAGACACACAAACAAACACAAGCATACACACAAAATTCTAGCTTTCGCAACCAACGGTTGCTTCTTTCCTGATATATATATATATATATATATATATATTAGGTGTACAGTAGAGAATGAGTCAAATATAATACTTTGATTATAATCACTCGGACCATTTTGTTTCAGTCAGTGTTATTTAATATGTAAAACTAGGACACCTTTGTATTCAAAACCTCTTATGCCACAGCTCATGTAATTCTTTAACTTCTTTCAAGTCTGTGCAAATGAATGTTTTTACTCTATTTTCTTCCTCATCTTAAAGCATCAGTGACGCTTTATCATGACACATCATTGATATTTTAGCTGTGTTCTGTAACCGTATTGCCAAGGAATTATTTGCTGTTCATGAATGGATTAATACATTTTTCTTTTAATTTTTTTTAATAAATGCATGGACTGTTCAATCTCATTCAAATCTGGAAACATTTGTTCTTTCCTTTCTGTGCTGGATAATAGGAACAGAGAGAGATAACAGATGAAAGTCTAACAGGCATTAGCCATAATTGCAATTGGTTGCATAGTTTTATTTTTATCAAATATCTTAATAATGTGTTTTAAGTTTATAGTTGGAGGGCCCTGAAAAGAACCATGTCTTTTGACAAATTCATTTCACCTTGTGTTCCATGCAGATGGACAACAAAACTAATTCACAACATGTTAGGTGGAAGAACATGTAAAATTAATGTATATCTGATATTTCTTCAAAACAGTTCACATAATTTGCCTATGTGGGTGACTGGGCAATAGCTACCCAACACAAAACTTTCAAAATAACTAAAGAAATACTACCTTCTGATCTAGACACCATAAGCCAATACTTCCATCAGCGGAGGTTACAAACTAACTCAAATAAAACAGAAGTTGCATGTTTCCACCTGTCCAGTAGATTTGCACACAGAACCTTTGATGTCTATGTTAAGGGAGTCAAACTTCATCGTAACACACATCCAGAATATCTTGGACTCATATTAGAGAGGACATGCTCTTTTAAACAGCCCTTGATGCAAACACCTGCTAATCACAAGAGCATAGATAACATTGTCCATGAGTGGCACTAGTTGGGGATTGTCAGCAGACACTCTCTGAGTATCAGTACTCGGATTGGTGCACTCAGCAGCAGAGCACTGTTCGTCTGTGTCCATATGTGAAAAAGATAGATGTACAACATAAACGAATCCATGTATATTGTTAGTGGGTAAATCAATCTACTCCCACATACTGGTTATCTATCTTGACTGACATTCCTCTCCTGATAATGAGACAGAAGAGTGCATTACTATGTGAATACCAGGAGATTGTTGATAACCCTGACCTTCTCATATTGAACCCCCAATTTATTCCCTGTGTTGATGACGTCCGACTCTTATCACAGTCATAATTATTAACTGAGAATTAATTCAATGCCATCAGTGAATGGAAACAGTGTTGGCAACAGAACTGTCCTCCACATTGCATAAAACTGTCCTGCAGCCAGGAGAAACCCTTTGGATTTGACCAATCTCAGGCAATTTGTACTACCCTGAATCACATCCAAATGAGCCATGGGAAATGTGCAGACACTTTCCACAAGTGGGGCAAATCTTCACCACCATCTTGTGACTGTGGTGGGGAATGACAGACAGTTGCTCACATTACACATGGATACAAGGGTCCTTTCGAAGATTTCCTGGCAATGGCAAATGGTGTAATGAACTATATAATAGACCTTGATATTCGCCTGTAGCTATTGTCAGCTCTGTTATATTATGCTGCAGAGCTGTGACGAAACATTTATATGTAGTAATTTAGTAATATTTGTATATGGATAACTATTCTTGTGGTTAAAATCTCTTAATGTATGCCATATGATAAGTAAATAAATTATCACAAAATACCCAACCTATGAAAACGCACTTCAGTTTTCTCACACAGGTGCTAATGTTAAAACACTTTTGAAAAACCTTTTTGATTAGCTTTTGTTGTCAAAGATTAATCAAGCACATAATTGTTGTTAATAAAGTAATTGCTATTTCACTTTGCTGTTAATAAGCCTGTGACCAGTTTTATAGAATGATATTCAAATAAGAAATGGGAAGTTCTTTGTATGATCTCATTCAAGGTCCTTTGTTTCCAGATAGAAGAAAGACATTTGTATACATTAAATATAATTCCTTTAAATAAAATAACAAAAATTGGGTGAGGTCAAGCAACTTTTACAAGAAAAATTAATACACTATTTTTTTAGAAACTTCACAGACTCAGGGAAAATTTACTACTCTAAATCTTTACAGTGTGACATGGCTTACTGAGCCACAAGTTGCGAAATGAATCTACATTTAATTCACTGGGTGATATTTGGATCTTGAAAATGGATAAAAATAAAAACAATTCTACCACTTTATCAACTGAATCAAAATTCCTATTGTCTATTCAGGGGTAATTTACAATCTGATATTCACTATTAAGATTCAGCAAAAATCATGCTCAGCAGTCACCCATACTTTAATCAGTGGAGATTATTTTAAAAAGCTGAATACATTACCACTTTGAAATTGGTGTTTGAACTTGAGCAGTTTCTATCAGTTAGAAAGACTGCTTTCCTCGCCACTAAAAGGACAGTGAAAGATGCTTTTCCATTTGTACAGTTATAATTCAACAGCATACCATAATATTGGTTGTGAGATCATGATGATCACTTTATTATTATTTTTCCTTTATTGGTCTCATTTATTCTTTGACAGTGTGTGCCACAGCTCACTGCTTTTTTTCTGCCCAACCTATGTCTCTGCATGTGTGTAATTCTCAAAGACCAGTGACTAGCAGATGTCTCCCCAGGTGGTTAATCACTTTCTAGCACCATGCATAATCCATTCCCATACGTGAAACATGCCTATGATATAAATTACCCAACAAACAATTAGCCATAATCTTAAAAGAAAAATACATCACATGAGGATACTAGGAAAGGTGCAAAGCTAAACAGAATGTCACACTCTGCAATTATACATCACAACTGTGACAGTCTAATAGATCAACAAAAATAATCAATTTTGGAAGATATGATGTAATTGGATAGATAAAAAATGTACTCACATAGTGTCGACAGGACGACACACATATAAAGTTAGTGAAATTTGCAAGCTTTCGGAACCAGTGGCTCCTTCTCCTGACAGAAGGGTGCAAGTGAAAGAAGAGGGATGAAGGAAAAGGACGGGTGAGATTTAGGAAATGGTGAGAGTTCGGAAGTGTTGCCCAGAACCCGGGGTCAGAGGAGACTTACCAGATGGGATGAGAAGAAAAGACTTTCCCTTCTGCGAAACCCAACTGTGAGGAAGAAAACAAAACAGGACATAGTTGTGTATACAAGTTCTATTTAAAATTAATTTTGGACATGCTCACTCCTCTTTGATTTGATGGCATAACACAGATGTATCTATTAACTCATGATGTCTGCATAAAATACTTTGCATCAGTGCTGTGATTCAGTTTGTCACAGATTTTAACCATTTGTCACCACTATTAATTATGTACTACAAGTTACGCACTTCTGTACAATAATTGCTTCATTGTGCAGCTGCTTTGGCCCTGAATTTTAAATTACTTTTTAAAAACTTTTTAATAGTAGAATATCTATTAGCAGTGGTTATTTTTTATGTTTTAATTGTTTCCCAGGAAATTTTTATAATTGTTTGACTCATCTGTAAAATACAGATTGCAAAATGGCGAATACTTTTCATTCTTTTTTCACTTTTGTCAACAGGTTTGGCAATAGAATTTTCAGTCCTACTTGGAACAGGGAATGTGTTGCTTCTGTCTTGATAAGCTTCAAGGAGCCATTTGGCACACAGGGAAGAGGTGGCTACTTTGATGAGTTTGGAATAATTCGTGATGTTATGCAGAATCATTTACTACAAATCCTTAGTCTTGTTGCAATGGAAAAACCAGCATCTATCCATCCAGATGACATACGCAATGAGAAGGTAAGTACTTTCATTTAAAACAGACTGTTATGTTGGAAAAGTTGTGAACAGGTATTTCAAAAATGTAGGTTGAATGACAAGAAAAATTTTTTTGCACCAATCAGAAAATTTCATTTTCTAGTGGCTATAAAAATTGCCATTATTACTTGCTAATTGCAATGTCCACTCTCACATTCATCACCACTGTGAACTTGTTCAGTACAAACATGACTTGTTAACCACTAAAACTGCCTCAGCCTCATGATAACTCACTGATGTTAGTAACATATTAGACAACGTTGGATGGAGTAGTAAATTGAAACTAAGTAATTAAACTGTGTTGTACTAAAAGAACCAACAAAAGTATTTTGCCTCATAAATTGGGGTATAGGTTTGTAATCTTTGCAGCTTATAATGTTTATTTATGTAGTAGTGGAATTGGTAATATGCCCATGCAGTTTTGTGCTGCATCTACCTCCTTGTATACATTAGATATTTTGAAGTATATGCTACATGAAGAGATATGGGAGAGGAGATAATTAGGGAGTTAATATGTGCTCCAGATAGTGGAAACTGTAGATGACAATTATGGTAACTACAAATGCATACTTGCTTATGTAACTTTTTTTTTTTTTAAGCACATAGCAGTTTGGCGCCTTGTGAGGGGAAGGGGACCGTAGTTGTAGCTTGTAGCAGTCCATTACACTGTATTAAAATCCTTCAGACGCTATGGTAAATAGTACTGTATAAGTTAACAGTGTGCTGGGGAGAAGGAAGTTTATACAGTTAGTCTATTATGGAATTTACTGGATTGATTCTGTTGTCTTTTTCTGCAGGGACCAGATTTTAACAATTTTTTCAGAAATGCTGTTCAGTAGTACTTCTGTTGCTGATTACTTTTAGTAATGACAAGCTATTGCATATGTGATTTGTCATTTCATCACTTTATATGTTGATGTTGACAGTTCAGATACACTGAAGTTTCTATAAATAACATTTCAGAAATTTTGAATCTTGAGATAAGAAATTCAATTGAAAACCGATTACCATCTGTTTATTCACCCATAACCTCCCTCCCCCTTAACTTTCCCCATTGTCTGCGAACTGCAGAACTGATTTGAGACTTGTCTGAATAAATGGAGGCACATATTAAAACAAAGTATGGGAAATTTAATAAAATATTATTCATAATTTCTAGACTGGAAGCTTGTAGCCGGAAATCTATAGCAACTCAGTGAGTGCCAAATGACCAATTCAAATAATGTATTGAACAGTATTTCAGAAAGTTGATGACTTGCAACAAACACAAAGGTGTTGTCAGAATGAGCCGTAGACAGAACATGAAACAGTGCAGAACCTGGAACTGTACATGTCTGTAATGCTTAACAGCAGAATTATTTCAAAACCAAAAATTCTGAAATAGCTGCTTGTGTGATATGTTAGTAATAATAATAATAATAATAATAATAATAATAGTAAACTACTTGCTGAATTTAACAGAATTGTACATTTATTAGAACAGTAAAACTGCCAGTGCAGATTTAATTGCATACAGAGTGTCCCAGGAGGAATGGACAATATCCAGGGATGACAGGAAAAAATCATTAGAAGCAAAAAATTCATATGGACATGTGCCCTACTCCGAAGGGTTTCTGAAACAGAACATATTCAGTTTACATTGTTATTCATTTCCTGTATTATTTAATACATTGTCAGGTACAGGCGTGTACACATGTACAACAGTTAGTAAAGTAAACATTACAACATGCATTTTAGTAAGTATCAATTGAAAAATACGTATTTTTAACTTGTTGTTGTTGTCATTGTGGTCTTCAGTCCTGAGACTGGTTTGATGCAGCTCTCCGTGCTACTCTATCCTGTGCAAGCTTATCTTCGAATATTCCACTGTCAACCTCAGTGCATTTGTGCACTCTTGGGATAAAATGTTATATTGCTTGTCTGAGTGCCTCTGCACATTCCCTAATGAGGGCAGCACTGTCTGCCAGTCTTGGTGGCCAGGTAATTGTACTGTTGTGACCAATCCAATGATTACGGTAAGTGCAATTGAGATGTTCCCTCCCACATCTGGTAAAGTGTGGAGTGCCTCCATTGTGCTGGAGGTATGGTGTAGTTCACTTTGCCAAAGGAACATCCTCCAAGTGTTCATTAAATGATTTTTCCAACAAATGTGGGTAATTTTGCTAACTCATTTGCTCTTCTAAAATGACTGGACTTATCAAAACGTTACTGGTCATGCTGTCTCAAATATTGATTAAAAATGGTCTTGGAAACTGATTTCCACTGTAGCCTGTGGATTTTCCTGTGACCATCAGTGATTATTACATGTGTTGCTGATTCCATTATGTGTAAATGTGGCATCACTAATGAATAGTATTAATGGAAGCTAATGACAATTGTCATTTAACCAGCGATGAAATTCAAGTTGTGTGGCGTTGTTACCGATGTGAAATTGTGGACATGCTGTACATGAAATGAGTACAAGTTTTTTGCATGTAATGTTTGCTATACATGTGTTCGTGGGACATTGATACATGCAGAATGTCACCTTACTGTGGTAGGGGGACGACGCTGCACCATCTCAGCAATGTGTTGCTGCTCCTGCCCAGATTGCTGAACTACATGTTCCGAAGAAAACTGGGAAGTTGGAAGAATATTTGTTTCATGCAGTGCACTGAAAACTCTGGTCAACACTCTTGTGATCAGGAATTCGACGTGTTGAACAGCACCAACAGTATTGTTCGATAGCAGCAGGACCATTACCACTGCAAAAGCTATAAACTTACACCATATCTGCACATTCTTCATTAGTGTAGGTGTGTTAGATGTGTGTCATTCTAGCCAGTGCATGTACACAGTTAACTGATGGTTCTGTTTGATACCCTCACAATCCCTTGCACTACTTCACTCACAACATATCATAGACAATTGCACATTGGTTGGGTTAGAACAAAACATGAAAGAGGTTGGGAGGGTAAGGCACATGTGCCTACCACTAGCCAAGACACAAACGTGCGTTAAAAGAATTCTATCTTGGAAACCATTCAGACTAGAGCATACGTGTGTGTGAAGTTTTTTGCTTCAAACGAGCATTCCTGTTATATCTCTGAATATTGACCATTCCTCGTGAGACACCCTGTATATGAGGCTTATATGGCACCGATAACTCAAAGGTACATGAGATATGCAGGCAGTGTACTAGCCCTGCTAGTAAAAGAATGTGTTGAAAAATTTTAGTTACTGCCCCCTTTTTGCTAGGAACGTTTCATTAACCCCAAGAATTAAAAACGGAACTGTAATACACTGAAGCACCAAAGAAACTGGTATAGGCATGCATATTCAAATACAGAGAGATGTAGATAGGCAGAATACGGTGCTGCAGCCGACAACACAAGACAAGTATTTGGCGCAGTTGTTACATCGATTACTGCTGCTACAATGGCAGGCTATCAAGATTTAAGTGAGTTTGAATGTGGTTTTATAGTCAGTGCATGAGCGATGGGACACAGCATCTCTGAGGTGGCAATGAAGTAGGGATTTTCCCATACGACCAATGTCGAGTGCACTGTGAATATCAGGAATCCAGTAAGACATCAAATCTCCAACAAATCTCCACAAATCTCCACAAATTGCTGCAGATTTCAATGCTGGCCCATCAACAAATGTCAATGTATGAACCATTCAACGAAACATCATCGATATTGGCTTCTGGAGCTGAAGGCCCACTCGTGTATCCTTGATGACTGCACGACACAAAGCTTTGCACCATGCCTGAGCCCATCAACTCTGACATTGGAGTGTTGATGACTGGAAACATGTTGCCTGGTTGGACAAGTCTCGTTTCAAATTGTATAGAGCAGATGGACGTATTCGAGTATGGAGACAACCTCATGAATCCATGGACCTTGCATGTCAGCAGGGGACTGTTCAAGCTGGTGGAAGCACTTTAGTTGTGTGGGGTGTGTGCAGTTGGAGTGATATGGGAGCCCTGATATGTATAGATATGACTCTTGACAGGTGACACGTACGTGAGCATCCTGTCTGATCATCTGCATCCATTCATGCTATTGTGCATTCTGACAGACTTGGGCAATTCCAGCAGGACAATGTGACACCCGACACATCCAGAACTGCTACAGGGTGGTTCCAGCAACACTTCTGCTGGCCACCAAACTTCCTTGAGATGAACACTATTGAGCATATCTGGGATGCCTAGCAACATACTATTCAGAAGAGAGCTCCACACTGTCATGTTCTTACGGATTTATGGACAGCCCCTTCAGGATTCATGCTGTCAGTTTCCTCCAGCACTACTTCAGACATTAGTCAAGTCCATGCCACATTGTGTTGCGGCAGCACTTCTATGTACTCGAGGGGGCCCTACACAATATTAGGCAGGTGTTCTAGCTTCTTTGGCTCTTCAGTGTGTATGTTGCCAGATGATATCATAAAAAATCTACACAAATAAGGGAAATGATGAGCAAAAAGAGTATTGTAAAAATAAAAGAACCTTTATACTAATCACACCGTCGTAGATATTACTATAATCCATTAGTACATCTGTCACAAACCACAGGAAAGTCTTAAGTTCCTTGAGACTTCGAGGCACTGTACTATTGTGGTAGAGTGAAATGGACATAACAGCATCAGGATTAAGTCAGCTCTCACCATTGTTATTATCAGTACAATAAAGTAATTCTGCAAATTGTGGATCTTGTATTCACAAAGTTCATTTCTTTTGTCAAGATTAATTCCATATTGCTGTTGGAGGGTTTGAATAGCTGAACTGACAGCTCCAATCCAGCTTTGAATGGTTTACTGATGAGTGGCATGCAAATTCCCATTTTGCCATAAATATTTAGGCTATTAACTGTCTCAGCCAACTGCAGTCTAGTTTATCTGTCTGAAGCCATTGTCTCCCTGCCCTCGCTGTACTTTAAACAATGGAAACACCAGGTTGGAATATCAACAATGTAAGGAAAAGATAGATTGCTGCTTACCACGAAGATGACGTGAAGTTGCGGACAGGCACAATTAAAAGACATTGCCACATTAGCTTTCACCCACAGCCTTCATCAGAAAAAGAAAGATAAACACACAAGCATTCATTCACACAACAAAGCACACATCATGCACACATGACTGCCACCTCTGGTAGCTCAGTTCAAGGTGCTGGAGGTGGCAGTGGTCATGTGTGCGTGGTGTGTACTTGGTTGTGTGAATGAATATGTGTGTGTTTCTTACATTTTCTGATGAAGGCTGTGGCTGAAAGATACTGTGTGTCTTTCCTGTGTACTTGGTTGTGTGAATGAATATGTGTGTGTTTCTTACATTTTCTGATGAAGGCTGTGGCTGAAAGATACTGTGTGTCTTTCCATTGTGCCTGTCTGCAACTTCACTGGTCATCTTCACAGTAAGTAACAATCTATCTTTTCCTTACAGTGTTGATATTCCACACTGTACTTTATTTTAATTAACGGTCCCAGAGGATTTGCTTTGATACACCCAGGGCACTACTGCAGACACAGTCAGTATTTGCTCTCCAGTAAATACTGTGAATGTATCTTGGATGTGGACTATGCAGAATTAATTGATGCATCATACCTAAGAACTGCTGAAGAAATTCCCAGATGTCTTATCAAAAGAAGGAAGAGTAGAGTGTAACGTTCTATTGACAGTTAGGCCATTAGAAATGGAGCAAAAACTTAGATCAGACAAGGATGGGGAAGGCATCTGCCATTTTGTTTTCAAAGGATCTGTCCTGCCTTTCATTTCAATTGATTTGAAGAAACCACAGAAAACCTAAATGTGGATAACCAGATAAAGGTTTGTACCACAGTTTTCCCAAATGTTAGACCAGTGTTGTAACCACTTCACCACCTCACTTTATTTCAGATTTAGTCTTTTGTGAATGTCAGACATAAATTCTTTCCAGAGGATGTATTACTCACACCTTCTTTGTCATTCCTTTGACATAAAATTTATGATTATTTTAAAATTGTGTGACAAAATCAAGAATTTCTAGGACTTTTTGCTTATTTTCCCATCTTAGGAAATGTATTCAACTGTTTTAAACCTTCTTTGGGAATATAAAGGCACAATTCCCATCACAACCTTCAGAGTGCTCATGAAGAAGAAAACTTAAGTATAATTGGTTTACTCATTTGGCTAAAATAATTAACTTCAATTTGTGGGAGCAAAATCTACAGCCACACCCCACCACAGATTTACTACATCTATAAGTATTATGAAATTGCACTGAACCAAACACAGTATTTTAGATGTTAAAAATTTGTTCTTGATATCTGCTGCAACTTAGTGAGTGTGAAAGTAGTCATATTCATGTAAGCCCAGCCTTAGTTATCTGCTGGTAGTTTGTCTATGAACAGTTACCTAATTTATCCTTATTCAAGGCCAGGACTAGGTAAGTTGGTTTATAAGGTAATACTTAAAGTTTTATATAGTTGCACTGCTCTGTTCTGTGGTAGGCTGTTTTGATCCAGAGTTGTGTATGTTTCCATGTGCCTTTTTAGTGTGTAAAGCTGTAGTTGATGTCCCAGAGCTGGGGTCCTTTTCTTGCTTGATGTTAGAGAAAATAACAAGATTACCTATCTGTCCTTACAATATTCTAACCAACATTTATATAATTGCCAGTAATAGTTGATGTTCATCATCTTTGTGAACAGTGATGATAGCTACTACATTCTGTTAAATACCATTATGGCATCAACATAGCTTTTTTAGCAAGTACTTGAGTAAGCTTACATTGCTCACAGCAGTTAGTGTTCCAGAGAGACCTTTCTCCAACATTGTAATGAGTGTGCCTCACAGATTCATTGGTGTGTAAGATTTTGTTGGACTCTTCTTTTACCCTATTTGCAACTTTCCATTAATTTGGAAATCTGCCCTGTGCAAGGCACTCCATGAATATGTGCATATGACAACATGAAAAGTGGTGGTGGTAAATCACAGCGAGAGTCAAAGTCTGCTACAGCATGATGTGAGTGAAATGCAACATGTCATTTTTACATTACATTGATAACGTGGGGAAGAAATCACTACTTGAAATATTATACAAAAGTGCTCCTGCCTGTATTCTAGACATGTTCCAAGAAGACACAAATCCTTTTCTGAAAAAAAAAAAAAAAAAAAAAAACACAAGAAGTAGTAGTAGTATGGTGCTATTAGCTATAGATACACAACATAGTCCCTTAACAGGAAAATGTTTTCTAGTCATCACTTTAGCTGAATGGTCAGCTTGTTGATTTTCTACACAAAGGAGCAGAGGTTCGATTCCATATTAAGTTGCAGCAGTTTTTTTTCTTTTTTTTCTCATGCCACAAAAGGCGTGTACTACATGGAAAACAACTGCATATTATAGTTTTCAAGCTGTAAATCAGCTGGGGGCCAGTTTTACGGCAACTTTGATAAAACCGCTGGGTACATTTGTTGTTAGCATACCAATGTGGGATTACTCTGACTTATTCAAAAATTATAATAATGAATTAATCCCTTTATGTCATGGCAGAAAGGTGAAGAACATTAAAGGTTGATTATTCAGTCTACTCAATGGCAGGAGGAGGAACACTAAGGTTTTCTTATGATTATTTTACTGAACGGACAGTGCCTTAAAAGGGGGACATAAGATAAACACCAACAAAAGCAAAACAAGGGTAACGGAATGCATTTAAATGAAATCAGGTGTTGCTGAGGGAATTAGGTTGGTAAAAATAAACTAACAATAGTAGATGGGTTTTGTTATTTGGGCACCAAAGTAACTGATGATAGCTGAAATACCGTAGAGAGGATATAAAATGCAGACTGGCTATAACAAGGAAAGAATTTCTGGAGAAGAGGAATTTCTGAACATGTCTTAGGGAGTTTTCCTTGAAGATATTTGAAGTGTAGCCTTGTACGGAAGTGAAATGTAGACTGTAAGCTCTTCAGTCTAGAAGAGAATAGCCACTTTTGAAATGCTGTGTTGCAGAAGAACACTGAAAATTAGATGGATAAATCATGTAATTCTGGGGTGGCCAAGAATTTTGTTTGTGAACCATGCACTGGCAGGAGTGCCATAGCCTGATCCTCACTGCACACTTCCCGCACCACCACACAACGCTGTCTGAGGGGGCACTGTGAATGTGCCACATTTAAATGGCAATGCAGTCAGACTGAATATGACGTGGTTTTATATTTCATGTTTCTCAACAACATAGATTACAGACAAAGCAAATTTTTGGTATTATTTAATAATGTTTAATGTGTTGAAGAGATGATATAATTTTTATCTGGTACAAACTGTCAGCATGTGGACAGACTTGGACAGTTCCAGATTTTTGCACTCTCAAGTTGCCATGTAATCATGACTTATTTAGTTTCATAACTGAAAAAGATCTTTCACACACACACATGTTGATCAAAATATTGTAGCACTTTTGCAGCCTCATTGTGGAGACATGGAAACTACCTGACAAAAGCAGTGTAGACATCCTAGACAGTTTTAATATAAAAGGATACACCTTTAAAATGGGATCAATAAGTTACACCTGCATGTGCACAGGGGAACTTTCAACTGAAATGGCAAACAGTCCCAAAAATGGAGGTAAGATTGGCAGTGTCCTCAAAACGTTTAGGATACTATCCTCATAATTTTTTCAAAGCCCCCAATGAATTCTTCAAACCCCACATTTTCTTTGATGCAGGTGACCTTAAGGAACTGGCCTGTGTTCATCAGAATGTGTCCCTTCTACAATGCAATTTTCTTTTTAAATGCTTCTCAATCAAATCAGAAGAAGTTGTTTCTCACCTTGCAGTGCCCTTCTGTGCACAGTGTGCTGTTGCGTCCACTTAAAATACGAGGTTTGCAATCCATTCTGGTTGTACTAAGTTTCGTTCGTGCAATACTTTTTCCTCCTTAAATTCAATAGTAGTGAGTTTAAAAGTGAAAAAGTATTCCCTTAACCAACATACTTTGCAGCAGTATATAAAGTCTCCGTACACTTTGTGTAGTTCCATCAAAAACTTTTGCAACCAACAGTGGAATAATGCATGCGACTTCGGAAAGTCTGCTATCCGTACCACCAAATTCTTCATGTACTGCATGCCTGCAAATTTAGCAAAAAGTGCTTATTGATGTGTATAACAGTATATCACATCTGTTGATCATTGTAAGTTTTTGCTCTTTCATTGACAACTAAATCCATAAATTCTTTCTGCATGGTATTGTAATGTCATTTAATAGCAAATTTGCGGTACCCATCACTTATGTGACTGAATAATATGTACTGAGAATTCTTATCCCTCTCTTCTGTCATTCCCATCCATTTTTAAATGATGATAGATTGCTGGATTGTCTCTTTTTGTGCCAACAGCCACTGGAACTGTGAAAGCCCTTCATACCACAAACAAATAGCAAAGGGTAAACAGTACTGATTCTGCTGAACTGAAGAGAGTTGCACCGCCTGATAAATGCCACACCACAGTACTAAACCACATGTTGCACTGTATTGGGTACTTTCAAGAAGAACTGAGCAAAGCCAAGACAGCCTGAGCTTTGGCCCGCATGCAGGCTGCACATGCAGCCTACATGAAGCTTGGCACACCATGACCAGCTCTGATGTATTTAATGAGAAAGTACTAAACAGAATTGGGGAGAAAAGTAATTTGTGCCTCAACTTTACTAAAAGAAGGGATTGGTAGATAGGATTCTGAGAAATCATGAAGTCATCAATTTAGTGTTGGAAGGAAGTTTGGGAAGTAGAAATTGTAGAGATTGAACTAGGCATGGATACAGTAAGCAGGTTCAAATGGATGTAGGCTGCAGTATTTATTCAGAGATGAAGAGGCTTACAGAGGAGAGCTGCATTAAACCAGTTTTTGGACTGAAGACAACAGAAAAAGGAAAAAGAGGAAGGAAGGAGGAGGAGGAGGAGGAGGAGGAGAAGAAGAAGATGATGATGATGAACAGCAGCAGCAGCAACAACAACAACAACAACAGTAACAACATTTAATTAATTCTGGCAAGGGCAGACCACATTTGGTTACCCACCGATTCAGTGCACTTTAACACACTGTTTGGGGACCTCTCAAAAGTAGCTCTTGTTAAAGGGTGCAGATCATGAGGCTTAGGTTTTGAAAACATAGATAATCATAACACATATTGTTTCGTATTGTAATTCAGGCAGGCTCTTTGAACGTTGTCATGATAATGTCTTGGTTGGAAATTGTTGTAAAAGCATTTAAAACACACACATCTTCTGCAGTATGCATACTGAGTGAAAGATACTTTTGTGCATGCACATTTATTTTGCCTAGTAGTTGCCAGAAAAGAAACTTGGATTAAATTCGTGAAAATGCATCTGAGAGTATTAAGTAGATGGTAAGAGTCTGCCTGAATGATTCTGTAAAACCATATGCATTATGTTTTACTATCAGTGCATGTTCTATTATTCTTACCTATAAACAATATTAGTCTGTACTTATTGCACTAAGTTAATTAACTCTTCAGTTTTATTAAATACTCTTAACTATCACACTTGGCAAAACGGTAAGTGCGGGGAGTTGAACTGATGACTTCCTGGTCAGTTGGTAATGACTACAATTTCTGTGTCAGCTGTTCATCTGAAAGCAATAAAATACTGGAAACATGATGATTGTTGACTCTGATCTCTTTTTGAGTGATCTAAATCTTGTTCAAACAATGTGATGATTCTACATACTCGTACATTGAATTTGTGGTAGTTTTGACCTTTTTTTAAAATTATTATTTTATTTTTTCAGTTGTTTTCATTTCCAGTGAGTGATGTGCCATTTTTGGCAGATCTTTTCTAACATTAATACAATTAGAGTTGACTGTGTCATGCACGGCCAGCAAGGGCATCTCGTAACAGAACAGTACAGTACAGTGCTTTGTAGAAGTGATAGGTTTCAGTGTGTTATGGAATCACAATGATTATTGGTATATTAAGTGAACTTTATAAATATATGCTAATTTGCTGCAGTATTTTCTGTGAAGAAACATCACCAATAATGAGTAGTAAATTGAATTGCATTTGTTAGCCATGATAAGGAAAGAATTACACTGTCCAGTCACATTATTGTGACCACCTGTCAAAAGCCCGAATAACAATCTTTTGCAATACGGATTGCTGTGAGGTGTGCAGGAAGAGAGTCGGTGAGGTTCTGGAAGGTACTGACATGTACGTGGAGCCATGCCAACTCTTGTACTGTGCCCAGTTGCACTGAGTTTCTTGGTTTGACAATCCATATTGTGAACAGCCTGGTCAAGTTGGTCCCACAGGTTTTTGATTGGGCATAAATCCAGGGTATTTGGTGGCCAGGGGATACAGTAAACACATCGTAGTGCTCTTCAAACCATCCACGTACAGTTTGCACTGAGTGATACCTTGGATTGTCCTGCTGGTAGATGCCATTGTGTCAAGGAAAAAATAAATTGCATCCATGGATGAACATGCTCCCCAAGGGTAGAAACATACTTGTGTTGTTCCATTGTGTCTTCCAAAATGACAAGAACACTCGGAGAATACCACAAAAACATTCCCCAGACCATAACACTCTCTCCATAGTCCTGGACCCTTGCAGTGATTGTTGCAGGGTGTTCGCCATCTGTCCGATGGGGCATAAAATGTGAGTCAACTGAATGAAAAGGCCACCTGTTGCTACTCTGTGGATGTCCAGTTGCAGTATTGGCATGCAAATTCTAGTCTGCATCACTGATGAACAACGGTCAGAATGGGTGCATGAACCAGGTGCCTGCTGTAGAGGCCCATATGCAGCAACATCCACAGAAAGAATATTGAGGAGACAGTGTTCGTAGCCTCCTTGGTTCATCTGGATGGTCAGATGCTCAACAGTTGCATATTTGTTTACCTATACACATCTCTGTAGACATTGTTCGCCCCTGTTGTCTGTGGCCTGTTGTTCACCACATTTACCTCAGTATCGATTTTGGATAGTGCCATTTGATCGTACATGGTATACTTTAATGATAGTGCATGCAAACAGTTTACAAACTTAGCCGTTTCAGAAATGCTTCCACCCTTGGCCCTTTTGGACATCAGGTAAATCTATCTATTTCTGCATGATGGCAATGATTAAACTGTTTTCCATGGCACTCCAATACACTATATATACACTCCACTTCTAGTGCTACCACCTGCCATGTGTGAGTGCTGTTAATGTCTAATGTATACCCTGGTCACACTAATGTGAGTGGACTGTGTAATATCACTTGCACTGGAAGGACTTCTGCTCAGCTCTTGGTGGCCACGTTGCTCGTGGCTGCAAAATAGTGCACCTGATTGTGGCGCTGTTGATGGTGATTCTCGTGCTGCTGTCAGTGAGGCTGACGAATCTAGCAGCACACATTTCTGTGGCAGCTGCTGTAGGTTCCCTCAATAATAAATCAGTGTGTTGATGGTGTCTTCTAGAAAGTTTATGTTTGATCTCCCTGAGGTAGTGTTGCCAGCAAGCAGATAATAGTCTGGATACATAGCATTCTTCCTCCTGTAGGGGAGAGATAACAGAGCTGTTTTGATGTTGGGTGATGACAGCCCCTGCCCCTGCCCCTGCCCCTGCCCCTGCCCCTGCCCCTGCCCCTGCCCCTGCCCCTGCCCCTGCCCCTGCCCCTGCCCCTGCCCCTGCCCCTGCCCCTGCCCCTGCCCCTGCCCCTGCCCCTGCCCCTGCCCCTGCCCCTGCCCCTGCCCCCCTCCCCCTCCCCTGTGGGAAGAGATGGCAGTGTCATCATGATGATGGAGACTGTAAAGCCAATGGAGTGTCCACTTGGAGGAAGCACCTTGAGTCATCATAGATGTTGTCCAGTAACTGTGTCCTTGTCCTCAGGGTCCTGGACCCAAGGTCAGGCATAATCTTCCAGATACCAGTGGATAGCTTCTGTGTAGCAGCAAGAATTGGAGCAGGCATGGATGAAACTATCTGGAGCAGATCTGCAAAGAGAATAAGAAAGAGAAGGAGAAAATATTGTCATTATGGAAAGACCGATCTCTGTCAGCAATGGAGATGTGGTTCATCACAGGCCACCTTTTTACATGTGAACTTCCACGAGGGAGCAACAACAGAGCCAGGGAAGTCCTGCTAGTGGCCCTCGTAGGTTGTTCCAGTGAGGAATGCTGGTGATCCAAGAGATCCCAGACTTGATAGGATTTCCACCAAGCTGAAGAATTTTGGAGAGTCGACCATGCTGGTGTGTCACAGGTAGTGGACTCTGTGGCATGGTGGTCTCACCTGTCTGAAAACACTGCAAGAGCGTGATGCATCTTCCCACTCTCGGATGAAGACCAACTGATTGATGTGAGAAGCGTACGTGGCTCTGCAGAGCAACACATGAGAGACCAGACAAGTGCAGGTCACTGGCTAGTGTATCCAGGTTGTGATGTCATGTGATAGCTAGGCCTGGAACTTGCAGAGACTGATGCATGGAGAGGGGATTCTTGAAACTGTACTGTGAGATGCTGGCAATACATTGTATATCCGTCAGAACCTGGCTGGTCCAGACACAATGTCTGTGGTCCATTTGATGGATGCTGACTGAAGGAAGCAGAGACAAGACATGGCCCTGTGCCATGAGAGCTTCTTACCACTATCAAAGAATATTCTCCCTCATCCTCAGTACTGTGAAGCACCTGCTGCAGTCCTTGAAATGTAGTATCAATACATGAAGGTGTCATCTTACCACCATTTGTCACTGAAATTAATGCCACTAACATGTGAGAAGGGTGCACCAGGATGCTGTGCAGTTCCGGAAGGCTATTCGAGTCAAACATATGACACTTGCTCATTGCTGGATCCACATCCTAAAAAAGAGAATCCTGTAAGGTTGGCAGTTCAATTGGAGGTGTGGGCGGAGCATCATCTGCAGACAGGAGTGATAGTGCTATCAAGATGTCATTCCTGTAGTCAAAAACCCTTGAGAGACCTGCTCACTGACGCACGACAGATGGTCAGGTGAGTCAGCGGATAGTGGAGCAATGCCAATATAGAAAGGAGTGGAAGAGTCTACGAAGCTTACATGCATGTTGGTCACAAGAAGCAGTTTTGTAATTAATACGGAAAATGATTATGAGGTAATCCGTCCTGAAAAGAATAAGTTGCCTGAAATGATGCCACAGGGTAATTGAAGTATCTTAAGTGAGTAGTGTGAGAACACCTTGTAGCAGAAATTTGTAAATTTGTTGTGCCTAAAGGGTGAATATCAACCCTGTGGCAGCTGAAGTGCTTAGGGCTTCGAGCTTGTGTACACAAAATAAAGACTGGTAGAGAGTCGTGTAGTGTCATGAAAGACGCTTCTGAAGGTTGAATATGCACACGAAAATTGCTGCATGAAGCATAATAGGCATTTAGTTGGGCCTGTAATAAATCATATGGTAGGGTACAAGGATTTACACCTTGGTTACTTTGTTGCAGGGTTTGATATGCTTTTGCAAGTGAGTAAGCTAGTAAAAAGACACGTTGGCGATTGTCACCCCGAATATTGCAGGCCACAAAGTGGTGCTCCAGCCGTGTAATAAAGGCTCACTATGGCTCCATTTCCTCATTGAATGCTTGAAATGGCAGGGGCAACATCATCCTTGCCTAGTGTAGGACCACATCCAGGCGGAACAACTTGTTCAGAATGAGCTCATGTTTTCACTAAGTTGCTGCACAAAAAGAAGTAGTTGCATCAACAATTCATGTTGCTGTTTTGCCAGAATGGAATGAGAAAACATAATTAGTGTCACTGGTAATGGCACTACCAATTGCACCAAGTTTTGGAAAAATGCCCTGGTAGCACTGACTGTACTCGAAACTGCCAGAAATATTGTCTGTTGCATTTAAAAACTGGTTACCATTAACTGTAGTGATGAAAACTTTGAAACCTTCTATCCTCATTGCCAGAAATATAGTGATCTTATGTGGGTACACAACACAAGATGAGATTCTCAGGTAGCTATAAAACCAAAGGTGCTTTATTTTGATCAATACAAACAAAATGATTGACAACTAAAGTCGTCTGGTGTTGCAAGATGCAAGATAAATGGAACACAGTGAATTAATTGTCTTGATCTATACTTGACACTAAATGGCTCTCTCTTAGAGTTTTTGATAAAGATAGAAAACCTTGAAGCAATATGCCCTGTTCAGACCACATAGCACAAGTCTAAGTGTGGACAGACTAGGAGCAGGACAAGTGTCCTTAAAAAAAATCAGTAAATACCAAACCCTGTTGCCCAGAGTTCATGGAGGCCAATGTCAGAGATAATGAGACTCATAGCTGTTGGCTGGCAGTTTGTTGCGGCTGCAGAGGCATGATCTTCATGTTCATATGGCGAATGCAACTGCTGGCTGCTTGGCTGCTGCGATGAGTAGATCCTTGTTTGCCTCAGCAAACTGAACTGCTGCATAGCAACCGGGTGGCATCCTAAAGACATACCAACAGAAGTATATCTGCTCAGGACTCAGTGGGCACATGTTTCACAGATGCAAAGTAATGCCCATGATTGCAGTGCTGTTGATGGCAATACTCGCCCTTCTGTCAGTGAGGCTGGCATCTCTTGTGGCAAATATAGCATTGCACATTTCCATGGTATCTGCAGGAGGCTCCCTCAAAAACAAACTGGTGTGTTGATGTTCGTTCTTCCCAAGATACTGTCACCAGTGGACCAAAAATTTGGTAATCTTCCAGACGCACCTATATTGCTGATAGCTATCTTTGCATGTGATAGCCTTGGGCATATAGCAAAGGCAGTTGTGTGATCCAATGACTAACAGTCCAACTTAGTGAATTATGTCTGCTGTTGTACCGTTCTTTCTGTAATAGTCAATGACAGAACTCAGTACAAAGTCAGCTACCTGAACCCTCTTGCTTGTAGTCCAATTGCTTTATTCATGAGCCATGCCTCATTCTCAAGTCCACATCATTGCTACTGCGGAGGAAGAGAATTTGATAGCAACAGATACTGGGGAATGGTATGGCATTGCAGAGCACATTGTGTAACAATGAATAAAATGACATGATTCTTGAAAAATCCAGTAGGCATGTGGAAACTGGTCATCCATGTGTAACAACATCAGTCCAGGGTATGAACTTGTAAACACATCACAACAAAATCTTTTTTTCCCCTTAACATGGTGTGGTTGAAACGGTCAAATGAAATGGTTTGGCGCTGGCTTCGGGAGGATGGACTACGTGGCAAATATGTGACCATTAAAAAAGGGCTCCATGATGATAATGGACTCTACTAATTAGCATTTGCTGAGGAAAATTCCTGTTGTGGCTGTCTGAATGTAACATTTTTTGATGAATCAGTATTTTACACAGTGAGTTGTGGTCCAGGAATAGCATATAATCCACAAGGTGCCTGTTTTAAATCCAAACATGTCCAAAGTCATCTCACAGTAGCTGTGTGTCTGCAGCAGTTTTGGGTTCAATGTGTTCCTGTGAACTTGGGATGCTTTGCCGGATAGATGGCTGATTTGATGCTGCCCAATATATTATGTGCGATTTTATGGTCTCATCAGTGTTTCCTGATGGATTAATCTTTTTCTAGCAGGATCAGTCTTTAGTGTACATCAGTGTGTCCTGATGGATTAATCTTTTTCTAGCAGGATCAGTCTTTAGTGTACATGTCAGCTATGGGGCAGGACTAGTTTTCAGAACAGAATGAAAGCTTACATCTTGTCTGGAGTACTCCTGCACCAGACTTCATCCTTATTGAAAATGTATTGGTGGAGAAAAAACAGACTGTGGAAGAAAACTTACCTTACTGCGTGCTTAGAACTTGTAGTGTCTTTTGGAACATTGTCCTAGCTGCATGGGAGGAGGTGGCAGAAATGAGAGGTTTATTACTCACTTCACAGACTCCCTCCAACAACACCACTTGTGGTACACCAAAAGATACATTCACATTTGAATATTTCTCAACATTAACAGTAACATGCTGTAGTACGTCTGCTAGGAAGTCAGTCCACTCGCTAAGCTGGCCCCAGTTTTTTGTAAGCTCATATTTTGTTCACTAGATAACATTCTGGAAGTGCATGAAATATCTGCAAGGAACCGAGGAACACAGTATCCAGATGTCATACTGCTATCTCCTGCTTTCTGGCCCTTGTGGGTTAACACCATGAACTGAGTTTCACAGAGTTACTATTTATGGAACCTTGTACTGACTCACACAGAGGAGATTTTCAAACTCTTTAAAGATCATAATATATGAGCATAAAATGTGCCCCATAAGCCTGAAACAGACCACAATTAACAATAAAGGCCAACAGTGATGAGCCTTTTTTCAAAACAAACATGAACTCCACCTTTTTCTAGTCACAGCGCTTTGTTGCTCCAGTGGGCTATAATTAAACTGCAGGTGGAAGAGGGAGCAAATTTATTTACATAATATATATATAGAATTGTACATATATCCCATAAGATCCAATCACCAGTTCTCTGTTGAGCAATTTCACTTTGTGGAATACAGAGATTGCCAGTTAAATGGTTGAAAACTGCAATGCTTATGCTACTGTTTGTATATTTAATATTTACTGTGTCTATTATTCAAAAATTTTAATATATGACCATAATAATACTTTTCTTGTATGCATTTCAAAACAGGTGAAAGTACTTCGATGCATTCCACCCATTACTCTAGATGATGTAGTTCTTGGTCAATATGTTGGAAAACCTGATGGGAATGGTGAAGAAAAGCTGGGTTACCTGGATGATCCTACAGTACCAGCAGGTTCAACAACACCAACATTTGCCACAGCAGTATTAAAAATAAAGAGTGAGCGTTGGGATGGTGTACCATTTATTCTCCGTTGTGGGAAAGGTATTGTTTTTAATTGAAACTTTACATAGTGTAGCATCATATTTATGAGCCCATGCTCTTCTCACTCCCAGGTATATCTTTTGTCCACCTGAAAATTACATTTTTAGCATGCTAATAAAAATAATGCTTCTTATAAGCAATGTCTTGCTTCAAAGTGGTTATATTAGTGAGCCTTGCATATTTTACACTAATGATTTTTAGTAGTTTATTAGTAATTCTCTGAATATGGCCAGGAATCTGCAGAAAATCCTTTGATTACTCCTAAGCTTCACCTTCAGTATAGTTCTATCACTCTGTATATTTCCTTTACAATATTTAATAACTGGAAGTCATATGGTTCCAAATATATATTGTAACTAGCCCCAGTGTGTATGAATATCTTCCATAGTACATTTCACCATGGTGTTACTGTACTTCTCAGGACAGCAGAAACTTATTTGTAACTGTAAATTTAGATAATCTTTTCCTTAAAATTCTTTGGGTAATTACGGTTTTCATTACACTAATCTGGTTAACACAGCATAAGAACAAAGTAAATCACATTGGCATATATTGTGCAAAAATCATGGTTCTGGATGAAACACTTTGTATTAGATCTTTTCACAGCATTTGCTCTCTCTGTTTCTTCACCATTGATTACAGTACACATTTGCAAACACACATGTAGTGACTGATGCGAGACTGCAATGTTTCTAGGGCAATGCTGCAATGTAGTGACAAGATGCCACAAAGAATTGTTGCACATCATTTGACATCATAGGAGCTGTGTTGTGTTTCCCACAAGAAAATTATAGAAAAGTATGTGGTTGGGGGAGTCAGCTGGCTCTCTTAAAATACCATCATGATCTGTCTACTCATTTGGAAATGTTTCATTTGTCACATACCCCAGCACAAAAACAGAATGGCAAGGCAACTATTATACTGAAACCAAAAATCTCAACATGTACTGAGTAGTATTTGAAATAATGTAAGGATGCAGGGTTCCAGAAGTGTTAAGCCAGTGAGCCTGCCCTCAGCAGAAAAATTTCACAAATTTATTTAACACAAACAGTTTACAGAAGGCACATGCTGGTACCTCAGCAGGTTCAATTATTTAATTAAGCACTTGTAAATGATATTCAAAACTGTCTACAATACATCAAACACTATAAATGTGAAAAGATTTAAGGTGCTAATGAAAAGATCTGATTGTGTAACACACAGACAAATATATTTAAGGTGCCACTAACTAAAACATCAACTTAATATAATTATAGCATACAATTTAACATCGAAATTATTTTAAAATGCCAGTAATTGGATCAGAAGTTGCTATTAACTGAATTGTGTCCAGGCACCAATAAGCAGAATAAACACATACGGAATTGCAGTAACATGGGTTGAATTTCAACTCACAGTTTCTGCCAAAACCACCAGCCAGGCACCAGCAACAGACAGCAAGGCCTCATCCTGAATAACCTTGTTCAGAAGGTAGTCTAAAGATATTTGTATTCAGTACAGGTCATAACAGGAAATCCCAGCAGATTTGAAGGTACAGTTGAACAATTAACTTTTAGAGCTCTTAAACAGAAAAAACAACAATATTACCACCACACCATAACATCTAAAACCAGTTACATAAAATTTAGGAGAAGGTGTCAGTTTGTACCTCTACCACACTCTGAAAACAGAAATGCATTTATCAAAATTAACATTGTGGTAGTTAACTACGCAGCTCCTTTGTCTGAGACACACACATTTAAATTGAGTGTCAACTCAGGCAGCTTAACACAGAAGAAGTCATAATGGCAAGATACCACTCAGGAAGTTTAAGAGTTACAGATAAGTTTAACTCACCAAAACACACACGTTACTGCTGGCACTCCCTTTGGAATTTAAATAAAGAAGTACACAGATGATGGGTCAGTGTAATTCCCACAATGGAAATGCCACAAAGGAACTGATGACTTAATATGTGGCCACCCATCACACAGCCACCCCCAAACAGGAAAACCTGCTGCCTTCCCAAGTTAGAATTCGACACTGTCCTGGGCAACCTTTACGTTGCATGTGGCTGTTACCACCAGACTCCCTGTGTCCAGTGCACTGCTTACACCCCCTTCCCTTGTACCACACATTCACATGGTCTTCAAAGGAAAGGTGGCACATGCCAAAGTCAAATCCTCTCATGGTGTGCCAAGGAAGTTCCAAGTTACAGCACTGCTACTATCTTACCCAGAATATCGATGTGAACATATCAGTGTCCCCCTTCCCCCTCCCCCCTTAAGTCAGAAATTAGGTTGGGCAGCCCAGTTTCTTTAATTTATTATGTACCAGCTTGTACTTTGTCATTGTGTACTGTCAGCTGACTCAAATAAACCCTGATTTTCTTAAACATTTTAGGGTCTTGTAGCAAGAAACTTCCACTAAACAAACTCTTAATGACCGTACATGGCTCGAGAAATAGAGGCAACATTTTTGCCATGATCCCCTGTGCCCCTTCACTCTGCCCCAAGAAATTCTTCACATAGACAATACCTCCATCATCACTGAAGCCACATGCCTCACTCGATTGTAACTAAGAACCTCTCTCTGATATCCTAGAGAGATGTTATTTTTTGCCACCACTCATTTAGTCCTGATGCCCTCAGGGTCTATATCATCAGATAATAGATCATTTAATGACCACAAATTAATCAGTGGTGAACTAAGAGAGAACATAAAAATTAATTTAGCATGTCTCATCTTATGTGCCTCATGACAGGTGGTATTAAAGGCAAGATTAAGCGAATTCATGTAACTGTCCCAATGTTTTGTCAGTTTCTGTTTGTCACTGTTTTTGACGCAATGTGTATTTTATAAATTATAGAGCGTAGCAATCGGTCGTCCTTTTTATAAAACCTGGGGGAAAAAAAAGAGGGTGAATGATTGCTGAGCTCTGTAATTTATAAATCATATCACAGTCACTGAGTGCACCCACTTTCTTCGTGGAAGGTACTTTGATATGTATTTTAATTAATTTCAAGCTTTGTAGAAATTCTTCAGTTTTATGAATCATGCTCATAACATTCATGTCATTTGTCCAACAATTTTTTTTAGTAGTGCAGAAGTGTAAACTGGGAACACATGTGATTACTGTAGTTTAGCAGTTAAACTTGTTTTGGTCTTGTACCCAGTGAAAAATGTAAATTATCTTGTTGGCCATAAATAATCACCTTTTATTGATCATGCAGGAATTAAGTTTTTGTTGCCACTGATCTCTTGCTTTTTCTCTATTTTTGTCAATATTGACACTTTTAATATTAAGTTACATTACATTACGTTATTACATTACTTGCTCTGGCAAGGTAGGGATGGGGTAGCTGCTGGGGTAGTTGTTTGAGGTGTCAGTCCATGCATGGACTTGTATGTGGGGATATGGTGAGCCCCTTGTTAGACCACACGGCATTTACCCATAAAAATGTCTGTTGTCTACACTATCCTTTGTTCCAGGGCAATGGACATTGCAGCCAGTATGAGATGTGTGGTAGAGGACCCGAAATAAAATGTCCTTGGTTGTTACTTGTCCAGTGTGGTGAGATTTTAACACTGACACAAGTAGTAATCATTTCTATCCAAATCCCATCCATTGGGGACTTGGCATGAAGGCTTAGAACCTGTGGCTGACTCAGGTATAGCTGGGTAAAACTGGTGAGCCTGAGAGTGCCTGGGCTCGACAGCGGGTAGGCCTGGCTGGCTGTGAGCTGTACTATTTACGGGTCACAGACTCAGTTGCGATGCTCACTGTACGGATTCCAATGCTGAGTGATCAGCTAAGAGGCATCCCATGCATATCGGCCCCATGTGCATTGCTCCCGCAGTCAATGGCTGGGGGCAGTCGTTAAGAGTGCTCGGTCAGTATATTACTTTAAAATGAGTAGTGAGGATCCGAGCCCCCAGCGTGGGGAGAGTTTTTCTGGGCCCCGAACCAGCGACAGTGGTGATTTCCCCCACCCTGGCATGACTATTTGTCACATCACCGGTTTTGAACTATAGCAATAATAGTGTAATACCATTGACTGGGGGAAGTGGCCCTGAGTAGTACCTGGGTAATGGAGTCATTATACACCGATGTCAGAGGATAGCACCCTCTTTGCCAGTTTACCAAATTATTCAAGGATTTTATTATTATTTTCATCCTCCTTCATGATCTTCAGTAGCAAAGTTGCCTTCTCAACTGTATTCTTCTGTAAACGTGACAAATTGTGTTCTATCATTTTTAATTGTTGGTATGTTCTGGTTTCTTTTTTCTTTTAATTTGTAGTTACATAATACTTTGACCATGTATCACAAACAAATTCACGGCAAAGGTTGCAGTTTTTTACAAGAATAAGAAGTGACTATGTTTATGTAAAATTTTATTACATAATAATAATAATAATAATAATAGACTGCTGATGTTTTCCTGATTTTGGGGGACTCATACCATTAATGAATCACATATATTTGTAAGACAAAATACTGTGTTTAACAATAACAAGCATTTACAAAGTATATTTTAATAAGTATTCCATAAAGTTTCAGAATTGCAGCTGGGTGTCATTGATATCTTGCCACGATATTTCAGCTGATAACCATTCAGCCATCATCAAATTAGCAATGTAAACTAGCAATCTCCAGTTTCAAACTCTCACCTTAAGTTAGATTAATAGTTGCCAGCCGAAGTATCATGGCAAGATGTCAACATCATCTGGCTGCAATCCCTAAGTTTCACGAAACACTATTTATGATGGGAGAACTTGAAAAATATATTTTAATAAGACTTTTCTCTTTTCTACTAGCATTAAATGAACGCAAAGCTGAAGTACGAATTCAGTACCAGGATGTTCCTGGAGATATTTTTAGTGGAAAGCCTAAACGAAATGAATTAGTAATTAGAGTCCAGCCAGGTGAAGCTGTGTACATCAAAATGATGACAAAAACCCCCGGAATGACATTTGATTTGGAGGAAACAGAACTGGATTTGACATACGGAAGTCGGTACAAGGTAATTTGAAGATTTAATTGTTGATGAATTATTGTTGACTAAAAATACTGCATGTTTTGTCTGTATTCATTTTTAGTGATCACAATGTGTTTCTGAGATGGCAAACTTTTTTCATTTTTTATATGATGTGTAAATCAGATTGGTCCTCCAAAAACAAATGGAATTAAGGACTAAATGATTTATGTTGTTGGAAATATATGAAATAGGTGCAACATGCATAAACAAAATAACAATGTTGTAACATTTTGTTCATACTTGTAAAAAATATTATGTTTTCAAATATTCTTCACGATTTCTTTTAGTTAATGCAAAATGGTGAAAATTGTTAACTGTACAGTATGACAAAACAAAATTAGAATAATAAGTTGACTCGTCAGCTTTCAGAAGTTCTATAAGCTTAAGTAGCTAAAAATGAAAACTAAGAATCTTGAAAATGTTAAGAAAAAATGTAAAGAAGGAGTAAGTTGCAGGCGATGAGTCAGAACTGCTAACTGATTATGACAATAGAGATTCAAATTTCATAGTACTAGTAGGAGATGCAAGAGGTGACGTATAGGCTAAAGATAAAGAGGTAATTATTGGAAGGAAATGGTTATTACTGTATTGATGCAGCACTACACCTTTCTGCTCCAGCATTAGAGATGACTTCTAAGAGTCACTATTATTTCTTGTCGGCTTGGCCAATAGAGAGGTGTCATTATTTTGTGTGTGTGTGTGTGTGTGTGTGTGTGTGTGTGTGTGTGTGTGTATTGATTGTCTCTGAAGTTCCATGATTTTGAGGGGTTTTATTACAGCTTTTAAGAATACACATGCCTTTGCTAGGGAAAGAGAAACTTAAATTATAGATTTTTTATTGTTTACTGTGTTCAGATTTTATGAATTTATTACCAGATTTCATTACAAGATACAAAATCTTCAAGTAAGTTATTTCTGTTACAGGAAGTAAAAATGCCTGATGCATATGAGAGACTGATACTTGATGTATTCTGTGGATCACAGATGCATTTTGTTCGCTCTGATGAACTTTCAGAGGCATGGAGGATTTTTACTCCACTGCTTCATGAGATTGAAAGTAAAAAGATTGCTCCAATTCCATATGTGTAAGTATACTTCTTTTCTTTTCTCTAATTTCCATTGTAGATTGTACTCTGATCTAATCTTTAATTAGTTCTTTATTAATTCTTACATGTTCCACTCGAACTGTTTGCAGTAAGTGCAGAATAGTTGTAGTGCTTGAGTAGAGGTTGATAACTGTGGTAAAAAAAACAACAAATTCATGTTCTTATTTTGCAAAGAATTCACTTTAATTTCCATTTTATAGCTATAGAATTGGCATGTCATGTTTCCATTTCTTCATAGTGTCAGAAAAATAGGTTTTGGCAAACTCTACACAATACTCATAGTATTCCTTGATGAACATCTTTTTCCACCCAATCAAATTTTTTTAAAGTCAGGTTAGGACTGGAAATAACATCAGAATTCATAATTAAAATAAGGTAGACAGTGAACTGATGAGTCTAAATCACTGTTCTTTCTCTGTCATGGATGCTGTATGGTTGAGAATATTGTCCTGTGGAAAGGGCACTTGTGTGACAGTGTTGTGGTTGTTCACGTAATCAGTCTGGATTGTACCATAGGAACATTAAAACCACCTCTGTAGCCAAGGAAGTGCCCTTTGCCACTGTTGGTGTACTGTCACCATCCATTCTTCAACGTTTTTGTTGTTGGTGCATGAGCGAACCATGTTTCACCTGCAGTCATGTATATGTGTACAATGTCTTGGAAAAGTTGTGCCTACCCATTTCCAGATCTACGTTGAAAATTCTTCATCTGTTTTTGATTGAAATTATCATCACACTGGCATGAACTCACAAAATAACTTGTCATTTCATAGAAATGTATCCACCTTCGCAAACTGTTTTCGTATGTTGAGGTTCTCATGGAAACATAGTTGTTTCATGTATTTTATAATACCCATGGATAGTTCAGTATGGTGTTCTGTCACAATAAACATACAGAAAAATACTTATTGTCTTTGCATTATTGTATGTACAGTAAAATATGAGTGTATACAGCAGTTGCCACAGTCTTGAATGTGTGTTCACTTACTTAATTGTAAGTACTGTTATGGATCCTACATATTAGACTTTCAGTAAACTGTATTGAAACGTATTGGAAGCAATTGATAACTGAGAGGACAGATGACTGTTTTGATTGATAAGTTGGTGTTAAATTTGATATATCTTTGCATTTCAATTATGTATTTTGCTCAAAAGGTTTTATCATGAATCAACATCACACAATATCATAGTGTCATTAGAAAGTGAACATAAGCTATGCCAAAATCATGTACTCAAAGAGGAATATAGTGCTGAGTGCCAAGAATTGAGCAAATTCGAATAGCTGCATTTTTTGGGAAGGAGATATTGCAGTTGGAGATTTTCCCAATGTGTGAGATGTCAAAGATCAGATATAATTTTATGAAATTCATTTGGTTTTGAATTTTTGCTATAGATAGGATTATCTTCAGAACTGCCAGAGGTGGAATGAGCAAAGATCCAAGGTCAGTTTCAGATGAGAATGCAATGTGCATAAAGGAAATCTTAAGTACAAAAATAATAAACAAGCATGGTAGTCAGAAATAAAAGGAATAACCAATGTGTGAAATGAAATACATTACATAATAAATAATTCCAATTTGTGGGGAAGGAGATGCTTTCAGAAAGTTCTGACTGGAGGAAAGAAAAAGAAAATAATTTGGAGAATGGACTAATTAACTAACTTAGCAACAAAAAAAGGTAAGATTAATGGAATGAAATGAGGAATGAGAAATGTTCAAGAGTGTGAAGGCGAGGGATATGTAGGTGCCAGAAAAATTAAGAAAAGAATGAGAAAGTCAGTTGTCTATATAATAATATCATCTACAAAAAGGATGGCAAATAGAGAAAAGTTTTACCTGCAGTAATGTTGAACTGTTGCATAAATTAGATGGCTTGTACTGTGCACTATATCTTAATTATCTTCATTCAATACTGCTATTCCTGACAGAATTTGTGTGTGTGTGTGTGTGTGTGTGTGTGTGTGTGTGTGTGTAAAAGGGGGGGGGGGTCATTTTTGTTCTATTTTTCATTGTGAGCTATTTCTCTGTTTCTAGTGGAATAATATACAGAGAAAAGGACTGCAGACAGAAATTAACATAACATTGATTTGTGAATTAAATAAAATGTAAAATTCTTGTTTCATACCAGTACTCCATTCGTCACTTGAAATTACTTCTCTTATTCCTTCCAGCAACAATTTCCATTTCCATCCTTTTCATTTTTATTTCCATGTTAGGTTTTTGTTATCTTTGGTTTATTACAATAAATGAATGGTAAAAATGTTAAAAAATATATGATACATGTGTTATGACTTTGTAATACATGTTTGTAATGACTTTATAATATGCGTTCTCAAATCATTGGGGTGTGTGTACATAATGCCCATTATTATCCAAGTTTTTATTTGCTCTATTTGGCTCATTAACAACTTGTTTGCACCAGTAAAAAACTTAAGTAATCAAATAAAATCAATTTAAATAGCACAGAGTGATCAAAATTGTGAAAAAGTGAATACCAAAATAGAATGAAGATCAGGACTTATGTTTCATAACAGAGGAACAGAGCAACAGAGCAAGAAGGAAATTCAGATGTAGGCTTTCTTATAAACAAGAAAACTAAAAACAATGTTGCAGATATTAAGGGACTCTCAGTCAGAATGGTGTGACTTGTTTCAAAAACAAAATCATCATCATCCATTTATCATACACTACAGTTTATAGCCATTTTCCAGACTTCTCCATATATTACAGTCTTCAACAATTCACATCAAACTTTGTTCTGCTTGTTTCTTTTTCATGAATTCCTCTTTTATTGGGTTGTTTTGTAGATTTTTCTTGCAACAAAGAATCCAGCATAGACTCTTCTTCATCCATCTCCTATCATCCTGCCACGCTTTATGCATATCTCCATTTCAGTTTTGTAACGGTCACAATCATGTCGTCAACTCTTGACTTTTCTCTTATCTGTTTGTTTGTTTTTCTGTCCCTTTTTGTTATTCACAATAAACACATTCTTCTCCCTCATTAATAACAGAGTTCCATAAGTGAGGATTAGGTAGTTGCCCCATTTTTCTTCTTCCATTTGGTATTTAAACCATGAATGCCTTTCTTCTTATTCAAATTTTCAACATTTAATCCATGAGATTAAAAATTTTCCTGACATGTAGATTGCTCGGTGAAATTTTTGTTGGATGTTTGTAACTTGCTGCCACGATATTTTGGTGCAGTCTTCTGCCTCTCTTTAGGTGAACACTGGCAGAAATATACTGAGCTCACCTATGTAAAATCACACTGATAGATAAGTGTTGCAATCAGTTATATCTGTGCAAGCGCTATGTGAGTGCATGCTCTTCTGCTGCAAGGTGCACTCTGTGGTGAAAGCTCGTCTCATTGTATATGATCAGTCATTTTCAAACTGTGAAATTGCAGAATAGTACTGGCTATACAGAGCAGTGCAGGGTGTATATAAAGTGTGGGAACACTTTCAATTATTTATTGCACAAGAACTAAACATTGTACAGATGTCATACATATTGCATTTTCAAGAGAAAATCTGAAAGTTTTTTTTACAAACATTCAATATGTGACCCATGAGTGACCAGCTTGGCATCGTAGACTGTAGCAGGTGCTTCACGTATTCTCTCCCGGAGCTCTGCTACAACACAGAGTATAGTCAGTACATACACCAGATCTTTAATGTGTCCCCACAGAAAAAAAGTTACATGGAGTCAGATCTGGTGATCGGGGAGGCCATTTCATGAAGCAGCTGTCTCCTTCTGTAGCACAGCCGATCCATCAATGCGGCAGCTCTGTGTTCAGTTACCCATGAACTTCACGATGAAAATGGGGTGGAGCCCCATCCTGCTGAAAGATGAACGGAGAGTCTGATAGATTTTGAGGCATCAGCCATTGCTGCAACATGTCCAAGTAGGCATATCCAGCGACAGTGCTCTCAGTGAATTAGAATGGCCTGTACAGTTTTTGATGTGACAAGGTGCAAAAAACATTTACCTCTCAAATTCAATGCATTCGTGTGGATGCTTTGCACCCCAGATTCGACAATTATGCCTGTTCACTTTCCCATTAGTGTGAAAAGTGGCTTCTCTGATAAAAATTAAGTGATCAACAATGCCATCCCCATTCAGTTGTTGCAACTGCGAACTAAACTCAAAACGCTTGTCTTTGTTGTCTTCAATGAGCTTCTGCACTAGCTCCAATTTGAATGGTTTCATAGACAGCTCCTGTTGCAGGACTTCCCACACTGTCATTGGAGCCATTTCGTGTTCACGATGCACTGATTTCTTTGGACTCCTTATGAATGTCTCTCATACGCACTCCACATTCACTTCACTCACACTGGGACGCCCGCTTCTCTTTGCCGGGCACAAGCAACCACTTTCCTTGTTAGTGGCTTCTTACCGTGCTTGGTTCTGAACATCCGTTGAACAGCTGTAGCACACTTGTTTTTGTCGAACTCCAATGCACAGAAAGCTCGCTCCACTCCTAAACTCGTCATGTTTGTGATTAGTGCTGACTATCAGGAAATTACCAAACTACTACATTAAAAAAAAAAACTTTCAGGGTTTCTATTCAAAATGACATATGTATGATATCTGTACTATGTTTGGTTCTTGTGCAATAAATAATTGAAAGTTTCCCACACTTTATGTACACCCTGTATGTAATTTAAAACCACCATCCTAATTGATAAGAAACTCAGACAGCTGTTTTTCCACTGATTCATTGATGATAGAGCTTCAAAAGTTTTATGTACGGACCACAATTTTTGTTTCATTGTATTGCATCAGACAATCAGTAGAAATACAAGTTTGGCAATAACTTACTGTCTTGCAGGAGGCAAATACACTGCTGGTGTTGCCAATGTGATCCTTAACAGTGTGCATTGTTTTCCCTTTGTAAGATTTGTTGCATGTGCATGGAATCCTATAGACTTCTGCCTTGCAGAACTCTTAAGTCATCTTTGATGTTCCCCAAACATGCCAAGATTTTTTATGGAGGACAGAAGATCACTTTAACCTTTAGTCTTCTTAATAATCTGCCTATTTTTGCAGAAATATTCCCAATGTATGGTAGATGAGCTGTCGTTTTGAAGGCTTCAACCTCTTACTTGTTTTGCCGTTTGAACATCTGAAGCCCTGTCTTCACTTGCTGAGACAAATGTCCATTGTTCAGGAACACAATTTGTAGGATTCCAGTTCCAGTTACAGGTTGTTGGCATCTGAGAGAGTACGGGCTTGGTGGATCAAGGTCTTACGAATGCCCATTGTTTGTGCCCGTCTGTGGAAACTAGTAACCTGTAATTAAAGGTCTGTATGATTGGACTGTTGAAATATAGAATGTCTAAGTGTGCTATCTCTTTTCCATTGCACTAAAATGTCTAAAATGGGAAACAACCTGCTTCCTCCATTTTCATAGTTAATTGTGTTTTCATGTATGAAGTTCAGATGTTGAAGGAACTCTCTGAGACTGTCAAAACCTTGAGCTCAAACAATAAAAATATCATCAATATAACGTCATCAGTCTAGCGCCAAAGTTTTGTTGGTTTTATAACTGCTGAGTTGATTGCTCACTCCTCTAAGTCCTCCATAAAAAGGTTTGCCACTAAGGGAGACAAAAGAGACTGCCCATGGTGACACCATCAGATTGTTAAAAAATGCCTTAGGTAAACAGTACAAAGTGGGTACTTATTTTTTTAATTAACTGAAACGACAAATTGGTCATTTAAATGAGTGTTGAACACTATGAATTGACTTACTTTTCATATATTGCCAGAAAAGTTAATTTTACTGAGTGCTGAGGCACATTCTTCAGTTGTTCATGGCAAACTGAAACCTACTCAGTGTCATTACCAATATGGTAATTACAGTGAGGAAGTTGAGTTTAGTTGCTGCTTTTTCAGTATGGTCTGTCTGACAGCATTGAAGAAGATAGTGGTGGGTGTGCAACACTCCAGGGAGGCAATTGGTGGAAGGCAGCACTTTCCTTGCCATTTTGAAGCTGAATAACTCAATCCACACTGTCTTTACATTCACCCTAGTATCTGAAAGGCACTTTCTGCGAAGAGGAAATGTCCAGTTGTGAAACTTCCTATCGGATTAAAATTGCATTCCGAATTGGGACCTGAACCCAGGGCCTTTGTCTTTCATGGGGAAGTGCTGTACCAGCAGAGCTATCTAGCACAACTCACAACCCATCCTCACAGCTCCACTTCTGCCAGTAACTCAGGTTTGAGTCCCAGGCTGGCACACAGATTTAATCTGCAAGGAAGTTTTAATCGGTGTACACTCTATCACAGAGTGAAGGTTCATTCTGGAAATGATCTCCCAGTCTGTGATTAAGACATATCCTTGTAATATCTGTTTTTCAATGAGTTCTAGTCCCACAAGTTACACAGGAGGGCTTCTTTGAGGTTTAGAAGGTAGGAGATCAGTTACTGGCAGAAGTAAAGCTGAGAGGATGGTTCATGTCATGCTCAGGTAGCTCAGTTGGTACAGCACTTGCCCACGAAAGGCAAAGGAGCCTCCAATCATGAAGTTTGTCAAAGAAATGTCACCCATGCTGACTGCTGTTCATCAGCGGTGAAGGCTGGAATTTGCATGCCAATATTGCAACTGAGTGGCAACAGGTTGCCTTTTCAGGTGAATCATGTTTTATTCTCCATTGGCATAGAAAGTCTGAATGCAAACCCCCAACGACAATTGTTGGAAGGGTCCAGCCTGGATGTGGGAGATGTTATGGTCTGGGGAATGTTTTCATGGCATTCCCTGGGTGATCTCGTCATTCAAGGCACAATGGTTCAACACAACTATGCGTCTATTGTTGGGGACCATGTTCATTCCTACATGCAACTTGTTTTTTTCCATGGTACGATGGCATCTACCAGCAGAACAATGCAATGTGTCACACAGTTGAGTTTACAGAACTCCACTGGCCACCAAATTCCCTGTATTTAAACCCAGTGGAGACTCTGTGGGACCACTTCAATTCAGGTGATTGTACCATGGATCCTCAACTGAGAAACATTATTCAGGCGTTTGACAGAAGGTCACATTAATATCATTGGAAAGTATGTTCCAGTAACAACTTTGTGTCAAATTCTCAATAGTAGAAGAAATTGATCTATTAAAAAGTAAGGATGGACATAGAAGAAGAAAATAATTTTGTAGAAGAAAATTAATTTAAAAATAACAATACTATAAATAAAACATAAACAAATAAATATAATAGAAAGATAAAGTAAAATAGAATTTTGACGTTATTACTGGCACCCAGTTCCGTATAACATACTTAGCAACTGGGAAGCAGGTGTCCCGTAGGCAGACAAGTCATCTTTTTTCATTGATTTGTTCCGACAGTTTGACCCCGGGCTTCCCTTTTGGGGTCATATACTGCTATATAACATCAGGTATTTGTAGTTTCCCTGAATTCTGGAACTTGCACACCAACATAGCCTTGTATCCCACTGCCTTTCTGGACTCAGTTTACAAAAAGTTCCTTCCATCTACCCATCAATTTCTTCTTGCACTTCATTTTTTCCATATATTTTCACAGCAATTTTATTGCCTTTATGGAGTATAGTGTATTTTTACTTATTGTCATAATGTATTGTTATCATTTCTTCCATTCATTCCTTGCTGATTCTATATCCATCTGTAATTATTGCTCTATATCTGCCTGTTGTAGTACTTCAGTTAATGCTGACACATCACATACTTTTAAGTTATCTTCTATTTCCCAGTCACGTTAATGTGTTTTCCTTCATCTTTGCCTCCCTTCCTTCTTATACTTCATGTATATCTCTTAACCTGTGTTCTGGCAGACGCTGTCACTCCCTTCGTTACATACATTATTGATTTCTTCTCTGTTCCCTTTGAAGAAGGAATGTGTGGTTCCCAAATATAGTAGTTCTGTTTCCTTTATGTGTGTTTTTGCTGGCTGCACTATCCTGAAGAATTGCTAATACATTGCAAATTTAAGACCTGAATTTTAGTAACTTTCATGTATCCACATAGTACACTGTTTTTAATATGTCACTAATGTCTCTTTCCTCATGATTCAACACCTCTTATTTGTTACGTGTTTTTATTATATGCTTGCAAAATATTTCTAATTGTAATTTGATAATGAGGTAATGTTCGACACAGATAATTTTGATATCTTTTTTAATGCTCTTGCTTTTTCTCTGCACCATTACCTTTTTTAACTCATCAGTGCTTTTAATGTTGGACCATACATTTGAAACATTGTCTTCATGCCATCGACTTATCAAAAAACTCATGCAGAGTGCTTGAGGGAGCACTTTGACAGCAGCGTTTAATGTGCAGCATGCTGACTTATACTGTGCTGTTCATTTAAGAATCTGTTTTGAGCTGTGCATATTCAGTTTCCAAAGACACTTTGTAACATAGAATGTTGTTTACTTTTTACAGATATGGTTCACGTGGACCAAAGGCTTCTGACCACAAGTGTGATGAGAACAACTTCAAGTACTATGGATCGTATAAATGGGTTCCACCAAAAGCATGACTATAGGAAAGAGAATGACATCCGTTCCATGATTTGCTTTGTCTTTCATTTCATGCATGTCTTCCACTCAGTAATGAAATGTTACCATTGTAATAAGAGAATGATGATAATGTATATAGGGTTCATTTGTTGTTCAAGGTCTAGGGTGGGGAAACTGGGCATTTTTGGGCCATGTTTATATATTTAATTTATCATAGCATTTTGGAGGAGTTCTTTAAAAGATAATGTACTCATAGCTCAAATTTTGTATACTTGTAATATAGAACTCATGTCACACTCTAAACATTTAGAAGAATTGCCTAAGAAAATCTTCACCAACTATGTTATTTGAAGTTTGCAGTTTCTGCTGAAATGCCATTTCTTTTACAATCAGCACAAAATATTGTGTAAGAGTAATGTACACTAGAGTTTCTGCCTTTGATATTGACTGAAACTGTAACAGCAACAAAATTATTTAATTTATGAACCAGTATGATTAATCACAAATTCATGTAGTGCAATGTTCAGTGAAGGCTGACATTAGCAATCTGTTCCTAGTGGTGATTCTTATAAATTTTTGGAGATATATTTCTTTATTTTAAATGAATGTGATACTCATTACAAAAATAGCAAATGACTCACTTGTTATTATTTTATGTATTGGTTTTAATCCATACATATTGTGTTGTTATTTATGTTAATGTGTGGACATTGTGTCTATATCTTTCTCATCATGTTGAAGTAGAGTTACAGTTTCGAGGAATTTTTCTTGTTTTAATCTTGTTTAAATTTTTGTTCAACTTTTTCTCATTTTATTTATTTGTTAAATTTGAAATTTGTCTGTCTTTGAATCACAAAACTGTCCCCCTTGTAATCGACATTGCTCAGTGCCGTCAGTGTGTCCATGTTATGTATTCGTGTTAATCACCCAGACTATTTACGATGGTGTTTTACAATAAGTTGAATACACAATAGTATGTGCAACATATCACATAATTGATTCATCATAGACATTAGACAGTGGTAGATAATACACCATATTATGTGAAGTGGATATAGGCTTTGACTAGATACAGATGGAGTATACAAAAATCGTTGGTGCCTGAAGTAATGCCAAACACACTATTTGACAATATTTAAGATTATTTCATTTCAAATCACCCACACTGTTTTCTTATAATTTACTCAGTTTATTATTTTATGCAAACACACTAAAATTGTACGCATGTGTATACATGCCATTTCTGCAAAGCCCAGTCATCTTTAGTGCTCATTCTGCATGTTATCCACTTTTATTTCTGTTGAATTTTTTTCTAGTTTTATAAATTTACTTTTATGCCATATTGAAACTTGTTACAGATACATTTTGTAAGAAATACATTTACTGAAGCTAAGTGTTACAATCACTTTGTGCAACATTAAGAACTTTGAAGATTAAGTGTCCTGAATGACCAAATAATCTTTGATTTACTCAAGAAGGGCTATTGTATTGCCACCATTTGTAATTACTCTAGAAATGTTTTGTGGACTGTTTATTCCAATAAGATAAATGCTTTTGTATTTCATGAGCTTGTTGCTTATTCCATCAGGATTCTCACTGATACGTTACAGCTTGATTTATTTTTATTCTGGTGGAAACACACTGCAAATTTTGTGAATAATATTTATTTTCAATATAGTTATGAAATTAAAATATTGGGTATTTTTATGGATTGTATTGTTATTTATAGAAATTTATTTGTACAAATAACAGATAATGCAGTATTTTTGGATTTTTATATAATGACTTGTTATTTAAAATACAAAAATTAACTCCAAAATATTTGTCTTTTTATTTAAAAAAAAAAAATCCTTCAATCCTTTGTCTGTTCACAAAGCGGAGTGTTGGTTTTGTACCATATTAATAAAAAACAAGTTTACATTTGACGTTAAATTATTCAATATTGTGTTCATAAAAGAAAAACACTTCAGATGGAAAATGGGGGTGGGGGTTGAGCCTTTGAGATCGGTTAGTTGAGTAAGCCATTGACAAATTCCTAATACACAACTGAGTCAGAAATAACTACATGTCTACAGGGAGTAATGTTCTTGAATAAGGGGTATGATAGAAGAATGGAAGAGACATTGAGTAAGGAGACAGGCAATGTATAATTGCATGGTAGCAACTCATCCTACAGCACATCTGTCATTTGGCCTTAGTCTCCACTAATTCCTGTGTTCTGCCTCAATTACCTCTCCTCTTCTGCTTAATCCACTCTCCTGTTCCTTGTCTAGGCTGACTCCCCTGTCAATTTCTTCTCCATCATAGCTCATACGTATCTTGATTTCCTTATTTCTGTCACTTACTCCAGTTCCTTCACCTTTGCCTTTCACTATTTTTGTGTGTTCTGGCTTCCTATGCCATCCCTTGCATAGACTCAGTGAGCTGTCCTACACACACATACCGGTACATGTACCATATTGGTTGAGATGGACCTGCACTCACTGACAGCAGCAATTTCTGTCTCGAGTTTTACAGTCATTGTTCTTACGTTGTGTTACATGGCTGCATTAGGTTGAGAATTCCTTGTGGACACTTTGGGCGGTCTGCACTGATACACCAATAAATCGGGCAACTTCATTCATGGTGTGGTCATGGGCATATCCAAACACAATAGCTGCTTTCTGCCATTCTGTCCCAGCTTTACACTGATCCATGTTACTGCACCCGTTCCATAAAAACAATGGCACATATCTGTCAATTCACTGTCTAGACTAAAGTCAGTAGTGCGGTGTCAAAACACTCTCATGCCAGGTATAAACTACTCACAGCACTCCAAAGTGAACAGTATGCTCTTTTTAAGGACGGTCTAATACTTTGTCCAGTGAGCATATAAACTGGTGGAATCTGCAAAAGAAAATGAATCCATAGGCATGAACAGCTTAAAAGAATTCACTTAAGCAACAAAGGTGTATGCTGTCTGTGTGCTATATAGAACTGGGCTCTTAGTCAACAAATCTGCTCATCAGCTTAGGCAATACTGACAAGGACAACCTATCATTGTCTTTTTGAGCCAACTAATTAAAACAATAAATTCTTCATATTGTCAAATTTGAAGCTTGTGTTGTAATTAAGTAAAAATCATTGCTCAAGTGGGCTCTGAGAACTTCTTTGTGGACCTAATTCCAGAAGGATGATGTGGATGCCAAAATTTGGACTTGGTCATAATCCATTATGGCCCATCCCATTGCTATCTTCAGTCATTGCTGATTAATCTGACTGTAACATGCAGGTGAACCATCAATTTTGCACAAATGTTCCAAAACAGCTTGTACCATTTGACCTATAGTTGAAATCCACATATGTGGCATCTTGTCGGGAGGACGACGGTACAATCCTGCGTCCGGCCATCCTGATTTAGGTTTTCCGTGATTTCCCTAAATTGCTCCAGGCAAATGCTGGGATGGTGTCTTTGAAAGGGCACGACCGGCTTCCTTCCCTAGACCGATGATCTCGCTGCCTGGTCTTCTCCCTGAAACAACCAACCAACCATGGCATCTTGTACACACTTGTCTTCCAAAATATCAAGTTATCCCTCATGGAATCAACGAGAGTTGATCATTTTAAGTGTTGGCTAAAACATTACATTCGTGTTATGTTAGTAAGAATCTAATCTAATTTGGAAGAAATTTTTGCTGTAGGTGCTAGAGTGTCCACAGATTCAAACCTTTTCTCTTCAGTCCCTTGATTCAGGATGTCTGCCAGCAGTTTTATCATGGGCAGATGGAAGAAAAATAAGTAAACTGTTTATTATTTCAAAAATAATCATCACAACTCTTAAGAAGAAGAAAAGAAGATCATTGATTTAACTAACTGTCACAGTGCTAGCAAATTACATATGACATAAGGGGTCCGTCAAGATCAACTATATATACTGGGAAAGCTACCTATACACTTAATGAAGGGCACCATACATATTCAAGAGATGTTTGAGTGAACATGTGGTTTAGTGGAACTAATATTCCTAAAGTGTTGAGCATTCTACAGAGTGAAGGTGAAGTTATTAACATTGAGTATAGAAAGGTGAACACGTTGCCTCTGGAGTGTATATATTCCTAACCTTTCCATGCAACTTGGCCCGTGTATGCATTGAAAACATATATTGAATACACCTCCTCCTCCTCCTCCTCCTCCTCCTCCCACTCTCTGTGTCCATCTCTTCAAATTCAAATGGCTCCAAGCACTATGGTACTTAACATCCGAAGTCATCAGTCCCCTAGAATTAGAACTACTTAAACCTAACTAACCTAAGGACATCACACAGAACCATGCCCGAGGCAGGAATCGAACCTGCGACCATAGCAGCAAAGCGGTTCTGGACTGAAGAGCCTGGAACCGCTCGGCCACAGCGGCCGGCCCATCTCTTCCTCCCTCTATCTGCCTACCTCATCCTCCAACATCCATCTGTCTATATCCTCCACCCCATTCCATCTGTCTCGTCATCTCCTCCTCCCCCTCTCTCTGTTTCCTCCACTCCCTCTTTCTGATCATATCTTCCTCCCCCTCCCTCTAACCAAATGATCTTCCCCCACTGTCTTTTCAACTGTGCCTCCTCCTATTCCTTTTCCACCCGGTCCTTACCTCTCCACACTTTCCAGCTATCTCATGCATCTTCCCATGCTCCCCTCTCTCTGTCCATTTCCTCCTCCTCCCCCCTGCTCTGTCCATCACCTCCTTTATCAAGCTCATCCTGTCCCCACACATACTTATTGGCACATGTAGTACCTACAATACAATTCAATAAAGCATTCTTACACTACTACAACAACATGCCTGTCAAGCAGGACAGGCTACCCATCAGGGGCTCAAAAAGCTGAAGGAGCTGCTGCTATAGCCCTGATAGTAGAGACTGCACATGATGCACAGGGGCAACTACAGGAATCTGAAAGACATAATAACGATGAATGCCATCGCCATCAATGAACAGCTATATTTAAAACCATACAAGAAAAGACTTGGACTGTTTATTTAAAAAAGCCCCCTACCTACACTACCAGATGACAGACTCACCCTGTTTACATTGGACTCCCAAATCCGGATTCTGTAAACTGACTTCCAAATACCACTTCTCAGTGGTCAAGTAAACATTTCAAAATCGATTCTGGGAATCTACTTCTAGTTGCCGTTGTTCCATTTTCACAACTGATTTTCACTCCCTTGTAAAAGCATAATCGTCTTGGAAATGTGCTTGGGTTGGCAGGTTACATCTTGTTCTCAAAATATTTGGTTAATATGGACGGAGTGGCCCATTGTGTAGCGAAGGAGAAGCGGAAATATTAGACTCAGTATGAAGCTGTCCAACTCATAATCAAGTGAAGAGGAACAGCGATTATGCTGACTAAATCGTAAACTGGAACAGCTGTTTTCCAGACGCCATATTTAACTGGGCTACCAAATCCGCTTAATACCTTACCATGTAAACTCGACAGCAAAACCCGTTTCCCAAATTCGTTTTTCGTGTTTCGTAAGATGTGTCGCATATAAACATAGTGACCGAGTGACTCCTTACCAATACAGATCTGCTTAAATTCGTCAAGAAACTCAAAATCCCAACATTTCATGGAGTATTTATGTGGAATACATTGCCAAAGACGATGAGGAAATGCAAGGATTGTGGGACTGTAAATTCAGACGTTGCAGGGGGATCTGTAACACACTGGGTTGGATGTGTTAAAAAGGCTAGAAAATATATTCTTCTTTAACTCGTTCAGGAATTTACATCCACCAGAAGAACTGCACTATTACTTTGCCAACAATCGTGTGCTTTACAATTTTCGACACCACCTAGACTTACTTTCATATCTCTGTGGTCATTTCTGTCTAATGTTTCAACTGACAAATGCATAAAAACAAGCACAATGCACATCATTACCCTCCCTCTGGCTCCCTCCCCTCCAATATATCTAAAGAAATGAGAATGGAGTATTGTATTTATCAGTCTAGAAACATACAACAGCATTCCAAATACCTCAGAGGCAAACAATAAACATCATCTAGAAGGTGGCAAAGTTTTGGAGAATCCTCCTGGCTCATATGACACTGATGATTTAAATGCAATTATTAACTGATCTGTAAAAGTATTTGACTTATGCATAAACATTAATACATTCAAAATAGGGATAAAGCTGACACAACAGACAACAGACTTTAGCCAGGAGGGCTCAATAGGGTTAGCACTGAGGTTCTGGAGGAGGTAAATTTTGGTTAATAATACCAAGAAACTTTACAAGTCAGATCAAATAGCAGATATTTTACCTGTTAGCATGATCCATGTTGAGTGTAATATCACAACGAATTCATACCTCAACAACTAATTAATGCATACTATCTACAGATCTTTCCCTAAGTGGAACCCAGATACAAATTTGTTGAGGTACTAAGCAAACTGATATACCTCTGAGTGACTGTTCATACATTAGACCATCTCGAGTTGAACATGTTAACCAGGATGGGATTCTGGTCCATTTTCGAAGAAAGAAAATCATGGTACATTTTGTGTGATTTTAGGTTTTTCTGATGTAGGAAACTCTTGAACAGTTGTTGGGCATTCAGCTGGGTGGCATCCTCCAAATGGTGTGGTAGTTTGGCAAGCCAACTTCTTGCCATCTTCAGGTGTTCCTCACTATTGTGTGGTATCTGCTGGGTGCCGCCTTTATATGCTCTCTTTTCATCCCTCTCCCTCCATGTCTTCTACAACTGGCGTCTATGGGTGCACACCTGATGTAGTTGTGGGGATATGCAGCACTGGATTGTCCGCCACTCGTGGTCTCGCGGTAGCGTTCTCGCTTCCCGAGCACGGGGTCCCGGGTTCGATTCCCGGTGGGGTCAGGGATTTTCACCTGCCTCGAGATGACTGGGTGTTTGTGTTGTCCTCATCATTTCATCATCATCCAGGAAAGTGGCGAAATTGGACTGAGCAAAGATTGGATAATTGTACGGGCGCTGATAACCACGCAGTTGAGCGCCCCACAAACCAAACATCATCATCGCAGCACTGGATGTTGATCCAGGGCCTTCATTAGCGCTGCAGCTGGAGCCGGACACAGACCTCTGTTGGCATATTGGCTTGTTTCAAGTGCTACAGATAATAATGCTTGTATTCAAGAAGCACAAGCAGCAGAAAATGAAACAGTTTTGGATAAGTGGGTGTGGAAAGTACTACAAATGTCTGTATCAGATGAGGATCATATGAAACTTTTACATGTGCTAAATTCTGGAGTTCAGCTGAAATTAACTTCTTGGTCATGAGAACTCTACAAGTATCCAGTCACACCAATAACAGTGAGATGAAGTTAGGTGACAAAGACAGCAGTTCAACTGGAAACGTGTCAGTTCATTATTCGGGTTCTGTAGACAGACAGGAGGGGGAATATGAATAAGCATTCCAACATTTACGACAACTGTAAACTAACCAGAGCAAAAGTGTTTCTAAGTTCTACATGTTATCGCCGGCCGCGGTGGCCGTGCAGTTCTAGGCACTTCCGGAACCGCGTGACTGCTACGGTCACAGGTTCGAATCCTGCCTAGGGCATGGATGTGTGTGATGTCCTTACGCTAGTTAGATTTAAGTAGTTCTAAGTTCTAGGGGACTGATGACCTCAGATGTTGAGTCCCATAGTGCTCAGAGCCATTTGAACCATTTTTTTGTCTCGTCACAGAGTCGACATGTTATCCACATGGTCATCTACAATATGACTGGAACAATGAAAATATCGGCTTGCTGTGCTATATGTACTCAAGGTTTCGTTCTTCTTGCTATAAGGGCAATGAATTTGGATGCATGCTCAGCCCACAGAGGTTTAAAGAATTAACGCCAGTTGTGATGATCAGTTGCTCAAAGAAAAACGAGAGTATTAAGACAGCCCCTATAGACATTGCTATTGAATTTCAATCATCCAACATTTTCTCTCCAAGCCCCATGACATGGGCACTGTCATTGCATGATAATGTCATAAATTACTCACACTCTCACAGGAACCATGCAGCGATTAGTAAACTGTCGGAAAAAATTAGTACATCTCGAGAGAAGCTGTCGATTTGGATTCGATTATGACATATGCCACCTGGAGGATAGTAGACGTACTGATAACGATTTCAATGTTGCCTGCCAACAGATAGCGTAGTGGCATAGATACAAGAGTGTCATATGCATTTACCCTTTAATAGAGTACGCTCTCAGCAAGGAGGATCAGTGTGATGCACAAATGTGAAGCAAGCATGCAACCATGCCACAGAGACTCGTGATTCCTACAGCACAGTTTGAAAGGGGACAAATTGTAGCCTTCCATGTAGTGGGATGGCCCTTTTACCGAATTGCTACACAAGATGAATGTGCTGTGACAGTTGTGCAACAATGCTGATATCAGTGGCCACGTGAACATTCTCGCACCTATAGATGAGATTCTGGACACCCACACAGCACAGATGCCTGCCAGGATCGTAAAGACAGTGGTGGCAGATCATATAGTTATCACAGCACAGATAAGGGGGCTTTTGAGCCCAGCTGTGTCAACATGAGCTGTTACGAATCAATTATTAGCAGTGCGACTATTGGTACACACAACTAATGCCCACCTTCAATTGGTGGTGTCAGAGAACCCCTTTGAAGATGGAATGGTGTGCTGTGGTCTTCAGCAGTGAAAGCAGATTCTGCCTGCAAGTAAGTGATGGTCGTTTGCACGTATGACATAAATGTGGTGAGTGCTGTCTCATAGAGTGCATTAGTCCAAGACACTCTGGCCCCAGACCAGGTCTTATGGTCTGGGGTCCAATAAGCTACAATTCACGTTCACCTTTGGTGTTTCTGGAGGGAATGCTAAACCAGTGCTCAGTACTTGAAGAATGTTGTTAGATCTGTTCTTTTGCCATTTTTGCAACAGGAAGGTGATTTGTTGTTCAAGCAGGTTAATGCTCGCCCACACACTGCCCATGGAATTCAATGTGCTCTACAGGAATGCGCAGCAATTTCCTTGGCCAGCACGATTTCCGAATCCATCACTTGTAGGATCAGCGGCTGCATTTCCGCCTGTGTAAGCTACACCACGTACCAATATGTGTGTTTCAGCATGGATCAATACCTGGTACCTCACAACAGCTTGCGCTATTGATCTGTAAGTGTAATCATTCGATGTACTCCATATGCACTGTTGCAACAATAAATCTTGAGTGAATTGGAAACCTCTAAAAGGGTGTACTAATTTTTTTTCTGGCAGTGTATAAGTGAGGTGGTGTTGCTTGCACCAGAGAAATTCCATGATGGCACCTCAAAATTCAAAGACGGTTACAGATGTGCTGGGCTTCTATGACCAGTACTGACGACGTTCTCCACTGTTGCTGCTTCACTCAGACCGTTCAGAACAGTACAGAGTGCCAAGAATCGACAGACAGTAAACCGAGGAAGGACGACGGAATCCAGTTTGAAGAAATGGCGACATCACTCTGAATCTACAATTATGAATGCAGCCATGAGAAAGTGTTGTGAATAAGTGAAATATTCAAAAGTGCATCCATCAATAAGGAACCTTGAAGACTATGACTGCTCAGCTATTTGCACACATAGAATAAAGTATTGTGGACACATAAATGGTTATATATGTGCTTCAGAAAATGTACTAATAAATTTAAGTAGGGTTATCAATAAATGATGTTATCTTTTAATGATGTGTATTTTTTATACTATATATGCATGTTGTCTTCTGTGTTGGACATTTACAACAGAACAGACACTACTGGGTGTATACAGCAGCCATATATATCATTATTTTGAGGATGGTACCGATCTCAGCTGCCACAGGGCATTGACCTAATTCAATGAAGAAAGTTTAAAATTTAAAGTGCCATGATATATTTGATCATGCAAATGTAGCATAGTCATTAGTCTCTTAATTAGCGGCTGGAATGAGTAGCTTGACAAGAAATCAGCTCTCTCTTAATAAATTTTAGAATTCCAATTTTAAGGCAAAAGGCTCAAATTGTTCTCTAGGATAAGAAAATCCCACAAAGCTTGACACTTTATTTTTATATAGTTTTTATATTTAATGATGATATTTTGTTGAGATGACATGAAGAATAATTAAACTCATTACTACATAATTAATTTATGTTTATCGTCATGCATAGTTTATGATCATTAGTTTAAGTTACCTTAGGGATAACAGCAAAATTGTTTTTAAGAGCTCATATCAATAGAGCAGATTCCGACCTCATTGTTGGATTAAGAAACATTTTGGCTGCAGAAGCCCAATAATTAGGTCTGTTTGACCATTAAATACTTACGTGATCTGGATACAAACTGGCATGAGCCCATTTGGTTTCTATCTTAAGATATAATCTGCATTAGTAAGGAAGGACCATGAGGATAAAATTTTTAGACTGTTTATCTGTTAAATTAATATTTTGACAGATTAATATATTGAATTTGGAATTATTTTATGAAGATTTGTTCTAGAGATAGTTTTGATAGTTCATGATTATTTATATTTATTTTGAATTTTCTTCTTTTGGTTATTAGTTTTTTAATTATTTTTATCTTTATTAGAACGACATGTTTTATGTTATATTCAAATTCGAAAAGGTCATAATCAGGTAGGGCTTGTTGTTAATCCTCAGCCTTTTAATGATACAATTATATTAGTATGTATGTAGCAACCAATTCCTATTATGTCAAATTACTTGCATCATTATTTTAAAAAAAATGGCTCTGAGCACTATGGGACTTAACATCTTAGGTCATCAGTGCCCTAGAACTTAGAACTACTTAAACCTAACTAACCTAAGGACATCACACACATCCATGCTCGAGGCAGGATTCGAACCTGCGACCGTAGCAGTCCCGCGGTTCCAGACTGCAGCGCCTAGAACCGCATGGCCACCGCGGCCGGCCATTATTTTCCTCCAGTTTGTAATTTAATAATTTCTCAGGCTATTTGAGTAATTTTTCCATAATTAGCTTATATATGTTCTTTTTTGTGGTTTCTTATTTTTTTTATATCAGACTAGATTAGGTGTATGTATTGTAATAATTGCTGTAAATGTATCTTTAATAGGTTCTTTATGCTCTGTTCCCAAGAGTATTTCGTATGCAGATAGATTAGTTCTGATTTTATCATATTTAATTATTTTAATTTCTAGTTTTAATGTATTTGATGTTATAAATTGTCAGCTTTATTGTTGATTTTTCTATGTGCATATATCATAATAATTGCTGTTTGATCATCAGATTTAAATGACTCTTTATTAGGTTCTTTATGCTCTGTTCCCAAGAGTATTTCCTATGCAGATAGATTAGTTCTGATTTTATCATATTTAATTATTTTAATTTGTAGTTTAATGTATTTGATGTTATAAATTATCAGCTTTGTTGTTGATTTGTTATTATTCCTTTTCCTTTAGCTTTGCCTTGCACTGCGTCATGTTTAGCTGAAACCAAATATATTTCTTTTGATTATGCCAAAGGGATATCTGAATTATTTTCAGGGTTTAATATTGAGTATGGTGTGGATGGTTTTACTTTATTTTATTTTTTTGGTAGAGCAACTAGAATTGTATTTATAATATGTATTATTGGTTTTAATTTTTTGGATGGTGAGTTTTATTCTATTATGTACTTTATTAAGTTTGGTGTTATATTTTTACGATTTATTTGTAGCTGAGGGACTTACACAATTCTATTATGATAAATTAATATATTTAGCCTGAAAGAGTTTCTTCTTTTATTTCTAAATTTTTTAGTTACTTTATTGGTATAAAAATGTTATTGATTTCATTTATTTAGTGGAATTTGTTAAGAAATGGGAAGTTAATAGAAGTGTAGTGACACTATCGTTTGGGATAGGAAAAGTTGGTTTTGGTACAATATTTCTGAGCACGAAGGTTACAGCTAGGCATGGGCCTGTTTACAATAAGTTATGCTCACCAGCAGTTGTGAAGTGAAATAGAGGCCACAGGGGTGTAGAACCGCCAGAAAAAGTGCACGCAACAGTTTGCACGGTGCAAGTCACAGGCAGAAGGGGCCCCCTGGCCAACATAAGTGTTATGAGTACATGATGCGCAGTGGCACGTTTAACAAAACAGAGGCGCACAGTCGCATATAAACAGGTGCCGGTTCACTATCAAAGCATTCAAGTGTGACAGCTCTCCTGGACGGCAGGGCATGTCACACCACTGGCTACACACAGCAGCAGATGGGGTGCCAGCATTCCAGTCCATGGCAGGTCACTCGTGAGACCCTCTGACTCTAACGCAGGGTCCGCAGCCAGCCAGCTGCGGGCCACACTACGGCCCCTGAGTTGGCTGCTGGCGCATCCTGACGTCACCGCAACTCTACAGCCATACAAGGGCGACACACAGCAGTGTGCTGCATGGATTGCTGAGGCAGCCATTCCGTGCCAAGCCGTTTTGCAGACCGCAAAGTGGTGTCTTCAGCATTACGGGACCCGGTAATGCAGACCAAGGGGAACGCAGCACTGTAGTTGTAAACAATAAATCACTTGGAAAGCTTGGATAAGTCTTTAATACGGTGCCTTCTACTTCTTCCCGCTACATTTGGTGTTGCTGTTACATTGAGTATCAGAGGTTGCCACTACATTTGGTGTCAGAATAGTGGATGTCATCTGTACAGTACAATGTTCGAGCACACAGTCACAAGATGTGGTGAGTTTTGACCAGTTTTATTTTGAGTGTTGGACGTTTTCTTTTTTGTGTTTTTGAGTATGGTTCATAGCAGGCCATTGTAGATGTTTTGCATGGGAATAGTATTTTTTGTTGTTGGAGTAAGTGTTAGTGTATTGGGAGCAGTAAGATTTGTTATTTTTTCGTGACATTTAATTAATTTGTATTGGTTTGAGTATGATGTTACTGAGTATGATGATACTGAGATGTAGGGAGTCGGGTTATTTTTGTACATAATTGTTTTGTTTCGGGTTTAACAGGGAACAAAAGCAACACAATGGCAGAGTGAGGAACAGGAGGTGTGTCAGAACCAGAAGCGGTACAGATTTTGTTGGAAAAGCTAGCACAGTTGACACTGGACAATACGCATCTGAGGAGTGAATTAACATCTAGAAGTGAACGGGAAACCGCATCGGAACAGTCATTGTTGCCTAGGGTGCCACAGCAGAAGATTAATCTAGCTGCCACAAGTTTGATTATTCCATTTTCTGGCAAGGCATCTGAGGATGTGCGTTCGTTTGTGGAGGACTTGGAAACTTCAGCTGTGATGAATTGTTGGTTGGATGAACAGTTGTTACATGTATCCAAGATTAGATTAACGGATGAAGGGAAGACATATGTAAGGTGTTCTGAGGCCTTAAGGAAGGTAGGACAGTTTAAGCCATTGAAGGAAGGGCTTTTACAAAGGTACAAGAAACGGAATAGCGTTTGGTACTTTAGGGAGAGGTTGAGTACAATGACGAAGAGGCAGGGGGGAGACGGTAGAGAAATTTGCGGACAGAATAATAGAAATTAACGAGTACACTTACGAGTTGGGTCAGAGCGATGAAGCAAATGTTTTTCTGTTGCAGGAGGCTGAGCAAAGGGCACTTGATGTATTTTTGAGGGGATTACCGGTGCATATATCACGTAAAGTGCGTGAAGGGACTCTGAAAGATTTGTATTTGGCCATTCAGCTGGCAATTCAATGTGAGGAAATAGATGTGGCAATGGGGGTACATGATAGACAAACAGTGTTTACAGCAGGTATAAAATCTTATAAATGTGGTCATACAAGGCATGTGCAGAGGCAATGTACCCAGTCATCAAGGAATAGAGGAAGGGGTGGAAATCAGCAGCGTGGAGGATGGAGAAATGGAGTTAGCAGAGGTAGACAATCGTTAAACGACAGAGGGAATCCAAGACCCACCTAAGGGAGCTCTCGTTTAATTTCAATGTTACAAATATGTATGCAGAGGTGGAATGTTTAGTGGTAGGATCCATAAGAACTAAAAAGTTTAAGATTTTGTTGGACACAGGGGCGCAAGTGGCAGTGGTTACTAAGAGTTTAATGGGATGAAGGAAGTTAGACCCCACCACGTTATAGGCTGCGTGGAGTGGGGGATAAGGAGGTCACACCTTTGGGGTCAGTGACAGTTGACTTTCACATAGGGAGAGTCTGATTTGATGCATGCATGGAGGTAGTACCACAGGTAAGCGAGGGCTACGACATGATCCTAGGAGCAGATTTCTTGCATCAACATCATGCCAAAATTGACCTTGGACAATGAACTGTGGAACTTGGTGGAATGTTATTTCAGCTAGGGGAATCTGTTGTCGATGAAGAGCTGTTGCAAGGGGCGTTCAACATAATGAACAAAGCAATTGAACCGCGTACGTTAGCATTAAGGCTTAATTCCCATGAGTGTGTGTCTTGTGGCACCGAGAAGTCGCTTTGGGTAAGTGTGGAGTTGAATCTACCTGTGGGTACAATAGTGAAACATAGTATTGTGCGCGTACAGGAGGGGAACGACGGGCGAGTAGTTCCCGTGAATGTGGATAATTTTAGCGCTACAGACGCGAATTTGAGTTTTAGTAGCAAATTTGGATGTGCCAGATGACGAAGACAGGTGTTCGAGAGGTAGGCGAAGCGATCAACCACTAACTGCCAATAGAACTGCATTACGTGACAAAATTAAGCATTTGAAAGGAGGAGAAAGAGAACATATGGAAGAATTATTGTGGAAATTTAAGAATTTGTTTTTTTTTTTCCCCAAGGGCCATTGCCAGCAACTCCATTAGTTCACCGTAGATACCAATAGGGAACGAAGCACCTGTTTACAGTAAACCATACAGAATACTGATTGTGGAGGATTTCATTGATCAGCAGCTTCTGGACAATATTATAGAGCATAGTAATAGTTGTATGGGAGTGGGCATTGTCATTGTGCCTAAAAAATCTATGGATGGAACTAAGAAATACAGGTTCTGTTGTGACTACCGATGCCTCGATAATAAGACAGTAACGGACGCATACCACATTACAAACATATTGGAGACTTTGGATCACTTAGGACAGTGCCAGAACGTTTCTACGATGGATTTGACAAGTGGTTATCATCAGTTAGAGGTGGCTCCAGAGGATCACCCAAAAACTGTGGTCTCTACTCCTGGAGGCCATTACCAGTACATTAGAATGCCATTCGGTTTGAAAAACATTCCAGCAATGTTTCAGAGGTTGCTAGACAGTGTCTTGAGGGGTTTGAAACCAGGGCAGTGTCTTGTCTATTTGGATGACATTATAGTGTTTTCAAGTAGTATGGAGCAACATAGACAGCGGTTAAGGGAAGTCTTTATGAGATTAAGAGCGGCTTGTTTGACGTTGAGCATGGAGAAGTGTCATTTTGCATTAGAAGAAGTAAAATATTTGGGTCATATTATCAGTAAGGATGGAGTGCGAACAGATCCAAGGTTGGTACAAACTGTAAGGGAGTTTTGGGAACCGAAGACAGTTAAGGAAGTGCAGTCATTCATCGGAATTTGCAATTCCTATCGAAAGTTCGTGAAGGGTTTTGAAGATTTAGCACACCCGTTGAAGCGATTGTTATGGAAGGGTGTGAAATTTGAGTCTACAGAAGAGTGTCATAAAGTGTTTGACAAACTGAAACAAGTGTTAACATCAAGTCTGGTTCTTGTGTTTCCAGATTTTGAAAAGGAGTTTATACTAGCATGCGATGCATTGAATCAAGCATTAGGGTGTGTTCTTAGTCAGGAAATTGATCGGAAAGAACATCCTATAGCCTATGCGTCTAGGCAGTTAAATGCAGCAGAGAGGAATTACTTAACAATAGAGAGGGAGATGCTTAGCGTAATCTATGGAATCACGTATATTAAATGTTATTTATATGGGAGAAGATTTCAAGTAGTGACAGATCATGCTGTGTTGAAGTGGTTGTTGGCGTTGAAGGATCCGTCCACTAGACTCGCTAGATGGGCTGTGAGGCTTAGTGAATTCGACTACGAAGAGTGCACAAGCCTGGAAAGAAGCACGGTAATGCGGATGCACTGAGTAGAAAGTTGGCAAAAGTAGAAGTCATAGGTTATGACCTATCAGTATGGCAGGAATTACAGGATGCTGACGACTATTGTAAAGTGTATCGGACACAGCCGCAATTTAATACGTACTATATAGTCTTTTGTGCAGAGAAACGAAGTTAGGACCAAGGGTAGTAGTGCCAGCGAAGCTGAGGGATGAGGTTTTAAAGGAAGCACGTGATCACGTGTTATCTGCTCATGGAGGGTGAAGAGCGACGAATAGGAGAGTGGCGAAGAGGTATTGGTGGAGAGATAGGAAAGTAGATGTGGATCAGTATGTTATGAATTGTATACCATGTGCGCAGAGAGCACATTTGAGTCGGAAACAGATACAGCTACAACGATTGGCAGAAGGAACATGCCCATTCTCTATGTTGGGGATTGATGTCTTAGGACCTTTCAGGTGAACACCATAAGGGAACAGATTCTTTCTGACAATAATAGACCATTTTTCGAGGTATGTGGAGATGGTGGCTATGCCAAATCAACAGGCAGCAATGGTCGCACAAGCATTAGTAAATAACTGGAGTTTGAAGTTTGGTGTACTGGAGACAATAATTACCGACCAAGGGACCAACTTCATGTCGGATTTAATGAAGGAACTGTGTAAATTGTTGAATGTAAGGAAGTTGAGGACGAGTGCATTGCATCCACAGGCCAACAGAAGGACAGAACGGGTACACAGAACAATCGGGAAGATGCTGAGTTTTTATGTGGATTCACATCACCATCAGTGGTACAAGTATTTGAAGTATATTGTATGCGCATATAATGCAAAAATCCATACAAATACCGGTTTGTCTCCATATGAGGTAGTGCAAGGGCGAAAAATGCCGTCAGCGTTTGATATAGTGAGGCCACAGAAAGGAAGGACCGGTGAATCCATACGTCATTTTGCGAAAACAATTCGGGATGTTCAGAAACAGGTACAAAAGGCGAATACGAAGGTTTTTGAAAGGCATGAAGATGGAGTGAAGCAGAAAGGAAGTTTACTGCAGTATAGAGTGGGGCAATTGGTAATGCTGCCCAGCCCCTATACACAAAAAGGGAAAATGAAGAAATTCCTTACGAGGTATCAAGGGCCATATCAAGTGAAACCACATCCCCCGTTAATGTTAAGCATCAGCTGCCAACTAGAACAACGATAATACACATTGGGCAGTTACGGACATTTAAGGGTTGTCCAGATGTGATTCCAGGCATGTCACATGAAGGGAAGAGGAAGAAAGAGAGAGTGGAGAGAGGTGTTAAGCGCGGGAAAAACCAGGAAGATAGAGTACAGCATGAAGTACCATATGCTTTGTGATAGAGAAAGTGGTAGAGTATTTTACATTATTTTGTTTTCTTCTTAGGTACTATTGGGTTTACATAGATTAATTAGGCATTGTATTTTATACGTTGTATACCCGAAAGGGTAGCCCAGCGCGCTAACGTGCTGCTTCCTGGACTCGTGTAGGCGCACTGGGCCCGGATCGAATAAACCCGGCGGATTACCGATGGGGGTCGGTGTGCTGGCCTGTCTGGATGTGGTTATTAGGCGATTTTCCACAAAAAAATGGTTCAAATGGCTCTGAGCACTATGCGACTTAACTTCTGAGGTCATCAGTCGCCTAGAACTTAGAACTAATTAAACCTAACTAACCTAAGGACATCACACACATCCATGCCCGAGGCAGGATTCGAACCTGCGACCGTAGCGGTCGCTCAGCTCCAGACTGTAGCGCCTAGGACCGCACGGCCACTCCGGCCGGTGGTTTTCCACATCCCGGTAGGTGAATAACAGGCTGGTCCCCATGTTCCGCCTCAGTTACACGCATCGCAGACACTTGAAATACGTCCGCACTATTTCACGATTTACACTAGATGCAGACAGTTGGGGTACACTGATTCCATCCTGGGGCGAACAGGGTGGCGGCAGGAAGAAAATCCGGCCATCCCTAACACTAACATATCCACATCCGTTGTAACCACGCCGACCCGGCGATCACTTCGGGACTATGGCGTAAGCGAAAGAAAGAAAGAAAGAAAGAAAGAAAGAACGAATGATTTTATATGTTGTATGTGTTTTCGAGTATTGTGATCCTACTAGGGACAGCAGTCTTTTTGAAGAGGGAGGAAGCGTGATGGTCCTCAGGTTACTGAAAAATGGAGCGTTGAGGAAGTTTTTAGAAGTAAAAAACTGAGGAAATATTGCTGATCTCGGCAGTTAACAGCCGGTATGCCAAGATGACAAGTGAGGAATTACAGAGTTGCCATAGAGTGCAGGTAACGGTACGTCCAGCCAGGGTGATAAGCACCAATCCGGACGCATGAACGGTGCAGTTTTTTTTAGCTAGAGGGAAAGGAATAGACTGTCCAAGGGACATTGTGGAGCCAAAGTTGAGCTTGCAACGCATCAGGATGCACTGGATCTTCTCCACCTACGATAATTTGGTAGTAGTAGCAAGCTGTTTTGAGTGGGGAGTATCTACAGAATTGAAACGTATAGAGCTCGAGGGGAGCGGAATTTCAATCAATGGAACTGCGTGTAACATAATAGGACCAACCTTCCATCCGCCAGCGTCAGTTTCAGGAGTCACGTAATTGAGATTTACACAGCTACAGCTGTACTGGCCAGAAGCCTTTAGAATTTTTGCCAAGGCAGAATCTGACCTTGGTAAATCAAACTCTTCTGTTGAGATCCGTATCCAGTTCATTTTAGAGCAAGAGGGGCGCATATTAGCCGAACAGCTTGTGCTACATGTCTAAGACAACGGCAAATAACGATCATTTTGAGCACCTCTGTGCCAAGTATCTTCGCAGCCTTAACTTTGTTATATGTTGTTTTCATACTGAGCAGGCAGAGAGCCATTTTCAAGAGGGAACAAAGGGTAGTCCAAGTCCCAGTGGATTGCATATCTAGGGCGTGAGACGAGTAGGTAAGGGTTTGATCGAGCAGTGGTCGTCCAGTAAGGAATTTTTACATTTTTTTTTCATGTCATGTGCTTGAAGGGGCACTAGACCACATTTAAGTTTTATGAAAGTAAGGAAATATGTCATAGGTGCCGACCCAAACAAGATAAGAGTTAGTTAAAGGTCGACCTGTGGACCGGGTCTTTCCGAAGGGGGCAATAATGTAGTGGCACTACAGTTTGGGATAGGAAAAATCAGTTTTGGTGCAATATTTCTGAGTGCGCAAGTTACAGCCAGGCACGGTCCTGTTTACAGTGATTTTCACTCACAAGTAGTTGCGAAGTAAACTAAAGGTCACAGGGGTGTAGAACCGCCGGAAAACGTACACGCAGCGATTTGCATGCTGCAAGTCACAGGCAGAAGTGGCCCACTAGCCAATCTAAGTGCTATGAGTACGTGACACGGAGCAATGCATTTAGCAAAACAGATGCTCACAGATGCATATAAATAGGTACCAGTTCACTAACAAAGTATTCAAGTGTGACAGTTCTCCTGGATGGCGGGGCGTGTCACACCACTGGCTACACGCAGCAGCAGATGGGGCGCCAGCGTTCCAGTCCATGGCAGGTCGCTGGGTCGACCCTCTGAGGCCAATGTGGGGTCTGCAGCCAGCCAGTGGCGGGCCACGCCACGGCCCGTTACTGTGGGCAGTCTTGTTGGTTCCTGACACACCCTAGAGGCATCCTGAGGCGAGGGTCGCAGGTTCAGAAGCTGGATCGAGGGCACTTGTTGTCGCCTCGACCTTAGCCACAGACTGATGACCATCGATGTTAAGTCCCATAGTGCTCAGAGCCAGAGCCTTAGCCACAACGGCGAGGGAGCACGCCTCTGGGCTGCCTTGCGGCTTCCCGGCGAGCGGCGATGAGGCGGCAGAGGCGAAGACAGCTAAGTCGGCTGCCAGCGCATTCTGACGTCGCCGCAACTCCGCAGCCGTACAAGGCTGCCACACTGCAGTGCGCTGCACGAGTTGCTGAGGCAGCCTTTCCGTGCCAAACCATTTCACAGGCAGCAAAGTGGTGTCCTCAGCTTTGTGGGACCCAGTGACACAGACTGAGGAGAACGCAGAACTGTAGTTTGAAACAATGCATCACTTGGAAAGCTTGGACGAGTCTTAATACAGTGCCTTCTACTACTTCCCGCTACATTTGGTGTTGCTGTTACATTCGGAGTCAGAAGTTGCTACTACAAAAGAGTTAAATTCTAGTTCCATGTTTTCAAATTTTTTCCTTTTCTAAGCTAGTTAACTTATTTGTTCTTAATTAATTTATCTCACTTGTTTGTTGTATGAACATTAATTAGGAAGCAGGTAAAATAAATTATAGTTAAGATGTGTCATGTTATAATATAAGGTTCTTCAACTGGTTATTTTCCAATTCATGTTAATAAACTTATGATAGCTGCTACAACTCAAAGTAAGATTTGATTCATTGGATAAAACTGAATACCCCATAATGGTACTTTAGTGTAAAATTATAGAATTATTATGATTCGAATACATAAAAATTAAGCAATAACATCTCCTAACATATTTTAAATTCACATTAAAATTCTGTAGACACATAAGTAGTATCTTTTTAGCTGAAGATGAACTGGTGTTACAGGAGGGTTTGCCAGCACTAAATTGTTTGGAGCTTCTAGAATGTGTGGATTAATTAAGGATGGATAATTAGTAATGCTGTTATTAATACAAAGTTGAATGAGCCTTTGATTTTAAAGTAAGGGTAAAATAAGTCCTTTTGAAGATGTGCTCTAAAAATTAAAAATTTGGAGAGAAGTGCTACCATCTCTTCATGGGTCTAACACTAAATATCACATTAAGATGTAATACAATGCAGAGAATTCCTTGGATTTCGCTAGATATGATTTCTGTAATGTCAAAAGCAGGCTAACCTTCCCCTACACAAAAAGTTCCCTATAGTGGAAAGAAACTAAACAGCTGAGTAACAGGATATGCAACAGTGTAAACAGACTATATTCTTTAATTAACTGAAGTTTTAAAAGGTTTGGTAACAGAGGCAGACTATATTGGAATTAATGAAAGTGTAAAAATGAAATATAAGCCTTATATAATACGTAATATTAATCACTTTAGGAACCAAGTCTAGAATATTTGAAGAGTTCAGTTGGCACATTCAGTACAGAATACAAATAGTGAGCGTGTCGGATATAGAAATGGGAAATATTGACAAAAGTGGGAAAATCAATGGAAATTATTGAAAGAGGAAGCATAATCCCCAGAACCAGCACAAATAAATTGGGAAGAAAAAGCAAAACAATGGTAAAGAATATGGTAATTATAAGGGTGTAGTGAAAAGGGCAAAATCATAAGGTTCAGATTTATGCCTGTGTGAGAAAATTCTCCAATAATATACCAGCAGGTACATGGGGCAAGTTGCTTCGTTATTCCTGGAATCTAAATAACAAAAATCTTCAATATTCTTATATGTTTGGATGTGTGAATATGAATATTGTCAAGCAGAGGTACATTGATGATCCAGAGAAGAGTAGGTGCCAGACAACCAACATCTATAAGGTAAGTGAGGGAGACATTCAGATTTGTGAGAAATCTTTTCTAGCATTCTTTGGTATAAGCAATGGGCGCCTATCCCGAGTTATCCAACAAAATAAAACATCTGGAACTCCTCTGGTAAATTTCCATTTCTCATTATGCGCCAAAACACTAGACATACATTCATAATGATACATTTATGTGTAACATGACGTTAAAAGCTAAACATTTTATTTAAGATGGATAAGCATGACAGACATAATTGTTGCCCAAATAAATGAGGAGCAGAGGAGCAGCAAATTTGTACAGTGTCATATAAATAGTTTTCTTATGCAGTCAAGTCAGTATTCCAGTAAAAAGAATCCCAACATGACGTATTTGCATGCACATATAAGCATTAGCAAGATATACAATCTTCATCAAGATAAGTGCAAAGACAGCAACGAGGAATCTCTTAGTATTGCCATTAATTGTAAAATAATTTATCAGTTTTTCAATATTGGCTTTGCAAAATCATGTAGTAACACCTGTCAAGTGTGTGTTCACCTTAAGATGCGAATTCTATCTCAGAAAAACGGCCAGAAAAAGAAGGAACTAGAAGCAAATCTGAACTTTCATGTTAAACAGGGACCGCTTCATTATTTCCAAAATCTACTTTTTCTTGGTACCTTTGTAAGAAATCTGCACCCACCAGCATTTCAAAACTTAATCCATTTATTATTAAAAAGTTCTGTTCCAATTCTACCTCACTGATCCTGACAGGTAGCATAATTTCATGTTTAACTACTTTTTTTACTTTTCCCTGTGGCTACCGTAATATTTATGCCACTCACTGACATTATAACCACCTCCTTACTAGCAGGGAGAACATTTACAAAACACTGTGACACTGCACATACATTGGAACCACTATCTAATAAACAATTAACCTTTTCATTAAAAATAGTCACTTCAATTATAGGTTGTCCTGTAATTTTTCTCTGAATTCAGAATCAGGTTCTTCTAACAAATCCTGCACCAGATCATGTGTATCGAAACCTACACCTCCTGTCGGCATTATGCATATGCTCACTGGGGTTTCTTCTTCTTCTTCTTTAACGGTGGCAGTTTTCATTAGTCTGTCCACTATTGATAAATCGAAACACTTCTTCAAATACTCCCCTTCTATAATAATATCTCCAGATTTTGCAATCCTTCCCATGGTGTTGTCAGAATTTTCAAAATTACCCTCTGCTTCCCCCTCTTCTGTTTTTTCTTCCTCACTATCCGAAATTACTCCATTTAATCTATACAAAACTTCCTCTGCCCTATTATAGTTTTCCTCCAATACCGTTTCCCCTATTATTGTGCTAATTCGACAGTTTATGGTAAGCCCCTCATCTGCTTTACAGTGCTCATTTACCTTCACATCCTGTTCTGAATAGTTACTTTCCACTAACTGTTCCTCGTTAACCTGGTTTCTTGAATCGCTGTTTTGATCTTTCCTCTCACAAAATTCGACTACATTTCCCCAAAAAACACCATTTCTTACAGTGCCCTCTTCTCTGCAACAATTATCTCTACCACATCCCCCCCAAACTGTTCAGGTGGTATTTTTCCTACAAAAGGTTTTGCTAGCGGGTTAAGTAATGCTGCATCAGTCTGCAAACGCTAGCCCCCTTACAGATTGCTATTAGTTTTCCTCCACTTCTATACAGTCACTGCCTCTGACATTCCTTTTGACTGGCGGTCTGCACCACTCCACTCCGTAAGCTGATTGCTGCTGTCTGTATTCCATATTTCAGTCTCTGTCACAATATCGGTTTCCAACAGAACCCCCTCGGCCTTGGTACCTACCTCAATAATTACTAAATCTTTGTGCTCCTATTCTATTTACTTGTACTTCGGTTCTGTTTTCATTCGGCCTAACAGGAGGCCTTTAATCCCTTCTTGCAGTCTCCTCCTCCTCTAAAATATTCTCTATCCTCACAAGATAATGAATAAATCTGTCACTATCATCCCTAGGTGCCGATATTATTTTATTCTACCAGTATAAGGGCAGCTTATTCTCTATTCCCATAATAACCTGTTTTGTTTCCACTTTCCAGTTCAAATACGATTAAGTCGTTACCCATTTCTGCACAAATCTTTTAATACTGTCTTTCTTTCGATCATATTCTTCCCCTGACCAAAATTTGTTCAAAATTTCCATCTGCTTTCTCTTGCCCCAATATTCCTCGAAAAAGTTAACACCTTATTTGAAAATTGTTTTCCCCTGAAGGTAACTCAAATTAAGCAGAAATCTAATAAGAAACCATGGATCACACAAGGGATAAAGATATCATGTGAGACAAAAAGGAAACTCTATGTGATACATAGGCACACCTTCAATACTAGCATTATAGCTCATTACAAAAATAACTGCAAAATATTGAAGAAGGTTATCGAGAAATCTAAACACCTGTGTTATGAGAAGAAGATAAATGCATCCAGCAATAAAATAAAAACAATATGGGATATAGTTAGGTCAGAGACAGGTAGGACCAGAATAGAGGAGGTACAAATAGCTCTAAAAATAAATGAAACCCTGGTAACAAACGCATGTTGTGTTGCAAACCATTTAAACAAGTATTTTGTCTCTGTTCCTGATAGTATGGGGTTTTCAGGTTCAGTAAATAATGTAGTGGAATATCTGAGAAGAGTGCACACAAGCAATCACAGTAAAATGGAATTGACATTACTTCACCCAAAGAAATAGAATCCATCATAAACTCCTTGAAATCTAAGCATTCTAGTGGTTATGATAACATATCAACAAAGTTCATAAAAGAGTGTCCATGTGAGCTTAGTCATATCTTAAGTTATTTGTGTAATCAATCACTTGTCACAGGAACATTCCCAGACTGGCTTAAATATGCTGAAGTTTTACCTCTCCACAAGGAAGGAGACAAAGAAATGCCGTCAAATTACCGACCGATCTCACTTTTGCCAGCTTTTTCAAAAATCTTTGGAAAGGTTACGTTGAAGCGTCTAATGAAGCATCTTAGTGAAAATAACATACTGTCAAAGTCACAGTTTGGGTTCCTTAAGCGATCTGATATTGAGAAAGCTATTTCCACTTACAGTGAAAATATCCTTAATTCATTGGACAACAAATTAGAGGCAACTGGCGTATTCTGTGACCTGTCAAAGGCGTTTGACTGTGTGAATCACAGCATTCTTTTAAGTAAATTAAAATATTATGGTGTCACTGGTAGTGTTGCAAAGTGGTTTCAATCATATCTTACTAACAGAAAACAAAGGGTGTCAATACATAACACTTCAGCAGTAGGCAATCGGAAAACATCTGACTGGGAAGAAATTACATGTGGTGTTCCCCAAGGTTCCATACTAGGTCCACTACTGTTTCTTGTGTATATTAATGACCTGTCATCTGTTACATTACAACATGCCAAGTTTGTCTTATTTGTAGATGATACAAACATTGCTATAAATAGTTAATCAAATATAAATTTAGAAAGGGCAGCTAACCAAATTTTTACTGACGTTAATAAGTGGCTCATAGCCAATTCACTGTCATTAAACTTTGAAAAGACCCACTATATACAGTTCAGAACTTGCAAGAGATTTCCTTCTGGTGTGTGTATAAAATATGATGCCATGAAAATAGGAGAAGTTGAGAGTGTAAAATTCTTGGGATTACAACATGATAATAAATTCAGTTGGGAACAACATACTAACGAACTGCTAAATTGCCTAAACAAGTCTGTGTTTGCAATGCGAATGATGTCAGACATAGGAGATATAAATATAAAAAACTGGCATATTTTGCTTATTTTCACTCTATTATGTCATATGGTATCATATTTTGGGGTAACTCCACAAACAGAGAAAAAATCTTTAGAGCACAGAAGCGTATAATAAGAATAATGAGTAGTGTAAATCCAAGAACATCATGTCGAAACCTATTCAAAGAATTGAGCATATCAACCACAGCTTCTCAGTATATTTATTCCTTAATGAAGTTTGTTGTAAATAATACATCTCTTTTTCCAACTAACTGCTTAGTACACAGTATCAATACTAGGAATAAGAACAATATACACAAAGATTTAAAATCACTTACTCTTGCCCAGAAAGGAGTCCAGTATTCAGCAACGCATATTTTCAATAAGTTACCAGCAACCATTAAGAATTTAGTTTCAGGCAAGGACAATTTAAAGATTATTTTAAAAAAATTTTGGTGGCCCACTCCTTCTATTCCATCCATGAGTTTCTCAACAAGTGCAGTAGACCATTTTAATGAAAATTTATTATACTTTAATTTTTGACAATACTTCGTTGTAACAGCCAATTAACTACCTACTGTGTGAATGACGGACGTATGGAAAGCAGATGTAAGTATTAAATCTGTAAATAGTGCAAGTTTAATTTTAAATCTTGGACATAAACTGAGGATCTCTGGAATGAATAATTTACTTTAATTTTTGACAATACTTGTTTGTAATAGCCAAGAAACTAGCAAATGTCTGAATGATGGATTTAATGAAAGCAGATGTAAGTGTTAAACCTGTAAATATTAGAAGTTTAAATTTAATTAAAGTACATAATTTTACTGTTTATTCACTGAAGATCATTAAAATTAATGAAACTCAAGTTTTTCTAATTACATTTTTGTAATGTGTTTATCTGACATGTTCCACACCCAGGAGGATTCCCTCTTTTATGGGTCTATGGAATGATTAATTGATCTAATCTAATCTAAAGGCTTGCTTAAACACATCTAATTTGTCATATTTATCTGATGTTCAATTTCCCCAAATTCTAGCTTCTCCCATCAAATTAGATGTAATGAAACCAATTTTCTGTTTATCATTCCAAGAATTGGGCAAGACGTTTTCAAAATCACTCCATAATTCCTTCAGATGTACATTTTTAGTCGGATCGAACCATAAAAGTTGCTTATGAGTCACATACGCAATTTTGGACGATTCTTCTACACCATTAGATATTGTACTACCACTACTGTTATTAACACATTGCTCTACTCTGGTTATTCTACCTTCATGGTTACACAGTCATTCATCTACATCTGTACTAAACTGATTGATGTTAGTTTCCACGTTAGTAATTTTAGTAGCCACTTGCACCCAAAATTTCGCACACATATCTTTTCCTTGCTTATTTTGATTTACAATTACAATGTGAGTATCCTCACATTTTTTCCCCACATTACTGACTTGTTCCTGATTTTATATAACTCTGAATTTACTTGTTCTTTTAAATGATTGTTGTCATCAGCAACTTGCTTAATTTGAGATGTCACTTGCTTAATTTGAGATGTCAATTCACTTTTTACTGCTACAACAGCATGATTACACACTTGTTTTACGTTACTAATCTCACCTCTTATACTATCACTAAATAAAGTCATACCATTTTTCCATGAATCTCCTAATTCTGAAATTTTATTTTCGATATTGGATTCCATTTCTACTGACAAGTTAGTAAGCCCTTGATTAACTTCAGAATGCAACCCACACATTCTAGCGTTCATCTCAGCACCCAATCCATTAAGTTCAGTGTGCAACCCATTCATTTTAGTATCAATATCAGAACCCAATCCATTAACTTCAGTACCCCACCCACTCATTTAAGTGTTCATATCAGAACCTATTTCCTTCATATGTTTGAAAATATTTGCTAACATTTCTGAAACACTATCCTGCTGCTCACAAGCAATTGACATTGGTTCCTGCTTTATTATTGTAACAGTAACAGATATAAATGTAGCATCTGTTTCCACTATTTTCTGTTCATTATCTGCCCCATAATTAACATACATTGAATCTGGCAAACCACTATTATTTGCTTGTGATACGTCAAAACTAAAGTCACCAGTCACAGAATCATCTTCATATTTTACTCTACCTAAATCCACCTCCACTTTCTCGTTTACTATCTCATGGTTATTATTTTCCGCCATGTTCACTAGTTTCTTTTCACACACACACACACACACACACACACACACCAAACGAAGTAAAATACTATGTAGCTTTTCTCTACTGTCGTCAGCAAGGTGCGATGTTCCAGTGGGTCCGTTCGCCAAGGTCTACCTACCCTCGCAGGTGTAGCTTCTGGGTCCACCAACGAAAATTTTAACTCGTTGGGGTCCACACTCCGGCCACTGCTGCCAACCGCGACAGACTCCAAGCTGCTGTTGCTCCGCTACTGCTGTCCCATTACAGTTCCTTCATACACGTGTGGGTCTTTCAGTTATCAGGTTTCTTACACTGCTGCTTTTGAAGTTCGTATATACTCGAACCTATCATTTCCCGGACGCTAAATACACCAATTGCGGAGGGGCGGGGTCGTTCGGTCGTCCTTTCGTCTCCTTACTCTCTCTCAGTCACTTTCAGCGAACAGTACACCTATATCTATATTTCTTCCTTCCGACGTCCATTCACTATGCAGTAGTAGATACACGCTAGGCAGTGTAAAGCAGTGTTGATGAAACCACTAATACCTACCACACAGAGGCCGCGTAACTCAAGTTGCAAATCAGTTCCTGTAAGTTCATTTTCACAAATATTGGGTGGTAGGAAAATGTAGTTTAATTTCAGTAAGCATTTTAAAATTCTATTGGAAAGGCTTTTTATTCTTAATACATCACCTGAAATGGCTGTCAAGTCCGTATGTTAATAAAGCAAAGGCTCAGTCATTCCAGGTTCACACGAAAAGCAGCCAGAATTTCTGCAAGACCGACCCGATTAATTTTGCGATCAAACAGTCACTGACGCACCACTATTAGCGAGTTTAACTTTCGGTCGTTTCAATGGTCTTCTATGTCAGAAGTGCTCTACAAAGTATTCCATAAAGACCACGGAATATGCCACAAGGAATTGTCTCTATGACCAAAAGATCACACGCTTATAAATCTTCAACTAATTAATTCCGAAACATCACGCTTTCCTGAAAATGTTCGTAACTTAAACCGCTTTAGTAACGATACGTTCTATCTGAAACGATCTCACTATCTCTTCATTTTACACACTATTTTCGCGGAGACATCTAACATGGTGTTTCTCGGAAGCAGGTTAGCGAGCGATTATCTCGATGCTCCTTTCCTCTCTGCCTATCTAACTATCTGCACTCGAGAACCGCTTAATTCTGATTGGCTATTGATCTGAATGAGCAATCAGAATCATCCTTCCAGATCATTCTCGCGGCAAAACTTGCCTTTGCCAATCACTAATCAGATAGTCATTTACGTCATTACACATTCAGTTTCTACTATATTCTTGAACAAAAATAGAACGAAATGCAAAATATTCTTTAAATTAACATAGAAACTTTTTCCGATTCAGACTTTTATTCTGGCTGCTCTCTTACAAAAGCAAGCACACATCGACGTAAGTCATCAGCATCGTGGCTGCAAAACAATTTTTCCATGGTTCAATTTTATAAGATTTTACATAAAATGACATTCAGTTTTTAACTTATGTCCTGCATACACTGTCTCATTCATTCTCACGTATTGACACAACAAAATAATAAACAAATAATAATTTTGAATGCTTTTTATGCTACATAACGTAGAGTAATAAAAGTTTTGGAAAGAAAATTCCAATTAAGTGATTTTATATACTGTGAGCTTTGTTATGACGTCAGATGTTAATAAAAGACATTTGGTAATTGTTTCTAAATGAGTTTTGAAACATAAGTGTCGGTTTTTGGACATTTAAATAATTTTCTCAATCTCAGTAATTATAATAGGATCCCTTTCTTAATAACAAAAGATTGCTTACCAAGTTTGGACAAAATCGAATGACAATTACTATGGTTTATTTAGATTCGTTGGGGGTATGAATTTGCGTACCAACTGAATACTACTTGAGACCTTTCTCACAGCTGGTAACGTCAGCTGTGCTGTGAGTCAGAGTGAAGAAAAAAAATAGCCATCCTGAAGCCACCATGCTACACGGCTGCGTGCCTTATTGGATCAAATGTTATTTCATAATAACTTGCTATGTTACAGCTGGTCAAGGAATAAACCAGACTGGTTTATTGTGAATGTTCCTTGATTTAATCTTCCAGGTGTGGCGTCAGTTTTAACTCCTACTGCGGGTACTGCTCTTGAATATAGAACATCTAAAGCTCTAGTCAGAACTAATACTTCTGTATTTATAGAGAAAATTGTTTGATTATGTACGTCTAGTAGCCCAAATCCATCAGTTTCCAAATCTCTTTACAGTATTATGTATCAGATTTGACATCTATAAAATCCACATATTCATAACTTCAGTATCGTTGTTGTCCAGTTGTTTTGACTGTGATTATTACATCTACTAAGTAATCAACGAAATATAAGAATCGATTGGTGTATGCAGTAACTATTATTTAACTAAGTGTATAACCCACAATTATTATAGTATGATCATGGAAGAATGATAACTGCTCTGTCAGTGGCAAAGGCCCATCTTGTAGTGATAAATTTTATCATGATGCAATTGAAAGTTTTTTAATAAAACCTAAAGCCTTTATTTTTGAGCTTAGATCTGGAGCGCTAAACTGTGTCACAATAATCTAGAAATGAATTGTAATTCTGACTAACTGTATTATGCAAGAGTCGTATTTTGTAATAATTCAGTCAATCTGCTTATGTTAGCTCTAAATTTAGTTCCTCAGTTCATAATCATTATTTGTCACATGATTACAGTGTATATAATAATTTCAACAATTGAGATTGAAGATCGAATATGTGCTAATATAATACATGATGTCTATGCATCTGGATATCAGAATATTGCAGTTGTATTCCCGCTAATCCCCAGAAGTGTGTAAGATTTACTCTAATAAATGTTGTTATAGTTTATCCTGTAAATGAAGTATATCATTGAATGACACCTGTAGTTACAAGTATTGCTCCATAAGAAAAGTGTGCTACAATATAATAACTGTCATCTAGGAGAACATCAAGAAATGAATTTGTTAATACAAATCCTGTTACTCCTCCAGTTGTAAATGAGAAAATAAATTACAGAATACACAATAATAGGGAATTAACTTGAACTTTGTTCCATATAATGTTGCTAATCATCTGAATACCATAAGTCCTGTTGGTACTGCAATAGTTATTGTTGCTGATGTAATATATGCTCATGCAGTAACACCACATGGTGTGCTGATACAACAAATCCCATTAATCCAGTTATGGCAAAAATTATATTTGGTGTGCAAATGATACATTTTTCCAATTTCTAGGCATACAATATGTGTAATAATGGTGAATCCTGGTAAGATTAAAATATAGACTTCTGGTTGACAAATGAATCAGAATATTTGTTGTTATAAAATAAGATCACCTTCTCCTGCAGGCTCAAAGGATAAGGTATTTAGCTTTTGGTTAGTTATGAATATAGTAATAGAACCTGCTAGGACTGCAAGTGACAGAACAAGAAGGAGGGCTGTAATGGTTACTGTAACACAAATAGTTGTGAAACTTCCTGGCAGATTAAAACTGTGTGCCCGACCAAGACTCGAACTCGGGACCTTTGCCATTCGCGGGCAAGTGCTCTACCATCTGAGCTACTGAAGCACGACTCACACCTGGTCTTCACAGCTTTATTTCTGCCAGTGTCTTGTCTCCTACCTTCCAAATTTCTCATTCTTCTACAAATAGTTGTGTTTAATCTAAAGTTATTCTTTCTGACCATCTATTAATTGCTGTTGTAATAAAATGTACTACTTCTAGAACAGAAGAAACAACTGTTACATGTAATGAGAGAATGGCCAAGTCTACTGAGCTTCCAACATAGGCAATGGGTCCTGCTTTTCATTCTTTACCAGCACCATTAGTTGCTTCTCCTATACATGTAACAAGAAGGGTCAATAATGGTAGTATTAGTAAAAGACTTATATTATTTATTCGACAGTATGCCATATCTGGCACCCCAGTTATTAATGGCACATGCCAATTACCAAATCCACCAACTACAATAGATGATATGAAGAAAATTATTACAAATTTGTGGTTACTAATGTGATCATTATAAATTTGGTCATCTCCAACTAAGGAGTGGGGTTGTCTCAGTTTATTATGAATAAGTATTCTTATTGATGTCCTACTATTTTGGCTCATGCTTCTAATAGAAAGTGTAAAGTACCAATGTCCTTATGGTTGGTTGAGAATAATCGTTTCTGTGGTAAGATGGCTGGAGTTATGGGTGACAGGCTGTAAATCTAATTATGAGAGTTTACTCTCCTACCAGGATGTTGGTCTTGTATTGAATTATGATTCTAGTCCACAATTTTAGAGGTACAACATTTTACTAAGACCTAAAATATTATTCTACTTTATTTAACTTAAGTCTTTAGTATAATGAAATTGAAATTGATGTAGAAAATAATTCTGTTGTTGAAATTATAGCAGTTACAGTTAGAATAAAAGTTGATATGGAGACTTAATTTTTACTGATTATGCATTTTCTGTATAGAATATAATAAGCACTGGGAATCCAATTACATTTCATAGTAAAAGGTAAAAGCAGCTGATTTTTGGTAAGAATCCAAGGAAACATGGTAATACTCCAAGGGATAAAACTGATAAAAAATGTTATCAGTTTAATTTCTGTTTTTAAATTTTTTCTGTGTAGATTTGATTTTTTAGGCATAAGTTAATATGCTTGAAAAACAGGACTATATTTAGTCTTAAAAATGGATACATAGTTAAATAGAATTCTCAGCTATTGTGTCTAATGATTAGTGATCTAATTATTCATCCAACAAGTCTAAGTGATGAATATGTTAGAAGTTGCCATAAAGAAGTTTGATTAACACCTCCTAAGGCTCCAATAGCAACTGTTAAGACGATAATGATTCAAGTAAGTGTTCATAGTTGAGTACATGATGATGATGATGATGATGATGTTTGGTTTGTGGGGCGCCCAACTGCGTTGTTATCAGCGCCCGTACAAATTCCCAGCCTTTACTCAGTCCAAACTCGCCACTTTCAGCAATGATGATGAAATGATGAGGACAACACAAACACCCAGTCATCTCTCGAGTTGAGTACAGTATAATAGGACTATTATGGGAGATTTTTTATGTTAATTATGTTAAACAATTATTTAAGTTTAATGGCCCTGTAATTTCTAGAAATAAAAAATTAAATGGAGTTGCTCCAATTTTTATTTGAGTCAATATAATTGAAAATAATAATAATATTGATGCTATTGCTTGAACAATAAAATGATGATGATTCATTTATAAGAGTGAGTTGATCTCTAGTCCTATTTAAACTTCAAATCTGGAGTTTCCTAAGATGGACAGAACTGTTTCTATAGTCAATTTTGATAGGATAAGAAGTTATGTAGAGCTGTTGAACATTGAAAAGGAGAGGACTGAGACCTCTATAACTGGGACCACTAGCTTACACAGCTTACCGTTTTATAATAGTACATCAATGTGTATGACACACATTAGGTTGAGATGTTAAAAGAGGTATTTTAACCATATCATATGCAATGGAGGCAACTTTATTTACCGTATCAAGGTAACCCTTTTATCATGCACTATATTAAATGTTTTAATACACAAATTAAAAAGTCTTTTCCAATATGTACATGTATATATTTATTTTAACCTATTTAGTTTTTGTAATTAGTAGCATACATTTTTTCTATTGTGTTTCTTTTAAGATAAATACACTGGCACACTTCCCTCCTCAATCCAAATTCTCGCTGCCACCCCAGTCTCCTTTTAATTACTATGCAGTTGTGTGAACCATTGTGTCAAGGTGGCTTTGTGGCTTAGTGAATAACGCACCTGCCTTGTAAGCAGGAGAGCCATGTTCGATTTCTGACCATAGTACAAATTTTCACTTGCTACTATGGCTATATACATATAGTCATATCTGTATGATACTAGTAAAGTCTCTGAAATTGTTAACTTCATTTATATAAGTACCTGCGCCTAAGTTTCATGCTGGACCTCCATTTATGTCCGATGCTGATTTACTATTCCAGAATATGGAGATCCTCAGCAATTCTGTTCATATGTAAGGGGCTATTTAAAGTAAACTGGGGTGGTAGTGAGAATTTGGATGAAGGAGGGAGGCATGCCAGTGTAATCCATGCAGTTATGTGAAATGCTGTGCCATCCTGGTTTAGTTGCTAATGCATTTGCGTAGTAAGCAGGAGACCCGAGTTCAATTCCTGGCATTGGTACAAATTTTCACTCACTCCTTTTTGTCCAAATACGTGAAATCATATCTCTATGAGACCACTAAAGTCTCTGAAACTGCATCATTGAATATCTCAAATTAAGTTAATTTACTATTATTTTACAGTTAAAAACTAAAACTAAACTCCTCCCAAACAGGCCGTGAAAGCCCACCGATACTGACCGGCCACCATGTCATAATTTACAGATAATGTACCATAGTTATTGATGAGTTAACTGTAGTAATTAAAGATTAGTTGTTTCCTGCTGGCCGGAGTGGCCGAGCAGTCTGGAACCGCATGACCGCTATGGTCACAGGTTCGAATCCTGCCTTGGACATGGATGTGTGTGCTGTGCTTTAGTTAGTTAGGTTTAAGTAGTTCTAAGTTCTAGGGGACTGATGACCTCAGATGTTAAGTCCCATAGTGCTCAGAGCCATTTGAAACTTTTTTAAATTGTATCCTAATGTGCTTAGTTTCTCAGGAAAAAAATAGTTTTTTAATTGATGTGTATTTATTTAATTTTTTAGATATAATACATTAACCTATTTTTTCTTTAGAGCATAAGCGCTAAAGTTGTTAACCTACAATTTGTCTAATCTAAATTACATTACTAGGCTTTAAACCAGCTATCTCTAAGATTACCTTTTAGTTCATTATCATTAAAATTGTTCCTATATTTTGGGGCTTTTTAAGATATTACATTTACTTGAAAAATTATTGTAATGATGATGAAGTTAGAATATTCATTTTGTAATATTTGCCATTGTTAATTTATTATATAGCAGTATCAAATTTGATTTCTGCCCATTTATCAACAACATGTCTTCTTGATAAAATTTTGAAGTCTGGTCTACCTACTGAAGAAATTTTAATGAGCCACAATGTTTTCAACATGCAAAGATTGCATAATGATTGGTCTCTCAGTTAGTCTCTGGAATAAATGGCTTGACAAGGAATCAACTATCTCTTAATAAATTTTAGAGTTTACTTTTAAGTAAAAAATTCTAAATTTTTGTTTAGGAGGATAGGACCCCATAGAGCTTCATATTTTACTTTTGCATAGGTTTTAACTGATCTTTCTATATTTAATGATGAAGATTTGTCAGGCTGGCATGATCCCATAGAACTTGATATTTTACTTTTACATAGTTTTTAGCCAATGTTTCTGTATTTAATGATGAAGATTTGTCAGGCTGACATGAAGAAGAGTTCTTCATTATAGAATCATTAATTTATGTTGACCAGATCTGTAACATAATGACCAAATGATGAAAGGTTCCAAGAAAAAACCAGAAAAATCCAAGTCTGAATACTAACTGAAACCTTGCTGTTTAGATGGAGGTGCACCATGAACACAACTTTCAACCGTACATTAAGAGGTTATATGCACTGAGAAACTGATGATTCCATGCTCACAGTCGGTGAAATGGAGTTAAAAAGTGATGCACTCATGTATCATCTACAAGCAAACAGCCTCCATTCTGTATATAGAGGCCCTCAAACGCCAAGTAAGGCAGAGTTTTGCTGATTTTGCGGAGTTCGAGAGATTGAGAGTTCCATCAAATACACGAGATCTAATGACATGCGCGTCAGATGAATGGGCCTACAGCAGATACTATGTAAGTGAGCAATTAGACTAAGTCTGACTTTGTGCACTAGAAAGACTTGCAAAGCTTGCCCGTAACTACCACTAGGCTAAGGTTATTGGTTTCCATAACACATTTGTCTAATATTCGCATTGTGACAAGTACTTGAATCTAAGGATTTGATTAGAACAATAGAATCTGGTACCTCCATGGTTCATGGTCTGTAGTACCATACGTTATTGTGTTTATCCAAATCTTAGTTAAGCTATACGCTAGGGTGGCTGTTCTAGTAATTGAATGGAGAATCTAGAAAGCCTTATCTATGTTTTTATAAACCAGTGTCTGTGCCCTTCTGCATGTTGCTTCCTAGCATTTAAAGCAGTAGTAAAAAGCAGACCACAAATCCAACCCAGAGTCTTATTTCCCCTATCAGCACCATATCTACCTACTTAGCCTAACGTCTCAGTCATTCTCTACTGTCTCTGACCACAAAGATCTGAAAAATCTCTGCTTGAGCTCATCGCTGTTTCACTCCTGTACACAGCCCCTCGTGTAAGAAGAAACGGATGACCAAAAATCCTGCTTACGTATGAATGAAAGATTAAGTTATGTTAGGGATAATGGTGTAATTGGTTTCAAGAGCTCATATCAACCATATAGATAGTGGTCTTGATGATGAATTAATTAACGTTTGGATGCAAGCTCCCAATAACTAGGTCTGTTTGACCAACGGAAGCCAAGTAAGCTTCTATACTAAGTTTATTTATCCATATTACTACGAAAGGACCAAAGGGTATATAATGTTAGTATATTATTAATCTGAAAAATTACTGTTTTGACAAATTAATGTACTGAATTTAGAATTAATTTACAAAGCTTTTTTCTACTAGTGATTTAGTTATATCTATGTAAAATTTTCTTCTTTTAAAGATTTGTTTTTAATTATTTTATTTTTTAACTTTATTAGAGTGATATGTTTTAAGTTATATTAAGATTCGAAGAGGGGCTAATAAGGTAGGGCTTTTTTGGTATTCCTCCACCTTTTAGTGACGCAATTATATTAGTTTATAAGTAGCAACCTATTCCAATTACGTCAAATTATATGTATCATTATTTTTTCCAGTTGTTGATTTAATAGTTTCTTTAACTGTCTGAGTAACTTTTCTTTATTTAACTTACACATTTTATTTCTCTTGCGATTTCTTATTTTTTGTGTGTACTACTATAACAGTTGGTGGTTTCACTTTTTATTAGGTTCTTTATGTTCTCGTGTTCAGAGTGTTTTGTATGAATTTAGATAAGCTTTGATTTTATTATCGTTAACTATTTCAATTTGTAATTTTAATATATTTGATGTTAAAAACTATCAACTTTGTTGTTGATTTGTTATTACTTCTCTCCCTTTAGCTCAGCCATGTGTTGTCTAATGTTTAGCTGAAACTAATCATACTCGTTTTCATTTTGCTGAAGGGGAATCTGAATTAGTTTCAGGGGTTAATATTAAGTACGGTGCCAATGATTTTACTTAAATACTTTGTAGGGCATACTAAAATTGTATTTATAAGATTTTTATTACCTTCAATTTTTTGTAGACCTTGATTTTTATTATTCTATGTATTTTATTCCCCCTTCCCCCCATGAACCATGGACCTTGCCATTGGTGGGGAAGCTTTCATGCCTCTGTGATACAGATGGCTGTACCATAGGTGCAACCACAATGGAGGGGTATCTGTTGAGAGGCCAGACAAATGTGCGGTTCCTGAAGAGGGGCAGCAGCCATTTCAGTAGTTGCAGGGGCAACAGTCTGGATGATTGACTGATCTGGCCTTGTAACAATACCCAAAACGGCCTTGCTATTCCGGTACTGCGAATGGCTGAAAGCAAGGGAAACTACAGCCGTCATTTTTCCCGAGGGCATGCAGCTTTACTGTATGGTTAAATGATTATGGCATCCTCTTGGGTAAAATATTCCGGAGGTAAAATAGTCCCCCATTTGGATCTCCGGGCAGGGACTACTCAGGAGGACGCCGTTATCAGGAGAAAGAAAACTGGCGTTCTACAGATCAGAGCAAGGAATGTCAGATCCCTTAATCAGGCAGGTAGGTTAGAATATTTGAAAAGGGATTTGGATAGGTTAAAGTTAAATATAGTGGGAATTAGTGAAGTTCGGTGGCAGGAGGAACAAGACTTTTGGTCAGGTGAATACAGGGTTATAAATACAAAATCAAATAGAGGTAATGCAGGAGTAGGTTTAATAATGAATAAAAAAATAGGAGTGTGGGTAAGCTACTACAAACAGGATAGTGAACACATTATTGTGGCTAAGATAGACACGAAGCCCATGCCTACTACAATAGTACAAGTTTATATGCCAACTAGCTCTGCAGATGATGAAGAAATTGATGAAATGTATCATGAGATAAAAGAAATTATTCAGGTAGTGAAGGGAGACGAAAATTTAATAGTCATGGGTAACTGGAATTCGAGAGTAGGAAAAGGGAGAGAACGAAACATAGTAGGTGAATATGGATTGGGGGTTAAGAAATGAAAGAGGTAGCCGCCTGGTAGAATCTTGCACAGAGCATAACTTAATCATAGCTAACACTTGGTTCAAAAATCATGAAAGAAGGTTGTATACATGGAAGAATCCTGGAGATACTAGAAGGTATCAGATAGATTATATAATGGTGAGACAGAGATTTAGGAACCAGGTTTTAAATTGTAAGACATTTCCAGGGGCAGATGTGAACTCTGTCCACAATCTATTGGTTATGAACTGTAGATTAAAACTGAAGAAACTGGAAAAAGGTGGGAACTTAAGGAGATGGGACCTGGATAAACTGACTAAATCAGAGATTGTACAGAGTTTCAGGGAGAGCATAAGGGAACAATTGACAGGAATGGGGGAAAGAAATACAGTAGAAGAAGAATGTGTGGCTCTCAGGGATGAAGTAGTGAAGGCAGCAGAGGATCAAGTAGGTAAAAAGACGAGGGCTAGTAGAAATCCTTGGGTAACGGAAGAAATATTGAATTTAATTGATGAAAGGAGAAAATATAAAAATGCACTAAATGAAACAGGCAAAAAGGAATACAAACGTCTCAAAAATGAGATCGACAGGAAGTGCAAAATGGCTAAGCAGGGATGGCTAGAGGACAAATGTAAGGATGTAGAGGCTTATCTCACTAGGGGTAAGATAGATACTGCCTACAGGAAAATTAAAGAGATCTTTGGAGAAAAGAGAGCCACTTGTATGAATATCAAGAGCTTTGATGGAAACCCAGTTCTAAGCAAAGAAGGGAAAGCAGAAAGGTGGAACGAGTATATAGATGGTGTATACAAGGACGATGTACTTGAGGACAATATTATGGAAATGGAAGAGGATGTAGATGAAGATGAAATGGGAGATACGATACTGTGTGAAGAGTTTGACAGAGCACTGAAAGACCTGAGGGAAAACAAGACCCCGGGAGTAGACAACATTCCATTAGAACTACTGACGGCCTTGGGAGAGCCAGTCCTGACAAAACTCTACCATCTGGTGAGCAAGATGTATGAGATAGGCGAAATACCCTCAGACTTCAAGAAGAATATAATAATTCCAATCCCAAAGAAAGCAGGTGTTGACAGATGTAAAAATTACCGAACTATCAGTTTAATAAGTCACAGCTGCAAAATACCAACACGAACTCTTGACATACAAATGGAAAAACTGGTAGAAGCTGACCTCGGGGAAGATCAGTTTGGATTCCGTATAAATGTTGGAACACGTGAGGCAATACTGACCTTACGACTTATCTTAGAAGAAAGATTAAGGAAAGGCGAACCTACGTTTCTAGCATTTGTAGACTTAGAGAAAGCTTTTGACAATGTTGACTGGAATACTCTCTTTTAAATTCTAAAGGTGGCAGGTGTAAAATACAGGGATCGAAAGGCTATTTACAATTTGTACAGAAACCAGATGGCAGTTATAAGAGTCGAGGGGCATGAAAGGGAAGCAGTGGTTGGGAACAGAGTGAGACAGGGTTGTAGCCTCTCCCCGATGTTATTCAATCTGTATATTGAGCAAGCAGTAAAGGAAACAAAAGAAAAATCTGGTGTAGGTATTAAAATCCATGGAGAAGAAATAAAAACTTTGAGGTTCGCTGATGACATTGTAGTTCTGTCAGAGACAGCAAAGGACTGGGAAGAGCAGTTGAACGGAATGGATGGTGTCTTGAAGGGAGGATATAAGATGAACATCAACAAAAGCAAAACGAGGATAATGGAATGTAGTCGAATTAAGTCGGGTGATGCTGAGGGAATTAGATTAGGAAATGAGACACTTAAAGTAGTAAAGGAGTTTTGCTATTTGGGGAGCAAAATAACTGATCGTGGTTGAAGTAGAGAGGATATTAAATGTAGACTGGCAATGGCAAGGAAAGCGTTTCTGAAGAAAAGAAATTTGTTAACATCGAGTATAGATTTAAATGTCAGGAAGTCGTTTCTGAAAGTATTTGTATGGAGTGTAGCCATGTATGGAAGTGAAACATGGACGATAATTAGTTTGGACAAGAAGAGAATAGAAGCTTTCGAAATGTGGTGCTACAGAAGAATGCTGGAGATTAAATGGGTAGATCACATAACTAATGACGAGGTATTGAATAGAATTGGGGAGAAGATGAGTTTGTGGCACAAATTGACAAGAAGAAGGAACCGGTCGGTAGGACATATTCTGAGTCATCAGGGGATCACAAATTTAGCATTGGAGGGCAGCGTGGAGGGTAAAAATCGTAGGGGGAGACCAAGAGATGAATACACTAAGCAGATTCAGAAGGATGTAGGTTACAGTAGGTACTGGGAGATGAAGAAGCTTGCACAGGATAGAGTAGCATGGAGAGCTGCATCAAACCAGTCTCAGGACTGAGGACCACAACATGTATTTTATTAAGGTTGCTGTTATATATTCTTGATTTGCTTAAGTTCAATAACCTTACCTCAGTTCTTTTATTATAAATTAATATATTTGGCTTGAAACAGATTCCTGCTTTACTTTCAAATTTTTTATTTCATTTATTCTTTTAAAAATTTCATTGATTTAATTTATTTAGTGAAATTTGTTCCGAAATGGGAAGTTAACAGAATAGTTTAATATCTAATTTCAGTTTTCAAAACATATGCATTTTGTAAACTAATTAAATTATTTAACATTTATTACTTAATTTATCTCATGTGTTTGCTACATGAGCATTAATTTGGAAGCAGGTAAAATAAATGGTTGTTTGGATTTGTCATGTCATAACAGAAGCTTTTAATAGATAGAAACAAGGCAACAGATCCTTCTAAATTATTTGTAGTTTATTGCCAAATTGTCTAGATGAATAAGCAAAAGGGTTTGCTAGAACAAACTTTTCTGGATCTCCTAGAAGGTACAGCTTAATTAGGCATAGTATAATTAGTATTCATCTTATTAATACAGATTTGATTTAGTGTTTGAATGTAGTGTAGGTGTGAAAAGCTATTTTTGGAATATCTCTGTTTAATCCTAAAAAGTTATTAGGTTCTGTTCAGTGAAGAAAAAAATAAATGGATTGAAGTTATAAGTGTAACAATAATTGATAATACAAAAAAAAGCCTAGAAAAAGAGCTACAGTAAACCCACTTCATACCTGTTGAACTAAAACTGTTCCAAGTGTGGAACTGCTGATAATTAATTTGGAATTACTGTTATTCCTCAAAAACATATTTGACCTGGATGTAAAATGTGTCCTATAAATGCTGTTACTATATCTGAAAAATGAATGTCCTGTTCCAATTATTTGCCACAATTAATTTCTGATAACAGTTGCAACCTCACAGAATGTCAGAGTCATTGAAGCAGCAGTTCTGAACGGCCGGCTCAACATTTCCTATGGTACAGTGTATGATATAGTTTATAGCCCATTGAATTTTCGTAAAGTTAATTCTCGATGGGTGCGCAACAACCTGAGAGTCAACCACATGGGTCAGTGAATGATGACAAGCATGGATCAATTAACATGTTACATGGCAGAAGGGCATGACTTTCTGAAAAACTCATCAGTAATGATGAGTCTGGACATACCACTCTGTGCCAAAACCTAAGTAGGTCCTTGTACAGTGGAAGCTTGTTGGTTTTCCAGTACAAAAAGAAAATATCGATGTGACTCAGTTTGTTAGGAAAGTGCTTGTGACAGTGTTCTGGGATATGCATGTTGTGTTATTGGTGGACTTCGCTAAACACAGGACCACTGTGAATGTTGCAGCCTACATTAAACTTTGGTTATTTTGCAACATGCTGTTCATAACAAACGCCACAACTTTTAATTTTAATGGTGTCAAATTTCTTCATGACAATGTTCGCCTACATGTTGCTGCTGTTGTTCATGAGAAAATTGCCAAACCTGGACGAGAGATGGTCCAGCATACATCATACATTCTGGACCTTGCACAGTGGAACTTTTATCTGTTTGGCCCCATGAAGAAATTCCTGGGTGGCCAATGCTTTGCAACAGATGTAGAAGTAAAATAAGTTGTCCACAGATGGCTATATTACAGAAAATGGACTTCTGTGAACAGGGCATATTAAAACTGGTGCTGCAATGAGAGAAATATGCTGAGAACAGTGGCGACTATGGAGAAAAGTAGGTACAAAATGTAAATTAATTTATGATTCTTTTTTTGTATTCTTTCCTATTAAATATACTGGTAATAAAATTATTATTTGTGGTCTTGTGATCTTCTCCCATATGGCTGTTATCAGATGACTTAACAAAGTTAAATTGTGTAACATTTGATAGTGCTATGATTATTATTTTTATCATTTCAGGGTTTAGTTTATTCAAATATCGGTTTTGGGGCTCAAGGATAGGAAACTTTTCTTACTTCTGAAGTTTTAAAAATGGAGCCTAGCCTTAACTGTCGTTTTACAAACACATTGTTTTTTTAACTGTTAAAAGTTATGTTTATTCTCTCTATATTTACTTCTTTTTTGCATATTTTGTGGTGTTTACATATTTCCTTAAAGACTTCATTATTTACTGAGAATTTTGTTGGGATCAGAAGATATTGTTGTTTCTTTATTTACATTAATTATTGTTTATCTTACTGAATTTGATTATGCTATGTTTTCCTGTTTTGTTTGTCTTTAATTAAGGGGTTTTGGGTCTTCCTCTTCTAGTTCCAATACTTCATTTTCATGATAATATTTTCCTTCTCTTTATGTGATACTATATTTTTATAAATTTATTTTCACCCCTCTTCATTTGCTAAACAGTTGTTGATGATTGGTTCATTCTTCGATGTTTCTGTCAAATTTTATTTTTAAGATTTGTATTTTTTCTTATGCTGATCTGAATATGATTAAATTGAATTTTTGCACCGATTATACTTCTTTTAGTTTCAATTTTTCAACATATAAAAAATGTATTTGACCATCAGCTGCTTTTTTATTTAAAACCTAAATATCATCTACTTTCAGTCACAGACCATCTTCACACTGAAGATGGTCCATGACCAAAATCAGACAATTTTTGGAAATGAGATTAAAAAAGCAGCTGATGTTTAGACATGCATTTCATTCATTACCTGACGGCTTTTAATAGCCACCTTCAAAAAATAATTTTTTTAAGTTTTTGGTTTTGTTCTTTAATGTTCACTGCTAGATGTACAGTTTATTTATCTTCTTATCAATGTACAGGACTATTACAAATGATTGAAGCGATTTCATAAATTCACTGTAGCTCCATTCATTGACATATGGTCACGACACACTACAGATACGTAGAAAAACTCATAAAGTTTTGTTCGGCTGAAGCCGCACTTCAGGTTTCTGCCGTCAGAGCGCTCGAGAGCGCAGTGAGACAAAATGGCGAAAGGAGCCGAGAAAGCGTATATCGTGCTTGAAATGCACTCACATCAGTCAGTCATAACAGTGTAACGACACTTCAGGACGAAGTTCAACAAAGATCCACCAACTGCTAACTCCATTCGGCGATGGTATGCGCAGTTTAAAGCTTCTGGATGCCTCTGTAAGGGGAAATCGACGGGTCGGCCTGCAGTGAGCGAAGAAACGGTTGAACGCGTGCGGGCAAGTTTCACGCGTAGCCCGCGGAAAATTGGCTCATGCCACAACTGGAGACCGACAGCGCCGACTTCAGCTTTCAACAGGATGATGCTCCACCGCACTTCCATCATGATGTTCGGCATTTCTTAAACAGGAGAGTGGAAAACTGATGGATCGGTCGTGGTGGACATCATGATCAGCAATTCATGTCATGGCCTCCACGCTCTCCCGACTTAACCCCATGTGATTTCTTTCTGTGGGGTTATGTGAAAGATTCAGTGTTTAAACCTCCTCTACCAAGAAACGTGCCAGAACTGCGAGCTCGCAACAACGATGCTTTCGAACTCATTGATGGGGACATGCTGCACCGAGTGTGGGAGGAACTTGATTATCGGCTTGATGTCTGCCGAATCACTAAAGGGGCACATATCGAACATTTGTGAACGCCTAAAAAAACTTTTTGAGTTTTTGTATGTGTGTGCAAAGCATTTTGAAAATATCTCAAATAATAAAGTTATTGTAGAGCTGTGAAATCGCTTCAATCATTTGTAATAACCCTGTATTTTCTTTATTTTAGGTGTTTCAAAATTTGATAAATATGTTGTGTTGTTTATTTGGTAAATTAAGTTTATTATCTTTCTATATTTTCCTTGAGGCTCTTTCCTTGGTCTCTACTTCGCTTTTGATTTTTGCTTAGGTTTACCAACCTGAGCGTTTATAGGCTAATCTTCATATACTTTTTTATATTTTACTTAATAGATTGCCATTAATATTGTTTTATTTTGTGGTTTAAAACTTTGTTATTACTCTGTATTTTCCTTGATTCTTAACTACAGTTCTTGTTATTTTATGTTTTATATTTATATAATTTTGGCTGCTTAGCAAAAGTCCCAATGTTTTTAGTTCATCTTTGACTCTCTAAGCCTGACATAGAGGCCTCTATATCAGGCAGAATGATTCTCACTGATGTTTTACTGAAGTTAGATGGGGATGGTATTTTTCATATAAGAAGGTTATTACTTATTTGGGTTTAAGACTTAATTATTTTTGATTGCATTTAGGTTTATCAGGTGGTACCTTTGTGAGATTTATTGTTTTTCTCAAGTTGATTTAAAACCTTTAATGGATTATTCTTCTGTTGCTGATATACAAATTGTTACTGGTGATTCAAAGTCTATAACTTGGTGGGGTTGATGGATTTATTTTCTTTAATAACTGGTTTTCATTTATGTTCTTATGGTTTGTTTTGTTAGCCAAATTTTATTTATAAGCATTTATGCACATGAAGATTATTAATTAACAAGGCCATAACTAACCTTATACCTAGCACAGTGTTTTGATCATTTCTTTTGAGATTATCAGTTATTGCTGCTCCTCCTTCTTTAAATCTAGTAGGCGAATTGAGATTATTAAATAGAATTATGTCTTGATCTTTGACATTAATTTTTTATGTGTTTTAGAGGCTTTATATGATGTATATATAATCATATTCTCATTATGGTTCTTGTTATTCTGGTATTTATACTTGTTTTCTCCATTATTTATGTGAATAACAGCTTCAATTATTGCACTGATTGCCTTTAAATAATCCTTGTGTAAAGGGTTAATAATTCTTTGTTTCAAACTTTTGGCTAAGTATTTTAATAAAAATACTGTTTCGTTGTATCAATGATACCACTTTTTTTCACTGTACGACATATATTTGTTTTCTATTTGTTCAAAGAGTTTTATCATTCTTTTTATTGAGAGCTGTAACCTTTATTTTAGGTATTTATTATTTACAAATTTAGTATAGAATTTTTGTAAAGTGAGAAATGTTTAATTTAAATGTTTCTATGGTGGTAACGACTTTAGTTTTGGATTGAGTATTTTTATTTTTATATCTTCTGTTACATAATTTTCTTCTTTAGTTGTTTATTGTAGACAGGATTACATGTCTAGTGGAAAGATTATAAATCATGTTATTATCATTATTTTAATGTTTATTCCTTTAGTGAGGTTTTTTCAGTTAGTTCAAATTTAATTCTAATGTTATTGTGTTAAGATGATCTGTTTCTTATTCTTTTGCTTTTTTATTATGAAAATGTAAGGTCTTATGACGCTGCTACATTAACTGCTTTATGAAATCCTTTTGGTGATGTTGCTATTTTAATCTGTTGCTTGAATCTTAAATGTTTGTTGTTTAAGTGGTATTTAATGTTATGACTGTATTTTTCATTCCATGAGATACATCTTATTACTATATTGATTGTTTTAGCATCTATAACTAAGAGACCTCAGATTCCCTTTTCTTCTTACTTCCTGTAGCAATGACTGCTTCTACTCCTGTTTCTGCATTAGTTCATTAATCTAGTCTTACTCTGGCTGGTGTTTATTTATTAATTATTTTTAATTAAATACTTGATAATTATAATTGTGGTTGGTTTTTATTATTGTAATACACTCCTGGAAATTGAAATAACAACACCGTGAATTCATTGTCTCAGGAAGGGGAAACTTTATTGACACATTCCTGGGGTCAGATACATCACATGATCACACTGACAGAACCACAGGCACATAGACACAGGCAACAGAGCATGCACAATGTCGGCACTAGTACAGTGTATATCCACCTTTCGCAGCAATGCAGGCTGCTATTCTCCCATGGAGACGATCGTAGAGATGCTGGATGTAGTCCTGTGGAACGGCTAGCCATGCCATTTCCACCTGGCGCCTCAGTTGGACCAGCGTTCATGCTGGACGTGCAGACCGCGTGAGACGACGCTTCATCCAGTCCCAAACATGCTCAATGGGGGACAGATCCGGAGATCTTGCTGGCCAGGGTAGTTGACTTACACCTTCTAGAGCACGTTGGGTGGCACGGGATACATGCGGACGTGCATTGTCCTGTTGGAACAGCAAGTTCCCTTGCCGGTCTAGGAATGGTAGAACGATGGGTTCGATGACGGTTTGGATGTACCGTGCACTATTCAGTGTCCCCTCGACGATCACCAGTGGTGTACGGCCAGTGTAGGAGATCGCTCCCCACACCATGATGCCAGGTGTTGGCCCTGTGTGCCGTGGTCGTATGCAGTCCTGATTGTGGCGCTCACCTGCACGGCGCCAAACACGCATACGACCATCAGTGGCACCAAGGCAGAAGCGACTCTCATCGCTGAAGACGACACGTCTCCATTCGTCCCTCCATTCACGCCAGTCGCGACACCACTGGAGGCGGGCTGCACGATGTTGGGGTGTGAGCGGAAGACGGCCTAACGGTGTGCGGGACCATAGCCCAGCTTCATGGAGACGGTTGCGAATGGTCCTCGCCGATACCCCAGGAGCAACAGTGTCCCTAATTTGCTGGGAAGTGGCGGTGCGGTCCCCTACGGCACTGTGTAGGATCCTACAGTCTTGGCGTGCATCCGTGCGTCGCTGCGGTCCGGTCCCAGGTCGACAGGCACATGCACCTTCCGCCGACCACTGGCGACAACGTCGATGTACTGTGGAGACCTCACGCCCCACGTGTTGAGCAATTCGGCGGTACGTCCACCCGGCCTCCCGCATGCCCACTATACGCCCTCACTCAAAGTCCGTCAACTGTACATACGGTTCACGTCCACGCTGTCGCGGCATGCTACCAGTGTTAAAGACTGCGATGGAGCTCCGTATGCCATGGCAAACTGGCTGACACTGACGGCGGCGGTGCATAAATGCTGCGCAGCTAGCGCCATTCGACGGCCAACACCGCGGTTCCTGGTGTGTCCGCTGTGCCATGCGTGTGATCATTGGTTGTACAGCCCTCTCGCAGTGTCTGGAGCAAGTATGGTGGGTCTGACACACCGGTGTCAATGTGTTCTTTTTTCCATTTCCAGGAGTGTATGTATAACTATGTTTATAGCAGGTCTAGGGACAATTCTTGAGTTTGATTTGAAAAAGATTATTTCTCTTTCTACTTTAAATCAGCTTGTATCCATAACAAGAATTTTGGCAGTACGTTATTCAAAGCTTACTTTTCAAATTTTTAACTAATGCATTATTTATGGCATTACTATTTATATGTGCAGGTTCAATAATTCATAAATCAAAGGATTCTCAGCATATCCATTTTAAAGTTTCTGTTGTTAGTTTCATAGTTGTATCTTCGGTTGTTTAAACTTTTCTAGATTGTCTTTATGTGGTATGCCTTTTTAGCTGGCTTTTCTGTTGGAAATGTCTGACAGAACTTTGTTAGATACAGCAGCTATAATAATCAATATTTCGAGGGAGGTAGAAACATTAACCACAATTGGGCATGAAATAATTGCCTGGAAAAAGTTGAAAATTTGTACTGGACCAGGACTCAAAATTACATTTCTCACTTTACACAAGCAGTCACATTAGCTGCATTGGCTTTACACTCATGCTTTCTGTCTGACCCAAAATCTCACCATATTGCACACTTCTAAGTACGTCCCTGTCCACTGACCTTTGCTGTTAGGAATGCCGGTATTTCCACAAGAGGCTAGGACAGTATTGTGTGTGTGCACTAAGGATATGGCAGCAGTCAAGTTGACAGACATACTACATATGTTTGGTTTCCTTGCTATCAGTTATCCAGATCTGGAAGATGACCATTCATTCAATGATGGCTTATCTTACCAAAACACATGGAGCATGAATAAGGTAGCCAATGGCAGCAATAACAAAAGAATACAGTTTCCGCCCTCTCTTTTTACTTAGTGCCCAACTAGATACATCCTTCCACTGGTAGAAAGCTTCAACTCATCAGTCATCTCTAGTAGAATACAAATTTATGTTGCCACTCACATTTACCAAATCGCCAAAAATTGCAAAATTCCCAATCACTCAGTATTTCTCGATTTTAGCCGATTTTTGGGAAAAATTAGCCAGAACATACATTATTATTCTTTTATATGGATAAAAATGTTAACGAAGCTAAATGACCCTTTCTTCAAGTATCTGCAATATTTTTAAGGGAAATTTTTCAAATTTGTTCCATATATTTCAAAGAAAAATAGTAAACTTTTAAGAATTAAATGTGAATATGAAAGTTTCAAATCGTAGCTTCATTTTTAGCTTAAAAATTCTACAAGATGGTGTTCCTTGTAATCTCCTTATTATTTTCTTCGTTTAAGTCTCAGATTAATATTTTCATCTCCAAAAAACTGGAAATACCACCTACTTATTAGTTTCAGATATTTGTTTAGAAAAAAAATTTAAATTAATTATTGAGCTCCATACAATTTTTTCTCCGTATTATGTACTTCGATAATTACATGCAATTAAACATATTTCTCAAGGAAGAAAAGGAGAACTTTTTAAAGCTGAATTCTGATGATCACTGATGAAACTTTTTGTCATTATGAAAACTGTGAAAACCTGTTCAAAGTTGTCTGTTTCGTCTTTTCTGTACCTCGTTCGAATGCTGCTCAAGAAAGAATTTTCAACCTCATGAGAAACACTTTGCAAGCAGAGACCGCTTACGAATTGCTACATTATAAGCTGAATTACTGGTGAAACTGAATTACTTATTTACAGGACTGCAGTTTCGTAATTTTCTCGATGGGTAAGAAGGGAAGACCCTACCAAAGCGTTTGAAAAGCGAGCAAAAATATCGATAAGGTAAAATGCAGTGTTTTGTTATACTGTATTTTCAATTTTAGTCAGATACGTCTTTTGTCTAGGTTTAGTAAAAATTCCCAGTTTTGTCCAGAAAGAATCTGGCAACCTCGGTTGGATGCTATTTACGATGCTCTGAAGACTTATCTAAAAGCTAATGGTTTTACTCTGTTCCCCCTGTAGTTATGCTTCGTGCAACTGCACTAAAAGACACTAATAGAGTTGGTGATTTCCTTTATTAAACGCTACACTGAAGATGGAATTATATTGCCAGTAGAAACCTTGCTACTTCCTTACTCAAATTCACTGGGCAATTGTTAAAGAACATTGAAGTTGCCATAATACTTCACCACATAATTAACCAGTAAGTGTTCATAACTGCAATGCCAAAACATCATACACCTTCACCACATAAATGAACCACTATGTGCTCATAACTACAATGTGTCAACCTTTAACTACTGACAGCTTTGTGTGTAGAAAGTTAATACTATATTCCTCTTTAAATACAATGTTTTTATGATTCAGGGCACATTCAGTTTGATATAACACGTATCTACATGTACATCTACTTGGATATTCTGCAAATTGCATTTAAGTACCTGGCAGAGGGTTCATCGAACCATCTTCACAATTCTCTATTATTCCAATCTCGTATAGCGCGCAGAAAGAACGAACACCTATATCTTTCTGTACGAGCTCTGATTTCCCTCATTTTATCATACTGATCGTTTCTCCCTATGAAGGTCGGTGTGAACAAAATATTTTCGCATTTGGGGGAGAAAGTTGGTGATTCGAATTTCGTGATAAGGTTCTGTCACAACAGAAAAACGCCTTCTTTTAATGATGTCCAGCCCAAATCCTGTATCATTTCAGTGACACTCTCTCCCATATTTAGTGGTAGTAGTAGTAGTGTAGTAGCAGTAGCTTTATTCATCTGTAGATCTCTTTTTACAAGGATATAGGACATGTCTAAGTATTTATAAGTTTAGATCAATTTGAAATAAGCTAATTTGTATGCACATATATTTACAGACTTCTAGTTAGAGACAATCATTAGATTTACTCCTGGTATACATTACTTTTTTGGAAATAACTTTTTGAATAATGTACACTGTCCACTCATATCTCACTATCAATCAGTGCACATACTATTCACACATTGTTTCATACCACTTCACTCACTACACACACAAACACACACACACACACACACACACACACACACACACACACAAACACACATACACACATACACACACACACTGGTGATCTCTGGGCCATTTTCTGTATGGCAACTTCCCATTTGCTAGCCTGAAAAACTGAGTCAGCATTCCTACATTATAAGTGAGATGGTAAGCTCAGAAAGAGAAAGAGGTTTTAGTATTGTGTTATGCATAGCTTGGGAGTAAGTATTTCTAGAAAGGAAAAAAAGAAGGAAATAAACATAAAGTGAAGGTGTTATGTGGAATGTTGGATGTTTTATAATCATTATTATTATTATTATTGATGATGATGATGTTTGGTTGGTGGGGCGCTCAACTGCGTGGTTATCAGCGCCCGTACAATTACCCAATCTTTGCTCAGTCCAATTTCGCCACTTTCCTGGATGATGATGAAATGATGAGGACAACACAAACACCCAGTCATCTCGAGGCAGGTGAAAATCCCTGACCCCGCCGGGAATCGAACCCGGGACCCCGTGCTCGGGAAGCGAGAACGCTACCGCGAGACCACGAGCGGCGGACGTATTATTATTATTATTTATTTGTATAACATTTTTTGTCAAACCCCTACTCTGTTTTATCTATGTAATCCTTCAATGTATAAAATGCATTGGATAATAGGATCTTTTTAGCTGCCTTTTTAAATAAGTATATTTTTTCAATTTCTTTAATCTCCTTTCGTAATTTATTGTATAATTTTATTCCTTCGTAGAAAAAGCTGTTTTGAGTTTTATGTTTCTTTTTTGTTGGTAAATGTAAATTGAGTCTATCTCTTGCTGCATGGTCATGGACAGAACTGTTTGTGCAGTAATTACCAATGTTATTTTTGATGTTTACAAATGGTTCAAATGGCTCTGAGCACTATGGGACTTAACATCTGTGGTCATCAGTCCCCTAGAACTTAGAACTACTTAAACCTAACTAACCTAAGGACATCACACACATCCATGCCCGAGGCAGGATTTGAGCCTGTGACCGTAGTGGTCATGCAGTTAAAGACTGAAGTGCCTAGAACCACACCGCCACACCAGCTGCCAGATGTGTACAACTCACTGGTAAATGTATTCAGATGGAGCAGTCAAAATCCCCAGTGTTTTGAACAGATCTTTACAATGAGCTCAACTAGTATTTTTGGTTATTATTCTTATGGCTCTTTTCTGGTGTTTGATGTTGTGTTCATATTTTGTGCGTTTGTTCCCCAAAAAAGAATGCCATAGCTAAGAATTGAGTGTAAATATGAATAATATGTAACTAAAAGACACTGCATGATACACGCTGATGATAGGATTCCATGGGCATAACATGCTGATGACATTCTGTTTGCAAGTACCTTTGTGTGTTCACACCACTTCAACTGAGAATAAATATTCATTCCTAGAAATTTTGCATTTGTTACACAGTCTATAGAGGTGCCTTCTACATTTAATTTAACATTGTCGTTTTTCTTCTTCAAACTGAAATTTATGGTATCAGTTTTCTTTATGTTCAATGTCACTTTATTGCTTATTCACCAATCATAAACTTCCTTGAGAGTTCCAGTTGCTTTCCTGGCAAGGAGTTCTCTTGTTTTATCAGTGACTATAATTTTGCTGTCATCAGCGAAGAGAATTTTTTCACCATAAGTAACACTACTCAGAAAGTCATTGATGTATATCACGAACAGTATTGGTCCTAATATGCTACCTTGCGGAACCATTATATTAATGTATTTGGATTCTGATAAGTGTTTACCGGAAACCCAATCATACTGATTTGTACCTCCAAGCATCGAGTCGCCATCACCCATCGCAAACCATGAGTTTGCTTAAAACACTTGTTCATAGAGCTCATACTGTCTCAGATCTAGATAGCTTACCTCAAGAACTCGCCCATCTAAAGACAGTATTCAGCGAAAATGGGTATTCCATCCGTCAGATTAACAGAGCACTAACAGTTAAAACTAAGAAGCAGGAAGTGAATAAAGAGGAGAACATGCCGGAACAATCTTTAGCTTTTCTTCCTTTCGTTGGCAACATTTCGTTTAAAATAGCAAGAATCCTCCGAAAAATTCAGGTAAAAGTGGTTTTCCGCCTACCATCGAAGATTGCGGACCTTGTGGGACCAGTTAAGGACAATCTGTTATTACGAAAGGCTGGAATTTACAAGATACCGTGTCAATGTGGTATGGTTTACATAGGTCAAACCACACGCACCGTGAAAGAACACTGCACTGAACATCAACGTTACACCCGCCTTTTGCAGCCAAGCAAGCCCGCTATTGCTGAACATTGTATTTCTACTGAACATTCAATGGAGTATGAGAAAACAATGATTTTGCCCACAGCAACGTCTTTCTGGGACTCCATTATTAAAGAATCCGTAGAAATACGACTGTCGGAAAATCTGTTAAACCGTGACAGCGGCTACCAGCTGGACAATGCATGGAATCCCATCATCTCCGCAATTTACTCAAATCGAAGACGACAGAGTGCGTCGACGGCCGTGGCAAACAGCAACGCAGAGGGCGACTGAGTTCCGCTATTCCACCAACGAGGACGCTGCCGTGCGGGCAGTGTGGTTCATCTATCAAGTTTTCGACGCATGCGCAGAATAGTTACAGTACACTATATATTGCGGAACGGAGGACGTTTTCGCCAGTCTGCGACGGCTCTCCTGAAGATGAAAGTATTGAACGACGACCGGCTGCAAGCCAGAAATTTGTTTGAATAGGCTATAATTTGTTTACAACTATAATATGGTTGCTACATAATTTTCAGAACAAGCTTTTAGCTTGCTAGTTCAACCTGCAGACATTCCACTTCTATAAGATTTTAACAATTTCTTGTGTTCGTTGATGTAGGCATTGTGAACGCTTTTTGTTTTTGCAATATATAAATTACAATCATGGGTGGTTTTCCAACATGCCATCCATAATTTCAAGCAATTCTTGATATTTGCCTTGGTAGACCTAATTTTTGCGTTTCTGTTAACAAGACTGCTTCTTGTACCGTTCAATAAACTGTAAAATTTTTACGAACAACCACTTTATAGACATTTTCAGGCATTGTGAAACACACGCGGTAAAACTGCTAATACGAAAACACAAATAGAATTTCCATCGCGTTTACAAAAGTTTTATTCCTTCTAACTGTTGCAAAAATGTGAAACATGCACACAACGTTCCAAACATATTTTTTAACATAAATTAAATACTGCTATTGTCGCTTCTGCGAGTAGCAGAGAGATTTCGACTTCTTACATATAATTAGGCCATAGTTAGAAATGAATCCTGTCTAACATTGCTCTATTTTGAAGAAGTCTCTGCATATTCAGTCAGATTTTGAAAGCTGTGAGACGAATAAATAGTCGACTAGTGATTACAAATTAAGAATATTGTCACGGAGGTAGACTGAAAACTGAAATGATCTATTCATAATTATTTTATGTGTTAATGTCTGTAAAGTGTATTTCACTGACGGGAAAATCCGCGTTCTACCGATTGAAGTACATTTGTTGTACCAGATGGTGTATGAATTATCTGTAAATATTTGTCAGTGAGAGTTCGAAATGCTGCTGATAATCATTCAGAATTTTCATGACCTAACAAAGAGTCTAGAAGGGGAAGACATGTCATATCGAAACTTATGTTGATTCCCCCCCCCCCCCCCCTGTGTTAGTCAAATGTAGAAAATGTGGGGTATGAAAAATGTAACACTTTCCTTTCCATGTTCCCCGACTTTGGTGAGTCTTTCACAAGACTTTCTCTGAAGAACATTGTTTTTTTCTCATGTATCGCAAAATTATCGCTCGATTATTAAGGACAAATAAATAACACAGGTAGCAACAAATCGTGCCGATTGTAGGCATTACTGTGTGCGAACTTGTAGGTAGAGGCATCGACTCTGCAGTCGCCTTAGTATGTTTTTCACCTTTGAATGAAAGCGTTCATTCACCCTGCATCTCGTTATGAAAATTAGCCCGATCTGCAGAGTGCACACCAGTTTCACGCACGAACTGGCAACCGTTCTAGGAAAGCGGAGGATGTAAGTTCGAGTCATGTACAGATTTTCAACTTTCGCTATAGCATTACCACAGCGCCTCTCCCTTTGCTACCCCCTTGCCTATTTCATACAGATATGTGCACCAGGCGCATCATTATAAATGGTGTCTGTTCTGTTGGACATGTCCGCCACAACAAATATCTCTCAGACATATACATTTCTGTATAAGAGCGATAGCTCCTTGAGGTCTGTTTTAATGTTTATGCACTAGTATCGTCCGAAATCCTACGGCAATCTTAGCCGTGGCGTGTTTCCAATGGATGCGGTACGACATGCGATATGACCACGATACGATGCGACTCGCTATACCACGCAGAAGTACCCACATTGGTGGATCGCGTAGGAAAATAACTGAAGCGAATTAATCGGTTCACGCTTGGGCGACAGAATTACGATACCGACACCTATCTCAGTCGTATCACCCAATGCGAAAGGGAGTGCCGGTTGCTCCACACAATTATGTTGTATAACAAAAATTTCAAATCATGAGATGTGCCCCTCAAAAACGTTTTTCTAATTGAAGCAAAAGTACATGTGTCTCTCTACTTAGCTCCTTAGGAAAGTTTTTACTTTTTGCAAAATAAATAAATAAATAAAAATAAAAAATAAAATTAGAAACAGCAGTTCTTACAATTGCATGTTGTTCTTCGCTATGCAGTCTTTCTCACTCAGTTGTCGGAAACTATTCGGTAAAAAAATTAAAATAAAATAAAAATTAAAAAAAACAGTTTTTTCGCATCTGATAATCCCAAATCACGGTTTGACAATGAACTAGCATCCTGCTTGTGTGTTTCATAACACTGCTAAATTATGGTACACAAGGTATAAAAGGGCAGTACATTGGCGGAGCTATCATTTGTACTCAGGTGATTCATGTGAAAAGGTTTCCACCGTAATTATGGCTACATGATGGGCATTAACAGACTTTGAATGCGGAATGATAGTTGGAACTAGACGCATGGTATATTCCACTTCGTAAATCGGTAGGGAATTCAATATTCTGAGATCCACAATGTCAAGAGTGTGGTGCGACTACCAAATTTCAGCCATTACCACTCGCCATGGACAACACAGCGGCCGCGACCTTCACTTCACGACTAAGAGCAGCGGCGCTTGTGGAGAGTTGTCAGTTCTAAGAAGCAAGCAACACTGCTTGAAATAACAGCAGAAACCAATGTATCCGTCAGAACAGTGCGGCGAAATTTGGCGTTAATGGGCTTTGGCAGCAGACAACCAACGCGAGTGTGTTTGTTAACAGCACGACATCGCATGCAGTGCATCTCCTGGGTTTGTGATCATATCGGTTGGACCCTAGATGGCCGGCCGCGGTGGTCTAGCGGTTCAGGCGCTCAATCCGGAACCGCGCGACTACTACGGTCGCAGGTTCGAATCCTGCCTCGGGCATGGATGTGTGTGATGTCCTTCAGTTAGTTAGGTTTAAGTAGTTCTAAGTTCTAGGGGACTGATGACCACAGATGTTAAGTCCCATAGTGCTCAGAGCCATTTGAACCATTTTTTTTTTACCCTAGATGACTGGAAAACCGTGGCCTGGTCCGATGATTCCTGATTTCACTTGGTAAGAGATAATGTTAGGGTTTGAGTGTGGTGCAGGCGCCCTGAAGCCAAGGACTTAGCTTGTCAATAAGGCACTGTGCAAGCTGGTGGTGGCTCAATAACTGTCTGGGTTGTGTTTACACTGAATGGAGCGGGTCCTATGGTCTAACTGAACCGATCATTGAATGGAAATGGTTATATTCGGCTACTTGGAGACTATTTGCAACCATTCATTCATAGGCTTCATGTTCCCAAACAAAGATGGAATTTTTATGGACGACGCTACACCATGTTACCAGACCATAATTGTTCGCAGCATTCTGGGCAAATCAAGCGAATGAATTGGCCACCCATCGAACATTTATGGGACATAATCGAGAAATCAATTCGTGCACCAAATCCTGCACCGGCAACACTTTCGCAGCTGTGGATGGCTATGCAGACAGCATGGCTCAGTATTTCTGCAGGGGATTCCAATGGTTTGTTGAATCCATGCCACGGCGAGTTGCTGCACTGCGCCTCGGAAATGAGGTCTAGTAGGATATTAGGAGGTAATTCATGACTTTAGTCGCCTCAGTGTGTATCATCATTATATGTGGTATGCTAATGTGTCTTCCATGAAAAACATGCCTTTGTAGTCCGACAGATGTACAGTCTTTCTTCCAGTCATAATGGTTGAAATAACCGAAACCGGTCAAGAATTGATTCAAATGTATACAGTTGATGGCAAAAGTACTTTTCTTTAGTTTTCTTTTCACTATTGCCCATATTTATTGTCATACCATGAAAATAAGTAAACCACCGTTCATATTTTGAAAAGTCTGCAGTGAAGAAAGTATAGTCTGTTGACAAAGAGAAGAACGAGAGCTTCCTAGTTCAGAATCGGCAAAAATCAGTAAAAGTCGTCTACTTCAGCCTGCTCATGTTTTGTGTCCAGCTGCGATCTAATCCAGAACATTGCTTCTGTAGCTACTGCGAAGCGATTGTTGTGCTGTGTTGTGTCGCAAATTAATACATCTATTCACGAGTGACAATGCGATTACTATCCCATCATGGGCAGCGCCACATACGCCTTGCACTCCTCAGAGATAGACAACATCTACATCTACATCTGTACTGCGCAAGCACCTTGCAGTGTATGTTGTGTATCACTGTCAGTTCCTTCATTTCTTGTTCCAGCCGCAAATAGTTCGCGAGAAGAATGGTTGGCGATAGGCTTCCATGTGGGTTGGAATCTCTATAATTGTACACAATGTGATCAAAAGTATCCGGACTACTGGCTGAAAATGACTTACAAGTTCGTGGCTCCCTCCATCGGTAATGCCGGAATTCGATATGGTGTTGGCTCACCCTTAGCCTTGATGACAGCTTCCACACTCGCAAGCATACGTTCAATCAGTTGCTGGAAGGTTTCTTGGGGAATGACAGGCCATTCTTCACGGAGTGCTGCACTGAGGAGAGGTATCGATGTCGGTCGGTGAGGCCTGGTACGAAGTCGGCGTTCCAAAACATCCCAAAGGTGATCTATAGGATTTAGGTCAGGACTCTGTGCAGGCCAGTCCATTAAGGGGATTTTATTGTAATGTAACCACTCTGCCACAGGCCGTGTATTATAAACAGGTGCTCGATCGTGTTGAAAGATGCAGTCGCCATCCCCGAATTGCTCTTCAACAGTGGGAAGCAAGAAGGTGCCTAAAACATCAGTGTAGGCCTGTGCTGTGATAGTGCCACGCAAAACAACAAGGGGTGCAAGCCCCCTCCATGAAAAACACGACCACACCATCTCACCATCGCCTCCGAATTTTACTGTTGGTGCTACACATGCTGGCAGATGACGTTCATCAGGCATTCACCATACCCACACCCTGCCATCGGATCACCACATATTGTACCGTGATTCGTCACTCAACACAACGTGTTTCCACTGTTCAATCGTCCAATGTTTAAGCTCCTTACAAGAAGCGAGTCGTCGTTTGGCATTTACTGGCATGATGTGTGGCTTATGAGCAGCCGCTCGACCATGAAATCCAAGTTTTCTCACTTCCTGCCTAACTGTCATAGCACTTGCAGTGGATCCTGATGCAGATTGGAATTCCTGTGTGATGGTCTGGATAGATGTCTGCCTATAACACATTACCACCCTCTTCAATTGTCGGCGGTCTGTGCCAGTCAACAGACAATGTAGGCCAGTATGCTTTTGTGCTGTACGTGTCCCTTCACGTTTCCACTTCACTATCACATCGGTAACAATGGACCTAGGGATGTATAGGAATGTGGAAATCTCGTGTACAGACGTATGACACAAGTGACACCCAATCACCTGACCAAGTTCGAAGACCGTGAGTTCCGCGGAGGGCCCCATTCTGCTCTCTCACGATGTCTAATGACTATTAAGGTCGGTGATATGGAGTACCTGGCAGTAGGAGGCAGCACAATGCACCTAATATGAAAAACATATGTTTTTGGAGGTGTCCAGATACTTTTGATCACATAGTGTATCTTAATGGTCTTTCCGTGAGTTATAAATAGGAGGAGGCAATATATTTGTTGATTCGCCGACGAATGTACCCTCCCAGAACGTTATCAATTTTCTCTCTTGCAGTGTCTGCCACTGCAATTGATTGATCATCTCTGTGACGCTTTCGTGCTTACTATATGAATCTGTAACGAAGCGCGCTGCTCTTCTTTGGATCTTCTCTATCCCTTCTATTAGTCCGTTCTGCTACGGATCTCCTACTGACGAGCAATATTCAGGTATTAATCGAGCGAGCGTTTTGTAACCTATCTCGTTTTCTGACGGACTACATTTCCTGAGGGTCCTTCCCATGAATCTCAGTCTGGCATCTGCCTTACCCGCGATTGGTTTTATGGTTGTTCCATTTCAAATCACTCCATACGCATACTCCTAGATATTTTATAGAAGAAACTGCTTCCAGTGATTGTTCTGCAATTGTGTGATAATGCAATATGAGGTCTTCCAGTGTATGTATTCTCAGTACGTTCCATTTATTTATGTTGAGGGTCAGTTGCCACTCCCTGCACTAAGCGTCGATCCTCTGCAGGTCTTCCGCATTTCGCTGCAATTTTATAGTATCGCAAAATCTCCATATACAACAGCATCAGTCGCGAAAAGCCTCATGGAACCTCCAACGTTATCTACTAGGTCATTTCTACATATTGTGAAAAGTAATATCCTGTAACAGTCCTCTGGGACACGCCCAAAGTTACTTTTACATCTGATGACTGAGCTCCATTCACAATGATATACTGCGTTCTGTTTGCCAGAAACTCCTCTGTCCAATCACGTAGATAGTCTGATATTCCATACGCTCATATTTGTTCATTAGGTACCAGTGCGAAACATTATCGAATGCTTTCCAGAACTCAAGGAACACGGCATGTACCTGAGCGCCTGTATCTACCGATTTCTGGGTCTCGTGGACGAGCTAGCTTTCACACGATCGTTGATTTCGGAACCCATGTTAGTTCCTACAGGAGAGATTTTCGACCTCCAGAAATGTCATAACATGCGAGCATGAAACCTGTTCCAAAACTCTGCAACTGATCAACGCCAGAAACACGGGCTCATAGTTTTGTGTGTCTGTTCGACGATCCTTCTTGGAAATGGGAATGACCCACGCTTTTTTTCAGTCGTTAGGAACACTTCGCTCCTTCAAAGACCTACGATACAGTGCTGCTAAAAGAGTGGAAAGTTCTTTCGCATACTCTACGTAGAATCATATTAGTAGCCCGTTCGGACCAGTGGCCTTCCCTGTCTTGAAAGACTTTAGTTGCTTTTTTATCCCACGAGTTAACGGAGGCGCTGCAGAGTGATCTTACGCTATAAGCAGGTTTGGAAAAAGACGTTTAACACTCCGGCCGTGTCTGGACAGCTGGCTTCGATTCGTTTGCTGATTTAACGTAAGACTAAAACTTCTTAGGCTTTTCTGTAAAGTCAGAAGATAGAACTTTACATTCGAAATCGTTGAATACTTCATGCATGGCTTTCTTTACGCTAAATTCGGATTCGTTCAATTTTTGTTTATCTGTGAGGTTTTGACTACGTTTAAATTTGTAATGAAGCTCTCTTTGCTTCCGTAGCAGTTTTCTAACGTGGCTATCGAACCACGGTGGGTCTCTTTCATTCCTCACAACGTTTCTCGGCACATACCTGTCTAAAGTGTATTGTATAATGCTCTTGAACTTTGTCCATGGATACTCAACGTTTTTAGTGCTGGAGATGAAATTTTCGTTCTGACTTCTGAGGTAATCTGATATCTGTTTTTTGTCGCTCTTGCTAAGCAGGAAGACTTTCCTGCCTTTCTTTGTATTCCTATTTACAACGGTATTCGGTGATGGTGTAACAGCCATATGACCACTGATTCATTGTTCTACACTATCCGAGTCGAAAAGTTCGAGTCTGTTTGTCACCAGCAGGTCTAAGATGCTATTTTCACGAGCTGGTTCACTACTACCCATTCTAATCACCTGAGTCTCTCAGTCTATAGTTGGTAAGTTAAAATCTCCACCTAAAACTATAACATGACCAGGAAATTTACGCTAAATATTCTCCAAGTTTAGTATCTGATGACCATGTTTGTTCCACGTTTAACACTTGTCTTCATTCAGTTGTTTTGGCATTCGGAATCTGTAATAATCTCACTAGATATTATTGTATTTTTTATGGCTGTAGACAAGCGTCCACCCCTAGCGTTCAGCGTATCTTTGCCATAAACATTCCAATGGGAATTTAAAATTTCATTTCTGTTGGCACCTGGTTTCAGCCAGCTTTCTGTCCCTACTCTGTAGTACTACGTGGGCATTATTATTGTTTATAAGCGAAATTATTCTGCTACCTTTCAGTAGACGCTTCTCCAGTTCACTAATACTATATTAACACTTTTTTCTTCGATATTCTGTGGTACTCTGTTCAGAAGGTATCTTATTGGGCCTGTTGAGGGATTTCTCGATTCTAAAAGACCCGCATGTACACATCACACGTACTCCCCTGTCCTAGTAGCCGCTTCCTGCATGTAGTGCACGCCAGGCCTATTAAAGGGAATCCTACGATTCTCCATCCAATATTGGATGACGAGAAATTTGCATCAAATATCGTCGTAGAATGGTATGAGCCTCTGGTTTAGACCTGCTACTCTGCTCCAAACCAGAGGACCGTCATCGGTTCTGGGACACTATTGCAAAACAATAGCTCTGCTTCCACCCTGCTGTTGAGGCTAGCTGTCTTCACCAAATCGGTCAGCCACCTGTAGGACCCGAAGACGGCCTCTGAACCCAGGCAGTAGGTGTCATTCGAGTCTACATGAGCCAGAATTTGCAGCCAGATGTACCCAGTGAACTCAATCGCTGTCAGCAGAGCCTCTTCCACATCTCGGATGAGACCCTCGGCAAGCAAACAGAATGGACGGCCTTCCTTCCCGATCAGCCAGCTATTTTCCTGAGGGCCTCCGTCATCTGTCTAACATTGGAACTCCCAGTGACAAGCAGTCCCATCTTCTGTGTTCATCCGGATCTCTCAGGAATATCAGCAACAGTCCCAACATATGAGGCGTCTTGTGCCAGCTCAGACGTATTTTCTGCAGCAGGCAATACATCAAACCTATTTTTGAGAAGTGAGGGACAACCATGTAGCTGGTACACACTTTTGCCTTCGGCCCAGAGATTCGTGATCTTGCCACTGTTTGCCAGTTACCCTCAAGTAAGTGTCGACTGGCCGGACATGTACAGACGGCAGTACATAGTTTACGCAGCGGAACAAGAAGAAGAACTAATCATTTCGCTGAATGTTGTGCGCAGGAGAGCAAAAATAACGACTTGCTCCTCTCTCTCTCTCTCTCTCTCTCTCTCTCTTTCTCTCATTCAATGAGACGAACAGTAATGTACGCAGAAACAAGCTTCAGTACGGTGAGAATTCGGAAATTTTGCAGAAAGAGTCCTAGGAATCCAGAAGGGACACCTGACAAAAAGAGACAATCTTCAATAAAAATTTTCAGTTCGACACTGCTTTGAAACTACCTTCCTCTTTGTCTTGAAACGTTCAAATGATAATTTTGTTTGTGTCCCTAAAAGTACCATTATTGATTGTTGAAATTCCTGGTACCGTTTCCCTTATATGGGGACTATTTGAAACGTATCCATTTGTGTAGGTTCGGGTCCAAGGCACTGTCACATCCTGCAGTCATTTACCCTGGTGGGCCCTCGTTCACAAGTAATGAACATGAAAGACATTCCTGTGATCCACTAAATGACTAAAGCCGCTCTAACAATGACGATTATTGAAATCCCTCTGTAGTGGGTGCATAAGTTGTTCAACTGCTGTGCTGAAAGTACTGAATACAAGTCCTTCATGTGTGAAATTTTTTTGCATATTTATAGAAATGATGGTCATCATTATCATTCTGAATGATTTATCCATACTTACTGTTCAGCGTTACATTTGTTAATAAAAGTTCATAATTTTAATCAGTCTCTTTATTGCCACAATGTAACTTTTGCTTCTGGCTCTTTTTAGTTTCGAATTGTCTATGAGAACTGATACAGAATTAGTAGCAACAAGCACCTTTATTCAATATGAAACTCTCAATTTCGGTTTCACTTATGCTGTAAGCTTTCGTCACGCTCCTGTCTCAGTTTTTACTTTCATAGATGGGCAATATGCAGCAGGTGACAGCTGGTACGCCGACCACTTGGATTCAAAAATGGAGCACTATGGGACTCAACATCTTAGGTCATAAGACCCCTAGAACTTAGAACTACTTAAACCTAACCAACCTAAGGACATCACACACACCCATGCCCGAGGCAGGATTCGAACCTGCGACCGTAGCAGTCCCGCGGTTCCGGACTGCAGCGCCAGAACCGCACGGCCACCGCGGGACCACTTGGAGCATAAATTGACATGTGTGTGCAAGTGTGCTGCCAGCACATGCATGTCGAAAATACGACTTGTTTCCCCTATCACTGCCTGTCACCCCTCAGCTGCCCATGTAGTTGAAGGTGATGGTTGGAGCTTGCTTCCTCCACTCCCCCCACCCTCCTCAGAATTCGATCTTCTCGTAATGATCAGACTGTAGTCTCCGTCTACTTTACGTTTGGTGCATTTTAGGTCATAGATTACCGCATACGAAATACAAGGTCTTTCAAAAAGAATGACATGATTTCAAAACTCCATGTTTATTGATAAAACCATGCTACAAACATGGGATAAATTGCAAACATACTCACAAAATATTTAAATTTTAGCTATGCTCTTACAAATGCTCTATGTGTCAACCAACAGCAGTGTGAACAACATCTAGATGATAGCTAAATTCATTATAAACTTTACACAGTGTATCTGCTTTTACAGAAGTTATGGTGTCTGGTATTCTGTTTTTTCACTTCTTCTATGTTACGAGATGAAGGGGACATGAACACTCTTTCCTTCACATATCTCCACAAGAAAAAATCGCGTGGGGTCATATCTGGCGATGCTGGAAGCCAAGAATGCAGGGCGGCGTTTTGGTGTCTTGTGTACCCTCTCCAGCGTTGAGGGAGCGTCATTGAGAAACAGACGTACGTTGTTGTGCCAGTGTGGTAGAGCTCCATCCTGTTGGAAAATGAAGTCATCGGAGGCCTCCTGAAGTTCAAGCAAAAGCCAATTCTGCATCATTTAAAGATGGCTCATTCCAGTCACTGTGTTTTCCTTACATATAAGGAGCTATACGCCTTTTCATGACCCCATGCAATTTTTTTGTGGGAATATGTGAAGGAAAGTGTGTTCATCTCACATTTACCTCGTGACATAGAAGAAGTGAAGAATAGAATAACAGCCGCCATAACTTCTGTAAAAACGGATCCAGTGTATAAAGTTTATGACGAATTTAGCTATCACCTAGACGTTGTTCGTGCTGCTGATGATGGACGCACAGAGCATTTGTAACAGCACAGCTAAAACTTCCGCATTTTGAGAGTATTTTGTAATGCATTCCCCTGTTTGCAGTATGTTTTCATCTGTATATGTGGGGTTTAGAAATCAGGTAATTATTTTTAAAACACTCTGTGTAGCTAACGTACCAAAATTGTTTGGTCGTCCGCAAAGAGGTTGGCAGCTACGCACCACAAGCTAGTCTCTTGCTGCCTGTCATGGCCTGCTGTGTTGGGTGGGGAGCTGCCCTTTTTTTTCATTTTTATATGCTGCTGATACAAGGTGAAGCTGGAAATGAAAAGAGAAAGCTTACTGAAATGAAACGCCATCGAGATTCATCGGCTGATGATGCTGACTGAATGTTTTTTTTTCAGTTTATGCTCCCTGGTTTGAAGAAACTTTGTGACAGCTGTAAAAAGATCTGAAAGCTAAATTCCTATTATTTGTGAATGAGCAGATAAAAGACTCCGAAACTGACATGTCGGGATTTTCCGTATTGTCATGGGCTTCTTCCATTTCTTCAAATGCGCTAAAGAACTTGCCCCCCTTCTAACAGCCTTGTACCGCAAGTCTCTAGAGGAACGAAAGGTTCCAAATGATTGGAAAAGATCACACAAAGTTCCAGTTTTCAAGAAGGGTCGTCGAGCAGATGCGCAAAACTATAGGCCTGTATCTCTGACATCGATCTGTTGTAGAATTTTAGAACAGGTTTTTTGCTCCCGTATCATGTCATCTCTGGAAACCCAGAATCTACTCTGTAAGAATCAACATGAATTCCGGAAACAGCGATCGTGTGAGACCCAACTCGCTTTATTTGTTCATGAGACCCAAAAAATATTATATACAGGCTCCCAGGTAGATGCCATTTTCCTTGACTACCGGAAGGCGTCCGATACAGTTCCGTACTGTCGCCTGATAAAGTAAGAGCCTACGGAATATCAGACCAGCTGTGTGGCTGGATTGAAGAGTTTTTAGCAAACAGAACACAGCATGTTGTTCTCAATGGAGAGACGTCTACAGACGTTAAAGTAGCCTCTGGCGTGCCACAGGGGAGTGTTATGGGACTATTACTTTCCACAATATATATAAATGACCTAGTAGATATTGTCGGAAGTTCCATGCAACTTTTCGCGGATGATGCTGCAGTATACAGAGAAGTTGCAGCATTAGAAAATTGCAGCGAAATGCAGGAAGATTTGCAGCGGATAGGCACTTGGTGCAGGGAGTGGCAACTGACCCTTAACATAGACAAATGTAATGTGTTGCGAATACATAGAAAGAAAGATCCCTTATTGTACGATTATATGATAGCAGAACAAACACTGGTAGCAGTTACTTCTGTAAAATATCTGGGAGAACGCATGCGTAACGATTTGAAGTGGAATTATCACATAAAACTGTTGGTAAGGCGGGTGCCAGCTTGAGATTCATTAGAAAATGTAGTCCATCAACAAAGGAGGTGGCTTATAAAACACTCGTTCGACATATACTTGAGTATTGCTCATCAGTGTGGTATCCGTACCAGGTCGGGTTGACAGAGGAGATAGAGAAGATCCAAAGAAGAGTGGCGCGTTTCGTCACAGGGTTGATTGGTAAGAGTGATAGCGTTACGGAGATGTTTAGTAAACTCAAGTGGCAGACTCTGCAAGACAGGCGCTCTGCATCGCGGTGTAGCTTGCTGTCCAGGTTTCGAGATGGTGCGTTTCTGGATGAGGTATCGAATATATTGCTTCCCCCTACTTATACCTCCCGAGGAGATCACGAATGTAAAATTAGAGAGATTCGAACGCGCACGGAGGCTTTCCGGCAGTCGTTCTTCCCGCGAACCATACACGACTGGAACAGGAAAGGGAGGTAATGACAGTAAAGTGCCCTCCACCACACACCGTTGGGTGGCTTGCGGAGTATAACTGTAGATGTAGATGTACATTATCTATCCCACGCAGAGTTAACTACCTATTGGTAAATCATCGATGGTGACTGACCTCACTTCAGATCCAGGAACATTTCTTCTGAATGCTCCTCCAGCTGAATAATACACTACTTTGCGAAATTAAACAATTGTAGATACACTGTCCTAGCTTCATTAATTTGTAACCATTATTTAGATATACACTGAAGTGCCGAAGAAACTGGTACAGGCAATCGCATTCAAATACAGAGACAGCCGGCCGTTGTGGCCAAGCGGTTCTAGGCGCTTCAATCCGGAACTGCGCGACTGCTACGGTCGCAGGTTCGAATCCTGCCTCGGGCATGGATGTGTGTGACGTCCTTAGGTTAGTTTGGTTTAAGTAGTTCCAAGTTCTAGGGGACATGTAAACAGGCAGAATACGCTGCGGTCAGCAACGCCTATGTAAGACAGAAAGTGTCTGTCGCAGTTGTTGGGTCGGTTTCTGCTACTACATTGGTACGTTGTCAGGATTTAAGTGAGTTTGAACGTGGTGTTATAGTCGGCGCAAGAGCGATGGGACACAGCATCTCCGAGGTAACGATGCAGTGGGTATTTTCCCGAACGACCATTTCACGAGTGTACCCTGAATATGGGATATGGGACCATTGATGCGTCTAGATACGACTCTGACATATGATACGTACGTAAGCTTCCTGTCTTATCACCTGGATCCATTCATGTTCATTGTGCATTCCGGCGGACTTGGGCAATTCCAGCAAGTCAATGCGACACCCCACACGTCCACAAATACTACAGAGTGGCTCCAGGAACACTCTTCTGAGTTTAAACACTTCCGCTGGCCACCAAACTCCCCAGACATGAACATTATTGAGCATATCTGGGATGCCTTGCAAGCGTCTGTTCAGAAGAACTCTCCACCCCCTCGTAGTCTTACGGATTTGTGGACAGCCCTGCAGAATTCATGGAGTCAGATCCCTCCAGCACTACTTCAGACATTAGTCGAGTTCATGCCACGTCGTGTTGCTGCACCTATGTGTGCTCGCGGGGCCCTACACGATATTAGGCAGGTGTATCAGTTTCTTTGGCTCTTCAGTGTATACCACAATCAATAAAGTACCATACTAGGTATTTTTACTAAAAATAAACATTTAATAGGACCATTTTAACGTCACTTAAACACTTTCACCAACTTACTGTAATATGCAGCTTCTCACTGGGAGAAATAGCAAGTTGAAAATTGGTGTCCTCATTTGTCGTTGTAGGTGCTACTAGTTGCTCCGAAAAGTGGAAACCGTTTGGACTCATTCGACTGAATTCGTGGAATTTTGTGCTCGTGTAGAAGAAGCTCACAAGAAACCACAGCCGAACTGTACAGTATAGCACTGTACTGTATAGCACTGTACAGGTGCACTCAATACTTCCTCTTCTTTTTCAGTTTTCTGAGTTTTAAATAATGATAAGCCGCAATAACGTGCTCTTCAGAAGAGCTCATGACTGCAACTAATGCAGAAAAGTGATTCGTGCTGTACTGTTGCTTGTCGAACTGCAAGTCGTGTCACATATCGTATCGGATATTGTACTCGTATCACTCCAGTGGGAACACGAACATCGCATTGATAAGCGTCGGGTCGTGCGATCTTTACTGCAACGTGTTCTATTGCATATCGCATGGCCTCAGTGAGAACTGCACCTCAGCAACCAACTTAGTTCTTTAAATATACTGCCACTTTATCTCTGTCCAATGCACTAATTTTAGGTTCCAACTTTTCTTTTAGATGTAATTGTTGATCATATGTCGCAATATCACTCAAAAATACTTCAAGAAGGTTACTGTCTTTAGTTTCTTCGCCACTTGTGGATTTGCAGTCTGTAACATCGAGTGCTTTAATCGTTTCTCACCATATCCACTATCTGATTAAATGTATCTGGACACCCTGCAGAATACGGAATTGACCACAAGATGTCACAAGAGGCGGACCCGCAAGCCTAAAAGGAGGCGAGGAACATTGTGTTGTTAGTAGAGAAGTATAACAGCAGAATGGGTCGGTTAGGAGAGTTAGTTGACTTCAAATGTGAACTAGTCACTGGTTGTCACGTGAGTAACAGTCAGAGACATTTCAACCGTTGTAAGGCTGCCCAAGTCGACTGTCGATTATGTGATTGTGAAGTGGAAACACGAAGGGACAACCACAGGTGAACCAAGACCAGACAGACCCCATGTACTGGCAGTCAGGAACCGTCGAGCATTGTCGAGCGCTGTTGTTAGCGACCCTTGATGCGGTGTAAAGATTCCACTGAATAGTGGACGACTGGAAAATAATTATTTAGAACCACTAATCTCGCTATATCTTTGAAGTACAGAGGAGATAGTGTTGCACCAAGGCGGTGTATTTCGTGGGTAGGATTTGGTCAACAATAAGAGGACCTTATTGAAAAGAGCTCAATGCAGAAGGTATGAACAGAGTTTATGGCAGTGTGCGCTATGTACTGTCGAGGAACAGTTAAGAGACAATGACTTTATCAGCATGACGATGCAACCTGTTAATGGACAATAACAAAATGAACTGGTCTGCCCAGAGTACCGACCTGAACCCAATGGAACATCTGTGGGATGAGTTAGAACGTCGACTTTGCTCCAGACCATAGCATCCAACATCACTACCTCTACCTTTTCTGGTTTTGGGTCTCGAGGAAGAATGGGCTGCCATTTCTCCACAGACATTCGGACAGCTTGTTGAAAGTGTCCCCAACAGAGTTCAAGCTGTCATAAAGACGAGGATGGAGACACCCCATATTAATGTCCACTAATAGATGTCTGGGTGCTTTAGATCAGGCTTATAAATATTAATCTAGAAGTTCACATATGGCATAATCTTCACGTGTTTTCTGTTAATGGCTTCAATTGGTATCTGTTATATATCCCCATAGCAAACAAATGTTCACAGGGTATCCATCTTGTGCATGGCGACATGAGTCGTATATAATACTTTTTGGAGTCAAAGTTTGGTTAGAACGATGTCATTGTAAACATATACCAAAAATTAAAAGACAGTACTGGAAGTAAACAACGAATATTCATCATCAGTGTTCTCTCCTAGGGCAGGTCTTTACATGTAGCTCTCCATGCAGTCCTATCATTTGCTAATCTCTTCGTTTTCTCATAAATGTTTCCTATTCTTTTACTATCCACCATCTGGTGTCTTCTGCATCCTCTTCTTCTCCTTCCATTCACCGTTCCTTCCGTAGCATCCACCAGTAAACAGTATCTTCTCGTCCAGTGTCCAAACCCATAGTGTTTTCTCTTCCTGATTACCTTTACAATGTCTCTCTTTTCTCCCATTCTCCTCAACACCACCCTATTTCTCACATTGTCTATCCATTTTATCCTCTTCCAAATCCACATCCCAAATGCTTCTATTTTTCTTTCTTCCTCTTTCCTCAGTGCCCATGCCTCATCTCCATATAATTTCACACTCCATATGAAGCACTTCGCGAGTCTCTTCCTCAGGCACCTGTCTTATTAAATGTCTCCTTGGAAAATGCTATCGTGTTTTCACCTCCTTATTACATCTCATGCGTCCATAATAATGCTTGCCAAGCATTTGAAAGCGCTAACTTGTTCTATATCTTCCTTTCATAACTTTATAGTTGTTCTTACATATCTTGCACTTTTGCTTTTGTAATTTTCATATTTATTCTCATTCCGAATTTCTCACAGGTCTTATGTAATTTTTAACATTCTAGTCAAAGTTCTTTCGCTCTCTTCCAATAACACCATATCATCCGCAAATCGAATACATTATATCTTCCTACCACCAACCAGCACAATGCTGTCTTGTTTCATAAATTTCTGAGTAATATACTCCAGATATATTGGGTGATCAAAAAGTCAGTATAAATTTGAGAACTGAATAAATCATGGAATAATGTAGATAGAGAGGTACAAATTAACACACATGCTTGGAATGACATGGGGTTTTATTAGAACCAAAAAAGTACAGAAGTTCAAAAAATATCCAACAGATGATGCTTCATCTGATCAGAATAGCAATAATTAGCATAACAAAGTAAGACAAAGCAAAGATGATGTTCTTTACAGGAAATGCTCAATATGTCCACTATCATTCCTCAACAATAGCTGTAGTCGAGGAATAATGTTATGAACAGCACTGTAAAGCATGTCCAGATTTATGGTGAGGCATTAGTGTCAGATGTTGTCTTTCAGCATCCCTTTCAGGTAACCCCAAAGCCAATAATCGCACGGACTGAGGTCTCGGGACCTGGGAGGCCAACCATGACGAAAGTGGCGGCTGAGCACGTGATCATCACCAAACGACGCACACAAGAGATCTTTCACGCATCTAGCAATATTTTTTTTTTTTTTTTGTTCTGAGTTTACATCTTTGTGCCCTCTAATTGCTAGTCCTTGTCAGCATAGAAAAAATTGCACAGTAGTAAAAATTGTCTCAAGAGCTAAACGGCCTTTCTTCATAACACTCTCTAACTGTTCATTCAATTGGGAGGCCACACATCGGTTAGTGATAGAATTTAGTTTCAGGACACCTTCTTTATGAGTAAATGTATTTTCATGAAGATGGAATTTTTCCAAAGCCTTTTTCCAGTTAGAAAACCCTATGGAAGTAAATGCATCTTCTTTTTTGAAAAAAATTGTGATAGGTTTTTAGCATCTGCCCCTTTGCAGGTTTTGCAAAAACCTTTTTTGGTAGATGCTTCATATTCTAGCCATGTAAATTTGATCAACCAAGACTTCTGAAATGACCTTCCCTTACCGGGTTGTCCAGGTTTCGGCTGTGAACGGTTCTCACCTGAAGATTATGAAGCAATTGATGACACAATAATTGTTGGAGATTGACCTTCAGTATCATCAACTTACAAGCGCGCCTTTTTGGTAACAAATTTATCCATTGCAAACTTAATTCACAATGCACTAAGAAACTAAAGTAAACGAATTTCATAAATTCACTGTAGCTCCATTCATTGACATATGGTCACGACACACTACAGATACGTAGAAAAACTCATAAAGTTTTGTTCGGCTGAAGCCGCACTTCAGGTTTCTGCCGCCAGAGCGCTCGAGAGCGCAGGGAGACAAAATGGTGACAGGAGCCGAGAAAGCGTATGTCGTGCTTGAAATGCACTCACATCAGTCAGTCATAACAGTGCAACGACACTTCAGGACGACGTTCAACAAAGATCCACCAACTGTTAACTCCATTCGGTGATGGTATGTGCAGTTTAAAGCTTCTGGGTGCCTCTGTAAGGGGAAATCAACGGGTCGGCCTGCAGTGAGCGAAGAAACGGTTGAACGCGTGCGGGCAAGTTTCACGCGTAGCCCGCGGAAGTCGACGAATAAAGCAAGCAGGGAGCTAAACGTACCACAGCCGACGGTTTGGAAAATCTTACGGAAAAGGCTAAAGCAGAAGCCTTACCGTTTACAATTGCTACAAGCCCTGACACCCGATGACAAAGTCAAACGCTCTGAATTTTCGGCGCGGTTGCAACAGCTCATGGAAGAGGATGCGTTCGGTGTGAAACTTGTTTTCAGTGATGAAGCAACATTTTTTCTTAATGGTGAAGTGAACAGACACAATGTGCGAATCTGGGCGGTAGAGAATCCTACCGCATTCATGCAGCAAATTCGCAATTCACCAAAAGTTGACGTGTTTTGTGCAATCTCACGGTTTAAAGTTTACGGCCCCTTTTTCTTCTGCGAAAAAAACGTTACAGGACACGTGTATCTGGACATGCTGAAAAATTGGCTCATTCCACAACTAGAGACCGACAGCGCCGACTTCATCTTTCAATAGGATGGTGCTCCACTTCACTTCCATCACAATGTTCGGCATTTCTTAAACAGGAGATTGGAAAACCGATGGATCGGTCGTGGTGGAGATCATGATCAGCAATTCATGTCATGGCCTCCACGCTCTCCCAACTTAACCCCATGTGATTTCTTTCTGTGGGGTTATGTGAAAGATTCAGTGTTTAAACCTCCTCTACCAATAAACGTGCCAGAACTGCGAGCTTGCATCAACGATGCTTTCGAACTCAGTGATGGGGACATGCTTCGTCGAGTATGGGAGGAACTTGATTATCAGCTTGATGTCTGCTGAATCACTAAAGGGGCACATATCGAACATTTGTGAATGCCTAAAAAAACTTTTTGAGTTTTTGTATGTGTGTGCAAAGCATTGTGAAAATATCTCAAATAATAAAGTTATTGTAGAGCTGTGAAATCGCTTCAATCATTTGTAATAACACTGTATATCATACAATGACTATTAAAGTGCCACAAAAATATTGTTATCATACATTTAAGCTCAGCAGCCCAGTCTCATTGTTAATTTGATAGTTAATTCTCACTCATTAATTTTAGAAAGTAATTATTAGCTTACTGGAGATAAAATGTTAACTTCAGATGTACCGCAGGGAAGTGTACAATCGTGGTATCACGAGACAACCGAGAAGCTGCCAACACCAGCCATAGCGCTAAACGCTATAACCCTTCTCAAGTTTTGTAACGCCTTATACAATAGTATTGTTCGTAATTTTTACTACAGCTTTTCTGTATCATATTTGAAAGCCATATGTAATAATACTGTTTGTAACTTTGTTGTTCCTACCCTTGCAGGGCCAAAAATTCTGAAGATGGGTTTTACATAAGCCGAAACCGGTAAATAAACAAATATTTTTGCGATTTTGAATGTTCATTCTAACTTAAATATAGCATGAGGTCGCTGTTCTCCATAGACTATGTTGTCTAAATTTATGAACATATTCATCGCAATATTTAGGCCAAATCTATTAAAGAGCTATATTTAAGTCCTTCGTTATTTCATTTAATCTAATTCACTCTCATAAAATTATTTACAACAAGAATTACACTAAACAGCAGTGCTGTTATTGACAACATTTCTAGAGATATATCGAGATTACAAAACAAATTGTATAAACTTTTCATTTAAACTACACTGCCAGAGAAAAAAAATTGTGCACTTAGAAAGATGACTTCAATTTTGATCTGGTTAAGGCATATAGCACCTGGGGGATGGTACCCTTTAATAGGGAATACTCACGGCCAGAAGGCTCAGTGTGGTGCAAACGTGTTAAGCACGCAGGCAACCATGCCATGGATACACACTCATGCTTCCTACTGCCAAATGAACTGGTTTGAAAGGGCTCAGCCGGCTGGAGTGGCTGTGCGGTTCTAGGCGCTACAGTCTGGAGCCGAGCGACCGCTACATTCGCAGGTTCGAATCCTGCCTCAGGCATGGATGTGTGTGATGTCCGTAGGTTAGTTAGATTTAATTAGTTCTAAGTTGTAGGCGACTGATGACCTCAGCAGTTAAGTCGCATAGTGCTCAGAGCCATTTGAACCAATTTGAAAGGGCTCAAATTGCGGCCTTCTGAGTGGCAGGATGATCCATTCGGAGAATTGACACACAAGTTGGATGTGCTGAGTCATTTGTGGAATGATGCTGGTATCAGTGATAATGTGAAGATTGTCTCACCTGTAGATAAGGTTCTGAACATCTACACAGCAATGACACCTGGCAGGATTATCGTATTGTTGGGGCAGTGGTGATAAATCGTAGAGCTGACACAGCATGGATAAGAGGGCTTGTGTGCCCAGATGTTTCAACATGAACTGTTGCAAATTGGTTATTAGCAATGGGAGTATGGGCAAGCACACCCCTAGCCTATCTTCCACTCACACTGCTACATGGACGTGCACAGCTCGACTGGTGCCATCAGCGGATCTCTTGGAAGATGGAATTGCACGCTGTGGTCTTCAGTGGTGAAAGCAGATTCTGTCTGCACGCAAGTGATGGTCATTTGTGTGTATGATGTCGACCTGGTGAGCACTGTCTTGCAGACTGCGTTCTTCCAAGACACACTGGCCCCAGTCCTTGCCTTATGGTCTGCAGTGCTATAAGCTACAACTTTTGTTGTCCTTTTGTGTTTCTGGAGGGAATGCTAACCGGTGCTTGGTACATGTTGTCAGGCCAGTTCTCTCAGTGTTCTTGCAAGAGGAAGGTGATGTGTTGTTCCAACAGGATAATGCTCGCCCATACACTGCCAGTGAAACTCAATGCGGTCTGCAAGAAGTGCAGTAACTTCCCTGGCCAGCAAAATCTCTGGACTTGTCTCCAATTGAGCAAGTGTGGGATATGATGGAACGAGAAGTGACGTGTGTTACTAATCAACCAACAACTCTTACAGAACTATGTGAACAAGTCGAGCAGGCATATTTGCCATCTGTACAGTTGACTGGATGCCAGAGTCAGTGTCTGCGTTGCCATCAGTGGAGGCTACACCACTTACTAATATTGATGTTTCAGCATGAGTCAACATGCAGTACCTCAGAACCAATTGTGATATTAGTCTGCAAATGTAATCATTTTATGTACTCCATATGCACTGTTGCAGCAATAAATCTTCACTGAATTGGAAACATCTAAAATGCGGTACTAAGTTTTTTTCTGGTAATGTATAAGACTAATGAATGAAAAAGAAATTGAGGACTAATAAATGAAAAACGAATTTCATTAGCACATTGAAAAGATAGACACAACCCACTTGGCGTCAGTGAAATATGTAATACTTTCTGTAAAATAACCTACAGTTCCCAAGCAAAGCCTTTCAGAACAAATTTAATAAATTATAATGTCCATTTAAAAAAGTATTTGTGGAAACGTGGAGATCAGCTACTACTGCTGCTAATCATAACAGTTCATTCTCTATAGCAGATCTTCGTTAATAGTGGCTGAAATAGCCTGGTAAATCGCTCAGGTGTGGCAGTGTAGAGGCACCCGACTACAGCGATATTACCTGAGACGATTGCAGTGATCCGTGTGTGGGGCTAGCCCACATGCAACGGCCTGTCTGTCTGCCTTCGTGTCTGCTGCTTGAAATGGACCGCTATAGATCTCGTGCATCCACATGACACAGTCACAGTTTAATCAAAGTCCAAGACAATAAGTCACAAAACTCAATAAGTCGTGAAACACCCAGGTTTTTTTTTTGTGTAACCACTACTGCAGCGGTGCCGAGCAAGTAGTATGTATAATCACATTGCACAATTATTGCTAATTTATATATGAAGTGTAGAACAACGTTCAGGATGTGCAATCTCGATGTGTCTATATAAATTCTGTCAGTAACAGCTCTGCAGATTACTATAACTAGTGTTTCAATAATAGTTTGAGAGTTAGATTATAAGGAATAACAAAGAACTTAAGTATAAATGTTTAATTGATTTTCCCTAACGTTTAAATGAATATGTCCACTTAATATTATGGTTCCAGCACTGTTTAAAAGTTAAAAACTTGTAATAATAATGAATGCGGTTGTTTGATAAATAACTCAGAATCATCAGAAGGTATCCAGTCTACCGTGACTATACGGTGAACTTCCCATAAGTTCTACTTCTGCAGCACAAGCTTCAAAATACTAATCACTGCAAGATCGTGGAGTGTACGTTGTACAACTTCGTAATATAAATGTGAACTGCGGCCACAACTTCACTTCTCAGCGAGGTCTGTGGCTCCTGAATAACTATGAATTCTAAAGTTCTTTCTCGACGTGGGCAACGGGAAGTGAAACAAATCTGCACAACCACGCTTATTAACCACAGTGTAGAAATATTGCCACGCCTTATTTTAATAACGAAACAAATGAGGCGGCCATACTGCCCCATTTGCATGCGATTCGTCAAACTGCCTTGGATTTCCTTGCGATCAGCGACCGATGGCTGTGATTTGCAGGGCCTATGAGCCACATCACAGTCTTCATAACAGTCGCGATACTCACTGTGTAAAAGTTGTTACCTCTTGACAGATGGAGCGACACTAGCGCTCCAGGCGGCGAGTAAGGTGAACGTCAGACGCGTCGTAAGCATGATGTTTGTTTTGCATCCATTTCCTACGTAATTTACGAAATATTTTAGTTATTTTCTTGCGTCCAAGGATTTTTGTAGTATCAAAAGGCATATATGTTTCTAAAAATGATTCTATTAGCGTAAGTATGGACAAAAACCATGAACCGAGTGGCAAGCTACAACACATTTGTTGAGAAACACATGTGACGTTGGATGGAACTGCAGCTCACTACGTTGATATCAAAAGAATATAAATACACAGATTCACACGTAAGAAGCACAGACATGTATCTCTACATGCAAAAGCGATCGACAGCTCATTTATCGTTCTGTAGGCCTACTGTGTTTGTCATTGTCGCCTGCTGCCACAAGTCGCCTGTTGCCATTTTTATATTATTCTAAGTGGAACAAGCAACTGCCATATAGTGGGAGAAATATGTTGAAAACATTATAATGAGCTGATTACATTACATTTCACACAAAACCAAATATTTGAATAATTTTCAAACAATCTGTAAGTGGACAAGGTGCTAAAAAACTAATGTCATCACAGGAAGCAAGAAAAATTAAGTGACTAGCAACAGAAGTGAATGAAATACATACCAAAGAAATCAGCAGCCTAAATGAGCCTACTTCTTCAGTTTCTGATTTGCTTTCTTGTTGTTAGAAACTATGTGTTGATTCCAATAAATATCGGGATCCTACAGTCTTCAACATTCGTTTGTCCTTGTTCACTTGATCCTTATGATACAGTTTCTGTCGCTGACTGTAGGCACTTTCCTTGTCCCGTAATAGTTTTGCTCGAAGTCTAGCGATCTGCACATTCTGACACTTCACACGCTTTTGTAAGACACTAATAACTGCATTTAATCTAACCACTTCATCGTCAAAGCAGGTCTGTGTTGACGATTCACACGAATCTGGCACTGACACATGGAGAGTTGAACTGGCTGCTTCTGTGTCATAGGACTGTTTTACAACTTTAGATGGATTGTCGAGTCTTTGTGGCAGTTTCCTTTTCATCGTCAGCTGAGGTGGCTTATTTGGGATGGCAAACAGTGTGGGTACTGCATTCCACACGAGTTTATTATTGTCTGCGTTAATGAACTGGTTTTGTTCGAAATGTCGCGAACAAAACATAATATTATTACGCAGGTAAAATGGGACTTTTTTCATAAGGTCTCCTCGTCTGCTATCAACTAGCCATTTTCTGCTCCTAAAACGAAACAGCAATCATTAATACGCATGTAGTTTGCAAGTGAATCCTGACGATACAGTTTAGTAACATGATGGTATATACCTCTCAGGATCCTTAGAACCTAAAAAAAGACAGCTTGGTGGCTTCTTCCTGTTGTTACTGCAATTTATTGCGCTACAAACGCTCCCGCTTGTAAAAAAAACATTGTAGAAATCAAAATAAACAACCACTATTCGCTTTCACGATCGCGCCGAACTCACAGTTTAACTTACTGGCGGCTTGGGGCACTGCTGGCGCGGTAGGCAACAGAATCAAGGCGAAGTGTCGCGACTGTTACGTTAAGACTGTTAAGTTTTTGCGTTGGCGACACTGGTATAACAATACACAGGTGGTGCGTGACGTTTTTAAACGTAGTGGAAATGTCAAAATTGTCAGTTTAGTGTAATATCGTGAAGCTTATTGAATTGAAAGTTCCTCTGCGCCTTATTAATTTAAATCCTGTTTCTGCGGAGGAAAAACAAACTGTTTTCTCCCCAACTACAGTACATCTTAGTACTGTTCTTATCGGCAGGCGCATATTTCCATCGGCCAATCGTTATGAATAAAGTGTAATTAGCATTACAAATATTTTTTGTTCTGTTTTTATCAGAATACATAGAATAAATGAGCACATTTGGTGGTCGTATGCAAGAAATTCCTGACGTATCTGTGGATAATTTTGAAAATGAAAATCTGCGATCAACAGCTTTTTTCCTTAGTCATGCGCATACGGGTATATACATCTATATATTCTGGATAAACGTGGACATAAGACTTGCTGTAGGCTGCTGGTAACATTCTTCCCCTAATTTCAGATCACATGAGGGGCTTACATGAAGTTGCTTTCTACGAGCGGCTACAAACTGCAGAAAGGGAAGGTTATAATGTTTATTTATATTGCACGGATATTACACGTGTTTACTTAATGAATATGAGTGGTAAGAAACTTAATAAGTATATAAAAGTGCTGCAGCTGGGACCATCCTTAATAGATGTTCCATTCTCAGAAAACCCTCATGATAGTAGAACCCTAGCTGTCACCTGCATACCTGCTGGACATTGCCCAGGCTCTGTAATGTGAGTATAAGATGACGACCTTATGTATAAATCACATATGAAACACACGGAACATGAATTATGCATTTACTTTAGCATTTGTGTGTTGACAATAGTGTACATAATTAATGGATTAATTTGTTTTGGGTTTGCAAGGAATTGTGATTTTTGAAGTGTTGCAGCAAATGTCCACCTTACATATTGACACCATGGTACTGCTTGATGTCTATGTGGATTGAGATAAAGTCAGCAACCGAATGAACATTTACCTACAGCTCTCTGCATATATAATTTCTCATAGGTGATTCACTTAAAAAAAAAAAATTAATGGCACTCTCCAGGGTAATTTTATCTTCTATAAAAAAAAAGTTGAGACCAAACTTGCAGCAATAGAGAAAGTTTTAGTTCTTGGAGAGAGGACTGAATGACAGTGTGTTACTTTCCTTTGGTGCAAAGATTATAACTTTCTTACAATGAATGTGATTTAGTCCATAACATTTTTGCAGTGTAAATAGGTAACACACATGTGTATGTGTGTGTTCTTTTGTTAGTCAGCTCTGGGCGAGGATATTGTATGAAAGCTTGGCAACGATTTGTTTTGTATGTGCCTGCTGACTGTTCAGTACCTCAATTACATTATGTGTGGTTAGCCTCACTCCTTCCATGCATCAGTGCAGTCAGTTGTGTAGCAGTACTAGTTTTCTAAAACCAGAACTGTCAGACTTAACAGCTGGCCAGTACTTACTTTTAGGATGTGAAAGTCTTAGTACTGTAAACTGACACACACAGAAATACAAGGAACTAGCTTAGCCTTTGCAACTATCAGTTCTTTACTTCGGGATAAACAAGGAATAGGTTGGGTAAGGACAGAAAGGAGAAGCAGGTCACACAGATATCAGGATCAGAGGAACCCATCTGCTGTGAGGACAAGGGGTAGAGATTTGAAGGGGGAGGTGTCAGAGAATAAGAGGTTAAAAAGTAGTACTGATCCAGCTTAAACCTAGAGATGATAGAGTAAAGGGTGAAAAGTAAAAGTTACATTAAAGGGAAGAGGAATAAAGTGAATTATGCAATTAAGAACTGAACATATCCAAAGTGTGATATTGTAGATAAGTTCAGTTCAACTTATGCATGTAATTTTTTTTCGCTGGTATGAGGTTGACCAAATTCCATATACATCACACATTGTAAAATTTAAGTCTGTACAAATTTGCAAACATAATGTTACAGTGAGGTTTGGACAGGGACTCAAACCTGTCAAAGGTCTCAACTTCAGGTTGTAGACTGGTGCACAGTTTTAATCTGCCAGGTAGTTTCAAATTGCTGTACGCTCCATTACAGAGGAAAATTCTTTCTGGAATCATGTGGCAATGTCAAAAGGCGGTATGTAAAGTGTTTTGTCTAATAAACAAGATGTGTAGGTCTGATCACTATTATGTAGTACACTTGTTCAATCGAAAGAGAAATTTATTGCTTTTACACAAGGATAACAAGTTAGAAATAAATCCTGGTTATAACAATGAGCTACAATATGTTTGCTTCTGTTGGCTGCTTGCCACTGTCTTCAGCATGTAGCTGTCTGGCACACCAGCTCCAAACAGTGCGATGGTGTGTGAAAAATCTGAGTGCTGACCTAACAAAACAACACTCGTAGAGCTGGAGTGTGCACTATGAGCACAAATCTTGACCAGCCCTTCATTAAACAAATTCCACCTTGCACATGTTAACCAACAGCACATGCTTCATCAGTGCTGCAAGAAATGTGAAAGCAGATGTACAGATAGTATCTCCCCCCCCCCATTTCTCTCTCTCTCTCTCTCTCTCTCTCTCTCTCTCTCTCTTTCTTTCTTTCTTTCTTTCTTTCTTTCTTTCTTTCTTTCTCAGCACTTGCATCACCAACATAGGATATCACATTCGAAGCACTAAAACTTGTAATATCAATTTAAATAATGGAAGAACGCTTCTTCCATACTAATATTAACACTTTTATACTGTTCGTTACCATAGCAGTGATGCATTTCGAGCTTGTTTAACAAGTTAGCAATTATACAGCAGCAAACATTTTTTGTTTATTAATGTGGCATTACTTGCTTATTGTTAGTGTCCTTCTGATCACCACAGTGATGGTATAAATAGTTTATAAAAACATGTTCCCTTTAAGATATGAAACTACCAAATGAGTCATTGGTACTTCACCAGTCACTCCCACTCTCCACTCGCTGACCATGACCAAGATGGAGTGCAAGCTGTGTGTCCAAAGTCAAGTTCCAGTCTGTTGTCCATGTGTATGTCTCTCACTGGGCATCCTGTTGGTGTGTTGCCATAAATATGAACATTTGCACAGAATTCAACTGATAGCCTCTGTCCTGATTTATTATTAGGGTTATTCAAAAAGAAATGAGCTGGAGGGTGTAAAACTGCTGAAGGGATCGCAGTGTCATTGCTTGTGGAAGAAGGGGTGCTCCCTATAGGAATGCTCAGACCCCAAACTCACCACTAGAGGGATGTGGGCACACACCCATGTGTGAAAATAGACGGACGGAGACTTCTAAAGAAAAGGAAAGGGATGCAGTGCATTTCCTCAAAGCGGAAGGGATGTGGTCAATGGAAATTCATCAAAGAATGACAGAAATGTACAGGGAGTACTGAATGTCCATTGCAATTCTGCTGCTCAAACTGACCCCTGGGGCAATGGCTGCCCCCATAATTGGTCAGTCTTCAATAATGAGGACGATGTGGTGTGCCGTTGGCTAATGACACCTTTACTTCTTTGAATCACTTGTCCCATACTTTAGGCCTTGCAACAAACCTGCACTGCTGTTTGTACACTTTTGCCATTATTTCATGAATTTCCATTTGACAAACTCCTTCCCCTGTCAGGAAACACACTTCATCTCTTTGGATGATCGATGTGTGCATGTGCTCGCACTGATGTCATGTGGTTGTGCACCAGTGGCCAACTAGCAGCGAGTTTGTGGCCTTAGTACTCTTATGAGGAACACACCTTCTTCTGTAGTCAATGGCATTGCGAACCCAGCAGCAGTTTTCATTTTACACCCCCACCTCATTTTTTTTTTTGAATGACCCTAATAGGTCACCATTTTTTCAAACAAATTCAGTGGTAGTCACCTGGCTCCTACTGCTCACTTGTGGGTGTTCCAGCTTTTATGGTGGATGGTAGACAGTAATGGATTTTAAAAAGAATCATTAGCTTATCATGAAATTTGACATTAAGTTATTGTTATGTGTTTTAACTTGCCATAACTCTGCTTTATAAAGTTAAGTTACGTCTCTACTTTATAAATCACTATACTGTGGAAATTGTGGACGGTTAGAAAATTTTACTGCTTACAGAGTTACAGAAGTGGATGGTAGGTGGAAAAGGCTGACTACCCCTGCTCTAATACATTGTTCCAAAGGGGCTTTGTTGTGCATGTCACTTGAGTCACTGTGAATTTGAATGCATGGCTTGTGTCTGGGTTTACTAAGTAATAGGTGGAGTCATGAACAATCACAGTCAAGTTTAGGCTTGCTCTAAAAAATGGTTCAAATGGCTCTGAGCACTATGGGACTTAACATCTGTGGTCATCAGCCCCCTAGAACTTAGAACTACTTAAATCTAACTAACCTAAGGACATCACACACATCCATGCCCGAGGCAGGATTCGAACCTGCGACCGTAGCAGTCACGCAGTTCCGGACTGAGCGCCTAGAACTGCGAGACCACTGCGGCCGGCTAGGCTTGCTCTGTTCACCTGATGTCACATATGCTCCAACAGCCAATGAGCATTCAGTAGTGTTCTAGGTGCTCTGCTGTGCGTTATTTAGTGAATTTTTACTCAGTTTGTTTTGAGTTGTCCACTGATGATGGTGGTAAGTGGCAAATTCTGCATAAGCAAGCCAGAGGCATAATTTGCAGGATACGCACTTCCTTCAAGCACAAAGCCTCTCTATGCACATACCACGACTATCACTTGGAACTGGAAACACGGCAATCACTGTCAGTGCCTGAACCAGCACTGACCGCCATTGTACATGAATTGGACTATGCATCTTCTGTGCATCATATTTGTAACAGATCAGTAATGGGACATGTGTTGATGGGATTACAAATAAAATACACTTTTTGTGTGAAAATATGGCTACACTATAGCTATATACGTAACTGTATTTTTACTGTGATCTTAACATGCAATCAAATCATACAAGAAATTCATCAGTTGAGTAAGTGGCATTGTCAAGCAGAAATTGTGTCAATTTATTTTTAAAACTATTTTCAGTCTACCAGAAACCTTGACACAGATGAAGTGGTCAAATATTTTTATGGTTGATACTTTGCACGTATCTGTGCAAGAGTCAAGTAAAGTTTTAGACAGTGTTTCTCATGTTTCCAATTTGTGACCGGTTCTTCATAACAAATTCTGGAAGATAGTAAGTGTGTTCGTGTGCACGCAAGACAATAACAAATGGAAGCAGACAAAGTAAACCAACTTTCTAATGCTTTCATCATCATAATTGGCAATTACACATAGAGCAAATATTACTGAACTCAAGTGTTAGAGATGATCGATGTTATATGATTTGCAATTCAAGTTGTGATCCTCAAATCAACCATTTAATAATTTTATGGCTATTTCATTTATTCTACATTTACATTTATACTCCGCAAGCCACCCAACGGTGTGTGGCGGAGGGCACTTTACGTGCCACTCTCATTACCTCCCTTTTCCGTTCCAGTCATGTATGGTTCGTAGGAAGAACGACTGTCTGAAAGCCTCCGTGCATGCTCGAATCTCTCTAATTTTACATTCATGATCTCCTCGGGAGGTATAAGTAGGGGGAAACAATATATTCGATACCTCATCCAGAAACGCACCCTCTCGAAACCTGGCGAGCAAGCTACACTGCGATGCAGAGCATCTCTCTTGCAGAGTCTGCCACTTGAGTTTGCTAAACATCTCCGTAACGCCATCACGGTTACCAAATAATCCTGTGACGAAACGCGCTGCTCTTCTTTGGATCTTCTCTATCTCCTCCGTCAACCCGATCTGGTATGGATCCCACACTGATGAGCAGTACTCAAGTATAGGTCCATATGGTGTAGCATCTTTACTGGTCATTATGCTTGCATCATCAGCTCAGAGTTAAAATGAGACGGAAGGTCATTTATACACTAATGAGTCAAAACATCATTGGTCCACTGTTGAAATGCTGCAGCAGCATTTCTTCATAGTATGGATTCAACAAGTCGCCAGTAGGTGACACGGGATGTGTATGCATAAGTCACGCAATTTCTGTAAATTACGGGCCGGTGGTTTGTGGTTGCAGAGCTGGTGCCCAATATCTTCCCCAGTTTGTTCCATTGGGTTCATATCAAGCAAATTGGTGTAGCCAAGACATCAGTATGAGTCCACTATCATGCTGCTCAGATCACTGTAGCATGATTCTGGTCTTGTGACATGGACAGTTATCCTGCAGGAAGATACCGTCACTGTCAGGAGTGACATAAACTAGAAGGGATGCAGATTATCTGCAATAATTTTCCCATAGTCCACAGCAGTCGTGGTGCCTTCAGTTACTACCACAGATCTCATGAAAGTCCAGTTGAATGTATCCCATTGCATAATACTGGCCCCACTGTCCTGCGTACAGTGCGTGTTCCTGGATGGTAGTGTATCCAACAGGACTATCCTATTTGGTGTAATGAAAACAGTAATCCATCCATGAGGTATGTTTCCATTGATCCCCAGTCAAATTGTGATGATCCTGCACCCACTGCAATCAATTAATGATGTCATTGGGTCACTGTTGGCGTACGTAGCGTCATCTGCTGGAAAGCCCCGTGTTTGGGTGTGTCCATACAGGAGACAGCCCATCTAAACACTGCAGTAAGGGGAACTACCTCTGTGGCTGTCCTTCCATCAGAGATAGATGTCTAGTAATTTGTAGCAACAATATGGGCATCTGGTACCCTTCTATAGGGCTGTGTTGAAGTTGTTGCCAAGATCATACTGGAACCAAATGTAAACAAAATGTCCAACAATGTTCTTTTATGCTGGCAAAAATAAGCAAGACGAACAGTGGTTAATCTTCTAGAAGACTTAATCTATCATTGCCACTTACCACTATTGTTGATTAGGAAAATGATGCCATCATTCCTCTGAGTAACATGGACCACACACTGCCTCTGGTAGCTGCCAATTTCCATTGAAGCAGTGATAAGTATACATTCTGGATGGTTCATATATGTATCCTCACCCCGAGTCCCTTATGGAACCATGTACAATCAAAACTGTGTGTTTTTTTTTAAATTTTTTATTTATTTATTTATTTTTTATTAGCCAGAACTTTTTTTGAAGTTTGTCAGAATAACGCAGACTGCCTACTAGAAGAGGGGCATGGGTATGAATGTATTGGACACCATATGTAGGATGAGGATTAGACAATATTGTAGAAAATTCTGACTGACTTCTCAAACACAAGTTGTTGCTGCTGGAATATGAGGATATGACATAGCAATACACTCCTAGCACAAGACTCAGATTCACAAAATATTCATAGTCAATAACCTAATATCTCTATTAGAAATGTAATTCACAGTAAAACTCAAGATTGAAAAAAAAAAAAAAAAAAATTTTATTACAAAAAAAAAATTCTGATTTATACTTCAGCCTCAGCTGCACATTTTAAAATTAATAACATGTTTCGATCTCTCTAGATTAACCTCAGATGTACGTAGTTGTGTCTGCAACCCATTGTCTCTGTGTCAGAAACTTATATCAGAGTACTGTACTCCTATATGAGGTTCTGACAAATACGTGACAGGTTCCCAGAATGAGATTTTCACTCTGCAGCGGAGTGTGCGCTGATATGAAACTTCCTGGCAGATTAAAACTGTGTGCCCGACCGAGACTCGAACTCGGGACCTTTGCCTTTCACGGGCAAGTGCTCTACCATCTGAGCTACCGAAGCACGACTCACGCTCGGTACTCACAGCATTACTTCTGCCAGTATCACGTGACAGGTTCTTGATACAACTGCATTGATCAGAAGACAATCCAGAAAGATTAAAACATGTCGTAAATTTAAAAATGTGTGACTGAGACTGACGAATAAATGAGAATTTTTTTCAAATATTATTACAGTTATTCTTTCACAGTGAATCATTCATTCATTGGGAGAAAGAAAAGAGCAATAGTTTATGAATGTCCTGATTATTACCATCAATATGTATTTGACTCTAGGTGTTACATACAGGTTTCCCTTCACATGTGCATTCCCATTTTACCATGTTTGCATGATGTATACTTCTGCTTGGCATTTTGAAGTAGTATCTTCAGCTCTAGCTGAATATTGAAGAAATGATTTAATAAAATTTTATGGTGTAATAGTATTTCATTATTGAATTTTATGTCAAAAGAATGTATGTTAATGTTCTTTATAATTGATTAGAACAAAATTTGTTCATGTAAACAATGTGTTTCAATAGTTCAACATCTATTACTATACCTGCATAATTTTTATAATTATTTGTTACAGGTTTTTATTTGAAACGGACAAATTTAGTGTCCTGTATACTGGAGATTTTCGAATTTTACCTGAAGATATTTGCAAGTTCACATCTTTAAGAAATGGACAATCCATAAAGAAGATCCACACTCTATATCTTGATACAACTTTTCTAGATAGAGCTTACTATTATTTTCCTTCTCGTGCAGAGAGTGCCTCCACAGTGTGCAACAGAATTCAGGAGTGGCTTCAGTTAAGCCCTAACCACATGGTTGTGATTGATTTACCAGGTATGTTGAACTTTTTTTTTTTTTTTTTTTTTGAATGATGACAGTTTGCTACACTGGCTACCATTTTTAGTGGGTGTGGACCCTATTGCAATAAAAATATGTTGGACTTACTGAACACACAAACTAGTTATAAACTAGTTACCAGACTCATCATACTCAGATTTTACAAACTTGATTCATGGAGCATTGAGATAACTACCACTGTATCAGAAAATTTTGTGCTCTACATTTGTAAAAGTTGCAATAATTTAGACATGCAAACATACCTGTTCGCTGCATGAAACGGGAAAATACCTGGAAGCTTAAAATTGTGTTTCACACTAATACAGGAGCAGAGTCCTTTGCTGTTGGAATATTGGGTCCAGGTTTGAGTTCCAGCCTGTCACACTGTTTTTGTCTGCCAAGAAATTTCACTACAGTTCATACCCTGATGCAGATTGAAATTTTTATTGTAGAGCTTTATAATTATCACTCTCATAGACAGCATGCTTAAGTAATACCTTGCAATTCTTGTAATCTAATCAAGCTTTGTGTGTTCACACCTCTATGTAATGTACCTCGGAGCATTGTCGAACATCATCACTTTAGTGACCTGTGTGTTATGGTGCAGGGAGGCATAATGTTGTATGGTTATACAGACCTCCAAATGTTTGAACATGGTACTCACCCGTTAATGTTACTGTGACACTTGACTCCTTTCCTGTGTGTCTCTTTTCAGGAGTGCATTCAGCCACAACTTCAGTTTTGTGGACGACAATGCACAGTTGCATCAAACTGTGTTGCTGAAGAAGTGCTTAGAATGTTAGGATATTTAGTGAATGGATTGGCCTGCCCATTCCCTCAATTTAAATCCCATCAAACACATGTGGGGTTGGGGAGGAATATTGCAGCTAATCCACTTGCACCAATGACTGACCAACACCTTTTGACCCCAATGGTGGAGGAATGGAATGCCCTTCCATGAAAGTCTGTTACTGTTCTTGTGGCTAACATGGGTGTATGTTGTAGACCACACATTGCTGTCTGTGGCGATCTCACACCCTATGAAGAACCATGTCTGACCATTTGTAATGCCCAGGAGCTATCATAAATTGTGGTGACTTCAGTGTGGTTATTATCTGTACATAAAAGTGTCATTTCTGTTTGTCTCATTGCATATTTCTTCCGGTTACCTTCTATGCTACATGTAGTAGTTCTTTGTATGTATGGTAAAAGTTTCATTGAGCTATGGCACTTGGCAGTGAAACATCTTGCAAAAGCTTCTTTCTACCTTAAGTTTTGCACACCTCTTTAATATGTAAATGTGTAATGGAGATAAGACAGAACACAACTGCTTCAACTCTGATGCTTCAGCATAATCCTACATTGTTAAAAGTTCTTCCTGGGGGGAAGAATAATAGTAGGGGTTAAAGAATACAAAGCAGATCAAATATTCAGAATCTATAAAAGCATACCAGGCTATCAAAGCACCATCGTTTACATAACTGAGAGGGCATACATCAAAGTGAAGTCCTCGAAGGTGTTCTTTAAGGTTTGGAAACATGAAAATCGGATGGGGCCAAGCTGGGACTGTGTGGAGGATGATAGATGACAGTGAACCCAAGGCGTCAGATTGTTGCAAATATCGCAGCGCTCAAGTAGGGTCTGGCATTGTCATGCTGAAGGAGAGGGTGCTCCATGTGTGGACAAACTCTTCAAATATGAAACTTGATTATGGCATGCTTTTTCCTACACACTGACATAGTTACATTACACACAACCATGTTACATGCTACAATTCGGAGCCCTCTAGCAGCAGGGGGCTGCAAATATGTAGACATGAATAATGAAGATGAAGAAGTAGAATGTTAATGACATCCATTTCATTTAAAATGCTTTAAGAGTTTTCACATAAAAAAAACCAGTGGCATTACTTTTTCAGCATGCCCTCGTGTTTTTGGAACTCTGAGTAAGGGTAAATGAAAAATAACATCTTCAGTATGCTCAACCAGCTGAGGAAAGTATTCAAAACTGCGTAATATTTTGTGATATGTCACCTGCAGTTTATAAACCAGCTACAGACTGCAAAAACTCTCCATAACTGAAGCAGCTATATCCTTACAGAAAATGTCACCAGGAAAACATCTGCAGAGAAACAGAGAAGAAATATCAAGGAAACAGAGTTGAGTAGAGTACGCCAGAAACCTCTGAAGAGGTTGATGCCATAGTGTAAATTGAAATTTCTTAGAGTAATAATTCTAATTCCATTTTTTTTCTGTGTAGATTTCATTTCTCCTTCTCAAGGGAAAAGAATGGTAAAGAACAAACGTAGCTGGTGCATGGCTCCCATACTGCATAGCAACCAGGAAGTATTTGTAACACATGTGGATGAATTAAAACATTTTGTACATCTTATACCCCTACATTTGTATCTGCTTGAAACACATGCTCACATACTGTTTACTGGAGTTACAGCCAGCACTGAAGGGATGGCCTCAGTCATGTCTGAGCCAGAGGTAGAAGTCCATCTACGCATGATACATACCACTCCACTCCTGTCCTTCTTAACAGGAACTGAAGCAGCTACTGTAAAAGAGCACATTCTATTTATTATACACTTTGTAATGTCTTACTGCCACTCAAAAAAGCATAGGGTAGAGGGGTTCTCATATTGCACCTCTTCTCTACCATTCTTGTTCATAGAAGAATCTTCCAGCCCTGTAGGCCCGGGGGTAAGAATAGGCCCAAGGTATTCCTGCCTGTCGTAAGACGTGACTAAAAGGAGTTTCACACCTTTCAGCCTTTATGTGATGGTCCCTTGTAGGGTTTGACCTGCATTATTCAAAATTTTCCCGAAGAGCGAGCCAATTGGGGAAGGGCATCATACATAGTGCATCATGTCCATCGTGCAGTGAGATCTTTCACCCACTTTCTCGCCGTGGCATTGCCATCCTGCTCATCCTCCATCTCTTGAGCCAGGACACCTTCCTGTGTGTGTTTTCCACCACCCACTATGCAGTGTTGTCTTCTGCACCAACAAGGACCATGGAATTCTTTGCACCTCATATACAGCACGGTAGCCAGTCCTTTGTGGTGTGGCCACCATGTACGCTGTTGGTTGTAGCCCCCTGACTGCACAGGGATCGCTCTGCTGATACCTGCTCTGTTAACTCCCCACGTATGCCAAGGAGTAGATGCCCATCACCCTGGGGCTTCGGGACTCTGGCAATGGCCATCCTACCAGGTGGCCTTTGCTGTGGCTGGATGGTGCCCATGGTGAGGGCTCCTGGTCGGAGTGGGTGGCATCAGGGTGGATGACGCATGATGAAGCGTACCATGTCATCACTTGCTGGTGATCAAACACCACCAGTCTGTAAATGTTCCAAGTCTTAGTACAATGCAAGGAAGTATGATCCTAAATTGTTCCTCTCCCTGACCACACCATGGGAGGAATGCCAGACTAAGGATGGCAGCGATCCTTATTCAACCCGTTACCTTGTGTATGTACGAGAGCTGATGGGGACTCTTTTGTCTCGGTGGAGCCTCAGTTTTTTTTGGAACATTTACAGGACAAGTTTGGGTGGAGGGCTTGTCTAAAATGCGGTCAGGGTCAGTCTTGATAAAAACAGCATCCTGTGCCCCAGTCACGACCATTACTCGCTTGTGACAAGCTGGGGGATGTTTCCATCACAATCACACCTCATAAGAGCTTAAATATGGCCCAGGGTATTATATTCCACAGGGACCTTCTTTTGCAGTCTAATGATGAGCTGCGCGCCAACATAGAGCAATGAGCAGTTGATTTCATCCAATGCGTCCATCAGGGTCCGAGGGATAATCAGGTTGACACCGGTGCCTTCATCTTGGCCTTAGAGGATGACACATTAGCTGAGAAGGTCAAGGTGATGGTCTATCGCTGTGATGTCAAGCCACAGATCCCTCCCCCAATGGGGTGCTTTAAGTGCTGGAAGTTCAGCCATATGTCGTCACACAGTACTTCCAGCATCACAAGTCGAGACTGTGGACGTCCATCCCATCCGAATACTCCACATGCCCCGCCTCCCATCTGCCAACTGCAGAGAGCATCATTCCTCTTGCTCACCAGACTGCAGGATTTTACAGCAAGAAAGAAAATCGTGGAAAACGAGACCCTGGACCGACTGACCTAAACTGAGGCCAATAGGAAATTCGAGTGCATACATCCTGTGGCTATGACCACCTTTTATGCTGCAGTTATAAGAACAGTTGTAGCTCCATCAGTTCCGCGAGTTCCAGTCGGCTTTCAGAGCTGGAAGACTACACCTGCCCCGTTGGTGGTGCACTTCCCTCCCTGTTGCTCCCGCTCCATCTACCTCGGGAGCACTGTCTCACAACTATCGGGGACACCAGTCCCCACTTATCAGCCGGAGAAGCATAAGTCTTCTTCGGCTCCTCTTGCTAGGAAGGGGTCCCTTGGATCACTCCATTCCCAGGTTTCTGCTAGTGGGAAAGATGACACCCACCAGTGGCTGAAGTGCCCAAAAGTAGCTGGTTGTAGGGCTTCACGATTATCCTCAGTCCTGGAGACTGAATCAGTGAAGCTCTCCCAGCCAGGGAAACCCAAGGATCAGTGAGAGAAATCCAGAAAGGAGACCCCCAAGCCAAGGGAAATGCAGTGGCATCCACATCACCGCTGCCTACAGGCTTTGCGTCTGAGGATGAGGTGAAGATTCTGGCATCCGCTGAGGACCTAGATCTCGCCAGACCCTCAGATACAATGGATATAGCCTGTTCAGGAAATAAGTTGGTGGCAGCAGGTGACCCTGAGGCGTAGACTTCCTCATTGAGTATTTCATGCCTTCCCAGTCTGAAGATCATGTCATCCTCTAGTGGAATTGTGGCAGTTTTTTCCACCACCTGGCTGCACTACGGCAATTGTTAAGCTTTACACCTGCTTTCTGCATTGCCCTCTAGGAAACCTGGTTCCCGGCAGTATGGACCCCTGCCCTTCGCAGCTACAGGGGATGTTACAAGAAACGTAGTGAATATAATAGTGTCAGGTATAGTTTGCGTTTATGTCCTGAACTTCGTACGTAGTGAACCTGTGCCCCTTCAAACTCCTCTTGAAGCTGTGGCTGTCAGGATACGTATGACACAGGAAATAACTATCTGCAACATATATCTCCCTCCAGATAGTGCGGTATCCCTAAACGTATTGGCTGCACTGGTTGATCAACTCCCTAAACCTTTCTTACTTTTGGGAGATTCTAACACCCATAACCCCTTGTGGGGTAGCACTATGCTTACGGGCCGTGACAGAGATGTCAAAAATTTACTGTCCCAACATGACCTCTGCCTCTTAAATACTGGGGCTGCTACACAGTTGAGTGTGGCTCATGGTAGTTACTCGGCCATTAATTTATCAATTTTCCGCCCAGGACTCCTCTCGTCTATCCACTGGAGAGCACATGATGACCTGTGTGGTAGTGAGCACTTCCCCACCTTCCTGTCACTCCCTCGGCATCATGCCCACAGACGCCTACGCAGAAGGGCTTTAAACAAAGCAGACTGGGTAGCCTTCACCTCCCCTGTCACCATTGAATCTCCCCCATATGGTGCCTTCGATGTTGTGATTGAACAGGTCATTACAACGATAATTTCTGCAATGGAAAATTCAATCCCTCATTATATAGGGTGCCCCAGGTGAAAGACAGTCCCTTGGTGGTCGCCGGAAGTTGCTGAGGCAATTAAAGAGGGTCGGAGAGCTCAACAGTGACATAAGCGGCACCCTTCCCTAGAGCACCTAATAGCCTTTAAGTGGCTCCGTGCCCGTGTTCGCTTGCCTATAAAACGATGGAAACTGGAGTGTTGGGAGAGGTACGTGTCAACCATTGGGTGCCATACATCGCCTTCCCAAGTCTGGAAGAAGATGAGACATCTTTTTGAGTATCCGACCCCATCAGGTGTCCCTGGCTTTAACATCAATGGTGTGCTCTCTACCAACCCAGATGTGATTGCCGAGCACTTTGCTGAGCACTATGCTCGAACCTCTGTGTCGGTGAACTACTCCATAGCCTTTCACACCCTCAAAAGGTGGATGGAAAGGAAAGTCCTCTCGTTCGCTACATGCCACAGTGAACCCTATAACACCGCATTTACAGAGTGGTAGCTCCTCAGCGCCCTTGCTCATTGCTCCGACACAGCTCCTGAGCCAGATTGGGTCCGCAGTCAGATGATTAAACATCTCTCGTCTTATTACAAGCGATATCTCCTAATCATCTTTAACCGGATCTGGTGCGATGGTGTCTTTCCATTGTGATGGCGGGAGAGCACCATCATTCTGGTGCTAAAACCTGGTAAAAAATTTGCTTGATGTGGATAGCTATTGGCCCAGCAGCCTCACCAACGTTCTGTCAGCTGCTGGAACGCATGGTGTGTCGGCGGTTGGGTTGGATCATGGAGTCATGTGGCCTACTGGCTCCATGTTAGGGCGGCTTCCAGCAGGGTCACCCTACTAGTGATAATCTTGTGTTCCTCGATTCTACCATCCGAACAGCCTTTCCCAGGCGACAACATCTGGTTACAGTCGTTTTTGACTTACGTAAAGCATACGACACAGCCTGGCAAAATCATATCCTTGCCACAGTGTATGAGTGGGGTCTCTGGGAACCGCTCCTGATTTTTATCCAAGACTTCCTGTCGCTCCATACTTTTTGTGTCCAAGTTGTTGCTTCCCATAGGTGCGCCCCCCCCCCCCCCCCCCCCCCTCGCTGTACTCAGGAGAATGGTGTTCCGCAGATTTCTGTATTGAGTGCATCTCTATTTTTAGTGGCCATCAACGGCCTAGCAGCAGCTGTGGGGCCGTCAGTCTCCCCTTCTCTGTATGAGGATGACTTCTGCATTTCATATTGCTCCTCCAGTACTGGTGTTGCTGAGTGGCGCCTACACGGAGGCATTCACAAGGTGCAGCCATGGGCTCTAGCCTACTGCTTTGAGTTTTCAGCTGTAAAGTCGTGTGTCATGCACTTCTGTCGGTGCCATGCTGTTCATCCGTACCATTCATCCTGAACCTGAATTTTATCTTAATGATGATCCACTCACTGTAGTGGAGACATATCAATTCTTAGGACTGGTTTTCAACGCCCGATTGACTTGGCTGCCTCACCTTCGTCAGCTCAAGTGGGAGTGCTGTCAGCACCTCAATGCTCTCCACTGCCAGAGCAACACCAACTGCGGTGCAGATTGTTCTACACTGCAGCAACTCTACAGAGCCCTTGTTCAATCCCGCCTTGACTATCTGAGTCTGGTTCACGGTTTGGTGGTGCCCTCAGCGCTGCGTTTCCTCGACCCAGTGCATCACTGTGGCGTTCGCCTAGCGACGGGAGCTTTTAGAACGAGTCTGGTGACCAGTGTCCTGGTGGAGGCCGGAGTCCCTCCATTGTGGATCCGATGTGCACAAGTGCTTACTAGTTATGTTGCACACATTCGTAGTTCCCCTGTGCATCCGAATTACCATCTCCTTTTCCCACCTGTGGCAGTTCATCTCCCACATTGGCAGCCCAGGTCAGGGCTCACGATTGCGGTTCGTGTCCGATCCCTTCTCTCCGAAGTGGAGTCCTTCCCTTTTCCACCTCTACTTGAGGTCCATTCATGTACACCTCCATGGTGCCTGGACCTTTTGCATGGCCTGAAGGACTCTGTTAACCCCGCTGCTCTCTGCTGTCACTTCCTCTCGGTTCTTGACGTGTTCCGGGGCTCTGAAGTTGTTTACACTGATGGCTCTATGGCTGATGGTAATGTTGGCTTTGTCTATGTCCACAGAGGCCATATTGAACAGCATTCCTTGCCCGCTGGCTGCAGTGTATTTAGTGCAGAGCTTGTGGCCATATCTTGTGCACTTCAGTACATCCGTTCACGTTCTGGTGAGTCGTTTCTTCTCTGTTCTGAGTCCCTGAGCAGCGTACAAGCTATCGACCAGTGCTACCATCACCATCCTTTGGTAGCAAACATCCAGGAGTCCATCACTGTTCTGGAATGGTCAAGTCGTTCAGTGGTTTTTGTGTGGACCGCAGGACACATTGGAATCCCAGGCAACAAACTTGCTGACAGGCTGGCCAAACAGGCTACATGGAAACTGCTCCTGGAGATGGGCATCTCTGAAACTGACTTGCATATTGTTTTACACCACAAGGTTTTTTGGCTTTGGGAGACGGAGTGGCATAACAGTATGCACAACAAACTGCTTGTCATTAAGGAGACTGTGAATGTGTGGAAGTCTTCCCTGCAGGCTTCTCGCAGGGAATCAGTTGTCCTTTGTCAACTCCACATTGGCCATACGTGGCTCAGACATGGTTACCTCCTCCACCGCGAGAACCCACCTCAGTGTCTCTGTGGCTCCCAACTGACAGTCGCCCACCTCTTGCTGGACTGCCCACTTTTAGACACTCTGAGATAGACTTTTAACTTTCCCAGCACGCTACCTTCGGTGTTGGGTGACAATGCCTCAACAGGAGCCTTACTTTTACGTTTTATTTGTGAGGGCAGGTTTTATCATTTGATCTGAGTTTTAGTGCATGTCCTTTGTCCCTCTGTGTCCTCCACCCTAGGGCTTTTGGGGTGGAGGTTTTAATGTGTTGCAGGGTGGCTGGCTTCTCCTTTCTTATTCTCATTGTCAGCCGGCCATGGTAATCTGCTTTCTTGTTTTTAATCTCCTCTCCCTGTTTCTTATATGTGTCTGTGGTTTTTTTGTCCTGTTTTGTCCATTGCAGTGTTTGTTGTTCTACTGTCATTCTTCTGGTTCTTCCTTTCTCCAGTTTTTGTGCCGTACGTTTTCTTTGTTTCCTTCTTTCCCTTGGGTAATTGTTCTAATGGGGGGAACAAGGGGCCGATGACCTCGCAGTTTGGTCCCTTCCCCCCCCCCCCCCCTCCCCCCGGGCCCCCTTTTAAACCAACCAACCAACCAACCATCCGTAGAAGATTTTAATGCATAGGTTGTTGGCTCTGCTTTCATCTGCATGAAGGACTGAGTTGTTGAGAGCCTCATGTAATCACAGGTGCTATGACTTCAGAACAGTAAGTAATGAGCACTGCATTAGGGTGATTTTCTGGCATTGACCTTAGCTCCTTCCAGCCTTGCAGTCGCTGCCTTGTGGAAACTGTTTGGTGGTTTGATTCTCAATGAATACTTCATCCGGATAGAGCAGTCCTTGAAAAGAAACTGCTAAAATTGATGCTTATTAGAATGGATTATGCTGTTAAGCTGACTGAATATTTTTGAACTCCAAAACAGTTATCAGTATCTCTTTGCAAGTGTCATTGACCATTCCATTGAAGTGCCTATCCCAAAGTCCGTGAACAGTTTGGTAATTTGATGAAATGATGAGTGCCACTCTGCAGTTGGAGTCATATATATGAGACTGAATGTTCAAATATAGATAACCTTCCAACCCCTTGGGTCACTGGCACAAATGACTGACAAAAAATCTGAGAGATGGAAAAATGGCCATGATATTTCTGCACCTATGAAATTATTCAGTTTCAGAAATGTATCAAAGCACTTGGGAGCATTTCTGGCAGATATGGCAGCTTGCAATGTCGGAACATTTCAGTTTTCAGTTACTGTTACCATGAACCAAAATAGAGCTTCGCATAATTGTAATTTTGTGATGGAAATGATTATATGGTATTTCCATTCAGTCACCAAGGAGTACAATTGCCCATAATCCATATTGGAGCTGGAGTCAGTATTAGTTGAGATTTGGGGCACTGTCCCCTGGACAACTTGTTGGAAAAGGCAGTCTTGAACTTCCTCATCTTCGTGACACCAGGAAAGGACCATTCATTGCCCAGTAGTTTAATGTTGTCTTCACAAGTTGCATAGGAAAAACTCTGGAGTGAATGACCAAGTAGTGCTAACTCTTGGTTTTAGATCTGGGATCCCTATCCATTTTCAACATGGATTCAGGAGATGTTGCTCTGCTCTTGATGATTTAACCAGCCAGGAGTTGGTAACACAAGATGCTTTCTTAAGCAGACATCTTACATGTGTTCTCCAAGATCTTGAAAATGATGTGTGTCCTGTGTGATCTTGAAAATGCCTCTGACACTGCCGAGGGGATAAGATAATTGGATGTATTAAAAAAATAAAACCTTCCCCTCTTCTTATTGCCCTTTTTGCCAGGAAATTGTTTCAAAGATTGAGCAGTTGATACCTCATGGAAAATAAATGCACAAGGAATAGTCTCTCTTCAAGGAAATCTTAGCTATAGCAAATAGTAATGTATAATCTGCTATATACCTCATAAGGTGGCATAGTGGTTAATAGGCTGGACTAACATTCAGAATGATTCAGGATTAAATCCCTGTCCAGTCATAAATATTTCCTTAAATAAACTAGGGTGCTTGACAGAATGGTTATTTTGAAATGGATGTATTCAGTTTCCTTCCCCATTCTTATACTCCATCTGTAACATCCTCATCATTGACTGGATATAAAATCTTGATTTTATCCCTATCCTTTCTTTCATTTTTTGTATAGTCTTCAGTTCAGTGCTTGTTGTCTGTTAGTGATTTTCTTATTTTCTGCTCTATATCTACATAGTGTTGTAAAATGCTTGAGCATTTATAAGTTGGGGCAAATTCCCAGGAAACATGCCTCGGAAAATGCCCAAAATTCATAAACGACTCTGCATTTATGCATTTTACAGATTGATTGGAAAATGGCACTTATAAAAAATTTTAAGGTGATATTTTGTATTGGAGGTGTTTTGCAACACTTGTTCTGTAGTGTTTGGGTAACCAAGTTGCTGCTTGAGAGTTAGAGAAGGGTTATTAGGAGAAATAAATGGGACTGTAAACATAACTATACATTTTTAATGATGCCAATTGTTGGGGTAAAGCATAATAAAAAAGAAAACAAAACTCAAATTTAAAAGTATTTCTTGAAATAAAGTACAGTTTATATTAAGTAGGTAGTAGTTTTACTTATACTATACTACCACAAAAAACAGAGTAAAAAAGTTTATCCATAATGATTTTCCTTAGGGATGAATCATGTGCCGATTCCAATTCCATGATTCCAAGAATCGCTGATTCTCCAAGAATGGACTAGTATCAGAATTGAGTGATTCCAGTGTCATAGGCATCAATGCTTTGTTATTAAGTCCTTTTTTATGTTGGTGTTCTCATTGTATCTTCACAACAGTGCAGTCATACCAAAGTAGATAAAGAAAGGAGCAGAATAGAAAACTATAGTCTCTCAAATGTCGCTACAAATGACAGTAAACCATTTTTTCCCACTGAAAACAGTTTAACATTTAGAAATACGAGGGCAGTTCAATAAGTAATGCAACACATTTTTTTCTCGGCCAATTTTGGTTGAAAAAACCGGAAATTTCTTGTGGAATATTTTCAGACATTCCCGCTTCGTCTCGTATAGTTTCATTGACTTCCGACAGGTGGCAGCGCTGTACAGAGCTGTTAAAATGGCATCTGTAACGGATGTGCGTTGCAAACAACGGGCAGTGATCGAGTTTCTTTTGGCGGAAAACCAGGGCATCTCAGATATTCATAGGCGCTTGCAGAATGTCTACGGTGATCTGGCAGTGGACAAAAGCACGGTGAGTCGTTGGGCAAAGCGTGTGTCATCATTGCCGCAAGGTCAAGCAAGACTGTCTGATCTCCCGCGTGCGGGCCAGCCGTGCACAGCTGTGACTCCTGCAATGGCGGAGCGTGCGAACACACTCGTTCGAGATGATCGGCGGATCACCATCAAACAACTCAGTGCTCAACTTGACATCTCTGTTGGTAGTGCTGTCACAATTGTTCACCAGTTGGGATATTCAAAGGTTTGTTCCCGCTGGGTCCCTCGTTGTCTAACCGAACACCATAAAGAGCAAAGGAGAACCATCTGTGTGGAATTGCTTGCTCGTCATGTGGCTGAGGGTGACAATTTCTTGTCAAAGATTGTTACAAGCGATGAAACATGGGTTCATCACTTCGAACCTGAAACAAAACGGCAATCAATGGAGTGGCGCCACACCCACCCCCCTACCAAGAAAAAGTTTAAAGCCATACCCTCAGCCGGTAAAGTCATGGTTACAGTCTTCTGTTCGATGTCCTTCTGCATGGTCAAACGATCAACCCTGAAGTGTATTGTGCTACTCTTCAGAAATTGAAGAAACGACTTCAGCGTGTTCGTAGGCACAAAAATCTGAACGAACTTCTCCTTCTTCATGACAACGCAAGACCTCACACAAGTCTTCGCACCCGAGAGGAGCTCACAAAACTTCAGTGGACTGTTCCTCATGCACCCTACAGCCCCGATCTCGCACCGTCGGATTTCCATATGTTTGGCCCAATGAAGGACGCAATCCGTGGGAGGCACTACGCGGATGATGAAGAAGTTATTGATGCAGTACGACGTTGGTTCCGACATCGGCCAGTGGAATGGTACCGTGCAGGCATACAGGCCCCCATTTCAAGGTGGCGTAAGGCCGTAGCATTGAATGGAGATTACGTTGAAAAATAGTGTTGTGTAGCTAAAAGATTGGGGAATAACCTGGTGTATTTCAATGCTGAATAAAACAACCCCTGTTTCAGAGAAAAAATGTGTTGCATTACTTATTGAACTGCCCTCATAAATTCATTATCAAGAAACACATGTCAGCCGTTTAATACACATGGTAATAATTTTGTTATCAATAAGCATTCTGTAGTAATATTCAGAGATTTGACACAGATTATAAAGTGTGTTACATCCCTCATTTTAATTGGTAAATTATACATTCTAGCAGTAAAAATTTTGAAAAGTAGTTTTTTTTATATAAATGCCCGGATTTTGGGCATTTTAAATGGCTGTGGACAAATTCCCAGGCAAATGTTCATTTATGAATGTCCTGCCCACTAGGCATTTGTCCTGCACACATCACTATATCTGCACCTGAAATGACTGTTCCTCAATTACAAGTCACTAATGTGGCAGTTGGAGCAGTAGCAGACCAAACTTGTTTTAAATTTTCAAGAGACAAAACATGGTGTGTGAATTTGTGCACCATGACATTAGCCTGACTTGAGGTGCTATTAGAACCAGATTTATATTCAATCCATTTGCTGAAGCTGGTCAGCCACATTTTATTTGGACCAAGCGAGATGGTGCAGTGGTTAGCACACTGGAATTTGGGAGGACAACTGTTCAGACCTGTGTCCAGCCATCCTGATTTGTTTTCCGTGATTTCCCTAAATTGCTTCAGGCAAATGCTGGGATGGTTCCTTTGAAAGAGCACTGCTGACTTCCTCCCCATCTTTCTCTAATCTGATGGGACCAATGACCTTGCTATTTGGTCCCCTCCCCCCAATCAATCAACCAACCAACAAATTTTATTTATGGATTCTTCCATCACTTCGTGATAGAACATTTCCATATTGAGGGCTGAATAACACTTAAGCGGTGCAGTGTCCAGTGCAACTGTTCACAACAAGTACCAAAAAAATGTAATTTTGTGATTATGTGTATTCTACATAATTCTAAACGTTGTCATACATGGTACTGACAAATCATAAAATGTGATTTATTATGTTAAATAACAGTTTTACAGAACAAAAGTCAAAAGACCTGTTTGACAATTCCAAAGACAATACCACAACTAAAGATCGTATGTAAGTGCGTTGTATCTTAGTTCAGAATGTTTGGTTCGTAAGAACACTAGCTTGTTGTAAACAATAGCCAGTAGTTATCTGAAGATGGCCTAATAAGCCATTAGTTCATACAAATAAAAATCAGTAGAACAAAAAACCACCTAAGTGTTACTCAACCCTCAACCATTAAATTTATTTGGCTGCAGCTCATCATGGAGCATCTTAAATAGGTTTCATATTATTCCTTGTGTACCAGTGACTCTTCGCAAACGGCCCATAAGCAGTAATGCTCTTTGGGATCTACACAGAACAGGACCAAGCAGACGGTATCACTGTTCTAAACTGTGGGCTTAATCCTCCTATTCCCTGACTGATAAGGGAGTCCAAAATTATTATAGATACCGATTTACAGAAAGAACTGTACTCAAATTATGTTTGAAAACATTTTCCAATAATCAAACCCAAAAAATTAGCCACCCTGAAGAAGAGACACACTAATCTTAATCTATAATCTGCAAGTCACCTTGTGGTGTGTGATGGAGTATACTTCAGCTAACACTTTCATTTCCCACAATCTCTGTTCCCTTCAGGAATGGTATGTCTGATGAATAACTGCTTATAACCTTTTGTATGAGCTCTAATTTGCTTTATTTTCCTGTTGTGGTAATTATGTGAGATGCATGGGATAAAGTTATATGTTGCTCAACTTTATTGAAACATAAGCTCTCAGAATTTCTGTGATATTTACGAGGTGGAATCCAAAATTTTCGGGATTGGTGCTGCCATCTGGAAAGTAGGAGTAGTAGATCTTTGCACCGCTAGGTGGTGAGAGCTGCATATCTGATGAGTCGGTGTATGGAGTGGCATTCATCTGGGAGGATGTGTTGCGTGTCCACAGTGACTTCCGTAATACTCTGTGTTTGGTGTGTTGTGATTTTACAGTGGATCTGCGATCAGAACAGCGCATCTCATGATCCGACCTTCTCGTCACGGATTATCACTGGCAGTGAGAGTTGGATTTACAGTTATGACCCAGAGACAAAGCAACAATCGTCCCAGTGGAAGAGCCTGGGCTCTCCAAGACCCAAACAAGCGAGACAAGTGAAGAGCAAAGTGAAGAGCACAAGTATCATTTTCTTTGATACCAAGGGAATTGTGCACAAAGAATTCATTCCACCCAACCAAACAGTGAATTCCGCGTACTACTGTGACATTTTGTGACGGCTCCATGAAAACGTACGATGCTGATGACCCGAACTTTAGCATCAAGGGAACTGGCTGCTGCATCATGACAACTCGCCCTGTCGCACGTCCTTGCTCACCAGAACCTTTTCGACAAAAAAAAAAAAAACATGGCGGTTGTACCCCACCCTCCGTACTCGCCAGATTTGGCACCTTGCGACTTCGCGCTATTCCCAAAACTGAAACTCAAGTTGAAAGGCTGTCGGTTCGACACTTAAGAGAGAATTCAAGAAGCAATGCTGGTGGTGATAAACACCCTCAAAGAACAGGACTTCCAGAAAATGTTTGACCAGTGGCAGAAGTGCTGGGACCAGTGTGTATGTGCAGATGGGAACTACTTCGAGGGTGATGGTGACCATTAGTCTAAAGGTAAGGTTTTCAACAGATGGCAGCACCAGTCTGGAAAATTTTGGATAGCACCTCGTAATGCCTCTTCTGTAGTGTCTGCAGAGTTAGTATAGCTTCTCCATAATGTCGTCACACTTACTAAATGATTCCATGAAGAAATGTGCTGTCATGATGCGCGAGTATAAAATGTGTTCCATAATTTTGCTGCAGATTGATATCAGTGATATGGACCTGTAAGTGTGTGTGTCTCTCTCGACCCTTCATGAAAATTGGGCTTACCTGCACTTTAATACATAATACACTTCATTGTTGTAACAACGTATGACAAACTGATGCTAGAAGAGAAGAAAGTTCTTATGCATAGCCTTTCTAAAATGTCATATACATCTGATCTGGTCCAGATGCCTTTCCAGTTTTGAGTGATTTTAGTTGATTTTCTAATCTGTGATCACTTAACTCCTTGTTTGCCATTTTGGAGTTATGCGATCATTGAATAAGAGTACTGAATTACCATCTTCCATGGTGAAACAATTGCGGAACACCAAATTTAGTATTTCAGCCTTCTCTTCTATTTTGGAACTAGCGAGGTCACCAAGTGACTGAAAACATGATTTTGATCTGCTTACTGACTTTACATAAGACCAAAACTTATTAGAATTTCCAGTAAGATCAGATGGCATAATTTTACTTTCCAATTCTTTGAAAGCTTCTTACAACGCTCTCCTTCTGCTTATTTTACTTGGGTAATACCATCTAGCTTTGAAACAGGCCTCAATTCAGTAGAAAAGAAAGCCCGCATGTGTCTTCAGGTAAGCATTATCGAGTTAGCCATCCATTGATACGTCGAATCAATGCAACTACTAAATTGTATGGGATGTTGGCTACTTGGTCCTACCCTGTGTTCCAAATAGTCTCAAACATTTTCTGTGGGTTTAAGACTGGGTTCTTTAATGGGCCACTCAAGGTGCAATAGTGAGCCTGAGTGTTCATCAAACCAGGAATGGGTGTGTCCTGCCCTGTGAAGCTGGCTGTTGTCATCTCGGATAACAGAAGTGTCCACAACATACTGATCGTAAAGTACAGAAGAATAGGGTAACAGCTGGTCATCAGTAACATTTAATTAAACATCCTAGTTGATATTCAGAGTAACCAGTATGACTGGGCCCAAGTTGTGGGATGAAAATCAGCCCCAAATCATTGCAAAACTACCTCTGACCAGCATTTTCCACACCCTCTGAGATACTTGCACAAATGGGCAACACTGTAGATTGTGGCGGTTGCTGGAGGAAGTCTTGTCTTCTGTTTGGGCTTTTATGGTATATATACACCCGTGGTCTAGCTGTAAGCCACCTATTGTTTGAATTCCATGCCTGGTGGGAAACCACTTAGTGCCTAAATTTTTGTAGTGTCTTTCATCTGAATGATTAAGTCCTGAATGGAATTGTAGCTTAGATGCAAAGTATTTCATTTTCTGACACACCCGTAATAACAGTTCTGTGAAAGACTTCTCAGCAGACTACTTTTGGAAACCACATGCACCAGAGCTCTCTGGGACCCATTTGCTGACATGTGGTAATTGTGGTGTAAAGTGTTTTACTGTCATTGTTTGATATTTTATTGTAAATGTACACAATAAACTGTGTGCAGTGCATGCTCCATAACAATGCAAGCACACTGCACATTTTGCGGTCCAAGTAAGGTCTCATGGAGAAATTAATGCTGACCAAAAGAGATTTTTTAAGGTATTAAATTAGATTTAAACCAACAGAACTGCCCATTCTTTTCAGCTACCCAGAATGGAAGGATATTGTTAATACTGGTGTCAGCAAACTTCTACAAGGGTGCCTAATATCTGTTACACAGATTTAGCATGGAGAAACTTTATTAACTTCATAGTTACTCCCATGACTTATGGGTCCTATGTGACAAACAAAACTCAAATTTGTACTGTTGATGGTAAAGTCAAAGCTCTTCAGAAGTGTCCACATAGTGAAACAGCTTTGTATTTGCAAAGCAGGCATCTATGACCATTAAAACAACCTACTGAGTTAAGATTGTGAGAGGACTGAATGTGTTAAGGTTTTCTGCAGATTTTGTTAATGAATTTCTTGTAGCATTTTGTTTCTCCATTAAATAAAGTGGAAAATAAGAACCTAGAGTGCACTGGTCCCTCACACAGCTCTTGTATCACAACACATGTGCGGAACTATTGAGCTAACAAGGCCCTATAGGCAGCTGCTCTTTCTCAATGCAATATTGCTCACTGAGCCTCATAACGCAACATTAAAGATAAGAACAATTGTTACTTCAGTCAACTGTGGCACTTCTGGAGTCCAAAAATTAAATTTCATCTCTCATTGCCTCATCTTACATGAGGGTTATGAAGCATAAGTCATCAAAGTGGAAAGAGAATGTGAAGTGAATTTAGTGGAACAATTCAGGGCCACGCATGAACATAATGGGCTGTTGCAGAGTTGCCAAATATTTGCAGTGATGTTGCAAATTCTTAGCTGTGCTAGGAGCAGCTATGTAGTGAAATGCTTGTCCTGCTCATCTTATATGGGCTCTCGAAGGGGTGGAGTGCATGAATTTTATTTTTATGAAGCATAATCTCCAGATACTTTTTAACATCTCCTCTCTGTCTGTCTATTTAAGGCATTCAATTAAATTTACTCTAGAATTCCTCATTCTTTAAGCTTTTGGTGTAAAAGGTGGTGTTATATAATTTCAGTGTAGAGATAGTGAAGCTAGTGATATTAATTTATGCTCATGCAGCATATGAAATTTTGACATATGTAATTTTCCATCACAATTACAATTTCCCCAAAATGTGAACTAATAACACTTACTTTGATAGTTTACAATAAAAGCTTATTTCAGTGGAATAAAAAGTAATTGGAAACCAACATTGCTCCACATATCACGAAACAGTAAGATATCAAAATAGCAAACATTTTGCTCCTTGAAATCGACTCTGTGTGTGTGTGTGTGTGTGTGTGTTTGTGTGTGTGTGTGTGTGTGTGTGTAGAGTGTTTTGGCGTGTACAAATACTTATCACACACTTTTATTTGGCCCCTGAACGGAGGATGCTGGGAGTGCAAGCTTGTGATGGGCTTATAGCACATTGGCTGCTTAGACAACCCCTGCCTCCTTTTCCTGGAGCAGCCAGCTTACAGTGTATAAAAGAAATGAACTGTAATGGATTAATGCATCACAGAAGTAACATGAAACTTTATTCATTTTTAGAAATAATATCAATCACTACGCACAACGATGCATATGGATCAACACTGTATTCGCAATGGGTACTTATTGTTGTCATGAACAATACTGTGACATAGCTAAGGTTGGCAACAAGCATAAACATTCCTGAACTACACGAAGTCAGCTGACCTCCACTCGTCACAGAGGGTCCAAGTAAAAGCGTGCGTTCATACATTTTTCACCTTTAGATCTATACGTATAATGCATACTAACTAGACTGTTGATTGATTTCATAATGTTCCCCTCTTGTCTGATACCCAAATGATAAAAAGAATCCAAATCCATCTCACTTATGGTTCCTTCAAATTTTTCCTACAACTTTTTTTATCTGTTGTTGCTTCTTATTCATAAAGCAGACCAATATGCCTGCTCCCACAAGGTATTGGATTAAGGTTAATAGAAGACTTACAAATTGTATTCGATATTGACTGTCACAATTGAGACACGCACTTCATTACCCAGAATTTCCATGTTAGTTTACATTGCTGTATAAATAAAAGCAAGAACAAACCCTAATTTATCCATTGGCATAACTCATTCAAACAGCATAAAAAAAAACAACCTTAGGAAATATTGTCTTCCATTTACAGTTTTAACTCTATAACCAGCAGCTGAGTCAATGGTAAAGCATTGTTGTGGTCACAAATTGTGCAGGGTGCTTTCATTGCTATAAAACATGAGCTGCAAGGTATTCACATGGTTTTTACACCACAGTCACTCATTCTGACTTTATGAAAACATTTGAATTCCTTAGGAAAAACTGCATGAAGAATCACTTTTAAAAGGAAAAGAAATGAGGTATAAAGCATTATTAATAACACTAAATGATGTAGTGAGGTATTCTGATTGGATCACAAATTATAAAATTAATTTTGAGTGATACTCATGCCTTTGTTAGCGTAATAAAATACTTATTATATTGAAATGTCTTATTTGTCTCCAGTGTTGTTGAGTGTGAAATGCAAATTGTAGACATTTTTTTGTGCAGCATCACTCAACAACAGTAAAGTATTTTATACTATCTAGAGAGATGAGCGGTAGCTGGTACTTTCAACAAAAGGCGAGGAAGTGCAGTGCTGCTGCAGCAGTTGGTACTGGGTACCAGCAAATGGGCCACGGAGAGGTCTGGCACATGTGGTGTTCAAAGGCAGTCTGCTGAGAAGTTTTTTGTGGAAATGTTATTGAATGGAGCTGTTATTAATGGCGTATTAGAAAGAAAACTGCATTATATCTATTCTACCATTACTCTCAGGATTTAAGCATTAAGATAAGAGGTGCTATAAAAATTTAGGCAACTAGTGGTTTTGATCGCCAGATGTTGCATTCAGGTGACGTTTACCACTAGACCACGGATATAGACATAGCATAAAATCTCTAACAGAAGACAAGACTTCCTCCAGGAACAGCGTGGCCATTTTCTTTGTCCCAAGCTGAGAGCAGCATGGACTTTGACTCTGCGATGACAAACTGCTGACCAGTCTTTGTCAAAGAGTGTACCTGACTCCAAATGTTCATTGCATGCTGTTCCTTTCACAATATTTGCTCAAAACTGGTTGAGATGGATCTGCTTTCAGTGATAGCAATAATTCTTTGCAGATTTGAAACGGATTGTCATTGATAAGGCATGATAGTTGTGTCCAGTTGTTGCTGGTTATGATATCTTTAGAATTGCTGTTTTTACATTGTTTTACATGGCTGTGAATGGTACACCATTCCATGTAAACATGTTGAATAGTCTGCACTGAAATATTCCTGCTCACATTTAAATTGTAAATTAGTTAGAGGTCTCATCTCGGAATCTGCAATGTTCTCATTAAAATAAAGGGTTACTTACAAATGATAAGAAGTTTTAGAGCAGGAAACAATTCGTTGACATGCTACATTCATCTTGATGAATCACATGTCAGTGAATGTTGGCCAAATTAGCATGTCGTCGTCGTTATCTGCAAAAATCACCAGGTTGTTATTGCGCTTTATTCTTACATAAATCACATATTTTTACTTTAGAAACAAAACTTAAAAAACACAAAATAGTTCAGTTTTTCTTATTTATTCATAAATACTCTGCCTAAAAATTACTGCCCTAATACTGCCAAAACTGAGACTAAGGTGAGCCGTGCAGTTGCAGCTGCTGTTAGTTTTGTAACTTTTTGACAATTAAAGTGGAATTTACTTTTTTAATTAAACCTATGATGTAAATATTAACCAAGTAATTTCACTAAAAATTCACATTTAAATTTGCTTGAAAAATCAAAACTAACACAATTACCATGATGATTTTTATCATTTTCTTTTTTGATGAAATTAAAAAATATTCCACATTTATCTTTAACTTCTCTTCATTTAATATTTTTCGTTGCTTTGTGCCTCAACATTCACCCACAAGAACTAGAATACTGCTAAGCATAATCATTCTTCGAGCAAGTACAACTCTTCAACACTGACATCTTTCTATGAAAATTATGTAAATTTTGTGATGTGAACAGTACATTGTTTTATTGTGTCTAGTATTGATTGACTTAGTCAACTATTTCATTTATAGAAGTGAGTATAAAAGGAGGAAAAATTACAGAGAAATGATTGCAGTTGAAAAGTATCAATGTGACAGTTATATTTATTGTTAATTGTTTTCTTCAGTCTGAAGACTGGTTTGCTGCTACTCTATTCTGTGCAGGTCTCTTCACCACCGAATAACTACTGCAACCTACAGCCTTCTGAATCTGCATACTGTATTTGTCTCTTGGTCTCCCTCTAGGATTTTTACCATCCGCACTTCCCTCCAGTACTAAAAACTGGTGATCCCTTGATGTCTCAGAATGTGTCCTATCAACTGATCCCTTCTTTAAGTCAGGTTGTGCCACAAATTTCTTTTCCCCCCAATTCTATTCAGTACTTCCTTGTTAGTTGATCTACCCATATAATCTACAACATTCTTCTGTAGCACCACATTTCAAAAGCTTCCTTCTTGTGTAAACTGGTTAACTTCCATGTTTCACTTCCATACTTGTCTACACTCCAGACAAATACTTTCAAAAAAGACTTCCTGACACTTAAATCTATATTTTTTGTTAGCAAATTCCTCTTCTTCAAAAACGATTTTCTTGCCATTGCCAATCTACATTTTATATCCTATCTACTGCTACCATCATCAGTTGTTTTACTGCCCAAATAACAAAACTCATATGATATTTTAAGTATCTTGTTTCCTAATCTAACTTCCTCAGCATCACTTGATTGAATTTGACTACACTGCATTATCCTTGTTTCCCTTCTGTTGATTTTCATCTTATATCATCCTTTCAAGACACTGATCATTCCATTCGACTGCTCTTTCAAGTCCTTTGCCTTCTATGACAGAGTTACAGTGTCATCTGGCAAACCTAAAAGCTTTTATTTCTTCTCCGTGGACTTTAATTCCTATGCCAAATTTTTCTTTCGTGTCCTGTAGTGTTTGCTGAGTGTACAGGCTGAATAACATCAGGGATAGACTACAACCCTGTCTCCCTCCCTGCTCAACCAGTGCTTCCCTTTAATGCCCCTCGACTCTTATAACTGCTGTCTGATTTCTGTAAAAGCCTTTTGCTCCCTGTATTTTACACCTGCTACCCTCAGAATTTCAGAGAGAGTGTTCCAGTCAGCATTATCAAAACCTTTTCTCTAGGTCTACAAATTCTGTAGATGTAGGTTTGCCTTTCCTTAACCTATCTTCTTAGCGAAGTTGTAGGGATAGCATTGTCTTGTTTGTTCCTATATTTCTCTGTAATTCAAACTGATCTTCTGTAAGGTTGCCTTCAACCAGTTTTTCCAGTCTTCTGCAAAGTATTCGTGTTAATATTTTGCAACCATGACTTATTAAACTGATAGTTTGGTAGTATTGACACGTGTCAGCACCTGCTTTCTTTGTAATTGGAATTATTACATTCTTCTTGAAGTCTGACTGTACTTTGCCTGTCTCTTGAACATCAGATGGTAGAGTTTAGTCAGGGCTGGCTCTCCCAAGGCTATCAGTAGTTCTGAGGAAATGTCATCTACTCGCGGAGACTTGTTTTGACTTTGGTCTTTCAGTTCTCTGTCAAATTCTTCTCACAGTATCGTATCTTCCATCTCTTCATCTCTGTCCTCTTCTATTTCTATAATATTGCTCTCAAGTACATCTCCATTGATTAGCTCCTCTGTGTACTCCTTCCACCTTTCAGCTTTCCTTTGTTTGCATAGAAATGGTTTTTCATCTTAGCACTTGATTTTCATACAGTTGCTTCTCTATTCTCCAAAGGCTTTTGTAATTTTTCTGTAGTCAGCATCTATCTTTCTCCTTGTGGTATATGCTTCTAAATCATCATACTTTTGCTGTAGCCATTCATGTTTAGCCATTTTGCACTTCCTGTCAGTCTCAGTTTTTAGATATTTGATTTCCTTTCACCTGCTGCATTTACTGCATTTTTATATTTTCTTCTTTCATCAATTAAATTCAGTAACACCTGTGTTATCCAAGGATTTCTAATATGCCTCGTCTTTCTATTTGATCGTCTGCTACCTTCACTATTTTATCTTTCAAAGCTCCCCATTCATCTTCTGCCTTATTATTTTCCCCTGTTCTTGTCAGTTGTTGCCTAATTATTCATCTGAAACCATTAACAACCTCTGATTCTTTCAAATTATCTGGGTCTCGTATCCTTAATTTCCCGTCTTTTTGCAATTTCTTCAGTTTTAATCTGGAGTTCATAACCAATAAATTGTGGTCAGAGTCCACATCTGTTGCTGAAAATGAAATGAAAATTAATACAACACTGTGAAGAAATATATGGATTGAAAGACAGACTTTGAAAAATCAAATATACATGTGTATTGTGTCCTACAACATGTGGATCTCAGACGATTGCATTACAGCTTCAATACACCAACAACATGGTATTGTTATGGTCACATCCAAAAATGATAGCTGCTTTCTGCCATTCTGTCATATCTTCACATCGACCAATCTTACTACACTGAAACTGTATGACTGACGGGCACACATCACTTCTGTCATGAATTATGCTAGTGGTGGAGGGTCACATGACTGCCCTGTACTAGTTCCACCCAATTTACAATACTCAAAGTGACCAGTGTGCTGTTTTAAGAGGATGGCTGATATTTTATGTGGTGAGCATATTTTACCAGGGAACTGTTAGTATGTTATACTGTACGTGTATGGGGCTCAGGAAAAAATTCTGCAAGATACACATACCAAATGTGTGTACATCTTTTGGTGTGGAGGACTTGGGATTACAATCATACTGTGAATCATACCTCACATGTGCAGACTCCCTCATTGCCCTTCCAACAATTTTACTCCCTGATGAGAAACTAATTCAGGATTCCCTTCTTGCCCTGCAAAGGCAAATTAAAGTTGTACAGTTGCGTAGGGTGTTGGGGTAGATGAAGATACAGGAAAATGATCAAAAGAAGACATAAACTGTACATAAGAGCAAACAAGGGGCCGGGAGGGGAGGGGAAGGGTGCAGTGGGCTCCGCTGTTCTGTAACTTTTGACAATGAAGTTTCATATGAATTAAAATGTTAATGGCACTGAAAGGTATTGCCATGTTCTCCTGCAGTGAGTTGGGAGGGGAGGGGAGGGGCTGAATCCTTTTGTAGTTCTATATGAAGCTTTGGTTTGAGGAGTACAAGAAAGGATGTGTGTGTGTGTGTGTGTGTGTGTGTGTGTGTTGAAACAAGACCTGCTTTCACCTCCTCTGCAGTAGCTCCGCACTGCAAAACATCAAAGTTATTCCCGAGTTTGTCAAAGTTGATCAGCACTTAACTGTGCTCAAGTCTTTCAGAAACTTCAAATCATTTATGGAACTGTTCAAAATGAGTTGTCGTTGTAGAATGTGTCAGCCTTATGGGTTTCAAAGTTTCTAAATGAAGAACAGAAAGCTGTGCAAGAAGCAGTTTTTTGCATGCTTCTCTTCAAGTATGAGGAAGGCGGTGATGTTTTTCTACAAAAAACATTGCACATGATAAGACTTCAGTCCAGTGTTACACCCTTTAATCAAAAAAAGTCAGTATGGAGCGAAAAGGAGCAGTGAAGGGATCTTGTGTAAGCAAAGATATGGTTGTCCATTGGTGAGGTTATAGCCACAGTGTTCTGTGGCTGCAAAAGTATTCTGCTGGTCAATTTCTTGCCAGAACATCTTACCATTGATGCTTCATACTACTGTGACCCCCTTCGCCAAGTGTGAGCTGTCCACTGCTCAACATGATGCAGTACCCAGAACAAACGTGTATTGCTTCTCCATGACAATGCCACCTCACACTGCAACAATAACTCAACAAAATTTGGTTGGTATACATTGGGCTGCCCTTGAACCTCAAGCGTACTTGTCACTGTGTGAGTTCCAAGTGCTTGGGCCACTCAAGGGAGCTCTAGATGGAGAGCACATGATGACTGATGCAGAGATCCTACAGTTGATATGCATTTGGCTTCAGTCACACTGTCATACTTTCTTTGAAAATGGCATTATAAACTGTTTTGCTGATAGTATCAAGAAAACATCAGCTATATGGCAAGTGGTTACCTATACTCATTCCATTATTTATATTTTGCGAAGAACTTCCCAAATGCCTTTAATATTTAGTGCCATAGCATAAAAATGTGTGAAATCTGGGTAATACAGTACATTTACCACAAACAGTAATAATGACCGCCATTTGAATAAAGGTGAAACTGTTTCTGACTGTAGCATCTTTGACACAAGATATAGCAAAACATCATTGATATAAATGTTATGACTTATCTCTCTCTCTCTCTCTCTCTCTCTGCACATTTGTGTGTGTGTGTGTGTGTGTGTGTGTGTGTGTGTGTGTGTGTGTGTGTGTGTGTTTGTTTGTTTGTATCTATCTATCTATGTATCATTTAGTACATTGTCTGTTATGTAGATGGCTGCATTGTTAAACCCTAAGCTTCATATTGGTAGTAGTAACAACAAATACATTTAATCATTTTCTTAATTTTTTCAGCTCATTGTGGAACTGAATTCATCTTTGCAAAAATTAAAGAAACTTTAGGTATTAAAGTACATGTGAAACGTAATAAATACTTACAATACGAAGGAATTGAAGAGATTCGTACCTGCTTAACTGATGATTGTTTCACAAGAGTACATGCATGCTGTCGCCATGTAAGTATTTAAACCATATGCTTGTAAACTTGCACAATGTGCACTCCTGAAGATATGTAGCATACTAAAATTTTGCAACCAACATCACATAACACTGGAATTTGAAAGGTGTTGCATCACAGTGCAATAGCTTATAATTGAAATTAATATTATTTCAAATAACAAGATTGTGTGGTTTTCATGTCGAATAGCAAGATTGTGTAGTTTTCATAACAGTGGTAACTTTCGTAGTAATAAGACAGTACAATTAAGTTAATACATCGTGTGTTCAAGTTTTAAAATGCTAACTTAAACTGAGGCAATGTATTTGATATAATGTAAACAAGAGAACCAGATATCAAAAGTTTCACACATTAAAAAAAATGCAACAATTTTTTCCAGAATTGTTCCAGGTGGAAGTTTTCCTTCCATACTTCCCAGAACTAATTTTATGTAGTTCCTCTATATATCACTTGCTAATGATATGTCTATACATTGTATTTAAATTACGTGATCTAGCAGCATTTTGCTGGCACTCCTCTCAAATGTTACTATTTTTGTCTATGTTGTTCTTGTTAGTTTGGATTCATTTATTTGCATTTAAGGAATGCTGCCATTCACTGTAACAAGTAGAAATTACATGCATGTTGTTCTTAATTCCTCTTCAGTTACTCAGTACATGTACTTCCCTACACACTACAGCACTTTCAACAAGGAATTTGAGATTGTAGCTTACACTGCCTGATAGATTGTTTATCATTATTGAGAACATGGGTGGTATGACTATATGTTATATTCCTTCAATGCTGATTAGAAGTCATATTTCTGGAAAGTATATGTGGCTCTAAGTTGTAATCAACTATAGTGCTTTACTAGGTATGGTTCTATTGTAGCTGGTATACACTTGCCTTCCTCAGACGTTTGAACTGAATTACCAATCTGGTTATAGGAAGACTGCAGTTTGACACAGCCTCCAAATTGCATTGCTCCTTGGCATTTTTCATATATCCAAATAGTTGTCAGAGTGAAGAGAAGCAGTAAGTGACAGAAAAGAATCCTAGGACCCAAACATTTGGATTTGTGGACTGGTGCTTTGCCCAGTCAACCACTGAGCCACATCATATGTGGTACTGTAAATAAAGCCAGTCACACATTGGAGAAAATTGTCTGTATACTCGCTTATTTGTTATCTATCAACATTATGGTACATTACTGAACACTTTTTGCAAATTTGTGGTGACTCAATCCATATGTTCACATTCAACAAAAATTTGTGTGAAAAGAGTAAATTGTGTTTAGATGATTGCTGCTTCTTAAATTTATGTTTATTTTTGGAGAGATGCCTTTCTTTTTCCAGTAAAATTATTATATTCAAGCATAGAATATGTTGTAGAATTCTGCAACCGGCTGACACACCTGATCTATAATTTTTTTCTACCCATTGGCACATTTTTGTAGTCCTTTGGGACTGAGTGCTGCTACAGATATTCAAAATCAATGATAAAAGCACTATTTCTGCAGAAGACTCAGTGTAAAGCCTAACCAGATTTGTATGAGAGTGGTGCATTATTCCTTCTCTGGTGTTTCACTTGCTTTCTCAACAGTGGAGATGCTTATTGTTATGTAACTCATGTGTGTTTTTCCCCAGTCAGATCTTTCTAATATATTATGATATTAATTTGTAAATGTAATGAAATGTAAAAGCTAATCTTTTAAGTATGATAAGGAAAGTTCTCTCAAAATCTCCACCCGAACAGGCCTCAGAAGGCCCTGAGGTACTGACCACACTCACACCCTATCCTCAGTCAATAGGCATCAGTGGATATGAATTTGGAGGGGCATTTGGTCAGCAAACCATGCTCCCAGCTGTTGTCAGCTTGTCAGCGTTTGTGTCCACAACTGCTACTTTCCAGTGAAGTAGCTCCTCAGATATCAAAAGGACTGAGTGCAACCTGCTTACCATTGCCTGTCATATTAATTGCAATTTTCTGTTCAAAAGACACTGGTCACATGTTGAATTTGAACTATATGCTCTGGTTCTTCTCATGATTGTGTGCACCCCCTCCCACCCCAGTGATGTGTGTTTTGCCAGTGGTGATAGTGTAATTTGTTTCAACAGGTGAGTGATCAGAAAGAACTTCACAGTGAGAGGTGTAACAAGACCTTTAACCATTATATAGTAGGTTGACTTATGCACATCCTTTCTGTGCAAGAAATATATTGTAACTATTTATGTGGGTGATGCAGAACTGCTTTGGCGAATGTGAATAGAATCTTAGGAAGAATGATCTGTTGCACTCTTCTTACATGTCTATAAGATTTACCCTATTCTTTTCAGTTTCTGAAGATGATTTTCTGCCACCAGAAACTTCACATTCCATCTCTTTTTCACACAGTTCATTATCATCTTAAGAACGAACTCAAACAAGTGCATTTTATCAATTTTGCCACCTTGGAGCTAGATTTTATATGCAGCGAACATTTTGATTGCCTATGCCTTTTTCATTTCACTTGTGCATATACACAGTACATGTAAAGGGAAATCTTGAAGGTATGTGAAATTAGTAGAAAATTTCACTGAACATTAATTATGGCCACAGAATAACTAACTAATCTCACAAATGTGATTTTTTTCATTAAAATATTTTTCACTATTTTGTGATACCATTCTGTATGTTACCTGGCTGATCTCCTCAAGGCATGATACATCCATAGTCCCTCTGGATGTCACTGTTATTTGTTTACCACACTGTTGCCTCTACTTACATGGAGCACATGTTTAGAAATTTTCATCCAGCTGCCTTGCTTCACAACTAATGGTCTCCAATATTTCCTATAGAATTACTACATTTTTATTTCTTTAATTTTAAGGCAAAAGTGAGATGACAATACCTTTTTAGAAATGTAATCAGTGTAGAAAGGGTGTTCTGCTTTTTCAGTTTTACCCTGTTTTAGAATCACCTGTTATTGCTTGCTTTTAATAGCCTGTAAGTTTCCATGAATTTATTTTTATTTGATAATGCATGAACCTGGTAATATTAATACTTTCCATGCACACAGCATGAAGTTCAGGGTACGTATCTACCTTGCCGTGGAGATGGCTATCATACCAGAATTATAAAACCATCTGCTATGTGGTTTAGATCCTCAGCAAAGGGCAGAAAGGTATGTTTGCATTCTGTATTATGTAAAATTAGAATAGAATACTGTAAATTTCTTTTGGGACTTGTTAGCTAGAGGACTTGTTTGTTGAAGTAAGACAGTGATCCATGTAATGTCCTGCAAGCATTCAGCTTATGACACCCGTTTTGTCCACATAAAACCACACCAAGGGCTATTGTTCATAGGTGCAACTATGTTTGTTGTGCAGAGTTGTAAAGAGAACTGAGCACTTAAACATTGAAAACTTTATAGTAGATTTGTATCCAAATAATAAGTTAGTGCTGTAAGACAGTCCACTGAAGGGAATGCTGGTTCAGCAAAAGTATAAATACTGATGACTGACCTTTGTTAACCAGTGTGTCCAAGGTGCATGCAGATGCAATGGAAAGAGCATAATCAAAAGTTTGGGATGTGTAGACCAGTTTTGACAGTGTCTTTTGAGGTAGTGCAGTGCATACATATCTTCTCTTCCAAGTGTAGCTTATGCCACAGTATTAATGTGAGCATACAGTCAAAGATGTTGATTGTATTTGTGTGTACCAAAGGCCATAGGCTGAAGAACAAATTTACTGCATCATACTGCTCGCCAGATTTATGAGTTCAGTAATGTCAGGCTTTTGTCTACAAGGAATTAACAGTATACCTGTTATAACCTTTAATCACCAATAATTGCATGGATATTCAAACACACTCACTTAGAAACAAGAGCTCGTTACATGATAACAACTCGGTATCTTTTATTCGACTGCCATGCCGTAACATGCGGCCGGCGCCGTTCGTAGCTAGGTGGCGCTCCCGCGCTCAGCCGAGTTGCGGAGCGCCTCTATCGCCGTTTGCGCGTGCTGTCGTGGCAGCACTGTTAAATGTCATGGCACTGTCACAACACTTTTCCCCCCTTGAAAAAAAAAAAAAAAACAAACCCACTCACTTCCTTGGAGACATGGACAGTGCAGAGACATCCACGGCCTCTTGTGAGGCTCCGAGAAGATCCTGCGGAGAGACACGAGAGTATGGTCGAAAATGTCCAGTACGAAAGCTTGTGCGTGGAACGTGCCTCCTGGACAAGATGATGGGTGAAAACTCTGGAACAGCATCCATAGGTGTTGTGGAACTGGGGGTGTGCTCCAGTGAGATGGGTCCTGGAGAAGGCGGTGTCGCGACTGGGGCCGGTTCCGGCGTACTCGGAAGCGGTAGCGACGTCGGCTGCATCAACACGTACGGTAGATCGGCAGCCGCAACAGGACTGGCTTCTCGGGCTGGTGGAGGCGAAGGAAGTGCGGTGGCACCGGCGTGGCCACCACTCGTGGGCGCATCTGGTTGTAATGGCGAACAACCATGCCGTCGTCTGTACGTATATCACAAAGCCGGCGGCCGCGAAGAGCCTTGACCACCCCTGGAATCCATTTAGGACGAGATCCATACCCTCGTGCCCACACGTCGGCGCCCACTGAGTATTTTCCCGCGCTAGAGGACACAGCACAAGGCCTGACAGGGTGAAGCAGGTGCATTAGAGTGCGCGGTTGGCGGCCATGCAAGAGTTCAGCAGGGCTGCGATCACCCAGAGGCGTGAAGCGATAAGAACTCAGAAATTGCAGCAGAGCGTCATCTGTGGAAAAATCACTAAGGAATTTTTTCATCTGGCTTTTGAAAGTGCGAACAAGGTGCTCGACCGCCCCATTCAATTGTAGATGGAAGGGCGGTGCTGTAACATGATGAATCCCTTGTCCAGTACAAAAATCACGGAAGGCCTGCAAAGAGAACTGAGGGCCATTGTCCATGACGATCGTGGATGGAAGACCTTCTAGCGCAAAGATTTTGGACAAAGCCAGCGTCGTTGCTGCAGTGGTGGGCGACGGACATCGAACAACAAACGGAAACTTTGAGAAGGCGTCAATCAACAGTAGCCAATAAGTACCGAGGAAGGGGCCGGCAAAGTCAGCTTGCACCCGTTCCCATGGCTGCCCCGGATCAGGCCATGGAGAGGGCATAGTATGAGATGCAGCCAGTTGTTGAGCACACTGACCACACGCAGCAACCATGTGGGTGATGTCCGAATCAATACCGGGCCAATAAACATGCCTGCGGGCCAGGGACTTAGTCCGAGAAATACCCCAATGGCCTTCATGCAACAGTTTGAGAACATCTTTGCGACGAGAGGCTGGCACCACGACCCGTGGAGATGCGCCATCCGTGGCCAGAAGAACAACACCATCACGAACAGACAGACGAAGGCGCAAGGCATGGTAGTTGCGAAGGGGATCCGATGCCCGGCCCTTGGTCCTGTCCGGCCAACCCCGTTGAACAAAACCGATCACCTGACGCAGGACCGGGTCCCGCGCAGTAGCTGACGCAACCTGTGAACCTGTAAGTGGAAAACCCTCGACCGCACGACGTTCTTCCTTATCAATGTGGAAACAGAGTAGTTCATCACGATCGAAAACCAAGTCGGGGCCAATTGGCAATTGCGACAATGCGTCAGCGTTGGCGTGCTAGGCCGTGGGGCGATAGTGAATCTCATAGTGAAAACGAGACAAGTATAAGGCCCAACGTTGCAGGCGGTGAGCTGCCTTATCTGGAAGCGACGCCGATGGGCTGAACAGAGAGACCAGCGGCTTGTGGTCGGTGATGAGGTGAAACTTAGAACCATATAAAAAACACTGAACTTTTTTAGAGCATAAATGATAGCGAGCGCCTCCTTTTCGATTTGAGAGTAACGCCGTTGCGCATTGTTGAGGGTCTTGGAAGCATAGGCGATGGGTCGTTCCGACCCATCCACATACCGATGGGCAAGAACAGCCCCTAGGCCATACTGTGACGTGTCAGTCGCCAGAACCAAGTGCTGATCCGGACAGAATGTGGCAAGACAAGGCGCCGACTGCAAATGAGCCTTCAGGTGGACAAAAGCCTGCTCACACTCGTCGGACTAACAGAAAGGGACGTTTTTGCGTAACAGTTGATGCAGAGGATGAGCTACCGCCACTGCGGATGGAATGAATTTGTGATAATAAGCAATCTTGCCTAGAAACGCCTGAAGTTCTTTGACCGTAGACGGCCGGGGTAGAGTGTTAATGGCCGCAACGTGCTGATGTAGAGGACGTATACCCTCACGGGACAAGTGGAAACCAAGATACACAATGGAGGGTTGGAAGAACTGTGACTTGGCCAGATTGCACCTCAACCCAGCCGAATGCAAAACCCGAAACAGTGAATGCAAATTGTGAAGGTGCTCCTCAGTGGAGCCACCCATGACAACAATATCATCCAGATAGTTTATGCAGCCGGGAACGAAAGCCGTGAGCTGTTCCAAAAAACGCTGAAAAATGGCCGGCGCACTAGCGACGCCAAATGGTAACCGCTGGTACTGATACAACCCACAAGCAGTGTTGATAACAAGAAATTCCTTGGAAGAAGCATCCAACGGCAACTGATGGTACGCCTCTGATAAGTCAAGTTTGGAAAAGAACTGGCCCCCATCGAGCTTGGTAAATAACTCCTCAGGACGGGGAAGAGGATAAGTGTCAATGAGGCTCTGAGTGTTGACAGTCGCTTTAAAATCACCACCCAATCGCAGACTCCCATTTGGTTTAGAAACCACCACGATTGGCGATGCCCATTCGCTGTAGGTAACAGGAAGGAGAATCCCTGAAGCTGTTAACCTGTCTATCTCAGCCTTGACAGATGCACGCAACGCCACCAGAATAGGGCGTGCCCGGAAAAACTTAGGGTGAGCTGTAGGTTTAAGAGTAATGTGGGCTTCAAAATCCTTGACACGACCCAGACCAGCAGAAAACACAGACGAAAATTCAGAACACAATCCATCCAGCTGTTGATACGGAATAACCTCAGATATGAGGTGCACATCATCATCAATGGAGAACCCGAATAACTGGAAAGCATCATAACCGAACAGGTTTTCAGTGCCCGCATGATCCACCACATAAAACGTGAGGGGCCTAACAACAGACTTGTAGGCAGTGGAAGCATCAAACTGGCCAATGATAGGAATTTTCTGTTTATTATAAGTTCTCAGATTTCGCGTAACTGGAGACAAGGGAGGGGAGCCCAACTCCAAATACGTGCGAGAACTAATGAGAGTTACTGCAGAGCCAGTGTCCACTTGCATGCAAATGTCTTTATCCAGAACACGAACAGTAATAAACAACTTATTTTTTTGAGAAAGCACACAGTTAACATCCATGTCCGATGCCTCGTCCTCGTCGACAGGAACTTTAGGGGACTGACATACAGAAGCAATGTGGCCTTTTTTCCTACATGAATTGCACGTGGCCCAACATTTTGGACACGCGGCCCTGTCATGCTGTACGAAACAACGTGGACAAGAAGGAAGTGCGGAACGAACCTGCTTCTGTGGTTGCTGTTTTCGCTGCGAGCGTTGCGGCCCAACGCGACGTTGTTTACGCGAGTGAACTGCTGCCACATCTTCGTTCTCCTGTTAAACAGGCAAATTGTCCGTGTCGAAAGTTGACTGTACAGCGCCTACATCACACCATGCGTCTATTTGCGCGCCAGCAGCGTGAGACACTTCAAAGGATTGAGCGATGCTTAGAACTTCCGACAAAGATGGGTTTGGCAGTTGTAGGGCACGTTGTCGAACTTCTTTATCAGGAGCAAGCCGTAGAATAGCATCCCTAACCATTGAGTCAGCATAAGACTCATGATGAGTGTCTGTGACAAACTGACATTTCCTACTCAGACCGTGTAGTTCCGCCGCCCAAGCCCGGTAAGATTGATAGGGCTGTTTACGACACCGGTAGAACGCCACGCGGGCGGCAACGACATGGGTGTTTTTTTGGTAATAGTTAGACAATAAGTCGCACATTTCTTGGAAGGACAGAGAGGCAGGTTCCCGCAGAGGGCCTAACTGAGATAGCAGCTGATAGATCCGTGGGGAAATTCAAGATAGAAATAACGACTTACACATAGGAGCGTTGACAACGCCGAAAGCCAAGAAGTGTTGCCACAAACACTTCTCATAATCCTCCCAATCTTCAGCGGCCTCATCGTAAGGAGGGAATGGAGGTGGAGAAGAGGAAGACAGACGATGAGTAAGCGACGTCGACAACGCCTGAATAGCAGCCGTCAGCTGTGTTTGTTGTGCCTGAATAGCAGCTGTCAGCTGTGTTTGTTGTTCAATGAGCGCTTGCATAAGCTGTTCCATGTCTGCCCTGTCACGAACACACAAATCCACAACGCAGTGAAAATATCCGACCTCGTCGCCAAAAAGTGTTATAACCTTTAATCACCAATAATTGCGTGGATATTCAAACACACTCACTTAGAAACAATAGCTAGTTACATGATAACAACTCAGTATCTCTTATTCGACTTCCATGCCGTGACATGCGGCCGGCGCCGTTCGTAGCTAGGTGGCGCTCCCACGCTCAGCCGAGTTGAGGAGTGCCTCTATCGCCGTTTGCGCGTACTGTCGTGGCGGCACTGTTAAATGTCGTGGCACTGTCGCAACAATAACTGTGCCTAAAAGTTAATCATAAGATGTCTTGTATCATAAGACATAATATCTAACATCTTAACAAAAACCCTAAATTAATTTTAAAATAATATTTTAAAATAATTAACTAAAATGCAATCTTAAAGATAGGTGGTTTAAAGCCTACTATTATGTATTTTAAAGTAAACAAATTATAGGTTAATAACTTTAAAGCTTATCCCATAAAGAATAAATATGTTAAATTTTTATCTAAAAAATGAAATAAAAACAAACTAACAAAAAAAAATTTAAATTTTTTCCTAAGAAATTAGATATCTTAGGAAACGATTAACATTTCATTTCCACAAATAACTCGACAGTAATTACGATACATTAGTTATTTTTAAATCAAGGTAAGTAAATAAATACTAAAATTTTGATAAACTCTGATACAAAATAAACAAAAATTTAATATAACATTATCAGTGATAAAGATGTCTTGATTTGCACAAAAAAAATTTCAGTGTAGGTGAAATACTTTACTAATAAGCTATATCTTGAACATATTCCTAGATACTTTCCAGTACATCTACTATGTTAAGATTTATCTCATCTAAATTGAAACTACCTTAACAAAAAATTTTGTTGGAATAATCAGTTGTGAGAGTGAAATGTATACACCTCAGAGCCAATATCAGTTAAATTAACTAAATTAAATTACTATCAAATCCACTCTCATTAATAGTTTTTCACCATCAAAGCCATTATAAACATAACTCTATTGTAGCCGACCTCGGTCTTAACTATAAGCTACATGTTGACCTGAAATATTTTATAACTGTAAATCAAGAGAATTATAGTTCTAAAAAGATTCTCTGATACTAGAGATACACAAACAAATAAAGTAAGTAAGGTCAGTTGTGTATTCTTAATCACAGGGTAGGTTCTTCTGAATGGAATGTAATACCACAAGTTCTTTGGGTTTAAAGACCTAATAGTACTGTGGTAAGTATAATTAAAATTCTAAGTAATAGGGTACCTAATCCTAGTTCATTATTTAAGTTTCACAGATTCGTAAAAATAGCCATAAAATTTTTAACATTTCACCTTACAAATTATAATTTAACTCTTATATTAAATATAACTGCTTTACCCAATGATATCCACTTGTCAGTGATATTACCATGGCTACTGGCATGAATTATGCAACACTAAACTAATTGCTAGCTGTAAGATCACATGCTAATTAAATGAAATTACTGCAAAAAGAACATGTAGTCAACAAAACTTGCATATAACACAAAGAAAAGTGAATAAATAAACTCTTTTTAAACAAACACAGTTAATTATCTTACAAAATCACAAAATTTCAAGAATATTTAAAACAAGTAATTTAAAATAATTAGAACACAAATCCTTCATGACCACAACTGCTTCTGTTATATGTAAATAATATAAATATTGAACTGGTATCCTGATTAATATATTACATTATTGTCTATCATTTGATCTTCCTTTCGTGTTAGTAGTAAATGTGTGTGTGTGTGTGTGTGTGTGTGTGTGTGTGTGTGTGTGTGTGTGTGTGTGTGAGAGAGAGAGAGAGAGAGATAGTAAATGTGTTTCAGAATTATATTGTTACTATTAAAATAATTGATTATATTAATATAATAATTAAATAATGGTATTTAATATATTGTACATTAATAATGTAAAATATATAATTATATTACTATAAATATTTTATTATGCAGTAATTTCTTTCTCTCTAGAAATAGGTAGCTTCAACCTTTGAAAAATATATAAGATAGAATAATCAGTTCACACTGATAAAATAAAACAAATAATGATATATTCAATTACATGTAATCAAATTATTTATATTCAAATAAAACAAAAATGAAAAATTTTTCTCCTATACACAAAATTAATTAGACCAAAAGAAAACCATGCATACAGAATTTTTTTAAAAATCTTTTAATTTATATATTAAATGACAAATAATGAAGTTGCCAAATTAAGGGGACCACACTGTGGTTCAGGTCGAAAAAAATCAATTTTCTGTTTTCATCATATTTCGATAGATTAAGGTTTTATTTAAGTACTCTGAAAAGGATTTTGCTGAATTTTTTTTTTTTTTTTTTTTTTTTTTTTTTTTTTTTTTTTTTTTTTTTTTTTTTTTCCCCTGAGCATTTTCCTACCACGTGTGTTTCTGTGCCACGCCCACTTTTCTGCACATATTTTAGATTTTTATATCCCCTACATTGCATGTTATGGATTTTTTTTTTAACTCTAGAGTGTGTTGGCTATCCTTGGAATGCAACAGTCGGTATTCTTTTGTTTCTGTTGTTTGTAAACAACATGCTTTCAAACATGAGGTTAGTTTTGTTCAAGTGTGATTGCGAGTAGTTGTTATACTTAAGTTTGCAGTGCTTGTTTACGTGTGTTTTGTTGTGTTTATTGAAGATGATGAAATGTAAAGGCATTTTCAAGAAACATCAATTTAGAGGAAACAAGTTTCGAAAGCTTTCTGTACAAGAGGTTATGTCGCCTGGCAATGATGTTTCTAATTGTAATTCTTCAACAAGTGCATTATCAAAGAAGGTCTCACCATTTCAAGAGAGTTACAACGAATTTACTGTAAGTGACAAGGGGTGCAGTAACGTTATTATAAATTTGAGAATATTATCAGACGTAATTTCTAAATTTGTACAATGTTGACAGTGTGGCAAGTCACAGTGTGTGAAAATTTGTGAGAGTGCCAGTGGGAGAAAATGCCTAGCAATTGCTTTGGATTTAATTTGCACTAAATGCTTAGCTGTGATTTCATTTATGAGTTCTTCAAAACCAGATGCAAGTGGCCCATTTGAAATCAATACTAGATTCGTTTATGTCTTACGATCCATTGGCAAGGGCATGGTTAAAGGGAGAACATTTTGTTCAGTGATGAACTTACATCAACCACCAAATAAATCTCAAAAACTGACTGCAGTATTAGAGAAAGCTGTATGTGAGGTCAGTGAGGAAACCATGAAAGCATGAAACTGGCTGCTAGGGAAGCAGTGGAAGAAAATGATGGATGTTTGGATATAGCAGTTGCACTTGATGGAAGTTGGCAGAAAAGAGGACATACTTCTCTGAATGGAGTAGTGACTGCCACGAGTGCAGACACTGGTAAAGTGTTAGATGAGGAGATAATGTCTAAATATTGCAAATGTCGTAAAGTCAATGAACATAAAGAACACAACTGTGTGGCTAATTTTAGAGGAACAAGTGGTGGTATGGAAGTTCACGGAGTACAACAAATATTTCATCACTCTGTAGAAACAAGAGGTATACGGTACACCAAATATTTGGACGATGGTGACAGTAAGGCATACAACAATGTGGTGAACTGTAAGCCATATGGAGATGCCATTATTAGCAAAATAGAATGTGTAGGCCATTTTCAAAAACGTTTGGGGACAAGGCTGAGAAAACTAACTGTTGATATGAGAGGGAAAAAATTAGAAGATGGAAAATTGTTGACCGGATGGGGTCAGTTACCATATTTACTCGAATCTAAGCCGCACTTTTTTCTGGTTTTTGTAATCCATAAAACCGCCTGCGGCTTAGAATCGAGTGCAAAGTAATCAGAAGTTCTGAAAAATGTTGGTAGGTGCCGCCACAACTAACTTCTGTCATCGAATATATGTAGCGCTACGCAGGCCTGCTTTGCAGGCACAAAGATAAATACTGCCGCCAAAACCTCTGCGTCAGTAAATAAATAAAAAAAAAAAAGGTGGAAGACGAGCTTTTTTCTCCGCCTTGAGTTTCGACCACTGCATTTTCATACATTATCCAACGAAGTAAATACAAATTCCGTATTGTTTATCTTCGAATGTAGCAGCATTGCAATGTACTATGAAAATCCGACTGGCAAGACTGTTTGGGATTTTTCTCAATATGGCCAACTCTGTGTTCTGAATTTTTCCCTACCTGTGAGAAGAGATGGCTGCTAATAGGAACTTTTGTGAATTGTGAATCACATGCAGTATTCTCTTCACCATAAGAATAATACGAATATAAACATTTTGCCATGTATTCTTTCATGTTTGCTGCTATCTCATTTAAATCCTGTCTGCCTAATAAACTACGAAACTAGAGTGAGACAACAGCAAACGTGGAAGAATATACATATCGTGTCATGTTTATATTCGTATTATTCTTATGCCTAATAGTGATACAGTCAGAAATGAAGCATGGCAATTGACTAGATTTTTAAATCTAAGATTACTCTAATTTCTGTGCAGAATGTAATGTACTAAAGAGGCGTCTGCAAAGATTTTCAAACGGAGAAAAATTTTCGCTAAATTCTCGTTCACAACATCTTCTATCATACACAGTCTATTATTTGCTTCTTGTTGATCATTAGAAAAAAGCAGCAGTGTAAGTAACAACAAATAGCAGTCTCTTGCCATTGTTTCACTAATGAGACGAGGCCTCTCTCTCTCTCTCTCTCTCCATTTTTTTTAAAAATTGTAAGCGGCAGTAGCGTGCACAAAAGCAAGCCATGCCCCGAGCGGTGACAGGCCGTAAACACTCATTATCATAATGCGACAAACAATATGTGACACAGTACAATAATGCATTTTCAGCTTAGAGTGACGTAAACACCTATAACAAAGAGAACGGCACTTATCAGATCAAAGAAAAATAAGCAATCAATTAAAACCAGACGAAGCACGTGATAAAGGAAGGGTACCTGTATAAATGCGGACGGAGCGCCTGACGCATAGTAATGGCTACCTGGTAAAGCTTAACTGCTAAGCTTACGACTCGAACCAAACTACTGTGGCTGTATTGTCATTCATTCGACCTAAATTGTGTCTCATATTACAATGGACCAACTTTGTTTCGATTTGGAGGTGCAGCCTAAAACTTTTCTCTCCCCTTGAATTTCAAGTCTCAAATTTCAGGTGCGGCTTAGATTCGGGAAATTTTTTTTTTTCCTCGATTTCGAGTCTCATTTTTCAGATGCGGCTTAGATTTGAGTGCGGCTTAGATTCGAGTAAATACGGTAACTAAAACTGAAATAGAAAACTTGCAGGTATACTATGAGCAGGTGATTAGGAGAAATAAAGAAAATTTGTAGGCAGTGAAGAGAGATGTTTGGGCCATATTCTTCCATAAGTCATCTACTGATGATAATATGGATTGTGTCCATCAGGAGAAAATTTGTGGTGCAAATACAATAGGGCTCAGCAAATGGAGAATCTTATTCTCACCAGCATTCTCTTCCTGCTGCTGTTATTGCAGCAATTAAACCTATTTTCAGAGACTTGGCTCATCCTGACCTTCTAAGGAAATGTCTGCATGGGCAGAGACAGAACCCAAATGAATGTTTCAACAGCATAATTTGGAACTGTCTTCCTAAAACTGTATTTGTAGGCATGCATACAATGAAACTAGGAGTTCATGATGCTGTTATTACATTCAATTGTGGTAATATTGGAAAGTGTTGGGTACTGAAAAAGCTGGGAATTAATCATGGTGAAAATGTGATCACTGGGCTGCAACATTGCAATAAAATGAGGATAGCTGATGCAGACAGGTCTGCATCTAATATGGCCAAGAAAGCAAGAAAAACATCCAGGAAGGTGAAAAAGAAGCTGGAAGACCTGCTAGAGGCCAAAGAAGGGCTATCGTATGCAGCATGACAGTTTTAATTAACTGTTAGTAACAAATTTCAAAAGTTTTTTTTTAAACTCAATTTCCCACAAACAAAAATTTTCAGTACATATGCCCCATTGTATCAGAAACTATCATAGATAAATTAATGAAATTTTCAGAGACTCTGCATAACATAAAAAGCCACCTCTGGTACTACATTCATTAATATTCTCCCATTTGGAAGTTCACAAAAAAATATTTTCTGGAGAAAAAGCTTAATATTTTTTGTTAATAAATTTATAAAAGTATTTCTTAAAAACTATAAAATGGATAAAGTAGAGTTTAGTACAGTTGACTCTGTTAGCATCATGTAACATACAGTGAAAATATTAAGGCCCTGCATCAAATAGTTTTTTCAGAAATGGATCAAATACTTGCCCAAATTAACATGGGTCCGATAGGCAGGGTGTGGTCCCCTTAAAGTGCTTCCTTGATAGGGTAAATTAAGTAAATAAATATTACCTAAGATAAGCTAACTAAGCTAACATATTCATACCCCTCTACTTTTTAATGACCAACAGTTCTACAAAACTTCTCTTCCTATCAGCATTTATGATAGGAACAATCCTGTCCATCTCATCAAACTCCTGGTTTGGAATTTAAATATGACTAGAGATCAGCTTACTCTCATTTACCCCCAAATTAACAAGAAATAAAAATGTAATAATAAATAATCAGTTAAATATTTTATTGTTAAAGTGTAAGGCTCAACAATATTATTATTTTCAGTTTTATTGATTCAAATAAAATATCTGATAGGTTGTTATAGTCAGATCTAGATTATTGTTAAAAATTAGTGTGGCTCCATTACACTTCTGATTTCCAGAAGTAATGGGAGCATTGAACTGAAATAACAATTTAACATTTATAACATGACAAATATTGCTCCTATAATAGTTCTTACATACTGTATCCAGTTAAGAACATTTATTTGAATTATTGCTATCTTAAGAATTATTATTGGAGCAATGGGTCTAAATGAAACAATTATGACAACTTTTAGCATATTCATCAATTGGACACCTAGCATACTCATCAATTAGATGCCTAAGATGAATAATTAGATCATTATTTAGTTACAGAAAATATTTGACAACTTTATTTCATTATTTATTCATTATTAAGCCTAATTATAGTCATATTGTTCAAGCAAATAAATTTATTCTTTATAAATCAAATCTGTTCATCAAGAATTATAAAAACAGAATAAATTCATAATATTTTTGTCACTCTTATTCCTTGATGGATTACCGACCTTCCTTAGATTTTTACCAAAATGAATTGTTATACAATCACTTGTGAAAACAATATATCAACATTAATAACAAATAGAGTGGTATTAACTGCTGTCACACTTTACTCTCACACACACACACACACACACACACACACACACAAGATATCCTCAGCCCTTACAATATGTTATACAAAAAATTCATCATAAATGAACATTTCGCCTAAAGATCAAGGTTTATATAACATATAACTGTTATAATTTCAAAAATAGGATTAATTTTTAGAACACCATTAATTTCATTACACGAAGGACTTATGTTAAATAATCTAATAACCTTCAGAGTTAAAATTAAAAGAATAATCTTTTAGGCCTTCATAAAATTTTACACCTCTAAAATTGCGGTCCAGAACCATAACTGAATATAAGACCAACTTATGGTAAGAGGGAAAATTCTCATAAGTAAAATTACTGTCTACCTGTAGTAACCAAGTAATACCATAACCAATTCAAGTAACAAAAATATGACTCCACATGTAACAAGACACAGAACAATTGATGTGTGCAGTACAAACTGGTAGTACATAGAGAGGCAGTCAGTGCTGCTCCACGCATATATAGGTGAGAGTTGCCAGCAGACAGTGACATGGAGACGGTGCCACGCACATGCCTCCCACAGACTACCTCCAGTGGTCGACCATGCTGATACCGTTGGTGGATAGTTCAAACACACATGTGCAGTGACACTACACTCAGCATGCTCACAGTCACATGCGCTAGTAGCAGGATTCAGCACACCTTTCCCTCATGCGAAATGGGCACCCGGGCAAAAGAGGAGACCCTGGTGGCCTGACAAGTGACACATGCATCAGATGCAGAGCAGCAGCAGCTGGTTCTTATGGTGGGGGCGAGATGATGTGCCAGGTGGATACCAGAGCATAGGGCTGGAATGCATGAGGACACGGGGATGCCTGAGGGCAGTGGGCCAATGCGCCACCTGCCGGTAACACTGGAGAGGAGGGCGTCATCACCATCTCTGTGTCAGCATGTGCAGTCAGGTCCCTGTGTGGAGGAGATGGGGCTGAACCCACCAGTGACAGTGGCTGAGGCGATGATGACCCAACCTGAACAGTAGGCTGCGGCAACAGATGCGAGGCTGGAGGTGGACTGGTGCTCAGTGCCGAGAAGCTGGAACCTCAGGATGCTGCACATGGAGGAGGGGGCACCTGCACAGCAGGTGATGATGGGCTTGAGACAGAGGCATGGGGTGGGATGTGGTGACAGGAGCCGCACCAGTGAACCGGTAGCTTCCGGCAGCAACCAGGGGTGTAACTGATCAAAATGGCACATCACCAACCCGTACGCCACACGGATGTGACAAAGACAGCATTCCTGGTGGCAGACAACAGTGTCTGGTATCCACTTGGGCCACTGACCAAACTCTCGGGAGCGCACTCGCACTGCCAGATGAACCTGACTGCAGCAGGTGCAGCACAGGCTGCCAAAAGTGGAGCAGCGTGCACGGCTGCCGGCCAAGAAGCAACTCGGCTATGCCTTTACATAGGCATGAAGTGATAGGTGCTCAAAAAATGGAGAACATCATCTGGTGAAGAATCCCCAACAAACTTTTTCATTTGGGACTTAGTGCATATGCACTATTCCTTCCACCTCACCATTTGATCGAGGAGGGGATGGTGGAGCTGTAACATGTTAAATGCCATGATGGGAACAAAACAATTGAAAGGTGTGAGAAAAGAACTGGGTCCCATTATTGGAAACTAAGGTAAAAGGCAACCCCTCGATAGAAAAAGACCATCAAAAATGTAAGAATTGTGACCTCTTCTGACATCGATGCGCACCAGAGACTGTAAGGAAACCAAGAAAATGCATCCACAACCCAGAGTACATAGGAATTGAAGAAGGGACTGCAAAGCCTACATGAATGCATTCCCATGGCTGGCAGGGAGCAGGCCAGCAGGGATGCCCTGGGAGCTGACTGTTTTCGGGCACACTGCTCACAAGCTGTGACAAAACGGACAATTTTGCCATCAATCTCTGGCCAAACAACATGTCTCCTAGTGAACAATTTAGTGTGCAAAACTCCCCAATGGCCCTGGTGGAGAAGGTCTAGAACCTCATTCCGTAATATGGTCGGAATGACTGCTCTGGGAGAGAGGTCTTCCGTGGGCAGCAGCAAAACCTCGTCAAAAACAGAGGGGTGATGCCATAAGGGAAAAAAGCTGCAAAGGGGTCCAAAGCATGACTCAGTGGTTTATCTGGCCAACACTGTTGAACAAACTCAACCACCTGACGAAGAACTGGGTCGGTGGCAGTGGCTGATGTTAAGCATGAGCTCGTAATTGGGAAATCCTCGACCGCAGCCTACATTTCAGTATCAAGATGGAAGCAAAGCAATTCTTCATTATCAAAGTTGGGATCAGGACCCACAGGAAAGTGGGACAAGTTGTCCACATTGGTATGTTTAGACATAGGTTGAAAATGGATTTGGTAATTGTAGTGAGATGATAACAGCACCCAGCATTGTAGATAGTGTGCTGCCTTGTCAGACAAGGAAGTGTGAGGGTTAAACAAGGAAACCAAGAGTTTATGGTCGGTCAGCAATAAAGTGAAACTTGGAGCCACACAAAAAAACATGAAATTTCCAGCGGGCATGGACTGTGGCAAGAGCCTCTTTTTCCATTTGAGAATAACACTACTGGACTAGAGTGGGAGATTTAGGGGTGAAAGCAACAGGTTGTTCACAGCTGTTGGCATATTGCTGTACTAGGACTCCGCTGAGGCTGTACTGTGAGGCGTCAGTCGCCAAAGCTATGTACTGGTCAAGAGAGAACGTAGTTAGACAAGGGGCCAAGAGTAGTTTGTATTTCAACATTTGAGAATTGCATTCATAATCTGGGCTCCAGCAAAAATGTACATTCGTGCGTAACAAGTCATGCAATGGGTGGGCCAGTGTGATTGCCCCCAGTGGGAATTTATGGTAGCAGGCTATCTTCCCTAGGAAGGCCTGCACGTCCTTAATGGGTGAAGGATGAGGCATAGGTGTAACAGTGGAGATGTGGTCTGGCAGAGGATTGAACCCCATTCCATGAGACCTCAAACCACAAATAAACAAAAGGAGGTTAAAAAAATTGAGAGTTTGTGATGTTACACTGTAAGCCTGCAGACTGTTGGATATAAAACAAAGTGCACAAATTTTTCAAGTGATTGGTCGTGGTGGAGCCTGTGACAACAACATCATCCAGATAATTAATGCAAGTCAGGTCAGGCATAGCTATTTGCTCTAAAAATTGTTGGAAAATAACAGGGGTGCTAATCACACCAAAAGGGAGGCAAAAATGTTGATAGAGACCAAAAGGAGTATTCAAAACCAGACATCGCCATGACTGTTCATCTACAGGAACCTGTGGGTACAGTTCAGATATATCAATTTTAGAAAAGTACTGGCCACCCGATATTTTCACCAACAGTTCTTCCTAGTGTAGGAGGGTATACGTATCCATGATCAACTGCACATTGATGGTAGTATTGAAGAACCCAATGACTTCTGAACTACAGCCAGTAGAGACAACCATTCACTAGTCATAGCAGGTTGCACTATCCGTAGAGATTGAAGTCTGTTCAATTCTGCTTTCACGTGATCTTTCAGGGTGACAGGTATAGGACATGTGCAACAAAAATAAATCCAAGCCATGGATTTCAAAGACATGTGAGCAGAAAAATTTGTAGCACACCCTATAGCTTCCGAAAATAAGCCCAAAAACTCCTGACTCAGTGTTTCCAATTGAGAATATGTTAGCTGATCGGACACAAGGTGAGCTGCATCAGTGATAGAAAACCCAGATGCCTGAAATGCATCCATCCCAAACAAGAACAAGTTCTCGATGCCAGCATCAGCAACCACCAAAAATTTAATGGAACAAATCACTGACTTGAAAGAGGCAGATGCCATAAATTGTCCCAAGAGTGCAATGTTCTGTTTGTTATAGCTGACCAGCTTCCGCGTGATCGGTGTCAGTGGTGGCGAGCTCATGGATTTGAGAATTCAATAATGTCACTGCAGCACCTCTGTCGACCAGTAACCAGAGCACTTGGCAAAAAGCACGTAACCCAGTAAATAATGTGGGAGAAGTCACAAGCATTGTAGTCACACAGCTTACATCCATGTCCATATCTGGAGCAACCTTTGGCGAATGACACACACAGGCAATGTGGTCTTTCTTCTGGGAAGCATTACAAGTAGCCCGGCGTTTAGCACATGCCAAACATTTGCACAGGACAGAACAGAAAGGACAAGACAGAAACAGAGAATGCTGATGCTGGTGATGTAGTGTTCGTGGCTGCTTGGGCCGGCCTTGGTCTGCTCGGTGCTGAGCCTGCATGTTTACCACTACCACTTCCTCATGCAACCTTTCATCCTTGTTGGCACATCTTGTGACACTACTGCCACATTGCTCCATGCTTCAATTTGGGCACCTGCTGCCTGAGAAACATCAAAAGATTGTGCTATTTGCAGAATTTATGCCAACAGGGGGTCTTTCACAGAGTAAAGTATTCTGGTGCACTTGCTTGTATGGAGCTAAACAGATAATTGTGTCATGTACCATAAAGGATGCATAAGAGTCATTAAGAGCATCTGTAAAGAATTGACACTTGTAGTTAAGGCTGTGAAGTTTGGCTGCCCAGGCCCTGTATGACTGGTTTGGTTTCTTGCAGCATTGGTAGAATTCAGCTCGCACTGCTATGACATGCATTTATTTGTGATGGTAGTTGGACAATAAACTGCACGCGTGATCAAAAGTAAGAGCTATCGGTTCTTGTAAAGGGGCAAGCTGACACAGTAATTGATACATTTTAGGTGGAATCCACTTGAGGAAGAAGGCTTTGCACAAATTCAAGTCTGTCACACCGAAAGCCAAAAAATGCTGCCCGAGTCTTTTTTCATTATCTTCCCAAGCCTTGTCTGAAAGATAATACAAAGGAAATGTGTGCTGATGAACTGGTGGAACGGTACCCAGTCTGTTAATGGGAACCAGCAAGGCAGTGACTGCCAAAGTAAGCTGTTCAATCAGGGCCGGTAGCACGGCATCCAAAATGACTAAATTGGATGAAACCACACACAGACAATGAGGTAGTATGTGGAGGGTGTAGTTCAGGTCCCATGACTTGGGCCTATTCCTTCAGGTTACACTGAACATAAACCAGGATGTTTATTTCAACATTCTCAGTGACCAACTGTTGTTGCTCTTTCTTCTAAATCTTCATGATGAGTGTGCCATGGATGCTAGCATTTTGACATCAGTGTCACAAGGTTGCACATATACATTCCTGGTTTTGCTAATACTAAGACACCATGTCACACTTCAATTGGTCTGCTAAATCACTGAATCTTAATCCCACAGAAAGTGTCTAGGCCAATTTGAAATGGTGGCTGAAACAGAGCAGTCAACATCCCTGCAGTTGGGTAGATCTACAGGATTTAATTATCAATGAATTGCTTCAGTTGTATACATCATGCATGAAGAAACTTGTGGGCTATTTTACTAACCTAATTGACACCATTGTCTGTGCTAGAGATGGTGTTAGATGACATTACTATGTCATCTCCTAGGGATGACTAATTTTTTTTATGGTGTGTTTGTTCTCATTCATGCTCATATTTGATAATGATGTTCTGCCTATTGCACGATAAAAAATTCTATAAGTAATGACCAGTCACTTCCATAAATTAGCCTCGATCCTACATGCAGTCACTTTTTAAATATGCTGGGAAGTACCATCTTAATTCCACTTTGACCAGTTTGGAAAATTACAATTAACCCTTCTGGATATTGTAACACAAGCATGTCTTTTCAGTGGTTTATAATACAGTACTGTATTCAGGACAAGTAGAGTATGAAATGTTGGGGAACTTTATGTTTCACCCTGAGAGCATATTAATAAAATTTGGTGCATTGTCAAGAGAGGTAATACTCAGCTGCACAATTTGTTCTTGGAATGTAATCCCTACCAACTGCATTGGAATTGTATTTGGATGTTTGATAAATTACCACTTAATATATTTCCTTGAATGCAGAAGCTGTGTGCAAGTCAGTTCAGGAGACATCACTGAACATTTGATTGCCTGACCCTACTGGACATGACAGTGCAGGAGGCATTTGTGTGCGAGAAGCAACTAATGTTTATAAGATTTAAAAGATCTTTAAAACTATTTGGCAGTCTACCATCACACAGAGGTTTCATTGTCAGTACTCAATTAAATTGTATCCTTCCTGGAAAACTGATTATTTGGTTACTTAATTGGTTGTACAACTTTGGACCAATGCTCCCTAACAATTGGCATTCCTCAGTAGACTGTTTTATATTTCACACTTTTTGGCATAGCAATTATTAGCACACCATTCACAACAAAGTTGTAGTGCTGAGAGCGTAGAATAGACTTGTAGTGGTTCCTTGCCTGTTGTGAGAGGCAATTAAAAGGCGTCTTATACAAAGTTAAGCCTTTTTGGCTTAGTTAGTGAAGGTCCTCTTAACCTTGACCTACACATTTCTAAATTTTACAGACATGCAGGCTATTTGAGGAAGGACTTGTTATGTGGTGCGTTATCTATCCACTGTGTGCTGTGACTTCCTACATCTGCTAGTACAGTGGATTTATTTTCACATCCACCTGAAATCCAGAATGATAGCCAGTTCGTATTAGGTGGGGAGGGGTCATCATGTACCATCATGGTTGTGACCGCTGACAATGCAGGGATTGCGCTGCTGATGCCTGAGCTGTAAACTGACCATGTGTGCCTAATATTACATGCCTATCCAATCCAGTGCACTGTTACCCTGGACAACAGATACTATGCCGTGTAGTCTTTGCCATGGTAGACTGGCACCTGTGGGGAGAGCCTCCAATCAGAGTGTGTGGCAGCAAAGCAGATTATCCGTAATGAAATGGATGAAACTCACCCATACGTGTGGCTGTGCCACCATGGCCATCTCAGCAGATAGAAAACAAGATTTTAATGCAGAGGCTTACAGCTCCATGACAATTCAGTCTTTGGACGCACCATTGGGTGAGAGATATGCAAGGAGAAATGGAGGTGGACAGCTAACCCACTTCTTGGTATGCTCCAGGACTGATAGTGAATCTTTTTAAATGACATAGCCACCGATTTTCATTGAAAATATTGAAGATCGGTTCAGAGAAATTACTGCAATAGAGAAATATGAAAGGGATCTCAGCTGATCAAAAATTTGGATATCAGCAAATCACAGGCATGTCTGGCTCAAGGATATATCATCTCTCCTCATGAAGACTCAATAGGATTCAAGGTGTCATCTTTCTTCAGGCCATAACACTACAAACAGATGAAGAACTGTGAACTAACTTAGAGTGGTGTAGTATACAGTTTGTTCGCCGCATTCAGAGAGGGAATTAGGATAATTGAGTGGACACTGAAGCTTTCATTATAGCCTTCAATGGAAATGTTTTACCTTCAAAAGTTAGGGTCGTGGTTTATACGTGAGTTGTCAGACCCTATTTTCCTCCTCGTATGAGATGATTTAGGTTCCAGAGGGTTGAACATATCTGCTCCTGCTGTACTAATGAGGTCACTTGGGGTATGTGCAAAAAGGACAATGCATGAGAGCAGTCCTTACAAACAACATGTGTAAACTGACCAGAACACCAACCCTCTTGTCCACTGACATGTTCTGTTTTCAAGAGAGAGAACAAAATCCAGCAATATGAAACACTTGACTGCCTGTTGTAACAAGGTGCTGAGAAAAAGTTTGAACAACTCCTCCCAATTGGTACAACAGCACCCTTTGCAAACATTGTGTCAAAATTTGTATTTGGTGCAATGACAAGATCTCAAACAGCAACTCCTGGCCCTAGCCACATCTCAGTGCTTGTTTTTCAAAGGGTAGAATACATCAGCTGACTGATGACCTCAGATGTTAAGTCCCATAGTGCTCAGAGCCATTTGAACCATACATCAGCTCCTTCAATCCCCAAACCCATAGCAAAGGTGGTAACTGCCTCATTGGCACAGCCGGCTATGCCTCATTCTCAAACATCATCGAGGAAGAGAAGGAAGAGGACACCTGCCAAGGTGGCCCCCCTCCCAGGACAAAACAGACCAGCAGCCTACCACTAACCAGTGGCTGAAAGAGCCACAGGCTGTAGGTTATACGAGTAGAAAAGAATGGCGTTTTTCTGTCTGAGAAGTCAAGACAGGAAAATCCTTGAAGAAACAGAAATCTCTCAGGGACGAGAGGGGAAAAAACTGAAAGTTAAACCAAATCCTGCTTCTCCAGTCAATCTATCCTCCATCTCTGCCCCCCACCCCCTCCCCTCCCCATCCCTATCCCTGTCAGAGGTCGAGCCTGTGAATACTGAAGAAGAATCACACCTTCGGTTGGAGCATGACTGGACAATAAAGTAATACATATTCATGTTTCCTCTTTGCTGCTCTTTCATATCCCAGTCTGACATACCACTACCACCACCTGGCTAAACTTCATCAATTAATGGCAACTTAACTATGAAATGGTGTGGCACATCAGGAGAGACAGTTCTCATAAATCCAACTTCCTACTCTTAAAACTTAGAAATACTACTGTGAAAACTGCATAAACACCAAGAAAGAATCTGAAGGAGTGTGCATGCTCATGGGTTCACTTTCAGCACCTTAGCAATGACACCGTAAAACACATATTTGTGTTTTTCTATTGTATTTGGTGGGACAAGAAGTTTTCTTATCAGTGGCAGGAGGGTATTATTATTCTTATAGTGAAAGTGGGAAAAGACCATCAAATTTTCATTAATTATTGACCAATCTCTCTAACAAATCAGCTGTTAAATTATTTGAAAGAATGGTGAATCTATAACTGTGTTTGCACCAGGAAGCCAGATGACATTTATCACAATTTCAAAGTTGGGCACTCCAGCCCACCACAGACCAACTGATCATCTGAAATTTGCAGTGTGCGATGCTTTCATGCATCACCAACAGCTAATTGCTGCGTTCTTTGAACCACAGAAGACATACAATACTACCTGGCACTATCACATCCTTTCTGTTCTGCATGAATAGGGCTTTCAGGGCTGCTTGCCCACTTTTATCCAGAATTTCATATCCCTCTAACTGTTCTGGCTCTGGATGTATTCAACCCTCAGCAGTAAATCTGTGCAGGGAACTGGGGCCCGTCAGCATCAATTTTGAGAATAATCCTCTGTGCCATTGCAATCAGTGGTATTGTGATTACAGTGGGGCCCACAGTCTATCACTGTAGCTGGATGACCTTTTCCTGTATTGCAGCTCTACATAATTGCACAATGCAGAGTGCTAACTTTAGGGGGCTGTACAAGGAAGTCCATAACTATCCGCACATCTACACCAGCTTAAGGCAGATTGTTTGAGGAAACTTAATGCCTGAGATTTCTGAGCAGTATGTCATGGGGTGTAGTTCTTCGCTATTCTACAAAGTTATGATTTTGTCCTGCCTGGGGTTTGGATGTGTAGCCTATGGGCTGGCAGCACCATTGATACTGCACCTATTAGACACTGGCCAACACAGTGGTGTGCAACTTGCAACTGGAGCCTTCCGTATGGGCTCTGTATGATGGAAGCTGGTATCATACCACTTAAGGTCAGACCCCAGAAACTCTTGTCAAACTGTGCAATCATAGTCTGTCATATGCCTACCCATCCACATTACTTGACTCTTTTTTGACAACCAACAGTTCAGATCATTTACGAATCACCCAAAAAATGGGTCAATCTAGTGGGACAAAATTTGAGGCTCTGTGAAAGGACTTCCAGCTGCCCCTCTTGACTGTGCATACAGTTCCCTCTTGGTACCCCCTGTGGTGTACCTATATCCACTCCTATAATTTGGATGGACATCTTCCATGATGCTAAGGAAAATACTTACCCGACCATTTATTCCTTCCAGTTCTTCATGACTACCCCAATTTGCCATGCATCTACATCAGATGGATTGAAAGTGAGCGACAGGGTTGGTTATGCTTTTGTACAAAAACGGGGGACAAGAAGTCTTCTCTGCTGAGTGCATGCAGTTTGTACACTGCAGAGGTGGTCACCATTAAATGGACTCTGCAATACATTAAAACTCTTACAACAAAGGACTTCATGGCTTGTAACAATCCTATGAACTGCTTACAAGACATATCTCAGCACTGCCCCACAAACATTTTGGTTGCTAACTTACAACTTAGTTGACCTTCATAGCTATGGAATCACCATAACTTTCATCTGGACACTGAGAAACATGGCATTCTGGGAACTGAACTCTCTGACAAATTAGCTAAAGAAGCAATCACAGGAGACAAACTTGAATTCGGAGTACATGGCACAGATCTCAGTTTGCAGTTGTGACATCAAATTTTGAAATCCTAGGATACAGAATGGCAGGCTACCACAAACCTCAACAAGATGAGGGCACTCAAAGGAACCACCAAGGTGTGACATACTTCTCTCCGAGCCTCCCAGAGAGATGCAATACTACTATGCCAACTACATATTGGTCACACCACACTTACCCATGGGTTCATTTTACATCAAGAGGACTCCCCCCTCCCCCCACCAATGCAACTATGTAAATCTACTCATTCAACAACACAGATTTTAAGCACAACTTATTTACAATTAAATCACAGAAAGGGATAGTTTTTGACTCTTCTAGAAATGTGCAAAACAAAATACTTCTAGAAGTGGATACTGCATAATCAGTGTAGTACTCAGAATGTTTGTTGAACAACTCACGTGTCAGTGTTGCAGAACACTGTTTGTAGGTCTGACTGGGAAATACACATATACGAACCACGTTCTCAGTGCATGTGTATGCCTTCGTTCACTCACTGAAAACATTATTGTCAGTTGAATGGTGAGTGAAGACAGTCCCACACTAGGCAGACAGGCAAACCTACACCCTAGCCAAACATTATTGATAGATAATGATTAAGTCCAAATCACAGTCCAGGAGAAGAAAACCATGTAGCACAGGGTCATCATAAGTACACCAGAGAGCTTGCTGTAAACATGGGCTAGTTGCCAGATGAGACTGTGGCAGTCCACATCAGCCCCTAAATCTATCACAGGTGTTTTCTGACATGGCTTGGCACTGGCAAATGTATCCTTCCACACGGTCTAGCGACCTCGCTGGAGGACAATGGTTCAAACCTGCGTGCGACCATCCTGATTTAGGTTTTCTGTAGTTTCCCTAAATTGCTTCAGGCAAATGACTGGATGGTTGCTTTGAAAGGGTACGGCCAACTTCCTTCCCTAATCTGATAGGACCGATAACCTCACTGTATGTTGCCCTTCCCCCCCCCCCCCCCTCCCCCCAACCAAACAACCAACCTCGCTGTATGTACCATTAACTATATCGAGTTATTCATAGATGCATTCATTGGGATCAGAAAAGACGCTATTCACAATTTTAAAGGAGCAGTGAGACACAACAGTTTCAACTTTTATGATAAATTCAGCAAGTTGCCATACCAGCGAGATCTTAAGTGCTTTAATGGTTATAAGAATTATGAGGTGCCCCAGCTGTAAGACTTGTGGAGCAGTCACAAGTTTATCAACCCTTTATTCAATTCTGTCTACACTGTGGCTGTACAAACTATGCAGCGACACATGGTCAACACTCAATTAAATTGAATATTTCCTAGAGAAATTTTATTTGGAGTTTTTAATTGTTAATGCAGTTTTGGTCCAGTACTCCCAAGCAAATGATGTCCCTCAACAGAGTGCTTCTTGTTTCACACCTTTTACCTGGCATAGGAGCAGAGCTAGGTATCTTGGACATTAATGTTTTAACACTATAAATATGCACATTGCCTATTGTTTTCAAAATTGGACTAAACATAAGAAATCTTGTACTCTAGTTTATTCATCTACACAAATATTTTAAAAAATTTAAATGAATACCAAAATTTTAATACCATTTGCCTTAGGCCAAGGAAGCAGATGCTGTTACGTGCTTGGCTGTTACCTCAACAGTGTCTCCAGTATCTGTCTTTCACAGAAATTTACAGTATTTGATGCAGAGCCCTAAATGATTCTCATGGAGGACAATATATGATCCACATAACATCATCTGTTCAGATTTTTAAGTGTCATTTAAACCTGCAATACATGGATCCAACAAAGAAAATGTTCCAGAGCATCCAGATGCCATTCTAATAAGGAATTGAAGTAATGTCCTGCTGGTTACCAAGGAAAGTGGGAATTAATGGGAATGAGTAAGCTGATAAAACTGCCAGAGAGGATTCAGTGTGCTGTTCCATTACACACTGTCACCTCACAGATGAGGAGCAAGGTCATATGTAATAGGAAGAATAAATAGCTGGAAATGTGAAACAAGAAGTTATGGCAAGTAAAGTCTACTGTCAGACCATGGTGGTCATCCTTCAGTCATTGCAGTGGAAAGTAGTTGCATTAATCGCACTAAGATCAGGGAAATTTCCTATGATACATGGTCATCTCCTCCCACGAAAGCAGCCTCCGGTTTGGGGTGCTTGCTGTGCACCACTTTCTGTGTACTGTCTTTTTAATTTTTGCCTTTTATGTTTAGAGAAATGGGAAACAATTTGCCTGTATAATGACCTGAATTCTGATTTAGTTAACAATGAGACATAACTGTAAAACCTGTTGAAGTTTTGTGTTTTTTTTTCCAGAGTACCACTCAAGTTATTTTGGGAAAGACATTTTAATACATTTCAAAGTAGTTGAGCTTCCTTTTTTTGTCAATGATCAACCAGCAACACCAGCATGAATAATTATTGTAGAGTTTAATTTGTAAGCCACTTCACTTTTAATATAAATTTTGTATGAAGAATAATAGCTCTCACATATTTTTAAAAGCTTATTTGTTTACACTGTGAGCAAGGGTCTTGAGTAATTGATTGCTGTTAGTTTTAAAGATGTTGGGCATGCAATGAATACAGTGTTAGAGTTGCAGTTCTCTGTGACAGGTAGAATGCCCACCAGAGTGCATTGGTGTGGTTTGTGTTTAGTGTTGTTACCAGGCCTGGTAGCATATATAAGGGATGTGAACGGCATAAGATATTGAGTGATAGTTATGAAGAATGCAGAGATGCCACATTCTTGTGTGAGGCAGTATTATCAGCATCTGATAGGGTTTGAACTGGGTCTCATTTTGGGTCTCCATTTAGGCAGTTGGTTAGATCATGCAGTATTGAGATTTATGGGGCACTCAGATGTTATGGTGGTGTGATGTTAGACTACATGGAAATGTCAGAACAGGCAACTCATCATCAAAGTTCTGGTCAAATACATCTGACCACCATAAGAGAGAAATGCCGTATTGTGCACCACCCACACTGTAAACTGGTGACGCATTCACTTGCCATCTGAGAACATGTATTGGACACCCTGCTACATTCTGTGTCATACCGCACTGTTGGTCTGAGACTAACAGCAACTAGACTAGGAAATTACTGTCCAGTACATAGGCTTCCATTAACACCAAAACACAAATGGCTTTGTTAGGAGTGATGCTGATTAATAATGTTCCTTTTGTGTACATTGATAAATGGTGGTTCTGCACTACCACGGAAGACCATTGTTTGTGAGTATGGTGACAGTCTGTGGAGAGGTTTTCTTCTTCCAATGTCTTGTAGATCACAGTGGTGTTGCTCCTGGTGACATGGTATGGTGAGCCTTTGGGTATGACTTCAGTATGTGGCTGGTAGTATTTAAGGGAACTGTAATGGATCAGTGGTGTGTCACAAATGTTCTCATTCTCTCTCATGTCAAAAGGACATTGCCTGTTCACACATGGTGCATGCCTCTATGAACTGTCTGCATAATACCAGTGAGCATCTCAAATCTGTCCCCATGTGTGGGACCAGCTCAGATGTCAACTCTGTCCAGTGCCAGTATCTGGGATATCAGAGACCAGTTACAACAGTTGTGAGCTGCTTGCCTCAAGAGAGGACACAATGGTTTTCTGACACCCTTCTGAACTGAATCAGTGTGCATCCAGGCCAGAGTGGTTGCAGTATCATACTGATTAGTGAGCTCATACTGCCAAGTTTTTTGTAAATTTGATTTAATTGTGTAATTACTGCAGTAGCAACACATATGCTCTCAACTCGTGAAGTTTCATTTCATTTTCACTGTGCTACGTCTCACCCAGTTTATCCGAATATGGATATATATTCATCTATAATTGACCACGAGCTGTGATTGGACTTGTTAATGTTTGTGGGCAGACACTCACGTGTGGTAAGTAATCAGCATGTACTTTACAGATCTCTCTCTCTCTCTCTGGGAAGCAGAGCGTGTATCTTACCACACAAATAGAATTTTGATTAAAGCAACCGAAAAAGTAATGTCATTAAGAACACTGAAGAGAAGGGCATAAATATTAATGGGAAACACTTTGAGATGATGATATTACACTGCTAATGACTAACACGCACACCATACATATACTGAGTTAATTAGCGGGAATATGAATAATTTCATCTGCACAAAACATCTCCATTGTAAACATGATACACTTATAAATAAATGTACAATGAAATGTACACTGAAAATAACCTGCTAAACATTGAAGATGCTTAGCTACTGTGGTAGTGCTTTTATTAGTGTACATAGTAATCATTACTTTCATATTACTTTGCAATATCTGATCACTGTGTATAGAAATGTACTTTGTATTATTATTAAAACATTACACTTTATGTCGAAACAAACCTGCAAAGATGTGATTACACTTTCATTTAACAAAAGAACACTGCACCTGCACTTTATCAAACTGTGAGGCACTTCCGTCACATGCAAATAAATTTTATGAAATTGTGTAGACTGAAGTGCCACTACAGTATTTTTCTGTTGTGGGTAAGTACAGTTGCACAGTACCTCTTAGTGTCATCTTGTGCAACACTGTTTCCCGTTTGTAGTAATATCTATAGTAAAATAGCTGGTAAAGATTCTTTGACAACACTATGATGTTTTACTCAGTTATGCCAGTAATAGAAATTTAGAACCTGTTATAAATCTAGTTCAGATATCTTCACAAAATGGGAAAGAAGGGTATGACTTACGGTATGTTGTTCTAGTATGAAAACTATTGTATACTGAACTGCACCAATAAAAAATATACTTTAGTCTTTACACAGATGGTAATCACTGCTTATAGCCTCTTATGAGAACTGCTACAGTACAATGGATTTGAAGCTTTTAATTATGGCTTAGCTATAATAGTACTTTCCATCATAATACTTGGGCAGAAAAATAGATCTTGCTGCAACGTAACACATGCCGTAAGCAAGCATACAACTATTTCAAACTGGATCACAAAATACATAGCCGCCTTTTCTTCTTTGGATAAGAGCTGCTTAAAAACCACTGCAGAATTAATAGTAGCAACTTTATCTCATCCATACAAGGCTTTTGTAACAATTATGCTCAATTTTGCCACCACCTCGTAATATAGGTATTTACCATTTAACACGTAACGTGAGACTGTCTATCCACACTACTTAGAGAATTTTCTAGTGAGTAAAAAGGCAGTAATTTTGCCGTCAAAATCCATCTGCGGGAAGTCCCTACTGATTATGTGTTAAAACTAAAGTCGTGACCCTGTACATTTGTATTTACATAAGTTCATGATAATTACAATGACAAAAACGGTTTTACAAAATTCCTATAACAATAAACCATTCACTGTTTAAACAGTAAAGTTCAAAAATATATCTACAATTTAAGATTGCTCATTTATCTGTCTGACAACAACACCATACAAGGCTAGGTTAGCTCAGTATATCACTGTTTCTGCTAGGTGGAAAAAGTGTACCATGCTTGCTGTAATATCTCACTGCTTTCTAAATGATGATCTCCATCTGTGCACGGCTAATACTCATAATAACAAGTTAAAAAAAAGTTCTTTGTTATTGAAATGAAACAGTTTACACAAGGTGGTAATGATACTTGTATTGCTACAACCTGTCCTTCTGGGTGCTTAACTTTTTTTGTCAGGCAGCGTATATGGCAGTGTGTGTGTGTGTGTGTGTGTGTGTGTGTGTGTGTGTGTGTGTGTGTTTTGTACTTAATGCAACAGTGTTTCTTCTTATATTTCACATGTTGCTGTTAATTTTTTTTTTTTTTTTTTGTGTTTTTAAAATTTGGCTTAAATGAAAAAAGAAATTGTTTCATTGTCAAGAGACAGCTTTTTTAATTTGAGGAGTTTTGTTTGAGTGTGATTGGCCATTATTGCCTTTACTAGTAAATTACAGTTGTTCTTTATGTGGCCAATACAGGGAATTTGAAAGAAGTGAATAAAACTGAAAACTTAGTAAATCACAATCTTATTCCCTTTGTTATTGTGAAAAGAAAAGAAAAAATCTAAAAAGTCATTATAATAGTGAACATCCATGTTTCAGCCATTATCCAAAACGTCAAAAGATGGTTACCATTGCAAAGTAGCACAGTCATCTCATGCTTCATTCAAAGAGCTTGCCGATTTTATATACATGCTGAAGCCCGACCATATAATTCCAACTGCTGTACCACCTTCGAAGTCCAGACGTGAGGTGAGTGAAATAACATCATTTGTGTCATAGGTTTGTTGTATTGTAAATTTCATTCGCCCAACAACCTCAAGAAAACCATACTGCTCCAAAGTTCTCATGGCATAAATAATCCTCGTTCTACTCTGTGTAAAAACTTGTACAAATGCATGTGATGTAATTTGCCAATTATTATGTAGTATAGTGAGAAGTAAATAATATTATCTACTTATCTACACTCCTTAGAAGACTGTTATGCACTGTTTCATGGCAACAGGAAGGATGACTTAGTGCTAGTGCCGTGAGATGGTCCTACTCATTAAATGGGACATTATGCAGCTCTAAGAAGGAAGAGGGGCTCACAGACTATGTTGTGCATTCACAAACAGGAAAGATGAGTGGTGGCTACCAGATTCAGACTATTTCAACAAAATGAACATGGAATGTTTGGCATTGCATGAAAGTCAGTTATAGTAAGACTCCATGTACTATTGCAGAAAGCTTATAGTCACAAAGCTGAAAAAGCCTGGTTCATATCTTATAAAATGGAATGTATTCTCTCACAGATGACACCTACCAGCACTCCTTTTTATTGTTACATAGTATGCCCCTGTGCACAATTTTCAATGAGATCAAACTGGTCATGGATAGATTGTATATACACTGCTTAAGTATTTGTCGGCATTCTCCAATGACTGTCATGATCTCTTCAATCCACTAAGGTACAGTTTTATGGAGAGGACATAACAAGGAGGAAATAATCTCTTCTGAGGCATTTATACCGCAATGTCAGTTTGTTGACTGAGTTCAGACACTACCCCAGAGATGAGGGCTGGAAAAATTGCTTTTTCAAATCTTCAGTATAATGTGCTCTCTATTGGCCAATGGTCAGAAAGGTAGAAAATAACTGGAAAATGCTCACTGCCACAGAGATGACCATGGACATCCCATATGAACAAGGAGCTGATAACTACAATACGAATTATAGGCCCATGCTGGAGTACGCAGCATGTGCAGTATTGAACTATATTATTAGCTAACTTAAGTAGGTTAACATTAATATAGAACCAAGAAAATGTATTATATTTATAAACCCAATGACATGCTCCATATCGTGGCAAGACATCACAATTATGGTTCATGAAACACACAAATAATAATCAATTCACAAACTAGTATTTGAAGCACCTCATAAATGGTGAAACACAGAGCCTGATATTCTTTGGTATATTTCACCTCTGACCAAATAACAAGTTCAACACCTTAATTAAAAGGGACTCTGTCCACATCTTTCCAACAGCTGCAACTTCACTAAACTGTTTCCAATGTATTCTGTGAGTAACAAGGGTTTTGTGACTTAAAAGTTTATTTATCTGTTCAAGGGCACACCAGATACTAGGCATACTGCTTTCTTCAACTTCATCTCACATGGTTTTCTCCACATTGCATTGCAAAGGAAGGAAACAGATAGGATTGTAGCTCTCCATATCAAAAAATTGTTGCCATATAGTGTGACATGGCCATTTCCTAGTGGCCCAAAATCTGTAAAATTTGATCCACTTCATTATACATCATTTGTGATGATGCCACCTGGCTTTAAGGTACTCCTAGTGGGTGTCACCTTGCTATGACAATACTTACCTGGAATGCAGCATTTTCCTGGAGCCCCAATACACTGGACAAGACACGCACAAAGTCCACAGCACAGACAGAGATTTCATAGCTGAGGCATCAGCAATGCAACCCCTGCATAATATGCAAGTTATGATAACTGTGTTTCTTTCATAATACCCTTGCTCCTTCCACAACTGTCTGGCTGCCATACTGGACAATGGGTGCTCATACTGACCCACACAGGTGAGAGATACTTGGGGCTTTAATGCACAAAGATTGCATCTGCTCTTCTACAAAACCTGTGGAAAATTGTGGCCAAAACCTGAAAGAGACTGAAGATGTTTTAAGCTGAAAGGATTAGAGTGGTATTTTGTCAGAACCATTATCTGAAGGTTGATTTTGTCAATAATACTTTAATCAATTTTGGAAGCTCAGCTTATGAGAGAGAATTCTCACATTCACCTTACAATGGATAGGAACTAATGTGGGATGATTGTGCTCCCCCTATTCTATTATGTGAAGACCATGCCACACAATCACCTTTGATGAATCAAGTGATGCCAGTTGATGTGCATGTGGATTTTCCATAGTCTTATTCTACAATGCTGCATATTGAAATGTCCGTGGAGGTGGAAATGGGCTTCGTCTATCCACAAAATATTCCATGGCCATTCACTGCTCACTTCCATGTGAGCAAGAAATTCCAGAGTGAATGTTTGTCTTGCTGGGAGGTCAGCAGGTCAGCAACTCCTGAACATGAGTGACCACGTATGGACAGCAGTTCAGGATATTTTGTAGGATTTTATGCACTATGCTTACTGGCATGTGCAATTTTTGAACAATTCTCCATGCACTGCATGTTTGTACACCACTGCTCAACCCCTCCTGTGATGTTGTGGCCATGTGTTCGAACATAGGGTTATGTTGTTGCAAATTGATTCATTTTTCCCTTCTCCATCATCACTTAAAGTTTTGCAATCATCATGGAAACATCTTCTACAGAAACACTGCAATGATATGAATATTAATATTCTTATGTGCACTAAACCAATGATACAAAACAGAGTCATTTACTTGAAACAAAGATTGCAGCATTGTGTCAGCCATTGACCTTTGCGTCTCACTGTCACCATATGCAGACAGTTTTTGAGTTATAATGTTATGTCAGTGGATACTGATAAATGATAGGTCCATGGAGCCATCTGTGAAGCATAAAATTGATCTCTGTTGTATGGTATGAACACACATTGTGTTCAGAACTATATACCATCCTAACCTCTACTTAGGCAATACTTTTTTTAAATGATTGAGCAATGCTGATGCCTGGCTCTCTTTTAAGGTGATACGTTGATATACTACCCATGAACACATCTGCTGAAATCCAGCTGTATGGCAAAGCTCAATGCTCTTAGGTACCTCAGTTGAACTACCTGGCAAGGTTATCCCATGATTCTTTAGCATGATGACGATGATGATGATGATGATGATAATAATCTAATCTCATGTAGCTGAATGACCAGGTGCAAGTCTTTCAATAGGGTGCCACTTCAGTGACTTGTATGTCTTTATCCGGCTCCAGTTATCCAATCAGGGAAAGGGGAAATACGGTTTAACTTGAAATCAAATATGAAACATGTCATTCCAGCAGCTCCTCACATCATTGATAGGTAAAGGCTAGATTTAAAGCAGACAAAATTTCTTTAGTCTGACTGGGATTCTATTCTGTGACTTTTGGTTACAGGGCATCAACTTTACAGCCATACCACCACACCTGACATTTACATGATCAAACATCTTCAATTTTATTGCAATTAGACTAGGGATGTGTTGTATACAGATCTGTCACGCCATCAGTGAAACCTTCTCTCTCTCTCTCTCTCTCTCTCTCTCTCTCTCTCTCTGGCATTAGGGGTGCTGACACTACTTATGTGTTTGGTTGCACTGGTGACTATGAAAAATTATGTTTGCTGAATGTTTAACAATGCATCAAAATTCAGGAAACTAAGAATTTCCTTGTTCCATCACTCAATGAAATGTTTGCAAACTGTTATTCAGTGCTATCCATAGAAAATATTTGCATAAAAAATACAAGATTTTGTCATGTTTAATTTGGATATGAAATCAGATTGGCTGTCTGGAAAATGAGTGTACCAACAAAAAGGACACGGAGGTAGCCACAAGAGTATTTTATGTGGGGTGACAAGCCACTGCAACCTCAGACTAATTAAGGATGATTAAGGTGACCACCACTGCATAGAAGACTTTGTTTATTAGAAGAATCTGTCAGATTCTGTTGAGTATTTATCTTAAGATAATTTCTGTGTCCAGGTGAGAACATCAAGACACTCTTCTTCCAAAATTCTGCAGCTTTAATGGCATTATCATTGCACAAAAATAGATCTTCCACTGTGCAAACAAACTTCATTCGTGGGTACATGAGCAAATGTTCAGTCATCTGTGTTTCTCTGCATTCACACTGGTCATCTTCAGAGTAGCCCCACTTAACCAAGTCTACTTTGTATTTTGTGACCTCTGTTCTTAACCTATTCAGTGCTCCCCATGTAATATACTGCAGTTGCTGCCCTTGTGTGACTTTCTCTTTGGGGTATAGGTTTGTTTTGTGGAATGTACAATCATTAAGATTCACAGAGGGCCTCAGGTTGGCCTTCTAGCATTACTGTCCATTTGATAAAGCTCTTCCTTGACTTAAGATGAGTTGGAACTGTTTGGTGTTTATACGTTAAGTGCTGTGGGTCAGTTTGCAGTTTTTTCCTTTCTGTTTCACTGATGATTTTGTAGCTGGTATTTGGTGAAGCTTTGGCTGCAAGTGGGCAAATTTTGTGGATAGGCATGGGCCTCAGGCATCTGGTGACAATCCTGACAGTCTCATGTAAAGTGATGTCTACTTGTTCGGAGTAGCAAGACACCTCTCATACTGGTGCTGCATATTTTCTGTCTTCAAAACAGAGTCCCATTGTTGATTATCAAAGAACTTCAGGCTGTGAAACCCATGTTGAACCAGTCAGTTTAATATTGTTCCATGCACTTAACAATCCTTTTAGATCAGTGCTGAATTTTTTAAATGACACTGTAGAGTCTAGGTTGACTTCAAAGTATTTTGATTCAGTGTTGAGTCTAGTCCCTCTCCATTCTATTTCAAACTGTCTTGAGGCTTCTTCATTAAACAGGTGGAACACGCATACTTGAATTTTTTCTGGCTCATGTCTCGTCATTTTCTTCGTAGTAGTTCCCCAAATTATCCAAAGCCTCTATCAGTTACTTTCAACCTCTTAAAATGTTCTTCCTGAAGCAGTATTAGCAGTGTTGCCTGCCTGTATGAATCTTTTTATTTCTAGCTGGTGTGGCTGGTCATTTGTGTTCATATTATACAGAATAGGGGAAAGAATGCTTCCTTGTGGTAATCCATTTGTTTGGTTTCTCCATCTACTTTTCTTCTCTTGTTGGGTTACATAGAATCTTTGATTCTGCAGTTTGCCTATTAACATGTAAGTCAGTCAAATGTCCTTTGTTATTTTATAGACTTTTATCTTATGACGAAAGGACTCAACTCGGAGAGTGAGAGAGTGAGCGAGCGAGTGAGTGAGTGAGTGAGTGAGTGAGTGTTGCCACACCGATTACAGCCCATCTACTCAATGTGCCATGATGGACAAGCTGTGGAGGAAATGGATGCTAAATAATTTCCTACATCCTCCCCCCATCCTGCCCCCACACTTCCAGAGGGATGAAACTGCTGTTTCACAAACTTGGAGGTTTGAAGGAAAGTAGCTTTTCACCAGAAAATTGAATGAACTTTCTAGTTCTGTGTCTGTCAGGATAGGTGTGGTGTGAAAGCCTCTCCTGCAGTATCAGCTAAAAGGGTCCTCCAGCTTGGTGCTTCTCCTGCACGAAGATTACTAACAATCTTTGTAACACTTTTTTAATTCTCTTAATTTTTTAATTCCTTTCAGTTCTTAACCCTTTTCATCTACTGAAAGTGTTACTTATTTTTTCTAGCAGAAAATAACATCACTGGACATTTGTTTTATATTTGACAATAACCTCAATGCTACCTGTAGGAGGCCACCAGGTGCTCATATTGTTGTTACGAAGTATTAAACATCTCTGTTTGATGTCAATCTTGGGTGTACATGGAGGCAGTTCCCTTTCTTGCAATATCTAGATGGACAGTCTCCTGTGTGGACAGTCTCGAACATGGGGTTCTGCAGCAGATGACCCCCACATGTTCCCATGTTGACCCAGTGACATCACCATAAACTTTTGCAGTGGGCACAGGATCATCTATATTGGACCATGCATCAATAGAAACTTATTGCCTGGTTGGATGAATGACATTTTTGTTATACCAGATAGATGGTCATGTCAGGATACACCATCATCCAGCAAACAGATCCTCAAAGCATGCATTGTGCCACACCCACACAGGATAGTGGGGGTTGTATTATGCTGCAGGTTACATTCAACTGGGCTTCTGTGGGACCTGTAGTAGTAATTGAAGGCCCCATAACAGACATGCACTACATTAACATTATTGCAGATGACCTCCATCCCTTCATGCTTAAACTATATTGTCCCATTGAAAGTAAATTGATGTTAGGCAGTGTTTAAAGACATCTGTCTTATTCTTTGTAAAAGTACTTTTCAACTGAAAAATCACCTCATTAAGAGAAACAATAGTAAACAGAGATGCAGCGTCAAAACTCTTGGACCAAATCTGAAAGATTTTAATTATTTTGATAAATGACAGGAATCTTTAATGTACAGGTCAGTTTTTCCTATAAATGGCTGCTGGAGAGTGGCCAAGTGTTTGGCAGTCCCATAGGTTGGACAATCAATAGTACTAACAACTGGTCTTAATGGAATGCCGGGTTTGTATGTGTTTGGTAAACCATACAGTCTTGGTGGCAATGCTTGTGATGTGATGAGACCTTTCTTGTTAATTGGAGAAATTGATTTTTATTAGCTTGTTCAGCATCTTAAGAATGTAAGTTGTGCTGTCTCCTCTGTATCTTCCGGGTTCTAGTATATCCTGAACTTTACTGCAGTAGTCTTGTTTCTGGCATTGCCATTTTCTGCTGAAAGAATTAGAGTGTCTTGATCAGAGCTCAAATCTCGGAGAGCATACAGCTCATATTTCATTAATATACTGCTAGGTGGTTTGCTTCTAAGTAACATCCAGGTTGATTCTGTGCATATTTCGTCTATAGCTGGTTTAGATAAAAAACAAATTCCAGTTTTGATATTAACAATAATGTCTTCTGTTAGTATTCTAGATGGTACAGCTGCATAGTTTCCCCCTTTGGCAAGTACATCTATATCATTTTTTGACAGAACCCTGTCAAACCTATTAATGACAGTATGATCCATATCTGAAGGTCGGAAAGTTACTCTTATCTTTTGCAAACTATCAATTTTCTTCTTCCATCTATTAAATGATATTGTAGAATCTACTTCTATGGCTTGGTATGTTAAACTAAAAGTCTTGTCCCAAATATCACAACTCTACTTAATACCAAAGAAAATGTGTAGCTCCATTAACTTACAGTGCGTAGTAGCCAGGGCACATCGTGTGAACAATGCACTCTTGGAGCAGCATTGCCTCTCTGCAATTTTAGATGTAATGTGCAGCTCCCAAAATGAAATTTCTCTTTAGCCTCAGAAAGTTTATCATTGTTGAGATGTCTCAGTAGTGCCAACTCTTCCGCATACAGGCTCCATAACACACATTGGCACTACTTGGCAATCTTAGGCAATGATCTGATGTAAAAATTGACCATTGCGTGGAGTCATATAAACAGTTCAGCTTGCTGAGCTCGTTTGTGTTTGAAATAGCTATCTGAGCTTCTATAACCTCTGGTGACATTCCCAGCATTGGAAGGCAAAATGTCAGGTAGAAAAAATGCCTTGTACCATGATTTCAATGCCCATGAAACAAAAGTTATGAAGGAAGCAAATAACAGCTGTGGGAGCTTGCATTGTGTGATTAAAACCTTACAGCTTACTGATGACATTGTAATTCTGTCAGAAGCAGAGAGTTTTGCTATTTGGACAACAAAATAACTGATGATGGCCAAAGTAGAGAGGATATAAAATGCAGACTGGCAACAGCAAGAAAAATATTTCTAAAAAAGAGGAATTTTCTAACACCTAACATGAATGTAAGTGTTGTTAAGCCTTTACTGAAGGTATTTGTATGGAGCGTAGTTTTATACGCAATTGAAATGTGAATGATAAACAGTTCAGACAAGAGTAGACTAGAAGCTTTTGAAATATAATGGTATAGAAGAATGCTGGAAATTAGTTGCGTAGATCGAATAACTAATGAGAAGGTACTAAATAAAATTAAGGGAAAAAGATATTTATGGCACAACTTGCCTAAAGAAAGGAATCAGTTGATAGGACATGTCCTGAAGCACCAAGAACTTACCAGTTTGGTAATGTAAGGAAGTGTGAGGGGTAAAACTTGCAGATGGAGATCAAGGCTTGAATACAGTAAGCTGACTGAAATGGATGTAGGTTGCATTAGTTATGCAGAGATGAAAAGGCAAGCACAAGACGGACTATAGTGGAGAGCTGAATCAGGCCAGCCTTTGGGCTGATCACAGCAGTATCAACAACAACAATGACAACAACAACAACAACAATCTGTTGTGATTCAGTTTTGCAACAAATTGGTTTAAGTTATTGGGTTTGGCCCTGACAGAAACAGCTGTTGTAATTGCCGGTCTGTTACTTAGACGTCAGGTTCTCCAGCTTCACAATTACGATCAGGTCCTATTCCTTTCAGCTGATTGAGGCTCTGAGTAGTCTTTCAGTGTCTGTCATGCCTGTCACCTTCTATTAATACATAGCAAAAAAAGTGCCTGCAAACACTCTTCCTGTGTTGCTGGGCATCATGCTGCTCTGATAGCAACTGGACTCCTCCTGACTTTCCACACAGCATCGTCCCTCCTTTTTTTTCCATCTTGTGCTGCCAAATTTCTTTTCCTTCCACTTGTTTCTGCTAGATGGCCCAGGCTGGTGGCCCAGGTGGACAGGGGCCACAGTGTCACAACATGAGGATAATGATCGTAAAAAATAGCATCTATGTTGCTGAATCTTTTGGAGAGAATAATGACTAGTTGGATATCATTTAAGATTTTGAGTAAAAAAACAATGAAGATGCATAGAAACCCTATACATAGTATGTAGTGATGCAATATACAATAATAAATATACACAAGTACATTTCCAGTTAATGAATTGAAAAATAAAGATGCACTGGGTGTGTGTGGGACTTGGGGGGGGGGGGAGGGATACCTAATTATACTAATTTATGTATAGTAACAAAGGCCTGGGGGTAGGGAAATGGATATCTGTGACCTTGGGAAAGTTGAGTCAGTCTGTGGAAGGTATATTGGTTAGCTCAAGTGTGGAATCAGGTAAGTCATCACACATTAAGAAAAGATAAGCTTTTAATTTTCCTAATCAATGATACTATATATCTTTAGATGTTAAATAGTTAGCAGTGCTTTGTGGGTGCTCTGCAGTTGTTGTCTGCTTGACTTAAGACATGAAAGGACTGTAAAGTCATGGAAGAACTCCATAAACAGGTAAAACAATTACAGTTATTGTCATATAATATGATTTTTTGATCACTGCAGGTGGTCAACACTGTATTCCATCTACCATCCATATGTTGTATGATATTATTGATGAGTTTCAGGGGAACATTTTTCCACTCCTGTAAAAGAGCAATCTCCATTTATGAAATGATCAAGGGAGATGCTCGTTAGTTGTAGTAAGTCGATCCAAAATATAATGGGTTTCAAATCTGGGTGCTTGCTGATCTCGGCATTCATCCTTCTTGCCCACCATCCAGTAATTTCACTCTTTTTAGCATGAACATTGTCATCCATGAAATGAAATGGAAAGAACCTCCAGTGACATCAGAATATACCAGAAAGAAATATTGGAAGACCTCACCCCTTTATCTTAAAGGTTAAAAGAACTGTTTTGGGTTACATGGAGGTCATACATCCATTGCTGCTGACTTGTGTCCCCTCTATCAGTTCAGCAGTTTCACAATGGGATGTTTTGTATACAAATTTTGAGTTTACCATCATCATTGTGTGATCTGAGTTGTGTAACCAATGCCAAGTCACTTTCAAATGTAACTTTAAGCAGTGGCCTGTTATCTGAACTGCAAGTGGCAGTGAATCTCTGTAACACCGTGTTAATTTGCATTTCTTTGGTTGCTAACAGTAATGAAGAAATTCACAGATTTATTATGTAAGTCATTGAAACTGTCTTTAATGTGATGTCCTACAAATTAGTGATAAGGAAACTGTAAGAAACAAATTATGTTGTATTGAGTTTGGCAGACTTGAAGAAAAAAATATAATTAGATGATAAAGATGTTCAGTGATAGTTTGTAATCATTTGTGAACTGTGTTACAGGTGCTGAAAATACTTAAAGAACTGCTTTCAAACGCTGTAAGTATCTGATGAATTGCCCCTAATTACTTTTTATATCCAAACAAAACTTGAATTTTGAATTTTCATTTATTTTACGTTCTCTCTGGAGTTATTTCTAGAAAAGTTAGAAATAACATGTCTGCAGTCATATTTAAAATGGAAATGTTCACTGTTTATAAGCCTTGAATGAAAAATTTGTAAATTGTTCTCCTAAATTATAGCCCTCAACACACTGATGAAAATACCTGGATGACATGAATGAAGTGTATAGTGACATCATCGTGACATTGTGTAGCAAAGTATGTACTTACGTTAAGAAAGAATTCATGTCCTGTACTTCAAGGCATAAGTACTGTGATATTATAGTATTTGCTTTCTGGCTAGTATGACTTCCATTTACACGTGTGATCTATATTCGAGGGAAGTAAAAACATTGTAATAAATATACTAATGTGTGAAAACTGGAACACCATGTAGGATGTGTGGACTGTAATATACTTTATACTGCAGATTAAGTACTTGACAATGCACAAATGGCTTGTATTGAAGAGCTGTGCATTATGTCAAGCTTTAAGAATTCAGAATTATGTTAAATGCCCACATGTTGTAATCAGGTGCTCTCAATGTGGAATGGAACCAAAAATGGCCTGGATACATTTATGCACATATGTTGTGTAATGTGTCCATGAAGCTTCAACAATATTTGCTGGTAAACTGTGATGGACAGACTGCCAACCAACCATATCTGAGACATGGTTAGTGGATGACATACCAAGTGAACTATAGTATAAATTTCTTCCACAGACACTATATAGAATCATATAGGTATCCCATCAGGCCCATTCATCTTTTAAGTTATTTTAACTAATTTTCTGTCTCACTTATTTTGATATCCATCATTTTGGCATTTATACAATAATCTGAAGGAGGGATCACAGCATAATGCTCCATAGTGAAACAACTTTGGAAAAATTTAGTATTTTGGCTTTCTGTTGTCCTCCATTTTGAAGCTATTATGGTCACTGAATGTCTGGGAAGACAACTCTAATCTGTTTTCTGATTTAAAATGAGGCCAAAACTACCTAGGATTTCCTGCCACAGTGGTAGATAGAATTTTACTTTCGAATTTGTTGATTGCTTTGTGCAGGGCTCTCCTGATGCTCATTTTGCCTTGATTAAATTTTGATGTGTCTAAAGTGCTTTGACTACATTTACATCTGTGATACAGGTCTCTTTGCTTTCAGAGCATCTTTCTAACATGGATGTCGAACTATGGCGGGTCTTTCCTATCCCTCAACTTTGCTCAGCTACAAAGCTGTCTAAGGCACACTGTACAGTACTCTTGAACTTTGACCATGTATACTCAATATTTTCAGTCTCACAGTTGAATATTTGATGTGTTAATGCTCAGATAATTTGAAATATATTTGTCGTTTCTCTCACTAAGCAGATAATCTTTCAGTGGAACTGTAATGGCTACCACTGCCACCTGGCTGATCTCCATCAGTTAATGGCTACTTACTCTGCAGTCGGTGTGACATTACAGGAGACACGGTTCTCAGAAACCTAACTCCTTACTATTCAAAATTATAAATTCTACTGTAAAAATTGCATTAACACTGAGAGGGGATCGCGAGGAGTCTGCAAGCTCGTATGTTCTAACACTTTCAGTAAAAAAGTGCCACTGAACATTGCATTAGAAGCTGTGGCTCTGTTTTTCCACATGCCAGTAAGGTGGAACAACTGCCTATACCCTTCCTCCTACTGGGGGCCTCCAATTCCCACAACCCTCTGTGGAGCAGCGGGACAGCACAACCATATCAATAATAGTGCAACTAATTTTGGAAATGGAAGTCTGTCTAATACTGGAGCCACAACACATGTCAGTGCAGCCCATGGAACATGCTCAGTCATAGATATTGCAGCTTTCAGGCTGAATATCTTGCCCTTGATCCTATGGTGCATCCATGGTGACCTCTGCGACAGCACCCACTTTCCTATCACTCATTTTTTCTTAAACAACCAACCAATGAAATATGCACTGTGTTGGTCACTATGGAAAGCCAATGGCAAACTTCCACCTCCAAAGCAACTTTTGAAGCCAATTAAGAGAAGGATGTCAAAGGATTGGTACTAGATGCTATTAACACGATTATACATAGTACGGAAGTAATCATGCCTTAGTCTTCAGGCCATCCCTTCTGAAAATCTGTGTCATAGTGGTCTGAAGAAATAAGTGCAGCTTTCAGAGAGCATTGAAGTGCACTTCAGTAACATAAGTGTCATACTTCTTTCAAATATTTAATAGCATTTTTAATAACAAAAAAGTAAAGCAGGAGTGTTTCGAACAGTACGCATCTTCTATGAGGGCCCACACCTCATTGCCTGAAGTATGGACTAAACTCTGCTGTATTTGTGGCCATTCACTATCCACAGTAGTTTCTAGCTTATCTTTCAATGGTGACATCTATACTGATCCTGCAGTCATTGTTGAACGTTCCACATCACATTTTGCCAGTAACTACCATCCTAATTTTCTAACCCAAAAACACCTGGTAGAGCAAAACTACTTACCCTTCCATACACAAGAAATGAACAATACTATGTCCCATGTAGTGAATGGAAGCTCAGCAGCGCTTCAGCAGAGTGTCAAGACACAACCTCTGGACCTGATAAAATCGTGAACCAGTTGCTTAAACACCTTAGCACTTAGAACTTTATGAACCCCACATGACATGATTTATTTAACAACACATGAAACTTCTGCAAGCGTTCTGTACATTAACAGTTTTGTATCTGTGAAATCTACCAAACAATTCAGTTTACTGTGTGGTGTATCTTGTTTCTCTGGTGTATGCTGCATACTCAACTCTAATGGTTTCAAACATTAATACTCATTTCGAAAATTTGTATACATAAAGGTCTGTGAAGTACAATACTGATTATAGCTTAATAAAAAGTAATTTTGTCCCCTATTTCTCTACATACAGCTTCTTTCCACATTGTGTCATTGTAGCAACAGTCACTCATATCACAGAATTCAGGGGGTAACAAACCAACTTGATTAAACATTTGTTGAATTCTGTATTATAAATCTAAAATAAAAAAAATAACAACAAACACCACAAACCTGTGATAATAAATGAAATGTAAAATGGAACTGAAACACACAACAGCAGCCACAGGCGACTCAAACACTGATATATGCAGAGAACTCCAAAATATGGGCAGAATGTAAACAAATATGAAGGCTGTCTTTGTCAACAGCAATAGGGCCATTGAAACATTCTTCCTGAAAAATGCTGGTGTGGTGATAGCATGTTGTGATGAGATGATGGCATTCCTTTGACGGCCTGTGTGAATGACACTATTTGAATTACAGGGGAGAATCTTTCGACATGATAGTGACATTCCATCAGGTATGAATGAGCCTTAATAGTGACTACATAAATGAAACATCAACAATCAAAGATGGTTATGTTGTTGCCTCAATATAATTATTAATTTCCAGATACTAGTTTAGGGATGTGGATGGAAGAATAGGAGTCTGTTAGATAGGAAAACTATGGAGATGAGAGGTAGGAGTTGAGGTGTACAGTGGAAATTACAGTCAGTGGGAAAGACAGAGGGTGAGGAATAGTGTGTCATGTGGTTAGGACAGTGGTTACAAGAGTAATATGATGGGGATGGATGGAGAGGGAAATGAGAGAGGAGCCCTTACGTGGAGTGGAGGAGGTGGGGAGGAATTGAAATTGGTAAAAGGGATAAATATCAGGGCAGATCTCATTGTCTGAGGGAGGGAGTTGGTTGAAGTGGCATCAGGATAGGATATGGAGCATATGTATGTGTAGCGACAGATGCATTTGTGAAGGCATGGCAGCAGACCAGGGTTGGTGATCAGAGGGGAGACAATAGGATTATTGGAATGTAGTTTGCAGACAGTATAGGGGATATGGAGACGTTCGATGTCAGTGGAGAAGGGTGGAAATTTGATGAGATGGTAAAGTATCCAGGTGGTGGAAGGTAAATGGAGGAAAGTGAGACAGAGTGCAATGAATTTGAGGATTTGGAGGGCAGAAATCCGTGCAGCATTTGTATGGCAGAAGATAGAGTGGATCAGGGTTTTGTTGGCGTGGAGGATAGCGGGTGGGGGGGTGTAATCTCAATGTTTGGCTTTTGAGTGGCTTTAGTCTGCTGGCATGGAAGGACCTGGTGCACCAGCTTATGTATACAACCGTCTGCACATGACACAGCACTGGCTGCGCTGTCTATGCAGAGTAGGGCGGCCTCTTTAGGCCGGCCGTGCAGGCATACACAGTTTAGTTGTGTGCGCTCACTGTATAGGGTTACAACATTTTTGCTTATTATTTTATTTTTATCTTTCAGGCGGCTGCAGAGAACATCCAACAAGACTCGTGTAGTGCTTTGGAATCTGATACTAGTAGTGATGAAAGTTTTGAGCTGAGGATTGAAAGTGTAGAGGAACACTTATGTGATGGACTGCTAAATTTTTAGACCATTTACTTGTATTTATGACACTATTTTTACAGTTTGGTTTGAAAAATAAAATGTGTAACATTGTAAACAATCTAATTGTGATATGATGTATACAAACAAATTACCTGCAAAGACAAGTACGTTATCTACTGCAAATGATATACAGAAATATTTCTGTTATATTTTTTAACCTTTAGAAACTAGCTGTGATATTTTTATGCTGTTTAGAGAGACATTATAATGTCGCTTTTATTTTCAATCAACTGAAAGCATTAAAAATAATGATTTTACTCTTTATACAAAGACTGGATGTTAGTGCTACATGTTTTGCCATTGGATTTTGTAAAATGGAGCCATAGTTTCAATAAAAATGGTGAAAACAGTATTGCTAGTATAGTCTTTTTCTGGTGATGTCTTTTTTTACTGTTACAGGACAATGTAAATGCAATGAATATTTGCAATTAAATTGAGATGTATTTATCAGAAAGCATGTTTGTTTGAGAGATGATTACTCAAGATACTATATTACATTATCTTTCAAACTAAATTTCCCCACCTTTTCCTAAAAAATTCATTAGTATCCTGAGGAAAAGTATTTAGCTTGAAAAGTGATTCCAATTGAGGAAATAATTTGAAAATATGGCACTAGAATTTCTATGAGTTTTTTGTGCTTTACATGCTTTAATCTGAAACATAAACTACATATTTCTTTGCACATAATTTGGATTTAAATCTTCATTCAACAAACTTGAGTTACACAATGAGCATGTCAGGTTTGTTACTATTTGTTTCTTACTTCCTGTTTTGAATCAACACTGCTTTGTCCTATCTCAAAGGGAACACAGTAACTGTGTGATAGAAAATTAGAATATTATCCATATTTTGTCAGCCTTGCCAATTGTGAAATGGAGGACCAAGTATTTTACAATATAGTTCTCACTTCCTCATTATATGCTCAGGCAGAGGAGAAGAGTAGAATTAAGGTACTCAGAACTGAAATGTATGGTGCTAAATTGCCATCTTTTATTAAATTGTTTTCCATCAGTGTTACACGAATTATGGAAATTCTAAACTATGACTACAATCCAACATTACAGAAATTCTAAAACAATAGAAACACTAAATTTTTAATAGTATAGATGCCAGTTATATTTGTAATAAATGACTAATAAACTCTTATTAGCTGCAGGAGATTATGATTTCTTTATATATCATTAGCACAGTTTTTATCGATAACAGAATGTATTTATAAAACATGCTGTTCTTGTAATGATGTTGAGTGGGGCATTTAATGGTATTATTTGTTACTACAAACTGTAGTTATGTTTCTCAGCAATGAAACAGCATCAGATCAGCAGTATAAAGTCTAGTTAAGGGCTGATTGAATAATTAAAAAGAAGAGTGAATGAGAAAAGTGGTGCAGTAGCTGATGGGGAGACCACACGGCAATAGGATTTTTGTGATTTTTTTATATTTATGATAGGTGAAGTTCAAAAGTCGAGTATCAATAACCCAAAGCAATTTGCTGCAACTCTAAAAAATTATTGAGAACAATGACTTTTAAGTTTTCTGAGTGCCTTTAATTCACCAAAGTTTGGATGATTTACCAACGGGCCAAGGGCTCTGTGGTAGAACGCTTGCCTGCCATATGGGCAATGCAAATTCTTAAACAGAGGTGCATGTTCTGCAAACATTTCTGTGAAGCATAAAATGTATATAGAGGGGGAAAAATCAATAGCCCTTGAGACTGGTAACTGGAGGACCACTGCTTTGCATCCCATTTTGAACTTTTTTTTTGTCATTTAAATATGAAATTTCTTAAATGTATGTTAATTAACACACCTCTAATTGTTCTTTTTTTTAAGAAAAATGCACATCTTATTAGTTCTAATTACATATTGCATGCAAAATTACTAGTTTTCATTGGAAATATAAATTCTTAGTTGCCAATGTTCCATAAAACATTGTTTAAATTAGAAATATTGGAAATTAATTTTTTTGATCTTAATACATTTTATGCTTCTAGGAAATGCTTGTGCAACATGCATCTTTATTTAAAAATTTGGGGCAGCCAGGTGTCGAGCCCAGGTCACCCTTGTGGCAGGTGTGCATTCTCCCACATAGCCAGTGGACAGTCAAAAATTTGTCTTTGCCATAATAAATTAAGGATGCTAAGAAAACTTTGAAGTCAATATTCTTGAATTTTTTAGAGTGCCATTAAACTGCTTTGGTTGATTGATGTTTGAGTTCTGAACTGCACATACCATAAATATAAAAGAATTACAAAAATCTGATTGGCTTATGGTCTCCCTGTGAACTCACATTATAGAGGACTGGTTTTCTAACCTCTGTCCAGCCAGCCAGGTTGAAGTTTCCCATGGTTTTCCTATATCTATTCAACACCTGCACAAATGCTGTTTTTGAAAAGAACATGGCCCTTTTATCTCCCCATTTTTGTCCAGTTCAGAGCCTTTTCTCCGATGCCAATGACTACTTCATTGATGGGAAGTTTGATCCTATGCTTTCTATGAATCAAAGAAGTAACGGCAATAATAAGTGAGCTGCCAAACAGCCCTCGGTGGAGCTACAGCAGTTTCTCTTTGAACACTGAAATGCCTAACCTTTTTCTTAAAAAATGAGTTTTCTTGAAATAGTTCTAGTGGATATGTTATAAATATAATAGAAAATTTCAAATTCTCGGTTGTGTGAATCCATGGAAACTTAAACAGGGAAAGCTGTGCAAGGTATCACAGTGGTAGGACACTGAATTCATGTTCAGGAGGAGAGCAGTTTGAATTTCCTTTCAGCCATCCATATTTTGTTTTTCTTTGATTTTCCTATATCAATTAAGTATTGTTCTTGTGAAAGGACATTGCTACTTCCCTTCACCAATTATTATCTGTCTTTTGTATGTAATGTTCTTGTTGATGATGGAATGTTAAACCTCATCTTCCTTCCTTCCTTCCTTTCTTGACATAGGTGCCTGTGAGTGCTACAGCTCACGCACCAGACAAGTGCAAGTGGTATGCTGCCTGCAAAGGGACTTTACTTCACTACATTCAAGTCATGTTCTGTTGCATGCACCCAGCCTCTGTCACTAATGTTAAGAGATATTTAAATAACTTAAATATGACAAGTCAATGACAGTATCTATCTTTGTCTGTGACGAAATTAATGTATTCATGGACAAATGGCATCTATTTGAAAGGCAATGTGGTACAGGAAACATAACTTTTTTGATTATCTTTCTTTTTGTACAATTACCTCCAGACATGTTTCATGGGTTATCAACATAACACTGCACAACTTCATCAGAGGTTTGGGACAAATCAAGATTTGTGTAGCCTAGAAAATGCATTGAAATTATTTAGCGACCCATTTTAAATTGCACCATATACTGTACCTTAGAAAAAGTAATTAAAAGTGATTCTTTATGAGACTGAACTCTCGTGGAGGTAGCACAACATACACGTAGAACACACTCCCAAAATGCACAGAAATGTGCCAAACAACATGTCTGTTTGTGGATATACCATTTTTTGTTAACAATTTTTTTTTTTGGGATGAGAAAACGGAAGGAAAAAATTGCAAAAGCTCCCACCTTCAGAATCCACCACTGAAGAGCATTCTGTATTGTGCTGCATTGTTTCATCCATTGTGAATAAAAGTAAATGTCATGTTCCTCAAATGTAATAAAATGTAAATATTTTTACTTAGGTTTAATTTTTCTGTTAAATGCATCCTCTTACGTTTGTATTTGCTTTGTCAGTGTTACCCCACTAGTGGATATTGCCACAAGTTGTGGCGCCTGCAGTGTGGTGTAGTGGTTAGCGTCACTGGCTGCTGTGTTAGAAGGTTCTTGAAGTTTCTCATGTTTGTATATTTTGAAATATTTGATAAACAGCAGAACTCTCTGCCTAGGAGTTCAGTTCTGTTCCATCTGTGTGCTGATGACATAATAAATGTCCTTGCAGTTCTGAGTGTTGTACTTCATTGACGACCCTGCTATCTGATTTGGACTGGAGCACAGTTGCAATGTGATGTTGTTTGGTGGAGACGTTGGCTACTTCAAAGCATCGACATCAGCGTGGCTCAAAGTATGCACTGTGTAAAAGCCTTTGCCTACATGGATAGGAACCGAAATACAAGGAGGAATCCACTGAGTTTTGGTTACATGTTAAATCACACAAATCTAAAGGCTGTAAATTCAAATAAATAATTAGTGATTGCAATTATAAACAGCTTAAATTGGAGCAATCACATAGATAATGTTAGGGGAAAACAAACCACTGCAGTTTATTGGCAGAACACTTAGAAAATGTAACAGGTGTAATAAAGAGACTGCTTACACTGCACTTGTCTGCCATTTCTGGAGTAGTGCTGTGTGGTCTGGGATCCACATCAGAAAGGATTTCTGGAGGAAATCAAATAAGTCCAGAGAAGGGCAGCTCATTTTGTATTATTGCAAAATAAGGGAGAGATGATACATGATACATGAATCGGGTTGGCAATAATTAAAACAAAGGTGTTTTTCATTGCAACAGGATCTTCTCATGAAAGTTCAGTCACCTACGTTCTGCTGAGAGTGCCCACCTGCAAAGGGGGAAATGATCATCATAAAACAAGAGAAACTGGAGTTCACTTGGAAAGATTTAAGTGTTTGTTTTACTAACATCCTATTTGAGAGTGGAATGGTAGAAAAATAGCTTAATTGTGAATTGCAGAGTAATAATGTAAACGTGGTTGTAGATGCAGATGGAATTTGCTATATTAGATATTATGAGGGGCAGGAAACAAGTTTTTGATGGACACTAGAGCAAATGAGTTTGTGGCAAATAGGGATCTCGTGGTCTGGAAGCTATTGAACACTCTATGAATAGGTTGCGTGGGGTGGGGACAGTGATGTGAGGTCATTGGGGCCAATGGAATTAAGTTTTCAGGATGGGTCGGTTCAGTTTGAACAATCTTTGGATGTGGTGCCTCATTTAAGTGAAGGTTACAATTCGATCCTGGGCTGAGACTTTTTGTATGAAAATCGTGCCAAAACTGACTTGTGGCCATATGTGTTGAAATTTAATGGGACAACACTCCAGCCAGGGGAATGTCGTCAGTGAAGTACTGTTGCATGGTTCATCTTTCTTAAGGGGCAAATCAATTAAACTGTGTACAGAAACACTAAGGTTTGATTCACATGATACTGTGCTGGAGGGCACCAGAGAGTTCTTTGGGTGAATTTAGAATTGGAATTGCCTGTTGATATGTTGTGTGTAATAGACCTGCTAAAGGAGAACAATTGATTGGATACTTGACATTGTTTTTTGAGGAGAATTGTACATGTACATGTACATATACAGGAAGGGAATGGCAGGAAAGTGGTACTTGTGAATCTGGATAACTTTGGCGGTGATTAAGAAAGGTTTTGTGACTCGCCGATCTTTCAAAGTGCCGCCGTGCAGTTATGCGCGTCCTCTACGTGCGGCGCTGTCTGCCAGCCATGCAGCAGCAGCGCCACCTAAACGGCCAGCCAGCCAGCGGCCGCTAGACTTGGACTCAGTGCTCATTCGAGTGTGACCGTGTTCACATGTCTTGCTTTATCAACTTGCTCAGTGACTTATATGTGTTGTGTCGTTTTGAAATATATGTGCTCAACTTGACGTTATAACAATTGGCAACGAGGATGGGATTTTCCCTTTTCATCATTGACCCACAGGTTTCCATGGCTACTGTCGAGCAGTTATTGCAAGGTCTCATTGAACAGCAAATGCTTCTAACATCGGCGATTTGCGATTTCATTGCGGTGTCAAATGCGGGGCGTTTCTTGTCGTTGGCTATACCTCGTTTTCCTCCTTACGACGAGACAGCGGAAGATTGATCTGATTATGAAAAACGTCTTTGACAGCACTTCTTGGCATTTCATGTCACGGACGAACAAACATGTAAGTCTCTGTTCCTTTCCTGGATTTTACCTCAAATGTATCGGTTGTTGTCGCAATTGGCTCCTTTGAAAGATCCTGCGTCTTTGTCGTTTACTGAAATGTGCTCACTTCTGTCTGTCTATTTTCAAAAGCAAACGCATGTGGTAGCCTCTCGCGTTGCCTTTTATTGTTGTCAAAAACAACTGAATCAGTCCTATCGCGCTTGGGCTGCTGAACTTCACGGCCTCAGTCGAAAGTGTCAATGTGTTACTGACGTTCACAAAGAATCCTATGCCGATTCCATGGTACGGGCTGCTATTATCTGATCGGCGCCCGACAAATGAGTTCGGCAATGTGCCCTTCAGTTGGCAAATCTGACACTAGATGAAGTCCTATCCATCGCGCAGTCTTTTGAAATTTCTCGCGCCACTGGGGCACAAATAGAGGCATGGGGTGACGTAGGGGAAATACATCCTCTGTGCGCTGTTGACGACGCGTGCGGCATGTCCCCACCGGCCGACGTGGTCACAGTACGCTCGCACGCACAGCCTCGGCCTAACCGTAAACAACCCTCTAAGAAACTGCAGCAAAACCCCCGGCAACCTCCTTCATGTCCGCGGTGTTTTACGAAACTTTCACGCGAGGATTGTCCCCAGCGTTGGGCTGTGTGCCACAATTGCAAAAAGAAAGGTCATGTGTCTTCCGTTTCCAAATCCGACCGCATACATGATGTTCATGAACATGACGCTGATTCTGATTATGTGTTGTCTGTCAATTGCACTTCTTCTCTTTCAGGGAAGTTATTCCTCACTGTCCAAATCCTTGGTCAGGATGTTTGCATGCAGGTGGATACCGGTTCTGCTGCCACTATAATTAATTCTCAGACGTATCTTCAGTTGGGCTCTCCACTCCTATCACCTATCACTCGGCAATTACGGACGTACAACAAACAGAAGATTTCTCTCTTGGGACAATTTAATGCTGAGGTATCTTACAAATCCGTCATTCGCGCTGTTTCCATATTTGTGGTCGACCAGAGTCTCTGATGCTATTCCTTATGCTCAATTGGATTCCTTGTCAACGACATTTTCGTCCCTTTTTTCTCCTGGGTTAGGCTGTGCAAACGACTTTAAGGCTCATATCACGCTCAAACCCACTCCTCGGCCTAAGTTTTTTTGGGCTCGGCCCATGCCTGTGGCCCTTCGTGATCGGGTAAAATGAGAGCTGGATCGTCTCACTACTTCTGCGGTCTTGCTTCCTGTCACTTCCAGTGAGTGGTCCTCTCCTGTCGTTGTCGTTGCTAAGCCCAATGGTGATATTCATCTCTGTGGCGATTTTAAAGCCACTGTAAATGGGCAATGCCTCATCGATACTTACCCTATGCCCCGACCTGAAGAATTGTTCACTAAACTTGCGGGAGGCCAGTGTTTTTCCAAAATTGACCTGTCAGAAGCTTATCATCAACTTCCTCTTGATGCTGCTTCCCGGCAGTTTCTGGTCCTTAACATGCCTTTCGGCCTCTATCAATACCAACGATTGCCATTCGGGGTTGCCAGTGCCCCTGCTCTCTTTCAGCGATTCTTGGAACAATTATTGCTCCCTGTCCCTTGGTGTATAAATTACATGGACGACATTGTTGTCACTGGCTCCACCACTGAAGAACATCTTCAGAACCTCTGCACATTTTTTCATGTCTTACAGACTGCCGGTCTTAAGTGTAATCTTCAGAAATCACAATTTTTTCAGGCATCTATCACGTACTTGGGGTTTCAACTCTCTTGGGATGGTATTCGTCCCCTTCAGCAAACTGTCGCTGCGATCGATGCCCTTCCTCGCCCTACATCTGCTATGGAACTGCAGGCCTTCTTGGGGAAAATAGCATACTATCATAAGTTCTTACCGCGTGCTGCTCCGGTGGCTCAGCTGTTGCATAAAAACGTGCCATTTCGCTGGTCCGCGTCATGCTTTCCAGAAATTAAAGACTATGCTGAAACAGGCCCCGTGCCTGGCTACTTACCGACCTGGCCAACATCTTGTTCTTGCCACGGACGCCTCTCAATACGGGGTCGGTGCAGCCCTTGAGCACTGTTTTTCAGGTGGCTCTGAACAACCCATTGCTTATGCCTTCGAAACGCTCACGGATGCCCAACAAAAGTATTCTCAAATTGAAAAAGAAGCATTAGCCATTATTTATGCTCTTTATAAGTTTGGTGTTTTTCTCTATGGGTCCAAATTTCATCTTGTTACGGATCACAAACCGGTTGTTTCCTTGTTTCGTCCATCGTCATCACTTCCCGACAAGGCTGCACACCCCCTCCAGCGTTGGGCTCTTTACTTATCTCGTTTAAATTATGAGATTCATTTCCAGCCGACGGCTCAACATGTGAATGCTGATGCACTGTCTTGCCTTCCCATGGGTCCTGATGTGGCATTCGATAAGGACGAACTTTTGTGTTTCCATCTGGATGTTGCCAAGAAGCGGGTTGTGGACGGATTCCCCATCACAGGGGACCGGCTGGCGGCGGCTATGGGTTCTGATCATACCCTCTCCTGGGTTTTACACTGTATTCAGAAGGGTTGGCCAGATCGTCCGTCCGCTAAGACTTCTGACCCGTTGCGGAACTACTACGCTTTGCGCTACCGCCTCACGGCTAGGGATGGTGTTATCCTCCTCTCCACCGACAGTGCTTCGCCGCGTGTTGTGGTACCTGCGTCTTTGCGTGCTTCGGTCTTGCGCCTCCTTCACCAAGGACATTGGGGTGTCTCTCGCACAAAATCTCTGGCGTGCCGTCATGTGTACTGGCCTGGCATCGGCTCTGAAATAGCACACATGGTTGCTGCCTGCGGCCCTTGTGCATCACAGGCCACTGCCCCGAAGTCATCTTTGTCACCGTGGCCTTCGCCTGAGACGCCCTCGGAGCACATTCATGCTGACTTTGCGGGACCTTTTTTAGGTAGTTATTGGCTCCTCATAATTGACGCCTACTCTAACTTTCCTTTAATTGTCCATTGCATGTCGCCTACCACCGCGGCAACCACAAATGCTCTAGCCTGCATTTTTTCTTTGGAAGGCCTTCCCTCTACTCTTGTTACTGATAATGGTCCGCAATTTGCCTCTTCCGAATTTGCGGATTTTGGTGCTCGTCACGGCGTTATGCATGTCACATCCCCTCCGTTCCATCCACAATCAAACGGTGAGGCTGAACGACTGGTCTGCACATTTAAGGCTCAGATGCAGAAACTCCTGACTTCTTCTGCTGCTGATGATGTGCTTCTCCAGTTTCTGGCTTCTTACCGCCCCATGGGCGACCACAGCCCGGTTGAGCTCTTACATGGCCGACAGCCCCACACACTACTTCATCTTCTGCGGCCTTCTACCTCACGACTGCGGGTGCCTTTGCTTGGCCGGTTCACTGCCGACGACCTTGTCTGGGCATGGGGATATGGCAGGCAGCCAAAATGGAGTCCGGGCCGTATCTTACAACACCGTGGCCGACGCCTGTATGAAATCCGGATGGACACGGGTGTTTCAGTGCGTCATTCGGATCAGCTTCGGCCTTGTGTGCTGGCAATGCCTGTTCCGAATGCCGCTACACCACCTCCAGCTCTACCTGACACTCGGGATCTTGGCACCTCTCATTACGCACAACGCAGCCCTCTCATCGTCATCTTGGTGCCAGTACAAGAACAGACGCCACCAGGAGATGTGCCCATGCAGGAACTGGATGACCATCATCTGTCGGAGCCAATCTACTTGCCTCCTCCTCCTACGGATGCCGACACATCGCCCATGTCTCCTGTTATATCAACTGGACTTGCCGCAACAGGCAGATTGGTGCATGTGGCCCTAGCAGATTCGACCCCTACGTCTCCTGTCATGTCGACCCGTTATCATTGGGGACATTTCCGTCCGTACGGGAAGCCTCCTCCTCGAGACCTTACGGCCAGTCAAACAATGCCTATGGACGTTTGCACTCTACAGGCCACCTCCATCAAGACAAGTGAAAAAATTTCAAAGGGGGAAAAAGTGTTGCGACTTGCCGATCTTTCAAAGTGCCGCCACGCAGTTACGTGCGTCCTCTACATGCGGCGCTGTCTGCCAGCCATGCAGCAGCAGCAGCCACCTAAGCGGCCAGCCAGCCAACGGCCGCTAGACTTGGACTCAGTGCTCATTCGAGTGTGACCGTGTTCACATGTCTTGCTTTGTCAACTTGTTCAGTGACTTATATGTGTTGTGTCATTTTGAAATATATGTGCTCAACTTGATGTTATTACAAAAGGCTGACAATGGGATTTTTAGTAGCAAATTTGGGCATCCTGGATGAGGATGATTTGGACATATTGGGTGTGAATTGTGGCCAGCCACAGGCCACTACTGAAACTGCATTATGTAAAAAAAAAAAGAGCATCTAGAGCGGAAGTTAGTACTGGAGTTCAAGGACTTGTTTTAACTCCAGGGACCATTGCCAGCAGTGCCAGTGATGCAACACCAAATTCCATTGGGAAATGAAGCACTGGTGTATCAGAAATCATATGGTATACCTCAGCATTTACAGTACAACCAATTATGGGTGATTTCATTAACCAACAATTAACCAATGGAATAATATAGGAGAACACTAGCTCATGGGGCAGCCACCATTGTGGTGATGCTCAAAACATCGACAGGTGGCTCTAGGAATTACAGGTTCTGCTGTCACTATCATCACCTTAATAGTAAGATGGCAACCAGTGCATACCCAGTACCACATAGACCATCAATAACTTGGGACAGTACCAGCGCCATAGGTTTGAAGGAGTGAGTATCATGAGTTAGAGGTGTTTCTGGAGGACCAACTGAAGACAATATTCTCAGTTCCTTGTGGTCATTGTCATTGCTACGTAAACTGGTGGCACTAATGTGCGTTTCATGCAACTGTTTCAGAGTCATGATCGGCCTCATTTTAATGCGGCTGTTAGGTGCGTTAACATGGGGCTGGGGAGGGTGCTGATGGCAGAGGGCATGGGTCACATTTCAGTGGTGCCAGTTGGGTCTATCGGTAAATCAGGTTTCACTAGGCATGGCCTGCACCCCAATAAGTATGGGAAGGGGAGGCTGGCAAAGCTTATAGGTGACAGTGTAGTGGGTGGTGGTGGGGTCACTCATGGAAAAATTACTATAGTAGTTGGTGTTAGAGCTGCACTTTTTTTAGATTGAAGTCAGCTGGTAGGTATACCTGTTTAAAAGAAAACCCTCTAACTAAGGGCTCACCTTCAGAGGATGTCATGTTTCCAAGTAGAGAAGGAATTGGCATATTTCATCAAAATATAAGAGGTATTAGAGATAAAGTTAGTGAACTGCTTATAGATGCATCTGAAATTGTTGGTATGTCGGAGCACCACGTAAATATTCAAATAACTTACAGGTTTGCTGCCAGGTGATGTCGTGCCTTGAGAATGGCAGGGTGTGCTCCTGTTGAAATATCGGTGGTGGTCGACAACGTCACCCGGCAGCAAACCCGTAAGTTATTTGAACATTCAATTCGCCGGGAAAAGTTAAGGTCTCACACCACTTAAATACTTTGGCAGTTCAGAGGCTACCTTTACAAGGATACAGATTAGCTGGCTGTTTTTCAAGGAGTTCCTTGTGGGGTGGGTGAGTGGCTATGTACATAAAAAACAGTATTCTGTTTGAGTCCATGGACATATCATGGCACTGCACTGAACAGATATTTGAATGTTGTGCAGGGGCAGTTGAATTTAGTGAAACTAAACTTCTAATTGTTGTTTATAGGTCCCGTAACATGACTTAAGAGCATTTCTGCTCAAGCTAGAGAGGGTTCTTGATTCACTCTGTAGGAAGTACCAAAAATTAGTTAGATGTGGTGACTTAAATTTATATTTATTTTATAAATGGGTAGTGATGGAACAAGAAAAAGGATGTTGGTAGATCTCCTAAATTTGTATGATCTGATGCAGACTGTGTTTTTTCCAATTAGGGTGCAGAGGAACAGTAGCACAGCCATAGGCAATATTTTTATTCATTCTTCATTACTAGATGGGCATTCTGTTAGTAAAAGGGTGAATGGCCTTTCAGACCATGATGCCCAAATTTTAACACTAAAAGACTTTTGTACTCAAACAAATGTCACATATAATGAGAAACTACGAAGGAAAGTTAATCCAACAGCAATAGAGTGTTTTTCTGAACCTCGTTAAGGAACAAGAGTGGCAGGATATTTATAATTCTGATAACATAGATGATAAATATAATGCTCTCCTTAACACACTTCTTTTGCTCGTTGAGAGTTGCTTTCCATTAGAATGTTCTAAACGGGGTACTAGCAGTAATAGGCAGTGCAGGTGGCTGACTAGTGGGATAAGGATATCATTGCTGGTGAATTAAATAAAAAATTGGTTTCTACAGGGAATCATATCAAAATGTTAGAAGACGTCACAATCAAGCTACAGTAGCCCATTACAAACAGTATTGTAAGATGCTTAAAAATATTATTAGGAAGGCAGAGAGTATGTGGTATGCAAATAGAATAGCTAATTCACAGGATAAAATTAAAACCATATGGTCAGTTGTGAAGGAAGTGTCTGGTCAGCAGCACAAGGTCTACGATATAGTCAGTTCATAGTAAACATATTTCTGTTACTGATAAATCAGATATTATGTACAGTATTTAATGATCATTTTCTGAGCATTGCTGGTGAATTAAATAAAAAATTAGTTTCTACAGGGAATCATATAACTTTCTTGACAAATGCCTTGCGAGATTGATGTCTGATATACTTCCCTGCGATACAGACAAGAGGGAGATTGAGTCAATAATTAAATCACTGAAGACTAAGGACTCTCATGGTTATGATGGACTGCCCAGCAGTTTATTTAAGTATGGTGCTGCACATGTTAGCCCTGTATTTAGCCATATTTGTAATTTTTCCTTTAGGAGTGGTCAGTTTCCTGAAAGATTAAAGTACTCGGTAGTAAAGCTGCCTTATAAAAAGGGAGAAAGGGATAATGTAGATAATTTTAGATCTATTTCTATGCCATCAGTGTTTGCTGAAGTTACTGAAAAGGCTGTGTATGTAAGAATAATTGATCATTTTATTCCACATGATTTGCTATCAAATGTACAATTTGGCTTTAGAAGTCTTTTAACAACTGAAAACGCTATAGTCTCTTTTCTCTGTGAGGTGGTGGATGGTTTAAACAAAAGATTTAGAATGCTAGGCACATTTTTTGATTTGACTAAGGCATTTTATTGTGTTGATCACAAAATAGTGCTCCAGAAGTTGGACCATTACGGAATACAGGGAGTTGCTCACAATTGGTTCACCTCTTACTTTAGCAACAGACAGCAAAAGGTCATTATTCACAATGTTGAGAATGGCTGTAATGTGGGGTCTGAGTGGGGTACGGTCAAGTGTGGGGTGCCCCAGGGATCAGTGTTGGGGCCACTCCTGTTCCTTATTTATATAAATGATGTGCCCTCTAGTATTAAAAGTAACTCTAAAATATTTCTGTTCACTGATGACACTAGCTTGGTAGTAAAGGATGTTGTGTGCAACATTGGCTCGGTTTCCAATAGCACAGTTCATGACCTAAGTTCATGCCTAAGTTCATAGACTAACGCTTAATCACAGTAAGACTCAGTTTTTACAGTTTCTAACACACAATTCAACAAAACCAGAGATTTTAATTTCACAGAATGGGCATATGATTAGTGAAACTGGACAGTTCAAATTTCTAGGTGTTCAGACAGATAGTAAACTGTCATGGAAAGCCCATGTTTAGGATCTTGTTCTAAGACTTAATGCTGTCATTTTCTACTATTCGAATGGTATCTGAAGTGAGTGATTGTTCAACATGAAAATTAGTCTACTTTGCTTATTTTCATTCACTTATGTCATATGGCATTATATTTTGGGGTAACTCATTCCACTCTAAAAGGATATTTTTGGCTCAGAAACGGGTGGTTCGTGCAACAAGTTTTGTAAGTTCATGAACCTCTTGTTAACCCCTGTTCACGAATCTGCAGCAGTCATTAAAAGATGGCCCAGTCCAGTGCTGCTAAAACCAGTACAGTACTTTTTAGGGTTACTAAAGGTACAGGAGTTGCTATCTGAGTTGGGACTCATTGTGGTGCTTGTTAAGCAAAACTTGCCACTATATTATCGTGTAGTGTCAACAGAGGTTAGGACGGACTAGGCAGATTCAGTTCCTGGCAGTGAATGGTCGTATACAGTATAAGTATTACACCATTCACCAAAACCCGTTAAGGTGGGGGACTCTGGGACAATTTGTGCAAGTGAGAATAGGTGAAGTATTGCTAATTTCAGTACAGGAAGTAGACCTGTGGTAATGATGGCAGAAAAATTCCAGCACTGTCAGAAGAAACAGATTATGGTGTGCCCAACATGAGTAATCTGATGGGTTCAGGCACATGGAAGGTTCAGCTGTTCTTAGACAAAACAGATGGCCAGGGTTGTTGATGGGATGTAATGAAACCTAAGTGGGATATTGATTAATGAAGCAATGTGTGACACAATAGGGCTCACATTCCACCTACCAGCCATGGTTATCGGGATTACCAGGTTAGATATAATGTCATAATACAGTCTCAGTTATACTAGCCAGGCAAACAGATGGTGGTACTTCCATCTCAAAATTTAACCTTCCTTAACAACACATTGAAACCAGATCTAATGCAGTCCCTGAAACAGTTCATAGCAATACAAGAAGGGCATATTTCGACAAAAAAGATGCTGCAGCATGTGCAACATTATCAGAAGGAACAATACTGTACTGCCATGATCTTACATGTCATGATATATAGTACCATAGAGCACTGACACTCTTCTGCACAGACTTCATCTACCTTAGGCAGAAAGCCACACAACCCCCCACTAGTGCAGACCCTGGTAGACTGGGTCACCAATACTGCTTAAGGTATGGAGGATAGAGGTGGAGAATAAAAATGATTGATTGTGTGACATTGTGATGTGTGTAGCAGTGACAAATGTGTTTCCTAGTGCTTAAGAGGTTATGAGGCTACTGAACAGGCCATGAGGACTTCATGAACTGTGTTGAGTTGTTAAGTGGTATATGGAGAGTTGCCAAGATTAGTGGGATGTTTGTATTTCCACTTTGTGATGTACATTCTCTCAAAACCAAATGGACTGTTAGTTAGTATGAGACAGGTGTCACCTTGTAGCTGTAAGTAAGGATCTAATGGGATAAGCTTTGTAGGGTAACACCGCAGCCTCAGAATGTTATGGTTCAAGTTGCCTAGCACTTGCAAAGTAAAACTTTTTTAAATGTTGCATGTTGAGTTTCGTTGCAGACCAGTCCAGGGTAGAGACCTGGGGGCTGGTCTTCCAAAGGAGGAGGGTATTATAGTGCAACCCCTATTTTTTAGTCATTCTGTGGAAGTGGATCAGTGCAGCACTACAAAAGCCATACGCAGTTGGTGGGTGCAGAATGTCAGCATGTCAGTTACAGCAACAAGACTGTTTGTGGATGCAGGACAGACCAGATCCAGAACCATGAACCTGCCACCACAGTGTTAAGGTGGGGGTATAACAGAATGGTCCGAGCTGTTTCTCTACTGATGAGCCACAGAATTATTACCAGGAATATGACTGCAATCTATGCATCAGCACAAAAAATGGGCTGCTATCTTTTATAAATAGCTGTGACCTTTTGACAGAGATGTTCACAGCTTGGCAGACTGACTACAATGATGGAGCTATACCATGCACTGCCACAGCATGGGTCAGCAAACAGCCTCCATGAGCCTGGTCAGCCAACACTGGCCCACAATTTTCTAGCACCAAGCCCTCCTTCTGGGACTTCGTGCATCTCCAGTGGTGGCCACTTCCAAGCCAACTCCAGCAGCAACGCAATTCCTGCACAGAGACAGTGGGTCATGAGTGATGTTGATACAGCCGCTCTCCCTTCTGTGCTACTGTGGGCACCACAGCACCTGATGTACAGGCAGAATTTCCAGTCAGCAGGCTGGCATCCTCTGCAAGTGTTTTGGTTGTCCTATGTGTCACTGGCACCACTTGCATGCAGTGTGACTTACTTAACTGGGTCGTGTACAGCTAGTTGGCCACAGGAATCAGCATTCCCAGCTGCATGTGTTAGAACCCACAGTGCCTCAGGGCCAAGCATGCCACACGCCCAGGGAGGACGTGGCCACCACATTGTGGTGTCAGAATGTTTCTGCTTGAGTTTCAGTAAAGTGATCAACTTGTTTTACTAAGCCCGCTCCAGCATGGATCCTCACCATGGCCCACAGCCACCGCCCAGTCCTGCACAGAAGTTTTCTGCACCATGGTCAACTTCATCAGAGAGCTGGTCAGGATCAATGAAAATGGCTGAAAGGATTTGACTGAGTCACCAATAGGTGTGATGACATGATATGTCTGGCAAATGTGTACTTCCACTTGGACAGCACAGTATACTGTGTTTTGATGAAGAGAAGCTCAGTGACTGGGAGAAATTCCAGGCTGAACTGAAGAAAACAGCAGCATGTCTGCTTAGTGGAAGAACAATTGAAGAACAGAGTCAGTAGATGGAAATATCCGGTTCTGCCCCAGGCCTGGAGCTACTGGCTATTTCCATCTAATAATGCCAATTTCCCCAATCTCCCCTCACCCTCAGCCTAATTTATTCAGTAAATTGAACCAAAATCTCATGAATGAAAAGAAAATCAAAAGAATTATGTATTTTAAATGTTTATAAAAAATTTAAAAAATCTCGCCCATGAAAAAATGTACATTTGAGAATAAAGAAGAAAAGGTAAACATTTTTTAAAGAAATATTCGTTTTTCCATTATTCCTTTCAGATTATATACACAGGGTGAGTCAGGAGAAAAGGTACATGCTTTGAGGGGTGATAGTACCTCTGATGTTGAGTAAAAAGCTTCATATGGACTTCTGCCCTATTCCGAAAGGCTTCCAATATAGAACACATTTAATATTCATTGTTATATATGTTCTGTACTATCAAACATTGTCACTGTTTACAACGTTGTGCCATTTCTCTGGCGCGTTGCGTATCCGGCACTATCGATAGCGACTTGTATTTCTGTTTACGTCTAGTTCGGCCTGCGCAGGCACTGAGGCAGCTGCTGCCCTCTGGAGTGTTTTTCGTGGGGGGCCACGCGCGCTCGACTCGGCAGTTGGATTCACACCGAATTGGTGGTATTTTGCCTTCTGCCCCGGCACGAAGGTGTGGTCTCATTGTTGGCGGGCCTCATTGATTTGGGCATTGGGCAGTGTGGCGTGTTGATGATGTGGTGTAGTGGACAACTGATGGATTCCTGACCGAGATCGCTTGAGGTTCTCAGCCTCTGAAAAGGGTGCCACGATATCGCTTGGGTTTTCGCACCCAAGAGTTGTAAGGACTGCAGGGCAGGTTTTCTGTGTGTTTGCTCTGTCCGGTCTGCGTGGCGGGGTTCGTTTCACCTTACTTCAGCTGTTGATTATATTTTCTGCGTGATTCCATTTTAACTGGAGTCTGGGTGTTGAGTTTCCTGCTGGTGTGTACCTGGTCGTCGCCCCTGTTTTCCCGCCTGGTGGGCAGACGTATGTGTTGGTGGGAATTATTTATCAGTGTGTGTTTTGTGTGGACCCGGTGCGCTCACGTGCCCTGATTCTGAGTTGAAATTACTGTGGTCAGGCTGGCTAGTTTGCTGGAGTGTGTGTTATTGGTTTTCTGGCTTGCTGGGAACTGTGCGCGCCTGTTCCTTTTGTGATGCGGCAGCAGTCTGATATTTTTATGTGTGCTTGTTAAGTTGCTAGCAATTGCTTTTAGCCTTGTGCTTACTTATTTTATTTAAATTGCTGGGCATTGTCATTTGTCTGTTCTTTTACCTTTATTTATTTGTAGTGTCAATTAAGCCTGAGATGATGTCCAAGGTGCTAGCAATTGATTTTGGCCTCGTGTGTACTTAATCCTATTTACATTCTTGGGCATTGGCATTTGCTTGTTCTTTTACTCTTATTTATTTGTTATGCCAGTTAGCCCTAAGATGATGCCAGACCTTGGTATCTGTCAGCCTTATTTTGGGTACCAGCGCTCAGGTGCAATATTGTCGGGCCTATCCTGGACTTGTCATTAATTGAGAGCTTGTCAAGTGCACTTGTGTATGGTGTTTATTGTGTTTACACCCCCCCCCCCCCCTCCCTTCTTTCTCCTTCGTGTAAGATTGCTAGGTGGCCTTTGTTATTACCTATATAAGTTTGCCCGCTGCTGTAGTCATAACATGTTTTGACCGGCAAGCGGCCCATGTTGGGGAAAGTTTGAATGTGTTTGCACTGTTGATGTTGGGCCTTGCCGTACATATATTTAGTCATGTACGTGTTGTTGTGTTAAGGATTTTAGGACATTTTTAACTGAGATACCTGTTGAAAACTTTATCACTCTTGTAAAGAAGGTATAGGAAGGAGTAACTTCAACTGGAAATTTAATTGTAAATTATACATTTGTGCTTCACATTTAAAAATTTAACTGTATTAGGTGAAGGTATGTAGTTTAATGCCCAACAATTATTTGTTAATGTATCAAATTGTAAACACTTTTGAAGTTTCTCTGTTTATCTGTGGTATATAACATGTTTGTCACCTCATATTGTAAGCAGCTTGATGTGTTTGTGTCACTGTAATTTGTAAGCCACAGTGTAATTTATTACAATTAATTGTTTTGGAGAAATAAACCTTGAATTGTATGTCCCCTTTTCATTAACCGAATCCCATCCAAATCGTCCGCTCAAACGTACCACAGTAGTTTAGAGCAAGTAGAGATGAACAGTTTGATATGGGACATTTGCTGTCCATCAGGTCGGGATACTACCTCAAATTGGCCTACAAAAACTACGTAAGATACAGCGCATGCACATAGTGTGAGTTTTTAACATTTTCGCGCTCTCTTCACACAAACTGTTAGTTCCAGAGAAAAAAATGAATAGGACCTTTTTTATAGCGAATTTAATGTAGTTTAATTTTGTACTGCAACACGTTTTCACTGGAGACTGCGGTTTTCGAGTTATTCAACAAAAACGTACAAAAGTGGGATTAAATGTGTCCTATCTCGGAAACCATTCGAAATAGGGCATTAGTCCATATGAAGTTTTTTGTTCAGTATCTCAGTACTTCCATTTGTAAATACTGAAAATTCCAGCTAGTAATTATTTTCAATTATCTGTCTGTCAAAATAATTTTAAAGTCGTTATTGAGCTCCATACAAATTTATCCCCTATATCTAGTATTCAAATATTCACATTCACAACCAGTAATGTTGTATAAAATGATTACTTCTCACTCACTAACCATTTTAAACAGATTAGACTTGTTAACATTACTGAGCTTCTTCAGTAAGGCTTCCATTTCTATAGAACAATTTCAATAAGATTAAAGAAAATAAATTCATTCTGAAAAAGAAATTACCTATCCCAAATCGCGTTTTTCCATTATGAAAAAGTTTAATTTTTCCATTTTAAAAATAATTTCTTTCCTTATAAATTAAGACTGAAAATTAATGTGTGGGACGAATTTAAATTTGATGAAAATATTTTTAATGAACCAATGGAAAATGTCAGAAGTAATGTTTGCAAAGGCTATTTTAAACTATAATTAATTATAGAACATATGAGAAGTGACAAACATAATGAAGGTATTGATGTTTTTACAGCAGATTATCCTGAAGAATATTAAGCATGGGAATTTTATAATTATGAGAAAACAGATAAAGATATTTGGAAGAGATTGAGAAAATGGCGAGTTATTATGAGGAAAGAAATCTAGATATTTTGAGAGACACTAAAAAATCAAACTTTTTGTTATCTATGACTGCGAGAAATATAGCAGATTATTTTATTATGAGGAGACAGGTAAGAATTTTATAAATAACCAAAACTATTAAAAGATTATATTTGTGCTTGTATACTATTTTTACCAGTTTCTCACTCAGTAACCAAAAAACAGAAGATAATTGTGAAATAATTGTTTAAACTACATCAAAAATTTAATTTCTAAAAAATCCCTTCTACTACCATACAGGGAAATTTTTTAATAAGATTAAAAAATACATTCATTCTCAAAAACTGCAAAACCTTGGCACCAGGAGGAAAGCAGTTGGTTTTTTTGTAGGTTCTTTCTTTATTTCGTCTTTCCCCAACGGATTTCTTCTGTTGAACGTCACTATTGGTCTGCGACTTCGGCTGTTAAGTCGTCCACATCCTTCTTGTTGGCTGCATCTTGCTGTAGATGGAAGAGCTGCTGACGGCTGGTGTCCTTGTCTTTTCCTTGATGGGCTGCAGCCGTGGATGGATAGCAAATGCAGTATAACTGGCTGTTCAGTCCAATTGCTATAGTGTTCAGCATTGCCCCAAAGGGCAAAGAAATAGCGTTCACAAGTTGTATATATAGTTGGTAACAGAGTGACAAAGTTGATTTGAGAAAAAAATAATGCACCTTTTAGTGGTGTCCTTCACCAGCTGCAGCTGCTGAGACCATCTAGAAAACTGATTTGGTAGTGCAGTGCGACCTTCTGGCGGCAGATGATAGCGATAAATACTTCAGTCAGCCTCAAGGCGTGCTAGCGGTAGTAGCTACATAATGTCTCCTGAATAGATAATTTTCGTTAATTTCTCAACCAAATATTAGTCAATTCTAAAAATTCAAAACGTTAACATAATATACATAAAAATAGCTGCCCTTAGAAATTATAACAAATAAAATCGCATGTCGTTCAATGAGTAAGATATTAAATATTTCAGTTTAAGAATTCTGAGTTAATATTCTATGCTGTACATTGTAAGTTACAGTCTTTTTACCATTTTACCATACACAATTATGTAAGCAAGTGTGTCATTAGAAATGTTATCATTAAAAGTATCACACAATTATGCAGTAGTTTTCTCTGTAGCTAATATATTCGTTCTCCTAGATATATATATATTTGAATAGTTTTATATTAACAATGCCATTTAACTGTGTCACCCCCTTAAAATCTCAGCAAGCATCATAAAGCTTCAAAATGTTATTTGGTGAATCTAGATTTCACGTTTGTTGAGGAAAAACTTCATATCTATCGTTCTTAATATAGATATTGTGTAATTTAATATGATCAAATAAAGAAGAATCGGTCAGTGGATCACTTTTTTCAATTAGTTTGAAAAATTACAAAAATAAAATAAGGCATATCAAATTCTGCAGGATTATAATAATAAGTGATACCGAATTCAAAATTTCTTTTTCCACTTAATCCAGCAATCTCAATAGTTCGTGCTTCAAAGAAAGAAAAGGCAATTTTTGTATTTTTTAGTGTTTCTTGCTCCAGCTCAAACGAATACTTTGGCTCATATCTAACTACAGGAACACTAATTTTCATTGATTCCACAACAATATTACCTTCCTTAGGAAGCATATCTTTTATTTCAACTCCAACTTGATTATGGTGAGACCATTAAAGAATAACATCGTTTGCACTAGAACTCTAGGTAAAAAGAATGTTAAATCTCCTTCTCACATAACCTCTTTGTAGTCTTTAAGGAACCCACTAAGTAAATCTAGTGGAAAGAGTACTTCATTTCTCTTGCTTTTTATCTCCCCATTATTAAAGAGATGACATTCCATGGTTAACTCACTGGCTAGAGACGAAGTCAATTGCAAACAGACAGATGAAGAAAAGAAATGGTACTCAATTCTAGACAAAATATTGTTCCCTTTCGTTCTGGTGATACCATCGAACAGCTTTGCCACATAGTTGTCAATCAATTTATATACAACTATGCATGATTAGGATCAACCCAACCAACACCATTACGAATATTAATTTCTGTATCCTTATTAGGAATATTTAAAAAATTTTTAGTCTTCTCATCCTCAGGGAATGAGTAGAACTGGTAGCTGTCAATCTTATTCATTTAATAAAGATAAAATTTGTTAAGACATTTAGAAAACAAGTTTTACACAAGCACCATTAAAGTCAGTTACAGTTATTTCTAATCCTGTATAGTATCAAAAGTTGGAATATATACAGGACGATGTGGCTAATGAAATAATGGTGCACCAAATTTTACATTAGGTTTGAATGAAGCAATAATATTAGCTTCTCTATGAAAGTGACCACCATGCTTTACATACATTCCATCAGCAAAATTAAAATTAATGTTGATTGACTTGATAGAATAATTTTAGACACATAATAAGCAATAGTTTTTCATTAACTTCAATAATTTTTTTATTAAATCCACCTCCAATGCTACCCTTTATGTCCATATATAATTTAATGTCACTTTCAATAAAAACTTTATTTAAAACTTCATCTGATTTGGTGTGAATATTAGGCTTTTTTGTGTGAATAAATTAAAAAAAAAATCTTAAGCTATGTTGTCCAGCAGGAATTTCTATCATTTCTTAATCACAATATAATTTATTATTTTTTGATGTGTTATTTGGCATTAGAAATACTGTCTAAAAACCGACTACCTATCTGTTGTAGGTACTGTCAGCCTTTTTTGAGAACTGATGACTTACCACTCAGTTGAAATGGATGACTCATTTACACTAATAAAAATTATATACTTAAATGAATAAAACTGTTTGGGATCCAAGAATAAGAACTGCAGAGAAGAAACCAAAGAGTAAGCACAGCAAAACCTTGCCTAGCACTATCCAATGTGCAATAATAGGTCAGAGTCAATTTGGAAAAAAACATTAGTGATTGACAGTTATATTCTAGCTCCAGAATGGCTAAACTAGAATAAAATAAATCATTTATATGTTTATTCTAAGAGCTTGGATCAACCAAAATACTTGAATTTATAAAAATGTGTAAAAAAAGTCGAAGAGAAAAATAATGAAAAAGTTACTACATTTACCGAAAATAAAGATGAAGTTATACCATTGGATGAATGTCATAATTAAGTTGTCATATTCAATTATTTTACTCTCAAAAATGAGGATATAGTTTGAGAATATTTTACTAGAGGAAGGTACAAAGAAGATACCAAAACAATTAGTAAGAGATAATATAATTTTTCAAAATATTTTTGGACAAGATGACATAATTTTTATAATTTTTTTTATTTATTGAGTCCTTTGATCATATGTAGTACAGTGTACAGGATGATATTGGACTTATTACTAAGTTCAAAATGATACATATTTAAATAATCATTTTCCAACATGCTACCAATTTCAATAGTTGTAGTTCTTACAACGATACAATGTTACAAATTACAGTAGCTTTAGTTCTTAACAGTTATTCTGGTCCAAGTATTCCTTTACTGAGTAGAAACAGTGGTACCGTAGATATTCTCTGACAGATCTTTCAAAAGCACTAATATTTTGTAAGCATTTTATACTATTTGATAGTCTATTATAGAGTTTAATACCCAGATAGCATGTACCTTTCTGATACAAACTGGTATTGGCTGGGGGTACATGCAAGTAATATTTTATTCGAGTATTATAATCATGTATATCTTTGTTTTTTAAAGTATTATCATCATTTCCAATCATATACTTTTTTACATACATTAGTGTGTCAACAATAAACATACACGGTAGAGGTAGTATATTCAGTGCTTTAAATATTGGTTTGCAGGACTGTCGAGCACCACTCCCTGTCATAATCCTAATGGCTCTTTTTTGTATTCTGAAAGTCCCTTGAACTGCTGGGGAATTTCCCCAGAATATGAGTCCATACTTGAGATGGGCACTGAAGTACGCATAATAGGCACACAATAGTGCCTGTTCATTTATGCATCGTTTGAGAACCCTAAGAAGATAACAGCCCGTGCTCAGCTTGGCAATAATTTGTTCTATGTGTTTGTCCCATTTTAAGTCTCTTTGTACCCAGATGCCGAGAAATTTTGTAGCCTCATCATTTGCAATAGGGTGTTGATTGATTTTTATTTCTGGATATGTCAATGTGGTGTTTTGGTGGTTATGGAAATTTAAGGCTACTGTTTTGTTGTAGTTTATTATTAACTGATGTTCTGCTGTCCAATTACTTAGATGTTTTGTAACTGTGTTTACTTCTTCTTGTATATCTTCATTTTTTGCTGCTTTTACCAGTATTGTTGTGTCGTCAGCAAACAGTATTAATTTGTGGGAATCAATATGTATATCCAAATCATTAATATATAACAAGAAAAGTAGGGGGTCCCATTACCGACCCTTGTGGTACCCCGTAAGTGATAGGGCTTTCTGATGATACATATTGTGTGATTATTCGTGCTTTATCATCTATATGTCTGATGGATACTTTTTGTTTACGGTCGCTGAGAAAAGAACGAATCCAATCATTTGCCAAGCCCCTAATTCTGTAGTGCTCTAGCTTCTTCAATAGGGTTTGTGGTTTACCATATCAAAGGCTTTGGTTAGGTCCAAATATATACCTGTTGTTTGTTGTTTTTCATCTATTGTTTTTAATACAGTAGATATGCATTCATAGATTGCTGTCTCCGTTGATTTCTTGCTTCTAAAGCCATGTTGAGTATTAGATAGCACACTATTTTTGTTTATAAACTTTAACAACTTACTACACATAATTTTTTCTATTACTTTTGAGAAACAGGATGTTAATGTAATGGAACGATAGTTTATTACTTCATCTTTGTCACCAGCTTTGAAAATAGGGATGACTTTTGATGTTTTTAGTTGATCTGGAAAGATGCCTGACTCTAGGGAACAGTTGCATAAGTGAGTAAGGGGGTCAATTATATTTTGGATACAGAGTTTTAGGATTCTGTTCGGTATACCATCAATTCCTGCTGAGTATGTTGTCTTTAGTTCTCTGACAGCCTTCAATGTCTCCTCCCTGCTTACTTGGTCCACAAACATTGAAAATTTATTACTGTTGCACTTGTTTACCACTTGATGCTGAATTGAACTAAAATCAGTTTTTATTAAATTTTCAGCTATCCCAGTAAAGTATTTGTTGAATATGTTTGCTGTTTCTGTAGGCTGTAAAATCTTTTTATTGTTGTGTATCAAGACAATGGTCTCCTCAGTTCTCTTATTTTTGCCAGTTTCTATTTTAATGATGTCCCACATAGTTTTCACTTTATTTGTAGAATTATTTATGTAGTAATCATTGTACATTCTTTCTGCCTGTTTAATGACCTTTTGTAAGATTTTAGTGTATGTTTTGTAGTGAGTACGCATTTCCTCAGTGGCATTATTTTCTTTGCAGATTCTGTGGAGCTCCCTTTTTTTCTGGCAAGAAGTTCTGATTCCCTTAGTAATCCAACCCTTTCCTCTTGTCTTCTCTCTTATATTTACCATTTTTTGAGGGAAGGCTGTATCAAAATGCTTTACCATTTTTTCTAGAAAAATATTTAATTTCAAATTCAGATTTTGCTTTTCATAGACATCAGACCAATCTTCAGTATGCAATAGTGAGTTAAAGTGGTCAATGCTTTTCTGCCTGTAGATCCTTCTCTTGACCTTTAGTAAGTTATTCTTAACCGGTCTTCCTTCCTTTGTGGTAGTAAGTATTTGAGCATTGTGGTCACTGTATCCTGTGTTTGAATCATATTTATCATGAATTTGTTGCTGGTGATTTAAAATTTAAGTATTTTAAAGAAATGTGTGGCAAATGCTGGAATGTAGGTAAATTTGATTTTATTAAAACAGATATGTCAAGAAAAATTAATAACAGCAAGTACAGAGATAAGATCAAATATTTTTTAAAAAACATAAACATAAAAATAAAGGTTAAACATAACTGATATACATAAAAGTTAATTATAAAAGTTAAACATAAAATGTAAAATCTTAAAAGTAAACATTAAACATAAAACCTTCAACATAAAAGGTTAAACCTTGAACATAATCGTTAAATATAAATATTAAACATAAAACATTAGAAGTTAAACCCAAAATGTTAAACATTAAAAATAAATCATTAATGTTTTTAATCCTAATTAAATGCTTCAAAAATACTGTTGTTCAGAAGGGCTGAGTACACATTCTGCATACAACCCAACGGTTGTTAAAAACACTAAAAGAAATAGAAAGGCAAAGGAGCAAGTAAAAGACGAATTTAAACATTGGAAGAATCAACCTAGAGCAAAATACAAAAAATATAAAAGAGAAGATCAGTATGTTATTGATACAATGGAAAAAGTAAACAAGGAATCGAAGGTTTAGGCAGCGATGTTCTGAAAGCTATAGAAGAAGACAGAGAAGATGAAAAACAGATAGTTCCCTGTAAATATTTTGAAGAATTTAATGACACAACAGCAGTTGAGGAATATGGTAGTGATAAAGGTTAGGTTAGTGTTGTTTAACGTCCCGTCGACAACGAGGTCATTAGAGACGGAGCGCAAGCTCGGGTTAGGGAAGGATATCGGCCGTGCCCTTTCAAAGGAACCATCCCGGCATTTGCCTGAAACGATTTAGGGAAATCACGGAAAACCTAAATCAGGATGGCTGGAGACGGGGTTGAACCGTCATCCTCCCGAATGCGAGTCCAGTGTGCTAACCACTGCGCCACCTCGCTCGGTGGTAGTGATAAAAGAGATTATACATTAAGCAAATGAGAAATACAAAATTTCTTGAAGAACTACAATGAAGAGCTTAAAAAATATAGAGAAGTAACCCACTAAAGAAATAAACATAAGTGAAAGAATACTAGAATGCATCAACCAATAGTGATGATCAAATTTTTGGATTCAAACCTGTAGGTACATTTAAATATATTGGTAAATTACCTGTGACATTTGATGGAGGTAAGTTGGCGATAGGCAACGGCCTTGCTGCAGTGAAAATACCAGTTCCTGTCAGATCACCGAAGTTAAGCGCTGTCGGATGAGGCTGGCACTTGGATGCGTGACCATTTGGGCCGCCATGCGCTGTTGCCATTTTTTGGGGTGTACCCAGCCTCGTGGTACCAATTGAGGAGCTACTCGACCAAATAGTAGTGGCTCTAGTCAAAGAAAACCATCACAACGACTGGGAGAGCTGTGTGCTGACCACATGCCCCTCCTATCTGTATCCTCAGCTGAGGATGACACAGCAGTTGGATGGTCCTGATGGGCCACTTGTGGCCTGAAGATGGAGTACTTGTGCAAGTAAACGATGGGTGAAAAAGAATATGAACGAATAGATGGCTTAATGAATCTTTTAACAAAAAGACAGATAACTAGGGATAATTTAAGCAAAAAATTTGATCATATTGATTTATTAAATTATGCTAGAAGTTTGTACAACTCAAAAGCAGTATATAATGAAAATAATCCAAATAAAATAAAATCAAGTAAAGGAAATAAATATATTTATTTGATAAGAGAAATTTTTCAAAAACGTTTTCTTAGTATTTCACAAAAATCTTGATTATTCATTAGATAATATAACTGAAAAAACTGAAGAAGTTTAATTAAAAATACATAGAGAAACCAATCGAATAACATCTGAATGGTGTCAAAGATTTAACCGATAAATTAGTAGAAATTCACTGGAAATAAAAACTACCAGAATGCAAAAGTTGGAATAACACACATATTAACAAATAAATTTAGTGATTTTATTATCAAAAATCCAAAAACAATACCATATCTTATTAGATTTTTGAATAACTTGCCTCACACATTTTGGAAAAATGAAAAACATGGAAAAGGATTAGTTAATACTTTAATTAATAAAATACCATTCGAAATGTATCTTCCTGGCTGTAGATTTTGTGGTCCAGGGACCAAACTAGATGAAAGATTAGCTAGAAGAGATCAAGGAGTAAGTCCACTAGATGAAGCTTGAGAACATCATGATGTGACATATTGATATAATAAAGATTTAGAAAAAAACATGAAACAGATAAAGAATTTCAACTAGCTGCAAAAGAAAGAATGCATGATTCCCTTGCATCAATTGGAGAAAAATTAGGTGCTACAGCAGTTAGATGAATAGTGTATGGAAAGAGGAAATTAGGTATGGGTTTAGATGTTGATGATAATGGTTGGGACTGTAAAAATATTAATCTTTATAAAAAGTTTATCTATATAAATGAATAACTTCAGCATTGATTATACTTTTCTAGTTAGTGGCAAGACTAAACCAAAAGCAATTAAAATTAAACTAAATAATGATCACGTTCATAGTATTGACAATTTTTTAACTGAGGTACAAAAAAGAAAGAGAGATAAGAAGACAGGTGCAAATTTGCTTATAACATTAGGTATACCTGCTGTAAAAAAAAAAATTGAATATCTAACGAAAAAGAAAGAAGGTTCAGGACTAACAAAAAATGAAGGAGGGTTTCTGCCATTAACTTTGGTGGCATTACTATATTTAGCTACTCTTAGTTCATTAGCAGACAGAGCAGCTGGTATTGTAAAAGCAGTAATGTACAAGAAAAAAGACAATAAAGAATTACAAGAACAAAAAAGACATAATTTAGCAATGGAGGACAAAGCTTCAGCTGGTGCAGGATTGAAGAAAAAAAATTTCCCGTAAATGATTAAAACTGTAATAAACATTTATAAAATATTGCTAAACTAAGTTGTTTCATTATGACTGATGTACTACCTAGCCATCATAGAGAATATGAATCTAGAATACTTAACTTAGATATTTCGAAAATGAAGACACTCATTGGATATGTTATTATAAGAATAATGATAAAAAAATTGTGTTTGATTCATTTGGAGGAAATATTTCCAAGGAACTGCTTAAGAATCTCAGCTCAAGTGAGCTGTATTATAATGGAAAATGAATTCAAAATTTTAATAAAGTAAAATGTGGACATTTGTGTATATTTGTGCTTAAGGTATTGACAGGTAATTATACATATAATGATATTTTGAATATAATAAATGGATATTTTTGGAAATAAAGCATGACCTGAAGGCTTCCAAATAAATTTGCAAGAACTGAAATACATAAAAGCGACCTCAGAATCATTTGACCGAAAAATACAAAATATGATTTAACAATTTTAGAAAGCATTAAGTAGAAATTTTCAATCAACCAAGGACTATATTAGTTTTTACGGAAGATTAGTTTTTAAGTAAGACTAGTCAATATAAAAGATCCAGTAAGTGGTTATAATGCTGTTACTGAAAAATATTTTAAAAATCAACTAAAAGATCTAATCACAAAGGCTAAGTACATGACTATTCTCACACAATTCAATAATTATGTCACCAAACAAAAATTAGCATAAGATATTAGAGGACTAAATAATTACTTTACAAAAATGAAATTGAACAAGATTATTAGATTTAATTTCACATATTAAAACAAAATCCGAGAAAATTTGTGATATACAAACAGTAGAATTTTCATTTATTAACTTAGATGAACAAAAATTATCATTTTGAGTTTGATTTTAATCAAATTTTTGTTGTTGGTCAAAATGTAAATAAAAATTTATGTTTGATCGATTTTGTATTAAATTAAAAAGAGAAGCTGTGCAAACCATCCAACACTGCATCACTCAGGTGGAATCATCACAGACGACACTGTCTACCCTCTAAAACACCACTTCCTGATACCAAATTTGTAGAACCCTGCTAGATGCAGCTTCATATGTGAGTGTAAGATAGACCAGCGGAAGTGCAGTGGTGGAGTCCTGTGGAGCGGCAAGGCACTAATGACACATCATTCAATTAATTTGTTATAGTAGTTTTAAACTCCAGCTGTCTTCTTTCTGGTACTGCCTAGCAGTAGCCATGCTGAGCCTGTATTGCACAAAGCCGCAGAGATCATGTGAGCACTCAGAGAGGAATTTGCATGTGTATGTCTGTGTTGTCTGGGGTCCGTCCTGGGATCCCATCGTAGGAAGATCCAGTGTCCAGCGCATCACTACAGCTTGACATGACTGTGGACGTCTGTCAGAGAATCAGCACTCTCGTTGAGTGAAGCTGTGCTTAGCTTTGGCAACAGATATTTGCTCCTGTGGTCAGTTGTCAGGATGATTTGTAGGTGGAAGACTGAGCTGCAACATGAAGGACAGTGTGAGAGATGGCCCCAGCATACAGCAAGTAAGGTGGTACTTTTACTGTCCAAGAGTTGCAGCACTGGCTCCTTGTTCCCAAGTTCAACAGTTCACAATGGGAAGATCGGTTCTTCATCCACAGAAGATTGGCCTGGCCCTCATTTTTAGACAGTTGCTATTGTGATCAGCAGGAGTGCAGCTCACACATTCGAAGTTCCCTTCACAGCCAGATGGCTGCAGACTCACTGAAGTGGACTCCAAGTTGGTGGTGGCTTCATGGTATTCACCAGGGTATCCTGCAGATAGTAGGGCTGACCTTCCATCAGTATCTGTGATGCAGATGGAATGGCTTGACTCTTAGAGTGAGAGGAAGAAAGGTGACAGTTTTATAGCAATCGACGACGTGATTCCCCCATATTGGTGACCGAATCTGCCCCGTTTCCCGATCTTGTCAGCGCTCTTGGAAATTGACTTCAGCACTTCAGAATGTTCCTTTATGCAAAGTTTACAGCCTGGAAGGCATTCTCTTGTCATCCCTAGGTGGAGTTAATACATTATAGAAGAGTGATGTGTCTGCTCTGCATTGATGCCTAAGTGCTGAATCAGGGGTTCCTGGCATCTTCGAAGCTAATTTAATAAGTCTTAATCCTTAAATTATCACACTAGTTCCTAATCAGTTCTTTACTCTTATTTGGTACTGCTTAGACCTATAATTCAACTTTAATTACTCCATACCATTTCCTGCTATATTGCTAAACCAGGCAACAGATAAGTAGTGCACAGATACTTCTGGGTGTTGTACCTTACTTCTTAGTGCGTAGACCTATAATTCTACTTTAATTACTCCATAGTACTTCCTGCTATATTGCCAAACCAGGCAACAGGTAACATATGTGCAGGTACTTCTGGGTGTTGTACTGTTCTTCGCTTGTAATAAACTTAAGTTAGACAAGTGAGGACCAGAACCGCTACAGTACGAGCAGCTGAAATACTTATGTATCACAAAGTGGTACGCTTTTTCTCACAGTACTGTTGGATATGTTTCAACATCTGTTCTGCGAAAATGCGACTCTTCTGTGATGCTATCAGTTGGCCTAATGAGTGAAGGGCATACGTGTTCATGGTACCATTTAGAAATGTTACGTTTTGGACTGACAGTATCTACTACGGTTTCTCTGCCCAAAACAACCATGGATGTGAAACTCGATCATCGTGGTACCCATAATTGTGGTTGGTAGCCGAAATGTTTTGTCCCAGTTATGTCGCAAACCATCCATTTATTAGGATTCCACTTTCTTTTAGCTCTATCTTAGTCATATCCTGCCGATTTCCTTTTTTGCAATAATTCAGAATTATAATCTCTGGGGTGTATACCAAATATATCCAATTTGTACTCATTCTTTGAAAATGCTGATAGGGGATTAATATTTCACTCCAGCACTCTATTGCTTCAGATTTTCCCGAGAACAATTGTACCTCACATGCCTGTGTCTGGACCACTCAGGTTGGATAGATTGTGATACTCTCCTGTTGGCAACCCTGTAACTCTTCCTTCGACATCAGCATGTAGGTTTCCTTGTTCTCTGGAATTATTAGTACTTGGCTAATGCATACTTGTACCCATTTCCCTGTTGTGCCCCCTTTCACCACGTAAGGGTGTAAGATAAAACATTGATTCCGGCCTACTACCGGAACATGTATTGACACATGTAGTCTGGCTCCATCTCTCCTCACTTTTACTATCGGCACGTGGTAAAACAATGATACATTTCCTTCAGTTGGTTCCACTGTGTGCCAAAACGCAGATACAAAATCCTTCTGCTCTTCTTGTAGTCTTACTAAGAACTGTTGCAGTGGCTGTAGTGTAGCACTTAGTTGCTCACGTGCGGCATTGAAGATGGATTCCTGTAATGTTGTTTCCAATCTTGTGTCATTGATATTGTCTGTCAAAATCTTTAATAGTCTAGCTACAGCTATCTACCCACCTATTGCATGCAGTTGATTCTGTAGCCTTCTTAGATCGTCATTTATAGTCCGCTTGGTGTTTTGAGTATCCTGTTTCACTTCCGTTGCCAGTTCCCTTATCAATCTTGTTTTATTCAGTAAAGCCTGCCCGATGTTTACTAATTGGGTGGTATGCCATTCTTCCTTAGCCTTCACAGCGTCCACTACTGTTTTTATGTGGTTTAGTGTGCTGTTCAAATTCTACATATCTTTGTCATCTGCTGTCCCAAGCACTGTCTTCTGAAGTTTTTACCCTGCGTTTATCCATCCTCTCTTTCTCCAAATCTGTGTTCTGAGTACCAGGTCGATTACCTGTTTCAACTGCTCCATCAGTTATGTTATTCCTCCTGGCCTTTGGACAGAATTTCTTCTTTCTCTGCTTTTTCTGCAATTCCCTAAATGTGTTTTCTAACCCACACACCTCATTTCTCATCTTCCACACATTCAAAGTTAATCCCAGAGTTCACCCATGACTTGTTAACAGGACGTCAGGTTGTCTTGAGAACACGACTCCAGATTCAAGAGGCTGGTTCCGTAATTCAGCCCCTACTACCCTCTGGACAAGGTGCAGGAACAGCAAGATTACCATATTCTTCCTCGTTGCCTTCGCTGGCATGCCATCTAAGAGAAAGGGATTTCCCATCGTTTCCCCTCCCTCCTTCCGAGCGCACCTGTCCACAATAAAATACTACCGAATTCTTCAACAATGATCTCATTAACCTGCACAGTATAACAAAAAGACACCCTGAAAAAAAAACAGTACCAACCTCAATGGTTTAGAAATACTAAGTCAAAATACGCACACCAAACCAAAGGCAACTAAACACGTGGTCTTAATCCATATGGTATGTTACGTGAATCCTGAACATTTTAACTATTGATTTCTTTGTCTTCTTAGAGTTTTTATTCTGTACCGCCAGTGGCGTTGGAATCTGTGACAAAGCATCTACTGTTCCACTGAAGGGTTTGACTCAGCTTATAAGAATAACTGGAAATCGTTGGAAGCTACACTTCACATTTATTGGCGATGTCATCTCCATCACTTGATATGAACCCTGGTACCTAGTTAAAAACTTTTTGTTCGTCTTTTTGATGTATAAGGCTTTATTACGAAAACCCATTGATCCATTCTATACTGCGGCAATTTCCCTACACGTCGTCGTATCCTTTCCTGATGTTTGAGTGCTTTGACCTTCTGCCAAACTTTCCTTAATTGCTTCGTGAATTTATTTACTGACTCCTCATTAGCACCTAATTTAGGTTTCAGATCCTTGAAAAAAGATGGCATCTTTCTACTGTATACCACCTTTTACAGTGAAAGACCTGTACTAGTGTGTACTTTAGAATTATATGCTGAGATGACATATTGAAGATATAAGTCCCAATTATCGTCCTGATTATTCACATGATAACTTAACATTTTAGAAATTGTGCAATGAACCCTTTTCGTATGGCCATTTGCTTGTGGATGGAAAGGAACAGTGCAGATTTTTCGGATATAAAATAGACAACACAACAGCTTTAAGAGATCTGACATAAAATTTGTACCCTGATCTGTAATTATCGTATCAGAAATTTCAAATGTTAGTATCCAATTATCAACCATCGCACTTGTGACTGTGCTCGCTCGGTGGTCTGGAATCGTTATCATTACTAGAAATCAGGAAAAGTGATGTATTATTGGTAGACTATACTTATTTCCAGATGCTGTCCTAGTAGATAGTCCATGAATGTTGAAACCAAGCTTTTCAAAATGTTTTGTCGCTTCTGACAACCTTCATAGCAGTATACACCAATGACTAAGATCTGCTCTTTACGCACACGGCACCCAGCCTATTACATACTGTTTAACACCTTGCTCTCAGATTCTCAATCAAAACTTGTTGGCCAAGTGTCTGTCTGTCGTTCTATGTCCCCCCATAACCTGCCAACAGGGGATCATATGCCAGTTAAAATACTTCATTTATGAGTAAAGTGGGAATCCACTTCATACTTCTTGACAGTAAGCCGTTATGTGTCACAAATTGTGGCTGCGACCTAAAAGCCCAGCAGCCTATGTCAGCTGTTTGTGCCTTATTTTCACTCTGACAAGTTTTTGCCTAGTGCTTGCACAGGCCCAATTTTCCAGCTTAGTGTGTCTGCATTAGTGTGCATCTTCCAAAGTTTATACACCACTTCATAATTAAACTCGCTTAGCTTCAATGCCCATTGTATTAATCCACTGGCAGGGCTTTTCGATCCCAATAGCCACTTAAGGCAGTGGTTCTTAACCAGGGGGTAATTACTTCCTGAGGGGTAAAATAAAATTTTCTAAGGGGTAAAAACAAAATAATTCGTTTGTGTTAGAGTTACAAAACGAAATTTTTTAGATCATTATTATTATCACTCTTTCGTAAGACTATAATAGTGATTACTAAGTTACCAGTCCTTATCTTTCTTCAAACATGAGCATTAACCCATGACACAATTTGGTTGAGGTTAAAACTTATGAAATGAATGTATGAACATCTTTTACTCACATAGTTCACTTTTTACACACAAACTTTTTACTTTGTGCCATGCAGCTATGACAGTAAAATTGTGGCATGTACGTCACATATGCTTTAATATCTTATCAAAATGCCTTCTATGGCTTCTCTGAGTTGCAGGTAGTTACCACATTGGACCACAAATTACTTCATTATTCATTTGACAGCAGATAATCCATCTAATTGACATAGCACAACTGTAACTACTTAATGGTTACTAAATTGCTGCATTGCCTTCACAGTGTTATTATTAGTAGTAGTAGTTGTCAGACATAAATGTTTGGTAGCCTAAGGTCTTCCAGTTTCTTCCAGTTCAGAAGTAAGGAGTCTAGCAATGGCTCTGAGAACTATGGGACTTAACATCTGAGGTCATCAGTCCCTTAGAACTTAGAACTACTTAAACCTAACTAACCTAAGGACATCACACACATCCATGCCCGAGGCAGGATTCGAACCTGTGACCGTAGTGGTAGTGCGGTTCCAGGCTGGAGCAGTCTAGCAGTGAAGTAATTTACAAGCAGTGAGTGTAGCACATGTATGTTAATTCAGTTGCTTTTAAATGGAGATGTAGAGTGTGGGTGAAGCAAGAGTCGCCAGCAAGAGGAGTGGTGCAGAGGTAGTATATTTTGAAACCAGTGTCTACCCTCAATATGGATAGCTGGCTTTCTTTTCTGAAGAGGAGTTATAGGTAGCACTCGCAGTGCACTGCTAAGTGCTTCATCATTCTATAAAAAACGTTAGAAATAAGCAGAATCATTTGTTCATGATACAATACAACACATAAAGAAACAATCTTTCGTCATTCTGAAAATAAAAGTGTTCAAACAGTTTCTTTTCCATTCTAAAATTTATTTAGGCACTGATGTTGATGACATTAGTGATGGTGGTTGTGGGGGGGGGGGGGGGGGGGCTACTAGGTAATATCTGATTGCACTCAAGGGTAATGTCCTCATAAAGGTTGGGAAACACTGACTTAAAAGAAGTATAATTAGTAACTACCTTACATTTTTGTCCACAGAAATGGCAGCAAAATTAGGTAATACGGTAACTAACAACTAGCATATTTTTGTCGTGGAATAGTCGCGTTCTGCCTTGTTCGATTGTCTTGATGCATCAGCAGCCACCGGATATTCTCCATTATCCACGATTTACTTTGAAACACAACCAGCGGCCATGATGCTCATATCACAGGACACGATAAACTCTTGTTCAAAGTTAGGAAATACCAACACGAGATTAGATACTAAAGCATGTTTCAATTTCTTGAACATGGCTTGACACACTGCTGACCACTCGAATTTCGCTCCTTTTCTTAACTGATGATTGAAGGGCTCAATAATTTGCCGAAAATCCCTTATGAACTTCCTATAATAATTACAGAAGGCTAAACATGATTGTATAACTGTTTTCCAGTCTGTGGTGGTACAAAGTCACGAGCTGCTGATATCAGTTGTGAATCAGTTCTTACCCCTTCTTGGCTAATTACATGCCCAGATAGTTTACTTCTGTTTGAATGAAATGGCACTTATCGGCACTGAGTGTTAGGCTTGCTGTCTGTAGTCCCTTAAAGACTATTTCCAACCATTTCACGTGTTCTTCCATATCCTGGGATTCCAACCTGATCTAAATACTTATTTGTTTTAAAATCTTTCATTTGTTTCTCTGTAGCAGGGATGCTTATTACTATGTTGTCCATACCAGAGTCTTTCCAATGGTCAAATGACAGTGTGTTTGTACGATTATCCTGTGTGAACGATTTTTTGAACGTGAAGTTTAAAACTTTGGCTTCCGTTTTGCTATCTTCAACTGGCACACCTGACTGTCAACAAGTGACTGAGTGGAAGCCTTGGATCCACATTGCGATTTTATTTAGGACCAAAATTTTTTCGGGTTCTCTGCCACACCTTCTGCTAAAGTATGACAGTGTAGGTAATTAAATGCTTCAAGCATAGGTTTTTTCACAGACATTCAAATCTCTACTAACCTTTTCTTGTCATCATTTGCGTGTTTCCTTTGAACCAAGGGTGCAACAGTCTCTGCTTTCTCAGTAGTAGTAGTAGGGAGATGGGGCACAGGTGCAATTTTGATATCAAATTGAAATGCAAATTAATTAAATTGATCAATTAATAACCCCCCCCCCCCCCAATCACAGCTACCCCCACCCACTCCCGGATCTACATCTACATCCATACTCCGCAAGCCACTGACGGTGTGTGGCGGAGGGTACCTTGAGTATCTCTATCGGTTCTCCCTTGTATTCCAGTCTCATTTTGTTCATGGAAAGAAAGATTGTCAGTATGCCTCTGTGTGGGCTCTAATCTCTCTGATTTTATCCTTATGGTCTCTTCACGAGATATATGTAGGAGGGAGCAATATACTGCTTGACTCCTCGGTGAAGGTATGTTCTCGAAACTTCAACAAAAGCCCGTACCGAGCTACTGAGCATCTCTCCTGCGGAGTCTTCCACTGGAGTTTATCTGTCATCTCCGTAATGCCTTTGCGATTACTAACTGATCCTGTAATGAAGCGCACTGCTCTTCATTGGATCTTCTCTCTCTCTCTTCTATCAACCCTATCTGGTACGGATCCCACACTGGTGAGCAATATTCAAGCAGTGGGCGAACAAGTGTACTGTAACATACTTCCTTTGTTTTCGGATTGCATTTGCTTAGAATTCTTCCAATGAATCTGTCTGGCATCTGCTTTACCGACGATCAACTTTGTATGATCATTCCATTTTAAATCACTCCTAATGCCTACTCCCACATAATTTATGGAATTAACTGCTTCCAGTTGCTGACCTGATATATTGTAGCTAAATGATAAGGGATCTTTCTTTCTATGTATTCACAGCACATTACAGTTGTCTACATTGAGATTCAATTGCCATTCCCTGGACCATGCGTCAATTTGCTGCAGATCCTCCTGCATTTCAGTACAATTTTCCATTGTTACGACCTCTCGATATACCACAGCAGCATCCGCAAAAAGCCTCAGTGAACTTCCGGTGTTATCCACAAGGTCATTTATGTATACTGTGAATAGCAATGGTCCTACGACACTCCCCTGCGGCACACCTGAAATCACTCTTACTTCGGAAGACTTCTCTCCATTGAGAATGACATGCTGCGTTCTGTTATCTAGGAACTCTTCAATCCAATCACACAATTGGTCTGATAGTCCATATGCTCTTACTTTGTTCATTAAACGACTGTGAGGAACTGTATTGAACTCAATGCGGAAGTCAAGAAACACGGCATCTACCTGTGAACCCGTGTCTATGGCCCTCTGAGTCTCGTGGACGAATAGCGCGAGCTGGGTTTCACACGATCATCTTTTCCGAAACCCATGCTGATTCCTACAGAGTAGATTTCTAGTCTCCAGAAAAGTCATTATACTCGAACATAATACATGTTCCAAAATTCTAGAACTGATCGACGTTAGAGATATAGGTCTATAGTTCTGCACATCTGTTCGACGTCCCTTCTTGAAAACGGAGATGACCTGTGCCCTTTTCCAATCTTTTGGAATGCTATGCTCTTCTAGAGACCTACGGTACACCGCTACAAGAAGGGGGGCAAGTTCCTTCATGTACTCTGTGTAAAATCGAACTGGTATCCCATCAGGTCCAGCGGCCTCTCCTCTTTTGAGCAATTTTAATTATTCTCTATCCCTCTGTCGTCTACTTCGATATCTACCATGTCATGTCATGTGTTTCCCTCAGCCTGCACACAGGTACCTGCACCCTCCCATCCCCACCCCACACCACCCCATTGGTGGGAAGTTTCAATTTTTGAGGGAATTTCTTTGTCCCCCACCCACCACCCAGGAATTGGCGAGAAATTAAAAATGATGATATCCTTTCTGGGACTCAACTTTGATCCTTCTGTATGGAAAGCCCAAGTGCACCTCCCAACACATAGAAACTGCCCAGATGCAAGAGAAGAAGATTATGTTACCATACTTCATTTATTTATTTATTTTGGTTGGTAAGCTGAAGTTAGGGTTGGTCCCAATTACACAACTATACACATAGCACCGAAGAAAGACTGCAATACTGCTCAAAAATTGATGATGCCAAAGAACTGGTGTTACACCGCTGGGAAAGAATTTCACAATATGACTCGAAACTAATGGCAGATGCACTCAAATTCTAACCTACACCTACAAGCTGGCAGGAAAAATGATTGCATGTCAGGTACTATCTACTTTTTTCAACTGATGAGATGCTGGTGTTGGACACAGAGGAGTTTAGTAAGTGTATTACCTGTCATCATACAGCTGAGGACTGTATCTATCACTATTTGATGTCAGAGTTCACTACAGGTGCCTGCTCTACAATCACAGCTCAGGTAACTGAAGCCAGTACATGCTACCACAAATGATGGAAGATGCATCACTGTTCTAATCACACATCAGAAGTTGTTGTGAAGAAAACCGCCCTCGTAATCAATGGGTCATAATGCAACACGTACTGGGCATTGGGAAAAAATCATCGAAATACAAAACTACCACAAAACATGACCCCAGAAGATTGCAGAGTGGCAGCAGTTGCAGCTGTGTCCTCCTTGATGGGCACTCACGAACTAACCAACTTGTAAGTAGTCTAACCACCCCCCTCTTTCAGCACTCATCCATCCCACTGCTCACCATAGGTAGATATATAGGCCTGTTCTACCTTGCTGCTGGTGGGCCACAAAGAGATCCTTCTGGTGGCATTGATATACTGTCTCCAGTCAGCAGAAATCAGTCACAGACAGAGAAAAGACAAGAACAAGATGCTACATGCAATCTATCAATGTATTTCTGGGAAAGACTGGATGCTCCTGGAACAACAACTAAATTCCAGAGAACTCTCCAGATCGTTTTTTCTAACATCCGCTGCTTGGGAAACAGGAAGCCCTCTGACTAAAGTGACTGCAGACCCCGGAGCAGTCATCCATTGCCCTGGTTGCAGAGTTTTCAATACCATGTGTCCCTCGTGAGCACGTAGCTAGGTGGTCACCATTATGAACGCTGACAAAAGCTACACATACAATAGAGCATGATGCTGACATCCCTCAGAACAAAACTAAGATAAATTAGGGCTATCCTGACCACAGTTTTTTTGCCTAAAAGGACAGCCGAAATTGTCTATGGAACTCTGCCATCACGCTTCTAGCAGACCAGCCAGCAAGCACACAACGTTCTGAGGGGGAAAAACACTGCACTACAACATTTGTATTTATCATCAATGCATCTCTTATAATGAAACATCTATTAAAAGCGAAAACACAATTGTGACAACATTGAATGTCCTCTTTACACAAAAATAGGTGCAGTCCATTTTCTTTTAGTTTTATGAGAAAAATCAGTATAGTTTTTATGGTCAACTGTAGGAGGCAATTCGCATCTCATTCTTTTGCGACATCCAAATAAGTGCACCACCGCCAATTACAGATGACCAAACTGCAGAGACATGTTCATCCTGCATAAAATGGGGAAAAAAAACTTCCACTATTTTGCTTCGAAAGCTAGCAATTGCAGCAAAATGTTCTTTATTTCAAAACCACCATTGGAGTAAAAGAAAGGTGAGAATTTAAACTCTGAAGAAAAAAAATCTATGTTAAGCAATGTCTTTCAGCCCAATGGACAAATTACACAATCTGAGAGTGACTCTCGTTTTGAAATCAGTGCCTGTAAATAAATTCTGATGCAAGTGTGTATAACAATCATTTCAGACACATGAAATATCATTACAGGTTACAACCTTTCACGCCTTTGCTTACATGTTGAAAAAAAAACACAATCATTATAAATTCGACAAGAAGCTATAATTCGAGATGACATTGCTTTTTCGTACACTATGGCAGGTCTCACTTTGTTAATGCGATGCTTTATTATGCTGGCATTTATGAAACAAATCGTGATTAGTATGTCCTGTAATAGAACCCCATATAAGATTTTACCACATCTCTCCCCCTCTCCCCTCCTCCTCCCCGTCCCCCATTACATTGAAACCAATTACTGTCACAATGCTAACATTAGATATTTTTGCTACATAATTCCATTTACTGACATGTCTGTAAAGTTTCTGTCATATAGCAGATTCTTGCCTTGCAGTTTTGTAAGCAGTTTGATCATCGCAGCATGTTTCACGCAGTCTACTCGGATGTCGGGGAAAAAACACTATTATTTCTAGGTTCCACAGCGATCTATAATTCTGCTTTATAATTAGAGATTATGAAGTACAAAGTAATATAGGGCTTGCAGTGACACTTATTCCTTAAACAGAGATGATGATGATAAAAACAGTCACAAATCCATGAGAATAGATACAGCCGATTTCTATTAGTTTTATGAGCAAAATCATTGTGGTTTTGAGAGAACTATCTGCACCCAGAATTAAACCGGTGATACCTCTTCTTGTAGTAGAGCCTCCTATAACATTATACTGTGTTTCTCTCTTCTGATATATCAAAAAACAAATACTGTCTGCATGTTTACATTGAGCATTTTACATATACTTGTCTCGCTCAACTGGAGCATGTGGCTAGTGCTCGAAGTTGCCTGCACAGACCTGAGTAAAGTTTTGTTGAAAGTACTGGAGGAAGACCATATCCAATGGACTATCAATCACAAGAGTGAGTTCCTGTATTGGTCCTTCATAAGCAGTTTAATACATTGTTTTTTCAACTGTAACACATCCAAGCACTGTACGACTACAGCTTTGCACACTGCCATACTCTTTCCTTTTCTACCATGACTTCAAGGTCTGTATCAGGTGCTAAATCAACATTAACACATTTTGATCCTTTGGCTCTCACAGAAAACTGAACATCTCATGGTGTGAACTATGCAGCTCCCACGACACACACAGTTGGTAGAAATAACACAGAAGCGATGTTACTCATCAACAAAAATGTGGAAGACATTGCACGATATGGAAACTGGAAGAGTTTGCAGCATTGTAGAGCATTTCCAATAGCTGTCAGAAGATGATGACCTATATAGTTAATCTCATCTTCCACAGTGACAGGGTAGTAGATGTTTCGGTGTTCCATTACCAAGAGCATTGTTTCCTCAATTTTCAGTTGTGTACGTGATTACTGTTCAGATGCTGACCATCACCGGAATGGGCCTTTCACAACATGTTTGAGGTAGTAGAAATGAAAAGAGGTACTGTTATGTTATTGGTGAAAATAAAATTAAAAAAAAGTAAAAACATCTGGAGGGCATTGCAGCGTATGGCACTATAACATGTCTGCAGCATTGACTAATGCTTCCAAACAACTGTCTGAAGGTGATGAGATATACAGTTAATCCCATGCTTCACCGTGACAAGTAGCAGATATCAAGAGTTCTGCCGAGGCTCCTTCCAGCTCATCCAAGTCGTGTCAGTCAATCATTATGCAGTAGTCAACAGCATACCAGTGGACAGGCAGGATGTGAGACTGTTGATATGGGGCGATGTACGGTAATACACACCGCAGTTGATGGCACAATCAATTTTAGAAATTTAACCAGTTGTTCCATAATTTCAATGCCAGCCAATGACACAGCAGATTGCTTCCCAGTTTCCATATCATTGCTAAATCACCCACCCACTACTTTGCATACACCATATACTAGATTGCGAATGCAGATAAGACATCTGCAGTACATACATTCGGCCATATACATGAAAGTATTCCAGATAGTGTCTTATACCAATGCAGTTAGGTTATCTAGATATTTCCAGCACTCTGATCATGGTGTTCAGTTTCTGACAGGAATTACTCATCTTTCCCTGCATGGGTGGGCATCACAGTAATCTCACAAAGTCGGAGATTGACAGATCCCACATTGTCCTTGACCAATCCTTCCAGCAACACCCATCTTACCCAAAGCACCCATCCAAAAGTGCAAGATCTCTCCAGATGCATGTGCCTGTCAAGGAGGGTAGCACCACTTATTGGTATATTGTAGATGTGAGTGTTGCAGTGATAGAACAGATGGTTAAGAAGAAACATTGGTTTATGATGATGGAGCTCCAGACTGATGGAGTCTGAAACATTTCATATAAATCAACCATGCTATCAGGTCTAAAGCATTATTCCACTGTCTGGAGTCAGTACCAGGAAGGTACCGGCATGAGAGAAATGATCGTAGAGCATAAACACAAGCTACGATGGTTACACGGTTCTGCAATTAAAAATGGTTTATTGTTAAAGCCATATGGTTTCTGAAGTATTAATAATGTAGAATGCAATGCTCTTCATACTCTAATGTAGGATATATTTGTCCAACATTAGAGATACAATAGCCCCACAAGTTTCCTGCCCCAATCACTATGGTGACAAACTTCAAAATGATACAACTACTTTCTTCTGCACTATCCTGGTGTCCTAGGAAGGCATCGTCAGTGTATATCGTCTGTTCGAGCTTCTTAGAAACCAATGAGAATGAAGTCTGGAGACTGCTGCTCTGTCTCTTTGGAAATTAATGGATTTTGTACGTCTTTTTAAGTTGGAAATGTACATACGCTCAATCACACTTCCCGTAGTAGTAGTAGCAGCAGCAGCAGCAGCAGCAGTAGTAGTAGTAGTAGTAGGAGTATCAGTTTTGACAGATGCGGCTATGTCTCACTAGGAAACAGAACGAAGAAAAACCGACATTAATATTTTTGATAGCTGATACACTGAGGTACATTCCACACCTTGCTGTTCGAAAATGCACACAAAGAAACAGCAACTTATGAGGAAGTAAGCACCACGATCAGTAGCCGAAGGAGATGTAACAGTCTTATTGCTGTTCACAGTACCATCACAACATCTCTGGTAGCATTCCTCTTGCACAGAGATGTCCTGGTCTGTTGTTAGGTGCTTTTGCTCATGAGTAGGATGATATAACAATTTCACGTCTCTCGAGTGTACCGTCCTCACATTATTAAAGGTGATAAATGTGACATCAGTCTGCAGCTCATAGTCTTGTGGTAGCGTTCTCGCTTCCCGTGCACGGGGCACCAGGTTTGATTCCCGGCGGGGTCAGCAATTTTCCCTGCCTCAAGATGACTTGATGTTGTGTTGTCTTCATCATCATCAACATTCATCTCCTTTACGGTCGGAGGAAGGCAATGGCAAACCACCTCCGTTAGGACCTTGCCTAGTCTGCGGTATGGGTCTCCCGCATCGTCCCCTACGCTCCTTGAAATATGGGACCTCATCATCATCATCATCATCATCATCATCATCATCATGTGTCATTGGCTCTCTCTCCTACTGAATACTATAGGGAATGACTTACATCTGATAAACGCATTGATTCTTCTACTTAATACGTAAAGAATAACATTGTTTATGAGAACCAGCCATAATTTGGTAATATCTATATTCTACTGCGGTGTGTGAGAGCACAGTTATGAATTGGGATAGATATGTGTTGCCTGCTTAAATATGGTGCGTCTGTGTAATACTTGTCGCCTTTATTGAAGTATGTGTTACAAAAACCCATGCGGTTTACAGGGAGATCGAGAGGGTTAAAAATGAATGCAGCCAGAACATAATTTTTAATCTTTTCTCGCTTTTGAGTGTCCAGGTACCCCCAACCCACCTCAATTCCCCCCTTTCATGTTACTTTTTCTCCAATTTTATGTATTCTCAGTCACTTTAAGTAATTTTACAAGATTGTTCACGATTTTACATATTTCATCATATTTCCACCAATTGCACACATTTCCCATGAATTTGGCTTAATTATACTTGATTTTTACCAATTTTATGTCATTTTTTCATATTTTTTTGTATCTTTCGGTGTGTATACGGTTATATTGCATACCCATGCATTGTTTGATTTTACACGAGGATATTTGCGTTTCCCATACACCAGCCTACTAAAAAATCAAAAGAATTCCCCTCTTCCTGATGATCTACATGCATGCATTTTCAATAGGAAGATCATAAAAAATATAGTAACTCTCACCTTGTACCTAGATGAGACTCAACGAGTGGTGTAGATAGGAATCTCACAGTCTGGAGACAAATCCATGTACTGTCATGACACATCAGAGAGCTTGTCTGCAGACTTGTGTAGCAACACACTTGATGGAAACTCAAAGCATGGCACAGTTCTACACATTCATCTGACTTCCACTCTACAGTGTAGGGATCTGCAACAAGGAGTTGACATGTGTACAGAGTTGACATGTGTACAGAGTTGATTTCTGCTGTTGCTCTCTTTTTATTTTCCCCCCATAAGTATATGCTCTTATTGTTTACCAGATGAGCTTCACTTTTTTTGTTTACATCTTCCAACTCTGATATGTCCCCACAACCTTGTCAGAACATCTACAGACTATAGATATTGGATATTTTTTTTATCCTAGTAATAAGTTATTCATTAGTTGACAGTGTGCCACTGCAGTTAGCATCGTGGACCGTGAGCATTTCCCCTCCATGTACCTGCAGAGTGTGCACCCTGGCAACGTAACTTATAGATGAGCGGTTAGCAAGTTATGCGTTTGAACCACAACCGTCCATCACTGACAGCTCTACACACATACATACAGAGACTATGCAAGCATATTACCAATCGCAAAGTCTAGATTTCAACCACTTGTATATTATTTTTGACAGTACTACAGCCCAGAAAATAGTGAGAAACTCTTCACAAGACGATTCTGTAGGGGATGTAAGGACATTTAAATTCACCCTGCTAAAGATCATAACATCTTCGATGCAAATAATATTACGGATATTTTGTAACAATATTGTCTAGATTCTCCAGCAATAACAAACCATGTCATCGAACTGTGTCTATCATGCCTTCTTTTATACTCTTAAAGATGCATGATGACAGCACATACGAGGTGCGACAATAAAGTAATGAGACTGATGTGGAAAAAAAATGTTGCTTACTGTTTTAGTCAAGTTTAGTGTTGTCTCCTTCAAAGTAGTTCCCTTCTGATTGCACACACTTTTTCCAGTGCTTCTGCCATTGATGGTAACATTTCTGGAACTCATCGTCATCCTCCAAGACCTTCATCACAGCTTTTTGGACATCTTGTGTTGTTTGAAAATGGTGTCCCTTGACCGCCGTTTTGACTCTTGGAAATAGAAAAAAGTTGCATGGAGCAATATCTGGTGAATAAGGTGGCTGTAGCACTGAAATTTGTTTTGAGGTTAAAAATTGCTGTACTGACAGAGCAGTATGGGATGGCCCATTATTGTGATGCAGAATCCAATTATCACAGCAATATTGGCATGGACGAGAAGAACTCTTTTACGAAGTCTTTCTAAAATTTCTTTGTAGTAATATTGGTTAACTGTTTGTCCAGGAGGCACTCACTCTTAACGAACAATTCCCTTGGAATCAAAGAAGCACCCAAGCATGCATTTCACTTTTGACTCTGACATGCGAGTTTTTTTTTGGTGTGGGTGAGCACTTTGAGCACCATTGCGAACTTTGGCGTTTTGTCTCTGGATCTTACTGAAAAAAAAATCAACTTTCATCACAGTGATAACACAGCTCAGCAATTCTGGATTGATTTCCATTTGTTCTAACAGATCGGCTGCCACATTTTTCGTGTGTCTCGCTGTTGTGGTTGGAGATTTTTGGGGACCATTTTTGCACAAATCTTTCTCATACCAAGATCTTCAGTTATTATTAGATGAACCATTTCTCGATTGATGTCCAGTTCTTCTGCAATCATTTTCATGGATAATCTTTGATCAGATCATACGAGTTCACGCACCCTGGCCTAGTTCACATCCATCCGTGAGGTTGATGGTCATCCACTGTGGTCTTCATCTTCAATATTCATTCTGCCTTCACTAAACATTTTATGCCAATGAAAAACTTGATCTCTTGAGATAATCTCCACTCCAAAAGCCTTCTGAAGCTTACCAATAGTTGTAGTTGATTTTTCACCCAATTTAACGCAAAAAGAAACGGCATATCATTGCGCAATATCGTGCAGTTCGGTAATGAGAGACACAAATACCTGTTAGCTTATTACAGCACAACTCATGAATGAGCAGTTGCAGCGATGTGCTGCTTGGACTAGAAGCAGATTATAGACCAAGGTCAAAGATATTGTGTCTACGCAAGCCTGCAGGGTTGCCACATCTTGCAAAGAAAATCAGTCTTATTACTTTATTGTCGCACCTTGTAATCATACCAATTTCGCTATTTTGTGTGCTAGATGTCCATCAGAAGGATGGAGACAGCTCTTTGTGAGTATTATTCTTACATTTGTTACAGAACAGCACAATAGTCAGATGGTATAGAAAAGTACTCGAATGCATCAGTCACTCACAGCTCAATATTCTACAGATGCAATGCATTTGTTCTATTTGTCTGTATGTCTATGTCTATGTGTGTGTTGCAGATGAGTCCAATAAATCCGATCCAATTCTGCTGCTGGTGGATCTATCGCGCACTGTATCCAGAATGGTGTCTAGAGGATGATCAGCAATGCAGTACATCCGGGATAGGGTTTGAAGGTGGATGATTATGTGCTGTCATCTTTGAGAGTGTAGAAGAAGGCATAATAGATGCAGTAGGATGACATGGTTTGTTATTGCTCAAGAATCTAGACACTATTGCTATGAAATATCAGTAATATTACTCGCATCAAAGTCGTTATGCTCTTTAGCAGGGTGAATTTAAAGGTGCTTACATCCCCTACAGAATCGTTTTGCAAAGAATTTCTTGCTATTTTTGAGGCTGTAGCACTGTCAAAAATAACATACATGTGGTTGAAATTGAGACTTGGCAATTGTTAATATGCATACATAGACTCTGTATGTATGTGTGTAGAGCTGTCAGTGATGGATGGTTGCAGTTCGAATGCGTAACTTGCTAACTGACCATCTATAAATTACGTTGTTGGGGTGCACACTCAGCAGGCACATGAAGGGGAAGCTCTCATGGTCCAGGATACTAACTGCAGTCATACAATGTCAACTAACGAATAACTTATTACTAGGAAAAGAAAAAACCAAAATCTACAGTTTGTAGGTGTCCTGACAAGGTTGTGAGGATGTATCAGAGTTGGAAGGTGTAAACAAAAGTAGCGAAGCTCATCTGGTAAGCAGTAAGAGCATATACTTTTGGGGGATATAGGTATGAAAATTACAAAATGTTTCAAGCAAATGTTCTTTAGCCATCAGGGGGACATCAGTCAGCATGATTGCCTTTGTTGTAGCTTTGTTTTTTATAAAGATATGACCGGCAGTATGACTTTTTAAATGGCACCCTGTATTTTCATTCTGTAATTCATTTACTCTCCTAAAGACCTATTCAGAAATGTATCACAGTGTACCATTCACTGAAACACAATGTTATTAATTACATAACACAACATTGATGCTGATGCTCCCAGTGCTTAGTGCAGGTACTCGCGTTAATGGAACACATCCACGTGCTGATGTTGACAGAGGACAAATGTAAACATAAGTAGAATGCACACCCGTCATTCCATCAACCATCATCAGTTGAAGAGTTGTATGAGTAGAATGTACACCAACAACGAGAAGGTAGAAATACTACTTGTCTATGGGGAATTTAAGTTCGCAGAACAGTAATTGCAATACTGTTTCTTATGTACGGGTACATTTAGTACAGTAGTTTAGTCCTTTTAAATACTGTTGTGTAGAGCAGGCATACAGTAAAGGCTGTCCTTCCTACAAACTGCATCGACATAACATTTCTTTTATTGTTGTTGCTGAAGGTAGGCGAAATGCTACGCAAGCAGCGGAACTATACAGTGAGTGATATCCTGACAAGACCCCACCTTCCCGATGGATGTTTTCTCATCTTGTTGTGACACTTCAGGAAATGGGAAGTTTCAGCCCACGACAATGCAATCATCATAGCAATCGCCCAGACGAAGCTACCGAAGTTACTGTTCTTGCTTCCATTGCTATCAATCCACATGTGAGCACGTGACAGCTTGAAAACAAGATTGGCATTCCCAAAACCAGTGTACACCATATTCTTACACGTTACTGGTTCCATTCTTACCATGTACACCTACATCAAGAATTGCATGGGTATGCTTTCCAGAGGACATGCAGGAACATATCGTACTTGCTTGTAATTCCCTTCAGCAGGCAACATTGGAAGCAGTAAATAATTCTTTCATTCAATGAGTGCACCAGTGTATCGGTGCCCAGGGTCACCACTTTGAACACATTTGAATGTCCTACTCCTGGGCAATGGAACAGGAGAGTCAAAGTCAATTTTGTGTTATGTTTTTACTTGGTTTTCATTTGTTTTCTGAGAACTTCAGCAAGTGGATGAGTTTGTGATCCTGGGTTCAAAGTCAATGTTGTTTTATGTGATTAATAACATTGTGTTTCAGTGAATGGTACACTGTGATACATTTTTGAATAGGTCTTTAGGAGAGGAAATGAATTACTGAATAAAAAATATAGGGTGCCATTTAAAAAAGTCATACTGCTGTTCGTACCTTTGTAAAAAAACAAAGCTACAATGAAGGCAATCATGCTGATTGATGTCCCCCTGACGGCTAAACAACATTTGCTTGAAACATTTTGTAATTTGCATCTGGACAAACAGTTATTTAGGGTGATCAAGATAAATGAGACACCCTGTATATAAAAGATAACAACAGCAGAAATCAACTCTTTACATATGTCAACTCCCTGTTGCAGATCCATAAACAGTAGAGTGGAAGACAGACAAATATGTAGTACTGTGCCATGCTTTGAGTTTCCATCAAGAGTGCCACTACATGAGTCTTCAGACAAGCTCTCTAATGTGCCATAACTCCATCTGTCTGGACCTTCATCATGTATAAACCAACATTTCTTCTTAAATGTCTGTTATATCACCACAATATTCTCATGTCTACTATATACCGATAAGAGGGGCTACCCTCCTCGACATGCGTGCATCTCGAAAGATCTTGCACCTTTGGATGGGTGCCATGGGTAAGACTGGTGTTGCAGGGAGGATTGGTCAAAGACAGTGTGGGAGGGATCTGTCAATATCTGACCGACTGTATTGCTTTCGGTGTAATAGGGGGGGTGGGGGTGCGGAGGGGGGGGGGGGGGGGGGGAGCACTGATTTCAACACGAGAGCTGCTTTCATGTCGTGTAATTTTTCCATTGGGCTGAAAGACATTGCTTAACATAGATTTTTTTCTTCAGAGTTTAAATTCTCACCTTTCTTTTACTCCAATGATGGTTTTGAAATAAATAACATTTTGCTGCAATTGCTAGTTTTCGAAGCAAAATAGTGGAAGTTTTTTTTCCCCATTTTATGCAGGATGAACACGTCTCTGCAGTTTGGTCATCTGTAATCGGCGGGGGTGCACTTATTTGGATGTCGCAAAAGAATGAGATGCGATTTGCCTCCTACAGTTGACCATAAAAACTATACTGATTTTTCTCATAAAACTAAAAGAAAATGGACTGCACCTATTTTTGTGTAAAGAGGACATTCATTGTTGTCACAATTGTGTTTTCGCTTTTAATAGATGTTTCATTATAAGAGATGCATTCATGATAAATACAAATGTTATAGTGCAGTGTTTTTCCCCCTCAGAACATTTTGTGCTTGCTGGCTGGTCTACTAGAAGCGTGATGGCAGAGTTCCATAGAAGATCTCAGCTGTCCTTTTAGACAAAAAAACTGTGGTCAGGATAGCCCTAATTTATCTTAGTTTTGTTCTGAGTGATGTCAGCATCATGCTCTATTGTATGTGTAGCTTTTGTCAGCGTTCATAATGGTGACCACCTAGCTACGTGCTCACGAGGGACACATGGTATTGAAAACTCTGCAACCAGGGCAATGGATGACTGCTCCGGGGTCTGCAGTCACTTTAGTCAGAGGGCTTCCTGTTTCCCAAGCAGCGGACGTTAGAAAAAACGATCTGGAGAGTTCTCTGGAATTTAGTTGTTGTTCCAGGAGCATCCAGTCTTTCCCAGAAATACATTGATAGATTGCATGAAGCATCTTGTTCTTGTCTTTTCTCTGTCTGTGACTGATTTCTGCTGACTGGAGACAGTATATCAATGCCACCAGAAGGATCTCTTTGTGGCCCATCAGCAGCAAGGTAGAACAGGCCTATATATCTACCTATGGTGAGCAGAGGGAGGGATGAGTGCTGAAAGAGGGGGGTGGTTAGACTACCTACAAGTTGGTTAGTTCGTGAGTGCCCATCAAGGAGGACACAGCTGCAACTGCTGCCAATCTGCAATCTTCTGGGGTCATGTTTTGCGGTAGTTTTGTTATTTCGATGATTTTTTCCCAATTCCCAGTACGTGTTGCATTATGACCCATTGATTACAAGGGTGTTTTTTTCCACAACAACTTTGATGTGTAATTAGAACAGTGATGCATTTTCCATCAGTTGTTGTAATGTGTACTGGTTTCAATTACCTGAGCTGTAGGGTGATTGCAGAGCAGGCATCTTTAGTGAACTCTGACAACAAATAGTGATAGATACAGTCCTCAACTGTATGATGACATGTAATACACTTACTAAACTCCTCTGTTTCCAACACCAGCATCTCGTCAGTTGAAAAAAGTAGATAGTACCTGACATGCAACCCTTTTTCCTGCCAGCTTGTAGGTGTAGGGTAGAATTTGAGTGCATCTGCCACTAGTTTCGAGTCATATTGTGAAATTTTTTTCCCATCAGTATAACACCGGTTGTTTGGCATCATCAATTTTTGAGCAGTATTGCTATTTTAGGCAGTCCTTATTTAGTGCTATGCTTGTAGTTGTGTAATTAGGAGTGACCCTTACTTCAGCTTCCCATAGAAAATAAATAAATTATGTTAACCTAATCTCCTTCATTGGGCCAGTTGTGTGTGTGTGTGTGTGTGTGTGTGTGTGTGTGTGTGTGTGTGTGTGTGTGTGTGTGTGTGTGGAAAGGGGGTTGGGGCTGGGGTGCACTTGAGCTTTCCATCCAGAAGGATCAGATTTAAGTCTCTGAAAGGGTAGTGCCATTTTTAATTTTTCACCAATCCCCATGTGTGGGTTGAGATGGGATGTCAGTACAGCCCTGGGACAAAGAAATTTGAGCCAAAATTCCTATCAAACATAGTAACTCCTGCCAAAATTTTAAATTCCTGCCAATAGGGTAGGTGTGAGATGGTGGGGAGGGTAGAGGGTGTGGGGACCCATGTGCAGGCTGAGGAAAACACATTATGTCATCTGGGAGGTGATGGTGGTGGGGGTGGGCATGATTGGGGGGGAGGTGATTATTTGATCAATTTAACTAATTTTCATATCAGTTTCATATAAAAATTCCACCCATGCCCCCATCTCCCTATTAGTAGGAGTGTCTGATCATTAATCCACTTACTAGGCACATAATTTTCCAGACCACGATTTTCAGTGTGCTTAAACATTGCCCTTAATTCCCCTGTGTGCATCTTACTGGAACCGAGTGATGAAAATTAATGTCTTAGTGAGATGTTTATTTGCTCTTTCTTGAAAAAGTACTCTCCTAGCCTTCTTAATTTATTTTGTAATCATAGTTGCATGACATGATTGCGTTGTCTATACCAGCCTGTTTGTAGTATAAGGTCTAAGATATTTCCATTGTGTGTGAGCTGCCAAACTAGCTGCTCGAAATAGTTTTCAGAAAATTTCTTCAACAGTATTTCACATGACTGTCTGTCTGTACCTCCCACAATGAATCCATAGGCATACCAGTCTATAATGGTATATATAGTCTATCAAGATCTGAGTATTTACGCGCTGCTGACCATCCCCTACTGATGGTCCCTTCTTAGGGGCCCTGTGACTGTAATGATAGATGCCTTGTCTAATTTCCCATATGTAGCCAAAGTGTTTTCTGTTTTGGTGTAAGTTGTCGCCACTTGCTCAGTCTCGCATTCTCACCCACTACGTCAGTCAGTCTCTCAGTTGCTAGCTCAATCACTAGCTCAGCCGTTTAGTCACTGCACACTAACTTGCACTCCAAGCTGGCATCTGTCAGTACAATGTGACCAGATTAGAGTACATAGCAGGGCTAGATTAGTTGTAACATCAAGATACCAATATCATCTGCAAGAGGAATATTACAGAAGAGCTTGTACCAGAACTCATGGATGCTCTTAAAGGTAAGTAGCTTCCTGTTCATGTAAATAAAGATCCCTGTCAATATATGTGCGCTGTTGTTGTAGAAAGAGGATACCAGCCACCAAACAGCATCCTCTCCCTTCATTCCTATGGTACAGGACTCAACATTCTGCATGATGACACACGCTACAATTCAGGACTTAGCTGCCATTTACACTATCAAAGGTGCACCATGCTTTGTTGTCTTGGACTGGAATGAATGTGTGCCTTCAGGACGTCTGTTTAGTAGTAGATGGTGATACAGCTGTGTCAAATGAACCTTTCTATCTCAGTCACGCTGTAGTGATGTTTCTTTGTAATTGCAGTACTTATTTTTATTATGGAGGTTTTTGGGACTATTTTTGAAGATTCCCATGTTGGAGACATTCCAACAAGAACACATGAATATCCAAAACAAAACATGTTTTATTCATAAGTTTCAGCTCTGAATGCTTGTGTCTCAAATTGGTAAGAAAAAGTGTATCACTGCACCAAAAGCAAACAAGGTCAAAATGCAATTGACAAAAGTTCCTCTTCTCGAAATTTGTAAAAAATACAAAATAGTCTCTTCCAGTTATAGCAGTTAATTAATTCTTGGATCAATATTTTGAATACAAATCACTGTCCAATGGGCAGTCTATTAGTAAAGACATCCAATGAAAAAAATTAAGTACATTCAACAAAGAATTACCTTCCTTGGCATGTAAGGAGAAGTCAGAATTACACTGGCAAAAACTAAAGCCTGCCCTTAGTATCTTCGTAAACTTAAAGTTCACTTTGATAGCCTGAGAGACGTCTGCTGATCAGTTCTACTAAAGTCAGACACTGGTGAGATACCGCATTTCAATCCAAATGGTGCCCTGGCAGATGAGACTGACGAGGACTGAGTGGCACAGCATCTGGTGGTGATCGGCTGTATAGTCAGTGGATATCAGGAAGCTGAGTGTGATGAAGCTGCTTGCAGAGGTGCCAGCACAGCCGTAAATAGGCTGGCGGTGGATGCGTACAGGATTCTAATTGGCGGTGCAATGTATTTGTGGAAGCATTATGTAATGCGGCATTCTCAGTCAATGAAGCCAGTGGTGTGCACGTGTCCTCACCGTGTGTCCTCTGCACTGAAGGGGCCATCTGGCACTGACCGCTGAACTTGTCGAACACTCACTTGCAGCTGCCGGCCTGCCGCAGGAGTCAAGTGGTAGACCACCGTCCTTGCTGTGTCAGCAGTGTGGTGTCAGCGCATAGTCGCAACATGACAGTTGTGATGTTTGGCAATTATTATTTCAAATTTCATTTATCACATTATGTGTTTACCATTATATTTTTTAAAACCATTTTTGTCAGTTTCGTTTATTTTGCTAGTTATCAGCAGGTAAGCTTACTTTTGGCAATACACAAGTTATTAAAAATCCATTATAGAAATTGTACTTCAGCTTATTTAATCATTCATTCTTTGCAAACTATGTTTGTATTCTAAACAATATTTCCTATATAAAGGTTGTTGCAGTCTTACTTCAATATCATCTAACAAACTCTTTGTGCTGTTGAAATGTAACATCTTTGTTTACTTTATAATGGTTGGTGGCAGTTGGAGGGAGCCTGTGTGAAGTGATGGAGGGGATCAGGTAGGGGGAGCCAAGTCAGGGATTTGGTTCTATGGTAGTATGTAAAATGTACTTATTGAAATTCTGCAGTGTGTAGTGACATTTATATTCGAGAATTGTTTAGTGTGTGTTCAAGGTGAAAGATATGAAAATTGGATCTTACAAAGCATTTATTTGAAAATATTACAGGTTTATCTATTTTCATTTTTATGTAACAGAACAGTTTCATTATTGACAGAACTAATGTCATGAATTCTTTATGACAAACCACCATTACCAGGTAATGAGACTTCAAGATGAGTATTATTTTGAGTTCTGTTTACTGCAGCAAACAACATGGGTGCTGCTGATCTACAACTCTCTTTCCCAAAAGTAATACTGTACATTTCTACACCTGACCTGAGAGAAATGTCAAAAAACTAACTTTGTGCTCAGTTAATTACCTTATTGCGTAATGAATTTGGGAGCTGGGTTTGCTAAAAGACATTGGTCGTCAGTTCGTGTCAGGGGGAATTTGAAACATTCTGTCACCGAATGGAATTCAGCATCTGACCACCATGCATCGCATCCCGCATCAAACACAGTTGATGAGGATATTCAAATCACATGTAAGGAAAACAGTCTTGAGCTGATGCCTTGTCCATTTTTTTTTTTTCATTACTGTGCAATTCCAGTCTACAGGCATAGTCTGACTGAGGTGCTGCATGGCTGTCAGCCATGCGGTCTCTTTGATCTACTGCATGCAGCACCACATGCATCTGACCCCAGGACCATGTGATGCTATTGGGAAGGTTCTGCTGTCTGGGTGGGCTTTTTCATGAAGACACTAGGATGGATGCAATTCATCATGGTGGAATATAAGGGGCAACAACTTTACAGTTGCAGTAGGTCAAACTGAGCAACAGATGCTGCAAATCATACATACAGGAGACATTTGCACAGACAGGATGGACTAACCAACCCTCTCTCAAAGCATTGAGCAATACCTTCAGAAGTTCCAACTCCCTCAACTCCCTGTGTCTTCGGCTTACCATATAATTTATGCCCTCACCTGCAGAAAACCTCCACCCAGGAGAATTTTTTGTTTGGGGCAGGGGGGGGGAGATCTGATGAAGGTGGTGTACCTCCGTGCATCATTGTCACCTCAACAAACAGAAGTGCCCCCCCTCCCCCCTCCCTCCATCTTCATCAGTTTTCAACCATCAGTCTCTGATGTAGCGTCAGCCTGTCACCAACCAAAAGGTCACCCATGACTTGCTGGTGGGAGGTGCCCACCTGGAACTGCTGGTGCTGAACCTAGTCAACCCTTGTCCCATGACTCAGTGACTCTGGCAAACGCCTGGGCATTTTCAGCCCCATGTGCTTCTTAGAAGGGGAAGGGATTTGATACCCCCACCAGACTCTCATGTCAGATGAAGAGTTGTTTGAGATCCAGAGTGCTAGTGATACCTGACCCCATCGTAAGTAGCATGTGTGTTGCATACATTGGGCAGTGCCTCTTGAGTTGTAGCTTTCCTGTTTCAACCACACAGTCTCTGAAGTCTGTCGCATGCTAGGGTGAACCTGGATCTTGTTTAGTCAGCATGCACTCACTTTACTTAAGTGTTAAGTTCTTCATGCTGTCACACTCTGACATATTCCAGATTTGTCTCTGACCATCTCTTTTGACTCACTGCTCACTGGTTAGGCTGACACCTGGTTATTTGTGGGGTGCTATGCATCGCAGTATTTGCACTCATCCTGAGCATTTTTTTGTGGATACTATCAATCCACTATGCAAAATATAACACCGACTTTTCTTGTGAATAGGGAAAGTAATGCCAAGAAGAATGAGGCTGCAAAAAAGTACGGATGGAGCTACGTTACATTCTCTTGGCACACTGAAATTTCTAACTTAAAGAAAAAGTTAATGTTTCGTTGGAATAGTTCTGGTGCATATGATACATTATAAATATAATAGAGAATTTGAAGTCATTGATTATGTGAATGCTAGAAAATTTAAACTAGAAAAACTGTGCAAGGTATCATAGTTTAGGAGAATGTGTATTCAGGGGGCAGCAGTTCGAATTCTGCTCTGGCCATCCATATTTTTTTCTTCCATGATTTCCCTGAATTGTTTAAGGTCAGTGCCTTGGTTGTTCCTCTGAAAGTCCATTGCCAATTTCCTTCCCCAAACAGTACTTGTCTTTTGTACCTAATGACCTTGTTGTTGAAAGGATGTAAAATTTAATCTTCATTCCTTCTTTTCTTCCTTTTAAACAAGAAAAAAGGAATAGTGGGTTTGCAAAAATGTTTAGGTTCAGTTACTTCCACCACAATAATGACTGAGAACATTTTGTGATCTAGAAATCTGTAAGTTATTGTGTTTCACATATTGTTATTCATTGATGTGCTCTGGGATCATATAGGCTGTTTCTGTTCTGCCCCCAGAAGGTATGGGTGCCTGTGAGAGCCCACAGCTAGCCCACCAGTCAGGTAGATGATGAAGGCCACACCCATCTTCAAGCCTTGTTCTGTTGGATGCACACAGCCTTTCTCACTGGTATTATGAGACATTTAAATTAATTAAATATGATGCTTTAAGGAAAGGAACTACCAGTTACTTGTGTCTCTGGTAAAATTAATGCATTCAGAGACAAATGGGATCTGTTTGGAGGGCAACTTAGTACAAAAAAAGTAACTTTTTTGACCAGCTTTCATTTATACAGTTATCCTCAGACACATTACATGGTGTATCAACAAAACATTGTGCAACTTCATCAGATGTCTGAGACGAGTCAAGAGAAGTGTAGCCTATAAAAAGAACTGAAATTATTTTGCACTAGATTTTCAGTTACACCAGCTTTTGGAAAAGCAATCTGAAGTGATTTATTTACAACACTGAACTCTGCTCATGGGGAGGTATTACAGCAGTGTGAATTTTTGTATGATGGTACCATGACATACACATAGAGCAGTGTCCCAAGTTGCACAGAAATGTACTGAACACCATGTCTGTTTATGGGTGTGCCTTTTATTGTGAACAATTTTTTTCTGGGATGAAAAAAGAAATAAAAACTGCAGAAAGGTGCCGCCTTCACGATCCAACACTGAAGTTCAGTCTGTATCATGCTGTAATATTTTGTCAGTTGTGAATAAAAATAAATGTCATGGTCCACAAATGTAATAAAATGTTAATATTTTGTACTTAGATTAAATTTTTGTTTTGAACACATCCTGTTACAATCATATTTGCTTTGTCACTTCACTAGTGGATATTGTTGTGTGCAAAATGTTGACGGCTTTCACAACAGCCCTTTGCCCAGCCCTTGGCTCACAGGTGCCCATTTGCTCACACCCAAACACTCAAGCTGCAATAGTCTGGAATAATCATTGGTTTGGTATCTGCACCTGCCAATAATGCCATGGCAATGAGGATGTAGACCCAACTATGTTTGCAACAAGTGAACTGGTCACAGCGGCCACCAACAGGGCACCCCTATGCTGTGTCTGTTGGAAAGAGCCTCTGGTGACTGAGGCAAGAAAGAAAGGCAGCTGCAGACTCAATTCACTTGTGATCTTACCAGTTCATAAGCCAGACTTGCTAATTCTGCCACACATAGACAGTTGCTTGTTTGGGGTCTCTCTCTCTCTCTCTCTCTCTCTCTCTCTCTCTCTCTCTCTCTCTCTCTCTCTCTCATAGTAAAAATTGGTGTTACTCTTTATTAAAATGTATTGTACAAAAGAAATTTATTATTACTGTATGGTGTTCACACACAGACATTTTTCTTAATTTGTTCAGGAAAGGGAATATTAACTGCAGTGTCATGGCATATTTATCTACAAGTGAAACATGCTGATAATACTCATTTTTAATTTGGGAGTGACAGAGATATTTACAGCTGCAATAGCTAAAGAAAATTGTCTGTGGTGCTTTCAAGTGCTTCAAACTTTGACACAGAAAGAAAGGAAATATGCAGATGGAGGAGACCCGAGAGCTGATCAGTTCCAGTCATTCCACCAGGAATGAGGTACACGGCTCGTGTTGTCTGTAGTTCAAACATGCCTAGACAGTCAATACCGCAGTTCAATCACATCCGCATTGTTACTTTGCACCAGGAAGGGCCCTAAACAAGGGTAGTGTCCAGGCATCTCAGAGAGAACTAAAGTGATGTTGTTTGGACATGGAGGAGATACAGAGAGACAGCGACTGTCGATAACATGCCTCACTCAGTCCGCCCAAGGGTTACTACTGCAGTTGATGACTGCTACCTACGGATTAAGACAGCAACGCCACCATATTGAATAATGCTTTTTGTGCAGCCACAGGACGTCTTGTTATGACTCAAACTGTGCGCAATAGGCTGCACGATGCACAACTTCACTCCCGACGTCCATGGTGATGTCCATCTTTGCAACCACGACATCATGCAGTGTGGTACAGATGGACCCAACAACATGCCAAATGGACTGCTCAGGACTGGCATTATGTTCTCTTCACTGATGAGTATCGCATATGCCTTCAACCAGACAATCTTCCGAGATGTCTTTGGAGGCAACCCAGTCTGGCTGAACTCTTAGACACACTGACCAGTGAGTGCAGAAAAGTGGAGGTTCCCTGCTATTTTGGGGTGGCATCATGTGGGGCCAATGTATGCCGCTGGTGGTCATGGAAGGCATCGTAATGGCTGTACAATACGTGAAAGCCATCCTTTGATCGATAGTGCAACCATATCAGCAGCATATTGTCGAGGCATTTGTCTTCATGAACGACAATTTGTGTCCTCCATCGTGCACATTTTGTGAATGACTTCCTACAGGATAATGACAGCACTTGACTAGAGTGGCTAGCATGTTCTCCAGGCATGAACCCTATCAAACATGCCTGGGATAGAATTGAAGGGCTGTTTATAGATGACGTGACCCACCAACCACTCTGAGGGATCCATGCCAAATCGCCATTGAGGAGTGGGACAATCTGGACCAACAGTGCCTTGATGACCTTGCGGATAGTATTCCATGATGAATATAGGCATGCATCAATGCAAGAGGCCATGCTACTGGGTATTGTAGGTATTGGTGAGTACACCAATCTGGACCACAACCTCTTAAGGTTTTGCTGTGTGGTAGTACAAGAAGGAATGTGTGGTTTTCATGAGCAGTAGAAAGGTCAGAAATTATTTTTATGTTGATCTCTATTCCAATTTTCTGTATAGGTTCCGGAACTCTCAAAAACAAGGTGATGCAAAACTGTTTTTTATTTGTGTACATAATCAATTATAAAAATGTTTGTGACCATGCTCTGCGCAGTTCTGTCCCTTTCTGTGCAGTTCTGTCCCTTGTCTTCAGTCCTGAATGGCTCAATGTGGCCTGTACTGTTTTGCAGAGAAGTTATTTAATAATCTATAAAGCTAACACTACACTGTTCATTCATTTCTCACTCCCAGTTACTGCATACACAATACACACACTATTTTGTAATGTAACACTACACATACTATCAGTTGACATCAAGGCCATAGTGACAATGTTTGGTTTCCATTCTGTCTACCTCAACTTTCCATTGGCCAGCCTGAAAAACTGAGTCAGCATCTTTCTCTATAGTGAGATACTGAGATGGGGAAGAGGATAACGTGCCAGTTATTATTATTATTATTATTATTATTATTATTATTAATGTTGCTGTTGTTAAATTTTTTACTGAACTCCTCTGTGTTATTGAAGTAATCCTTGCTGTATAGAATGTATTGCTTAACAGGTACTTTTTAAATGCCTTCTAAAGAAGTTCATTTTAGTACCCTCTTTAATATCCTTGGGAAATTTATTGTATGGTTTTATTCCTTGGTAGAAAATGCTGTTTTGTGTCATATTTACTTTGTGTTGGTGAATGTACATTCCATCTAGATCTTGAGGGTGTGTCCTTGGGTGATGACGGTGACGGTGATAGCGATGGTGGGCCCAGGTCCACTGGGTTGGTGAGCGGAGACAACGGGGGCAAGGGCGCATCATCCATTGCTCCCCCTGGAGTGCCATAGTGGCACCAGCGGGTGGCTGCAAAGGCTGCACAGTCCTGTGAGGCTGCGAATTTGGGGGAAGAAAAACAACAAATCACAGGGAAAATGACATGCGCTAATTTGGCTATGCTGGTGGTGCTGCAAACCATCAGGATCTGCAAGCAAATACATAGAAGAGCCAATGCATTCCTGGATTACACCTCTTTTCCAGTGCCCATGTTTGCCATGAACCCTGAAAAGAATAAGATTGCTTTGTACAAAGCGATACTTGTGGACCACTGGTGGTGCCGGATGATGCGGTGGGTGTAGCAAGTGTAGCAGCATCCAATAGCGGCAGCCGTGCAGAAGTTCCATTGGTGATGGTCCAGCTCATGGGTGGGAGTGATAGGAGGCGAGAAAGAGCTGCAGCGCCTGTTCCCATGTATGAGTGGTGCAAAGTTTGGCGATCTGTTGCTTAAAAGTGCATATGAAGCATTCTGCTTTTCTGCTGGACTGTGAGTGAAATGGAGCACTTGTTAGACGACGAATTCTTTTGCATGCACAAAACTGTTCAAAGTCACATGAAGTGAACTGTGGTCTGCTGTTCAACACAAGTGCTTCTGGCAAACCTTCTATGCAAAATATGGAGGACAACGCTTGTATAGTTCTGTGTGATGTGGTAGAGTTCATAGGTGCTGTAAATGGAAATTTGCTAAAAGAGTCTACCACTATGATCCAACGAGTGTCCCAAAATGGTCCTCCAAAGTCAATGTGCACTCATTGCCATTGTAACCAAATCTCAGGCCAAGCTGAGAATGTCTGTGGTAGAGCTTATTGGTTTTTCACGCATGCATGACTCTGTGACATCATCTGTTCAATATGGGCATCCATGCCCTGCCAAGTACAGTGCTGCCGCACTAACTGTTTGGTGTGAACAGTTCCTCAATGTCCTTGGTGGAGCAATCACAACACATCCTTTTGTAACACTTTGAGAATAAGCACACGTGATTGCCCACTGTCATTTTGAACTAGAATCAAACCTTGTTGTACCGAAAGGTTAAGCTGATGAGCAAAGTATCGGCACACAACTGAGTTCTGGATACTGTTCAATGAACGAGGCCAAAGTGTGCAAATGTAATGCAACAAAATCTAGAGATCTGGGTCTGCATCTGTGGCCCATGCTATTTTTCTGTAGTGCAATGGAAACAATTCCAGCAATTCAGAGTTCTGCACATCTATTTGACAACAAGATGTGGCAGACGTATCAAAATCAGAGTCGGACCCAGTTGGAAAGTGAGATAGGACGTCTGCATTGCCATGCTTTGCTGTAGGTCTGTACACAGTTTCATACTGGTACTGCAAAAGCAACAAAGCTCAACATCACAATTTATTGGCAGTGTGTGTAGGAACCTCCTTTGATGTATGAAACAAGGACTGCAAAGGTTTGTGACCTGTCACTAAATAGAACTTGCAACCATGCAAATAAAGCTGGAATTTGGCCACATCACAGACAATAGTGAGAGCCTGTTTATCTATTTGAGAATAATTGCACAGAGTTTGAGTGAGCAACTTTGAGGCAAAAGCAATAGGTCCGGAAGCACAGTGCTGATTCCGTAGGAAGAAGTGTTGACATGCAAAACTACTGGCTTGGCAGGGTCAAAATGCACTAATCATCTGTCACTAAGCAAGGCATTTTTGAGTTTCTGAAATGCATCGTGACAGTCTTTAATCCCCACAAAAGGTACATTTTGTGACACAAGCGATGTAATGGAACCGCGATCTGAGCAGCACTCGGTATGATCCGAATGTAGTATGTAATATTGCCTAATACTGACTGCAATTCAAACACATTGTGAGGTACAGGCAGGTCATGGATTGCAAGCAAATGAGATTGGAGGGGGTGCACACCCTGACTGATTATCACATGACCTAAGTAGAGTAGTTCAGTTTGAAAAAAAGTCAAACTTTTCCAGACAACACTTGACTCCTGTTTCGGACATCACTTAAAAAAGAGAACACAAATTGGCAATGTGTTCCTCTGGTGTATGACCTGAGATGACAATATTGTCAAGGTAGTTTGAACAAAATCACACTTTTGCAGTAAGCTGTTCCAAGTAACGTTGACAAATGGTAGGTGTGGAAGCACTGCCGAAGGACAAACACAAATACTAAGTGTGTATTTACAACAAACACTTTCTGTGACTCTTCATCCAATGCAATTTGCAAGTAGGCAAATCTATTTTAGAAAAGTAACATCCTGCACTGGGAGCAATTACACCATTATCTTGCTATTCCTTCAATTCACTGGCTACTTTGTCTCTTAAAGCAATTGGATCAGGAAGGGCCCTGAAAAACTTAGGCTGCGCATTGTCTTTCAATGTGACATGTGCTATGAAGTTATTAGCTTTTCTATTCCTTCTGAAAATAGTTCAGAAAATTCTATAAGCAAGCTAGTGACACTGGCTTTTGGTGTGAATGTAGAGACTGGCAGTACATTGTTGTGGATGCTAAGGCCAAACAAATCAAAGGCATCTAAACCAAAAATGTTCTCACTGTCTCTTGATTTCAACACATAAAATTCTCTGTCCTGCTGTGAGATTCGTAAGTGGCAGGCAAACTGCACTGTCCAAGCTGGAATTGCCTGTACATTGCAAGCAGTGAGGTGCTTTCTAGATTTAGAAAGGTGTGGTGAGCCTAACTGTTCGTACATGGCACAATTAAGCCAAGTTACTGAGACACCTGTGTATTACTTGGAGTTCACACGATGGCCAGCAATTCTTAATGAGACATATAGTGTGTTAGAATGTCATTGCACAGCACTAGGGCAAGAAGGAGGCACAACCTTATTCTTACTTTATTCAGAACCTGCTGTGGGTTTGGAAAACACAATATTCGCTGCATGTGTATGAGTCTGTTTTTTCTGGGAAATGGGCAAAAATTGCCATTGCAAACAAACTGTTTGGACATGGCCTTTTTTTCCAAATGTGTAACATAATGTGTTATGTGATGGGCAATTCTGTCTTTAATGGCAAGCAAAACATTTAGGGCAAGACATCACTAAGTTCCCAGATCTGTTTACATGTCTACATGGCTGACCATGCAGCTTTTTCTATGCTCGTTGTAGTGGCTGCTTGGGGCAGTCGCAAACAAGGGGCAACTCAACCCAACAAATCAGGGCATGGTCAAACTTATCAGTCACTATGGCTCCCGAATGATATAGCTCTAATATTTGCAAATACTTGTGGAAGTGATGGATCAGAGTACTTTAAGATCTGTTCCTGTATTCTACTATCTGGGACATTGAATGTTATTGCATCCATAATCGTTAAATCACTGTAAAAGTTGCCACAACTACACTTAAATTTACAATTTTTAGTAGTGCTCATTAATCCTGTGTACCATAGTTGGTACGTCTGTTCTGGATTTTTCTGCAAACGAAAAAACAGATATCTGGCTGCAGCTACTTGAACTTCCTGGTCATAGTACTGAGTTAATGCAACGATTACTTTGTCATAGCTGAGTTCATTGGGAAATGCCATTGGAAATAATTTTTTTATTAACCTGAACAGTGGGGATCCCGCAATTGAAAGAAAGTATTCTAGCTTCAAAGTACCTTGAACATGATGAACTTGACAATTTGCTTGGAACTGCATCAGGTATTCGAGCCATTCCTCTTCTGTGTTGTTAAACTGCCAGCACATTGTTATGCTGGTCAGCAGCACTTGCTCTGGGCTCATTTGTTCATCTGTTGTGTGGTCGACACAGCTTGTGCAGCCAGTTGTTGTTGTACCATCATCAGTAAGGGAGCAATGTTTTGGGCTTGAAACTGAAAAGCTTGTGTTAGGTCCACCACATTGGCCACCTGTGGCTGAGGTGCGAGAGCAGTTGTGGAGGGGGCTGGGTAGCCATGGTTTACACAAATACGTTATAGCAAAAAAAGTAAGAAAATCTTCTGAAAAGAGATGTTTGATTAGTTCTGTGGCTCCCCTCCTGGAATACATGCAAGAACAAACAACAACAAATTAGCAAAATGACCACACCTGCAAGCTAAAACACAAAATAAGCAAGCAATATCTTCTTCTGCACTGAATTATCCTCGTTGCCATGTTTGTGTCATCTCATTGCCGCTGTTGAGTCTTGTGCCATGGGAAGCAAGGAGAGGATGATGTTTGGTCACTTGGTATCCTCTTTCTACAACACAACTGCACACACGTATTAACAGGGTTATTTATTTATCAGAACAGAAAGCTACTTACCTTTAAGGTAGTCCATGTGTTGTGGTACAAGTTCTTCTGTAATAGTCCATGTTAGTGTCACTTCTGGTGAAGTACAAGTCCTGCTATAAACACTACACTCTCATAGCCCGTGATGTAAACTGACAGCTGACAACTAGAATAGTGACCAACTCTGTGACGGCAACTGAGAGTGACTTGATGACTCTCTCTCTCTCCTCGGCGGTGACCTAAATACTGGCGGTTGAGAGGCTGTTGGTGGCACCTTTCTTGTAAGTCTGTCTTCGTCCTCTCTCCTCATAGGCATGCTTGATTCGGCACCTATCACCGATCTTGTTGCAACCTCTTTGCCGACCTGTGGGCTAGTGACAGCTTACACCTGCACCGTAGATAGAGCTGTTTGTACAGTAATTATCAATGTTATTTTTTGTGTGTACAACTGACTGGTAAATGCACTCACATATTGCAGTTTAAATCCCTAATGTACTGAACAGGTCTTTACACTGGCTATAATACAATTTTTTGTTATTATTCTTATGAGTCCTTCCCTGTAGTTTGAAAACTGTGTTCATATTTTAATGAATTTGCTCTCCAGAAAAGAATTCAATAGCTAAGAACTGAGTTTACGTACGAACAGTATGTAAATAAAAGACACTAGTTGGTACACACCAATGGCAGTATACTATGGCCATAACATGCTGATGACATTTTGTTTGTGTGGTCGTACCACATCAGCTGAGAATAAATATTAATTCCTAGAAATTTTGTCTTTGTTATGCAGTCTATAGAAGTCACATCCACATTCAACTTAACAGTGTCGTTTTCCTTCCTCAAACTGAAATTTATGGCATTGCTTTTCTTTATGTTTAATGTCACTTTATTGCATATTGGCTATTTGTAAACTTCTTTGAGGATTTCATTTGATTTCTCTTCAACAGGTACTCTTACTTCCTCAGTGACTATAATATTGCTGTAATTAACAGAGAATTTATGTCTATGGCTGACAATATTCATAAAGTCACTGATGTATATAAAGAACAGTACTGCTCTTAATATGCTGCCCTGAGGGACTCCCATATTAATGTATTTTGTTTCTGATAAATGTTTCACTAAAAGTTTACCCTTATTTGAGGTTTGTGTTGTCCATACACTTTCAACCCTGCCTGCTAGGTATGATCAGAACAAGTCATTAGCTATCAATTAAAGAACAAAAACTTGGCAGGTTTAGATGAAATCCCAATGTGTGTGCTGAAAAAATGTATAAACGGTTTCAAAGCTCCACTAACAGAAATCATAAATGAATCCTTCAAAACTGGTTGCTTCCCTGACTATCTGAAGCATGCCAAAATTTTACCAGTTCACAAGAAAGGTGACGTAGAAAACATTGAGAAATACAGACCAATAGCTCTATTGTCATGCTTTTCCAAAGTGATAGAAACAATAATGAAAAACAGGCTTTTGAGTTATCTAAGTAAATTCAACCTCCTCTGCAATGACCAGCATGGTTTCAGGCCTGGTAAAGGTACAGAATCTGCAATAGCACAATTTACAAAAACAGTTTTAGAGGCACTAGATGAGAACAGCTATGTAACTGGCCTTTTCCTAGACCTGTCTAAGGCATTTGATACAGTTGACCACCAGAAGCTGTCACATAAATTAGAGGCACTAGGAGTAAGGGGAGTGGTTCTCAAATGGTTTCGTTCATATCTAGAAAACAGAGTACAGTCAGTAGAGATCACACATGTCTCCAGTGGATCAAAGTACATTGAGAAACATATATCTGATCCACAATATATCAATATTGGGGCCCCTCAAGGAAGTGCACTAGGCCCTGTATTATTTCTGGTGTATATAAACGATTTCCCATAACATATCAGCCATGGAGAGAAGATATTGTTTGTGGATGACAGCAACACAGTAATCACCAGAAGACACCAGCGAAAATGTTGGTAAATTCTACTGAAGTGCTGAGGGATGTTCACAAATGGTCTGAGGAAAACAAAGTAACTCTCGACATAAAGAAAACAAATACAATATGCTTTAGAATGAACAGAAAACAGAGTCCCTTAAATTTAAAACTAGATAACATCTCCATAGATGATGTACCCACAACAAAATTCTTAGGGTTGCACATTGACAGCCAAATGAAGTGGAATGCACATGCTATGAAACTCTCGAAAAAGATATCCACAACATGTTATGCACTTAGAGTCCTTGTATCCGCATGCAGTAGTGAATGTTTGAGAACTGTATACTTTAGTTATATTCATTCAGTAATCAGTTATGGTATTATTTTCTGGGGAAACAGTGCTCAGAATTTACAAACAATATTTAAAATGCAAAAGAGAGCAGTAAGAATTATAACAAAAAGCAGTAAGCGGGCCCACTGCAGAGAACTTTTCAAAATGTTAGAAATTCTAACTGTTCCTTGGGAATTTATATTCCAAACCATAGTGTACATCAAGACAAACATAGAAAATTATAGCACAAATAGCATTTTTCATAACTATAGTACAAGAACAAGTCACTGTCTTCACCCAGACAGGAAGAATAAACATAAGACTCAAAATAGCTTCTTGTACGAAGGTGTAAAACTGTATCATAAACTGCCGCAGAAAATAAAAGAAGCAGATAACGTGTACCGCTTTAGGACAAATCTTAAACTGTCTTTGCAGGAACACTGCTTTTACACTATAAGTGAATTCTTAGTACAAAATGATTGTAAATATCCTTTGTTTCACAATATTTTGATAAGGAGCAAAAATGATTGTAAATAACTTACATGTCACAATGTTTAACTGCATGTAACAACAAACTGTATAAATATATGAATGTACGCAACTGACAACATCCATACATTTTAAAATGTCCACGGTTGGCTAAATAAATAAATTTAAAAAATCTTAATATTTTTTGATAGACTAGAGCCATTCCACTGTTTGTCGAGTGTGTAAAGGCACTGTCCTGAATAACATTTTTCTGGATGGTGGGTTAAGTGTTTGCTAAGAACTACTGTAACTATCTGTGGGTAAACGTGTATGGCGTTTTTGTGGGTCATATCAATCTACATGTAGGTCAGAGAGAAGCTTATACACTGCTGGGGCTACCACGAGTTGCGTACGGGGGCGTGAGGACGCCAGATTGCGGCATTAGGTCAATGGTGACTGGCAGGGCGTGCAATTTGCGTGATTATTCAATTGACAGGGGAGCCGGTGCCGCGAAACTAGCACACATCCCATGTCTTCACTCGTCGACGCGACCTCCCCGTGTCAACATGTTCGTCCTGCTGCTGTTCTGCGCCGATCTAGCACACAGTAAGTTTCAGCGGGCATTTCCCGCGCCTGTTCTTCTTACACATTATTCTATGTCTGCTGTAATGTTTTTAAATATTTATAAACTCAGTTTCTTATTTTCTTCAATGAATGAGACCAAAAATAAGAAAAATGTATTTGTACAAAGAATTGTGTTTGAATGGGACCAACAGTTTGTGAAATTTTTGGAATTAATTGTCTATTTTAACGATACGTAATATGGCCTTTTGTTCCCGTCCTCTTTTATTCGTTTTGTGGATTATTTGATCACATTTATCCCATCTAGATTTATGATTCCCACAGTTTTCCGAAAACAATGAATTTGGATGCCAGAAACGTTCAATTGAAATGACCACAGCCATTTTCAGAGATTTGATTTTTATCTGGTGCTGTAAAATGACAGTTTGTACAGACCGTCTGTACCATGACCAATTCGAGTTTGTGCTTAGTCTCTAATGATTTCGTCATCGACAGAACACAAACCGTAATCTTTCGATCTTTCTTGTGATTGCTGAGAGCAAAGTCTCGTGTTAAATGTGCTGAGGAAACAATAATTAAAATATTTCTACTTGGAGTCGTGGAACGTATATCGAAAAGACAGATTAGAGGCCGTAGGAGTGGGAGTGTCAATTCCAGTTGACAAAAATATTATTGAGGTCGAAGTTGAATAAGACAGTGAAATCATGTGGTCGCGTATAACTGGCGTAGGTGAAACTAAGTTAATTTTTGGATGTTTTTACCGGCCACCAGATGCCGCTGTGACAGTTCTAGAGGCATTCAAAGAAAGTCTACAGCCAATAGCGCGTAAATATCCATATCATGTAATAATAGTTGGAGGCGACTTAAACCTGCCGAGTATAGACTGGGATGTCCAGGGATTTATTGCGGGGAGTAAAGACAGACAGACATGCGAAATACATTTTCAGCATCCCATACGCAATGGACATATCTTAGACCTAGTAACTACAAATAGGTCGGACCTTCTCGACAATGTCAATATACCGGGTGATCAAAAAGTCAGCATAAATTTGAAAACTTAATAAACCACGGAATAATGTAGATAGAGAGGTAAAAATTGACACACATGGTTGGAATGACATGGGGTTTTATTAGAAAAAAAGAAAAACAAAGACGCGTGAAAGATCTCTTGCTCGCGTCGTTTGGTGATGATCGTGTGCTCAGCCGCCACTTTCGTCATGATTGGCCTCCCAGGTCCCCAGACCTCAGTCCGTGCGATTACTGGCTTTGGGGTTACCTGAAGTCGCAAGTGTATCGTGATAGACCGACATCTCTAGGGATGCTAAAAGACAACATCCGACGCCAATGCCTCACCATAACTCTGGACATGCTTTACAGTGCTGTTCACAACATTATTCCTCGACGACAGCCATTGTTGAGGAATGATGGTGGACATATTGAGAATTTCCTGTAAAGAACATCATCTTTGCTTTGTCTTTCTTTGTTATGCTAATTATTGCTATTCTGATCAGATGAAGCGCCATCTGTCGGACATTTTTTGAATTTCTGTATTTTTTTGGTTCTAATAAAACCCCATGTCATTCCAAGCATGTGTGTCAATTTGTACCTCTCTATCTACATTATTCCGTGATTTATTCATTTTTCAAATTTATACTGACTTCTTGATCACCTGGTAGATGGTTCAAATGGCTCTGAGCACTATGGGACTCAACATCTTAGGTCATAAGTCCCCTAGAACTTAGAACTACTTAAACCTAACTAACCTAAGGACACCACACACACCCATGCCCGAGGCAGGATTCGAACCTGCGACCGTAGCAGTCCCGCGGTTCCGGACTGCAGCGCCAGAACCGCTAGACCACCGCGGCCGGCTCCTGGTAGATATGAGGATTATCGATCATGATGTCATTATAGCAACTATGATGACGAAAGTTAATAAGTCAGTCAAGAGGGCTAGTGGAGCGGTTTTGCTAGATAGAGCAGATAAGCAGTTATTAGCATCTCACGCAGTGTGTGAATTGGCGTCACTGAGTTGATTATAACATTCAAATAGCATTTACGGCCAATATTCGACAAAATAGCTGTTATTTTTATGTATTCAAACCTTAAAAAATCATTAAATATCAAGGTCTTTCTTTTATTGTCTGATGCTTTGGTGATGTCACAGACTAGGAGTAAGATGAAGCTATACATGTGTTATAGGAGTGCTAGTCGAATTTAGGAGGTTTTTACGTACTTTTTCTGCAACCAGTTTTGTTATATAGTGATGGAAAACGCAGTTACAATTTTTATCTAACAGTAGAAAGCAATTTGGTGAACGCTGATAGTGGAAACATTGTGAAAGTTGATTCGATTGTGCTCTACCCATTTAGAGCGACGATATGTGCAACTAAGGACATTCTTTTCCCTGCTCCCTGCTACATCATTAAACTCGCTCAAAACTAAGGAATTGTAGAACTTTTGCACTGCGTCAGTATATTATAACTAGATTGTCGACTATCAGTGATGGGCTACAAACCAAAGCACAATAAAATTATTCTTGGCAAATCTTAGTGCTGTTTCCCTACATAGAAGACATTCAGCTGCGATATTTCTTTAGTAGTAGTAGTATTTCTTTAGTAGTAGTAGTAGTAGTAGTAGCAGCAGCAGCAGCAGTAGTAGCAGTTCTTTGACGAGATGCTCAGCGGCGCAACGGATAGCGCAGCTGACTCCGAAGTTACGTAGTTAGGAAAACGCGTTTTGTAGCTCGCGTTCAGCTTTCAGACAGGCGGTCTGGGAAGAAATCAGGACGTGACCAGACCAGAACATATGCAACAATTCTCAGAAGTAGAATGAGTTTGTTGGGTCAGAACATGAGGAGATGGATGAAAAAAATGTATAAGAGCCTTTTTTATCTTCAGTATAGTTTCGAATCCATGAAAGGTTATTCATTTTCAAAGGTTTTGCACGAAATACGAAAGTAGAGTTAGCATATTCCAGTTGCATCGATGGTGGGGTGTACTATATATAGCGTCACATTAATCTTAATCTGATGAATGGATAACAGAGGTTAAATGCATTTACTTTGCGAACAAACATTCCACTCTTTTAGAAAGCATTGCTAGTAGTGAAGATATCACTATACGACCACAGTACAACGAGGTGTATGACGATGGTGTTCTCTATGCGGAGTAGAAAAAATCATGTACAACATGAGGGTAATACAAACGTGAGGTTTGTGATGTACGTGAGTGTAAACTAACGCCAGTCTCTGAAGCAGACTTACGTAATCTTTATGTAAGATGATGAAACTTCAGAAGTTTAAACAAATAGCATCGTAGCTCGACAGTACAGAGATAAAATAACTTGTTTCTAATAAAGTAAAAAGGGTTTGGTCACATTAACTAGAAAATATCTTTCTGAACGTGACGTGTGTGAACAGTGATTGCAAATAATGTCAGCGCATGTAAACAGCAAGGAAAGCACAATAATATTCTGTTTCTGATAGGTGAGGTGACGTTTTGCAATTTTGATGTGGTTTTCATATGAGAATACTATCGAGTTGTTTTATAAATAAGTTAAAATATTTTTCTGGTTGGATTCGAAGGGCATCATCTTACAAAATTCGACGTACCACGCTAATTACTGAGCTACCGAATAATGCAGATAAAGTTCAGTGAAACGACGATGTTCACTAAAAATTTAATTTTGTCGAATGACACTATCCTTCATTGTAATAGAGGGAAAGCATACCTCGGAGGCAAATTTATATTAACTTCACAGTGCAATATATTTGTAATTAACTTGTTAATGAACTTGTGCGTCAACGTGGTGGCACTTTGCCGGTTCAGTGCAACCACATTTTATGCATCTGCTCATCTTTGGAGCACTCAAACTTTTCAGGAGTTATTATAGATGTATTTGTACAGTATGGTACTAGACACCATTTATAACCCATTTTCCGAAACGTGAATTCCAAAGCAAGACACCACTGTGAATTAGCATTATGACGGTAGTAGTAGTAGTAGTAGTAGTAGTGGGCTAGCCAGTGACGTCACAGTCATGATATGACTGGAATGGAGCGATTTAGCAGGCTTTCTAATTATCTGAATTTCATTTCCGTTTTTTATAAAATAATACTGAAATTCAAGAGGAAAAAAAGCATGTCAGGAGCAAAAATGGCATAATCAATCATTAAGACAGTTTCCAGAAAACAATCAAATACCCTATTATGGGCAAAATTTAAGTAGATTGTAAGTCGTGGCATGGAGAGTTATGTGCTTAGTAAATGGATAAAGGATGGAAAAGACCCACCATGATTTAATAACGAAATTCGGCAGATGCTGAGAAAGCAGAGACTGTTGCACTCTCGGTTCAAAGGAGAACTCACAAGCGAAGGTTATTGGAGATTGGGGCGTCTGTGAAAAGATCTATGCGCGAAGCATGTAACTATCACCGTCACATCTTAGCAAAACATCTGACAGAGAAACCGAGAAAACTCTGGTATTATGTAAAATCGCCATTCATTCCCTTGTTCACCAGTCTGGTGTGGCAGATGAAGATAGCAAAACGAAAGTCAAAGTTTTAAATTTCACTTTCATGAAATAGTTCACTCTGGAGAATCCTACAAACATACCGTCATTTGACTATCGAACAGACTCTCGTATGGACGACACAGAAATAAGCATCCCTAGCATAGAGAGACAACTGAAAAATTGGAAAACAAATAGATGACTAGGTCTGGATGGAATCCCAGTTCGATTTTACAAAGAATACTCTAAGGCACTTACCCCTTACCTGGCCTGCATTTATCGTGAATCTCTCGCCCAGCACAAAGTCCCAAGCTGTTTGAAAAAAGCGCAGGTGACTCCAGTGTATAAGACGGGTAAAAGAACGGACTCGCAAAATTACGGACCAATATCCTTAAGTTCGCTTTGTTGCAGAATGCTTGAACAAATTCTCTGTTCGAATATAACACATTTTCTTGAGACTGAGAAGCTTATGTCCACTAATCAACTTGGTTTTAGAAAGCTTCGCTTTTGAAAAAGTCAGCTTGCCCTTTTCTCACACGATATACTGCGAACAATGTGTGAAGGGCAACAGGCCGATGGCATATTTCTAGATTTCCGGAAAGCATTTGGAACGGTGACCCACTGTAGGCTGTTAACGAAGGTACGACCGTATGGAATAAGTTCACAGATATGAGAGTGGCTCGAAGACTTCCTAAATAATAAATCCCAGTATGTTGTACTAGAAGGCGAGTGTTCATCAGAGACAAGGGAATAGTCGAGAGTGGCCCAGAAAAGTGTGATAGGACCGCTTTTGTTTCTATATACATAAATGATTTTTCGGACAGGGTGGGCAGCAACCTGCAGTTGTTTGCTGATGATGTCGTGGTGCACGGTAAAGTGTCGAAGTTGAGTGACTGTAGGAAGAGACAAGAAGACTTAGACAAAATTTCCAGTGTGATGAATGGCATCTAGCCCTACATGTGGAAAAATGTAATTTAATGCGGATGAGTAGGAAGACCAAACCTGTAATGTTCGGATATAGTAGTACTACTGTCCTGCTTGACACAGTCAGGTCGTTTAAATATCTGGGCGTAAAATTGCAAAGCAAAGCGAGATGAAGTGGAACGCCGACCGGGGTGGCCGAGCGGTTCTAGGCGCTTCAGTATGGAACGCGCGACCGCTACGGTTGCAGGTTCGAATCCTGCCTCGGACATGGATGTGTGTGATGTCCTTAGGTTAGTTAGGTTTAAGTAGTTCTAAGTTCTAGGGGACTGATGACCTCAGATGCTCAGTCCCATAGTGCTCAGAGCAATTTTTTTTTAAGTGGAATGTGCTTATGTGAACTGTGGTAGGAAAAGCGAATGGTCGACTTTGGTTTATTGGGACAATTTTACGAAAGAGTGGTTCACTTGCAGAGGAGATCGCATATAGGACGCTGGTGCTACCCATTCTTGAGTACTTCTCGAGTATTTCGGATCCATACTAGGTCGGATTGAAGGAAGACATCGAAGCAATTCAGAGGCGGGCTGTTAGATTTGTTATTGGTACGTTCCAACAACACGTAAGTGTAACTGAGATGCATCGGGAACACAAATGGGAATCCCTGGAGGGAAGGCAACGTTCTTTTCGAGAAACACTAGTGAGAAAATTTAAAGAACCTGAGTTTTTAAGTTGACTGCCGAACAATTCTTCTGTCGCCAACATAAATTGCGCGTAAGGACCACGAAGATAACATTCGAGAAATTAGGGCTGTACGGAGGCATATAGATAGTCGTTCCCTTTGCTAGTGGAACAAAAGGAAATGGCAAGTAGTGGTACAGTGTACCTCCCTCCACGCACCGTAAGGTGGTTGGCGGAGTATCGATGTAGATGTAGTTAAGTGTCCACATATTTTGCGTAGACCTTGTAGTTGGGGGGGGGGGGGAGTATTTTTAATGTTTTGGAAGACGAATGGCGACTTGTAAGCGGCCATAAAAGGTTTCATTCCGACCCTATTAAAAACCTGCATAACACCAACTTTTAACTCATTTTCTTGAAAGAGAATTACTTTATTACATCATATTTGTGTCCTTCGTGCAGAAATAAATGACTAAGTGTAATTGTGCACAAGTAATAACTTGCTTGGAGCTCTTTTTATATGTAAAATCCTGTATATTTGTAATAAATACACAGTTTATAATCATCGCATTAATTGATGTTGTCATATCTCATCTTCTCACAATACTGCCTAGTCCTGAATCAATAAAACAATAAATTACAATTTGCCTGAAAGCTGGGTTGGAGGGCGGGGGGCGCCGAGTTATGGGCTCCCTTCGGCAGATGTTCACCGAAACGCGCGTGGTTACTGGTAACGCAATGCGGGAAGCATTTGATAAATAATTGCCGTAACACAGGACCTTTCCCAAATCCCAAGAAAGTTTCGTCATATGTTTAGGACTGCATGTAGCTTACAAAAGCAACATCTATAGAAATATGAACGAGACAGGAAACGAAGTACAATATGGCAAAACAAAAGCCGAAATTGTGAATTCTGTCTTCAGAGGTCATTTTATAAAGGAATGTTACCATCATTGAAAAACTGTACCGTCGGTAAGGCGAACGAGACAATAGTTGCTAGGGTATACTAATGTTCAAATGCAGCTTAAATAGCTGAAAGTCAATAAGATCCCAGAGTCTAAGGGGGACAGTGACAAGATATGCACAGAATTTGCTAGTAAGTTGTTTCCATTCATGATTATAATTTCCCACTGATCCCTTGCCCAGAGAGACTGGAGAGGAATTCAGGTCTTTCCCCATCCTCGTGAAAGGAAATCGAATTGATCTAGAGAACTACCGTTCTATACCACTCATGTCTATTTGTAGCAGAACACTGGAACATTTTCTGAATTCAAGCATTACGATCTACTTAGCACAAAATAACCTCCATGAAAATCAGCGTGGGTTACGAAAACATTGATCATGCGAAACTCAATCAGAGGTTTTCATACATAAGTATCAACAATGCGATTTATGAAGGAAACCTAGTTGAATATTTAATCCTAGACTTTTCTACACGTTGATTCTGTGCCATATCGACGTCTTCTAGTGAAAGGTGGCTATGGGCAGGGCCGCTTCGAGAACATTTTTTCCTCACAAGTGAAATATTATTTAATGCCCCCCATCACACTCTCTTGGACATCGTCTCGTTTGCGAACTCACGTTTACTGGAACTTTTTTTACCTCTATTATCGTATACTTTCATCCGATTCTGCTTTCGCTACTAATATGATAAATCCTGTATATAAAGCTTGCACTTCGGCGCACCTGCCCTCCTCGCTTGGCAGAGGGTTCATAGAACTATCTGCACAATAATTCTCTATTACTGCACTCTCGAATAGCGAGCGGAAAAAACGAACACCTTTATCTTTCCGTGCGAGCTCAGATTTCTTTATTATATTATGTTGATCGTTTCTCCCTATGTAGATCGGCGTCAACAAAATATTTTCTCTTTCCGAGGAGAGAGTTGGTGATTGAAATTTTGTGAGAAGATCCCGCTGCAACGAAAAACACATTTGTTTTAATGACGTCCACCTCAAATCCTGTATCATGTTCGTGACACACTCTTCGCTATTCCTCGCTAATACAAAACGTGCTTCCCTTCTTTGAACTTTCTCGATGTACTCCTTTAACCGAATCTGGTAAGGATTCCACACCGCGCAGCAGTACACCAAAAGAGGACGGCCAAGCGTAGTGTAGGCGGTCTCTGTAGTAGATCTGTTGCATCTTGTTAAGTATTCTGCCAATAAAACGCCTCCTTTGGTTCGCCCTCCCCACAACATTTTCTATGTGTTCTTTCCAATTTAAGTTGTTCGTAGCTGTAATTACTAGGCATTTAGTTGAATTTACGGGCTTTAGATTTGATTGATTTATCATGTAACCGAAGTTTAATGGATGCCTTTTAGCCATCATGTGGATGACCTCACACTTTTCATTATTTAGGGTCAACTGCCAATTTTCGCACCATGCAGATATCTTTTATAAATAGTTTTGTGATTTATTTTGATTTTCTGATGACTTTACTAGACGATAAACGACAGCATCATCTCCAAACAACCTAAGACTGCAGCTCAAATTGTCTCCTAAATCGTTTATACAGATAAGGTACAGCAGAGAGCCTACAACACTACCTTGGGGAATGCCAGAAATCACTTCTGTTTTGCTCGAGGACTTTGTCAATTGCTTCAAACTGCGACCTCTCTGACAGATGTCAACATGAGTAACTTAAGAAGTAGATATCCTCAGCATTCCATTCGCATAACTGAGACGATATTCCATAAGCACGCAATTTGATTACAAGCTGCTTGTGAGATACAGTGTCAAAAGCCTTTCGGATGTTTAGAAATACGGAATCAATTTGAAATTCTTGTCGATAGCAGGCAACTCTTCGTGTGAGTAAAGAGTGTGTTTTACAAGAATGACGTTTTCTAAATCCGTGTTGACTATGCGTCGATAGAACGTTCTCTTTGAGGTACCGGCAATTCATAATGTTCGAACACAATATATGTTCCAAAATCACGCTGCATATCGACGTTAATGATATGGGACTGTAATACAGTGGATTCCTCCTGTCGCCTTCTTGAACACTTGGTGTGACCTGTGCAACTTTCCGGTCTTTGGTTACGGATCTTTCGTCGAGCGAGCGGTTGTATATGATTGTTAAGTATCGAACTGTCGCATCAGCATACTCTGAAAGGAATCTAATTGGTATACAGTCTGGAGAGGAAGACTTGATTTTATTAAGTTAAGTTGCTTCACTACTCTGAGGATATCTACTTCTAAGTTACTCATGTTGACATCTGTTCCTGATTCGAAGGCTGTGTGACGTGTGTAGTAACTCTGTTTTAGCAGCACTGTCATCGATAGCATTTCCATTGCTATCACGCAGAGAAGGCATTGATTGTGTCTTGCCTCTAGCATACTTTACATATGACCAGAATCTCTTCGGATATCCTGCCAGGTTTCGAGACAAAGTTTCGTTTTGGAAACTATTATAACCATCTCACATTGAAGTCCACGGTAAATTTCGAGCTTCTGTAAAAGATCGACAATCTTGGGGATTTTGCGTTCGTTTAAATTTGGTATGCTTTTTTCGTTGTTTCTGGAATAGTGTTCTGACACGTTTTGTGTACCAAGGAGCATCAGCTCCGTTGTTTGTTAATTTATTTTGTATAAATCTCTCAATTGCTGTCGATACTATTTCTATGAATACAAGCCACATCTGGTCTACACTTACATTGTTAATTTGGAAGGAGTGGAAATTGTCTCTCAGGAAAGCATCAAGTGAATTTTTATCTGCTTTTTTTGAATAGATATATTTTTCGTTTATTTTTCGTGGGTCTGAGAGTTAACGGTATTCACTCTCGCTACGACAACGTATGTTCACTAATCCTTGTACCCGTTTTGATGTTCGTTATTATTTCAGGATGATTTGCTGCTAAGAGGTAAAGCATGTTTCCACAATCATTTACTTTCTAGTGGGCTCATAAACTAATTGCTTGAAATAATTTTCAGAGAATGCATTAGCAGAACTTCGGATGATGCTTTATGCATACTTCCGGATTTAAACGTATATTTTCGCCAACATATCGAGGGTAAATTGAAGTCACCACCACCTATAATTGTATTAGTAGGGTACTTCTTTGAAATTAGACTCAAGTTTTCTTTGAACCTTTCTGCAATTATGTGATCTAAGTTGCGAGGTCAGTAAAATGACCCAGTTATTTTTTTATTCCTGTTTACAAGAATGGCCTCTACCCATATTAATTCACAGGAACTATCTATGTCAATTTCGCTACAAGATAAACTATTTCCAATAGCAACAAACATGCCACCGCCAACTATATTTAGCCTATCCTTTCCGAACCCTGTTACGTCCTTCGTAAAAATTTCGGCTGAACTTATCTCCAGCTTTAACAAGCTTTCAGTGCTTATAAAGAATTGAGCATCAGTGCTTTCTTTTAGCGCTTGGAGCTCTGGTACTTTCGCAACACAGCTACGACAATTTACAACTGTTACAACAATGGTTCCTCAATCTACGTTCGTCCTATGCTCAACTTGCACCCTTTGACACTGAAGCCCTCTTTGTGTTTCTCTGAGACCCTCAAACCTAAAAAACAGCCCAGTCGACACAGACCTTGCTATCCGTGTGTGGAATGGTCCTATTTAGCGGAACTCGAACCCCCACTACCCTATGACGGAAGTCTAGAAATCTGCAGCCTACACATCGCAGAATCTCTGCGCCTCTGATGCAGACCCTCCACTTGGCTCTGTTGCAGAGGTCTGCAATAGGTCCTGTCGACTATGCTGCAAATGCTGAGCACTACTGTCATCTTGCAAGCAAGACTGGCAGCTTTTACCACCTCTGACAGCTGCCCAAAACCAGAATGTCTTCCAATCCAAAGCCACACACATTGTTGTTACCGACGTGAACTACCACCTGCAGCTGGCTGCACCATGTGCTCCTCATGGCATATAGAAGGACCTCTTCCACATCTGGAATGACTCCATTCGGCATGCACTCGAAGTGCACACTGACTTTCTTCTGCTCCTTGGCAGCCATGTCGCTAAGGAACCCAATAACGCTACTAACATTGGCGCTCCTAATTACCAATAATACCACCCTCTGTGACTGGCCATACCTTGCAGACTGAGAGGTTTCCTTTGAAACTGGACTAGCGACTGAATCTGGCTGAGAGACACTGATAGCCACAGACAGCACCTGGAACGTGATTGTCAGACTAACAAGGAATACCTTACGTTCAGCTCCCCATGTAGTCTTTCACAGTCTGCCACACCTCGAGGCAACCTCCCACTTGACCACGTGTGAGGGGTCAACATCTATGTGACCAGTAACTGCACTAGGCACTGTTGTGGACCAATTGGAAGACTCACTGGTTGTGCTGGACATATATTGGATCACCACGGCCAGTCCACAACAGTGATTCCCATCCACTGCAGCCTCAAGCTGTGTAACCGAAGCCAGCACGGCCTGGAGCTGACAGCGAAGTGTCGCAAACTTTGCACACATTGACACACAGCAGTCACAAACCCTATCCATACTAGAGGCTGTGGAAAACTATACTATGACTATCGACGCGCACTGTGGAACTCTACTGCAGTCACTGATGAAAACACAAGAGCTGTGTCTGGTAAATTAGATTAACATGCAGAGAACCAAAAACTAAACTACCAAAGCACACAGGTGAGACTAAATAATTTGCTCCTGGTTAGGAACTTATAACATGTCACAAAATCGGTTACTTTCCGACACAAACGAAAACTGGAAAACACTATTATTTATGATGCAGTTATGTATGAGGAAATTCTGTCTAGTAAGATCTCGCAAATATATCAGTTAAGACTTGCACTAGCTCTTAATGCAGTGGAATGTAAAACTGCACCCTCCAAAAAACGTAAAAACATGTTAGCTTTGGAGTACAGGATTAGTGAGTCACAAGTCACCAGTAATGCGATAAAAATAGTTATGAGTATTAATGTACGTAGATATCGAGTGGAACGAAAACATGCCCCATGAGTCTGAGATTGGGTAACTAAAAAAAATTAAAACTAGAGAAAAGTTCAGATGGTTGTTTTAATGTTTCAGGTGCTGTACATAGTCTCCCCCACTTGAGTACAAGGCACAGAACGTTCATAAAACCATCTGAAACTGTCAGAAAAGTACTTCTTTGGGATGATGTTCAACTCGTGCATCACATTTGCACTTGCTGTGTCTTGACGGAAATGCAAAATGTGGACAATTCTTGTCTTGAAACAATCAAAAACAGGCGACGAGACTTGAAGTTACCAGTATGAAACTACTACCAAAAAGACTCATTTCTCTGCAAACCACTGTGAAGTGCGTGGGACAGGGTAATTCTCGTTATACGGTAGTGCATATTAGTGTTTCTTCCCCTTTCATTCTCCTACGGTGCGTGAGAAGAATGACTGCTTAAATGAATAAGTTTACACTGTAATTAGTCCAAACCTGTCTTTGTGGTCCTACCGAGCGGGGTAGCGCAGTGGCTAGCACACTGGCCTCGCATTCGGGAGGATGACGGATCAAACTCGCGTTCGGTCATCCTGATCTGTGTTTTCCATAATTTCCCTAAATTGCTTAAGGTAAATGCTGGATGGTTCCATCAAAATGGCACTTCGATTTCCTCCTCCAACCCTCCCTTATCCGAATTTGTGCTCGGTCTCTAATGACCTCGCTGTCGACAGGACATTAAACAATAATCTCCTCCACCACCACCACCTACTCCTTCTCCTCCTTCTTCTTCGCGGTCTCCATGAGCGCCATACGTAGGAGCTCTAGTATATTCCCATATATCTCACTTAATACTGGTTTTTGAAACTTTGCAAGTAGCATTTTCGACCATTTTAAGCGTCTACCAGTCTGAGGTCAGTCTGGTCAATGGGACCCTCGGGTAAGGACCTAAAGTGCCCCTCCCCCCATACTTGCCTGCTCTCCTTTTCCCAAATCATCAAAAAGTCGCCCACACCTTGTGTCTCACAGCCAGAATAAACGACAGACCGACGCTTTGGATTTAGTGGCTTTTGTATTAGTCAGGAAATACTCACGGAACATTAACATTTGTGGTCCTGTCGTCATCAGTTGCGTATAATGTTAGTGTATGCTGATAATTTTTACTTTTGGAGCGGCTAATTATAACTGAGTGAAACACAGGTTTTCTTGCCATACGCGTTTCGCCATTATTCTTTGCAAGGCATCTTCAGTGGCAGGTTTCGTGGATGTTGTTCTACATGCTGTGTTTTGGTTGCATTTTTGGCGTTCTTCTTCTTCTTACAATTGCCGTTTGAAATTTTATTTTCCAGACTTCGCAGCACTCGCAACTGAAAACGATATCAAAACAAGTGGTTAGTTCCTTGTTGCTTGTGAGCATTTTGGTGTGTCCCCTTGTTTTATTCGGCTTCCCCCGTCGAAGGTTCCCGTCCTCCCTTGGGCATTGGTGTGCGTGTTGTTCTTAGCATAAGTTAGTTTAAGTAGTGTGCAAGACTAGGGACCGATGACCTCAGCAGTTTGGTCCCTTAAGAATTCAGACACATTTTTGAACACCTTGTTTTACTATTTGCCGTGCTGCCTTGCATTTATTTGGGGCCCTTTCTATATAGTTTTCCACTGCCAGGTTATTAATATACAGCAATAGCGAGTCCAACAATGCTTTGCTCAATTGCTAAATATGTATGGGAATTGGATATTCCTCTTAATCTCCTCATCCCGCTCTCTCTGTCCATCTCCCCGTTTCTGTGTCCGTCACCACCGCATCCCCCTCTCTCTATGTCCATTTCATTCCCCCCCTCCCTCTTTCTCTGGCCTTGAGCTTTTTTTGTTGTTATTCCAAACGAAACCTTGATTGGGAATTGAAGTCGCTTAAAATGAATAGTAAGTCGCTTGGGATCCTCGGCATCTGAGAGACGTTTCCAGCTGCTGGATTTGTGAGGATAGTAGCTTCAGTGACAGCATTTCACATAGTTTTAACCTGCATAGCACGATAAACTCAGACGATTCAGATTCTGTAGTAGTATTCTAAATGTTATGTGATGAGTCATGAATACAGTTTTCCTGTGACCCATTAAAACCGACTGCGAGGAAGAAAACGAAACAGCACATTGTTGTGTATACAATTTTTGTTTAATATTAGATATAAGGATAAAGGACATATATGGCTTAAACAGTTTGTATAATGGGTGCGCTCTGATAATTAAAACTGACTGCGAGAAAGAAAACGAAACCTCACATTAGTACAGCACAGTGTTTTGGTTCTCGCAATTCGTTATAACAGGAAACCTGTACATTGTTGCTTAAAAAATAATTATATCCTAATGCGTCTGAAATTTTATTAACGTATCGTGTAATAATTTGAAGTAAAGCGTTTAAAGACTATTAGGGATTTTTGCTATGAACGCTTTCATATTACATATTATGTACACGTTTATGTATTAAAACATATAGGCTATGTCCTTCCGAAAGTTTATTAGAGTAGCATGCAAAAATTTGCAGTAAGTCGGTCGAGAACCTTTCGAGATTTTTGGTAACTTTAAACGTCTAGTGTGTTCAAATGTGTGTGAAATCTTATGGGACTTAACTGCTAAGGTCATCAGTCCCTAAGCTTACACACTACTTAACCTAAATTATCCTAAGGACAAACACACACACACACACCCATGCCCGAGGGAGGACTCGAACCTCCGCCGGGACCAGCAGCACAGTCCATGACTGCAGCGTCTTAGACGACTTTTTTTTAAATCTCATTTTGCTCTATATTGGTCTATGAATTTATTCGTGGCGGACGTCCGATGACAGCCGTTCAGGTTCTTTGTTGATCCGTTCACTCAGTTTTTTTTATTACAGAAGGTAGCTAACCCTCTGACCGAGCATGCTGAGCTACCGTGCCGGCGACCGCTCGGTTAATCCCGCGCGGCGTCTTGTCTGTATACAGCAGTATAGATGAAGAGGAAAGGTCCCCACATGCTACCCTGGGGCACGCCTGAAGTCACTTCTACACTGGTAGACGACTTTCCAACCAAAATAACGCGCTGTGTGTCCTTGTTACGAAATTTCTAACCCAGTCACAAATTTTATTTGATACCCTATATGATTGTGCTTTCGTAAATAAGCATTGTGTGATACTGATTCAATTTCTTTCTTTTGTTTTAGAAGTCAACAAATACTCCATCCACCTAATTGCTTTGATCCATGTCTTTCAGGATGCGTTGTGAAAAAAAGCACGAAACTGGTTTCACATGACTGATGTTTTCGGAGTCCATGCTGGGTGGCATGGATTTCGTTCTATTCTAGGGACTTCATAATGTTTTAGCTCAGAGTATGTTATAAGATTGTACAACAGATGGCTGTCAGTGATACTGCACAGCAGTTTTGAAATTCAGTCCTGCTTCCCTTCTTGTGTACAGATGTGACCTGTGCTTCTATCCAGCCACTGGGCACAATCCTTTGCTCAAGGGATGCACTGTATATTATGATTAAAATAGAAAAATTGTTTGTAATGAATAGTCAAGAGTTGTCAAAGTGGATGCATCACTGATGATAATCCAGACAACTGTAACAAAGTCAAGTGCTTTGGAAGTGCAATGTTACATAGTTGCTCACAACAGTTCTATTAATATAAAATGTGTTGTGTGGGGGCTGTGCAGGCAGTAAAAAAAATCCCATGAAAAGAGTGGCTGGTGTGGTGCAGATTCAAGTGCAGCTTCTGTATAGAAATTGCCAGAAATTCCACCGGTCCCTGGGGCAATCTCAGTTTTTTTCTCAAAGCCCTGACAGTAATATACACCATGGGACCAAAAGTATCCGGACACCCCTATGTAATGAGGAACTGAGCACCAGATTTGACAATAGGTAAACCAGCCAGTGAGTACTGAGTTGTCAATAGAAATACAGTAACAGCAGAGTAGGTCGGTCTGTAGAGACCAGTGACTTCAAATGTGGATTAGTCACTGGATGTCACCTGAGTAACAGATCCGTCAGGGACATTTCAACCCTTCTACAGGTACCCAATTCGACTGCTGGTGGTTTGATAGTAAAGTCGAAATGCGAAGGAACAACCATAGCTAAACCAAGACCAGGTAGATCTCATGTAGTGACGACCATAAACCAACAAGCAAAGCAGAGGGTGACTGTAAAAAAATAGTATGAAATCGGAGGAAGGAATCATTCGTGAGTTACAAAGTGCTGTCAGCAGTTGAGCTAGCACAATGACCGTGCGTCGGGAGCTGGGTTTGGCAAATGCCTGCAGAATGTTACCTGTCATCATGGTACAGTGAAGCATGGATGAGGTGGTGTTATATGGGGGAGATTTTCGTGGTTATGGTATCGTCACCTTACTGCACTTAATATAACGTTAAATGCAGAAGAATATCAAAATATTTTGCAGCACTGTGTAGTGCATACAGCAGAGGAACAGTTTGGGTATGATAACTTTTTGTGTGAGGATGGCATTGCACCCTGTCAATGATCAGCATCTGTGAGACAATGGTTTGTGGACAACGACATTTCTAAAATGAACTGGCCTGGCCAGACTTCCGATCTGAATCAAGCAGAACACATTTGGGATGAGTTATAACGTCGACTACGCTCCAGACCCCAGCGCTCAACATCACTACCTTCTTTGATTTCGACTCTTGAGAAGAAATGTGTTACGGCATAAAGTCGAGCACCAGCACGCCAATCAGGAACGAGAGAGCAGAGAGGGATGTGATGAAGTCAGCCAATTGCATGCTGACAGACTCCTCTCCAGGACAACGCGGCAGCAGCGGCCTCTATGCGAAGAGGCTGGCTGCGGCCCAGTTCTACAGCAGCTAGAAGACTAGTAACTAGATAGAAGCGTCAAAGTTCATTGCTTTGGTCGTACATTCTATATAGCTCAAACTTGGAATTGTTATACTGAAGAAATCGTTTATTTTGTCTGTCGCCCTTTGCTTGCGACACGTCTGTTTAACACAAAGTTAAGTATTGTCAGTCACTTTTCGTAATAAAACTCATTAATACGGTTTGTTTGAATTGTTGACTAGCGATCCGAGAAAGCAGGTTTTCTAGACATCGAATATTCCACGACTAGGCAGGATTCAACAAAATAAACTGCCATTCCTCCACAGACATCCACACATCACTGAAAGTGTACGCAGCAGAGATCAAGCCGTCATAAATGCGAAGAGTGGACACATTCCATATTAATGTCCACTAATAAGTCGCTGGGTACTTTTGATCATGTAATGTGGAGGTGTGAGAATTAAACTGGGGCAATAATCTTGGATCTTGGTTTTTAAAATAACGTCTGAGACTGGGTTCAACGTTTGTTTTACCATCTCCAGTTTCTTTTCGGCGTCATCTGTGAGTTTGTGGACAGTAACTTTGGTGCCACTGGCAGCCTTTACATGTGAGCAGAATTTCTTTATTAGAAGGCTTTCGATAAGATCTTGTTAGCTGTTGAAAGAGTCACACATTGCAACATGTAAATGTGTTTCATTGAGCAGCCTTCTGTCTACAGCCATGTGCTCTGTTTTACATTGATTGTACAATACCGGTAGTCGTTATTTCCTTAGAAATTTCGTTATAGAAATTTTATGCCGTGGGCACTCCATCCCTCCCCCTCTTCCACTGCCTCGTCAAGAACTATTCTACCAGGCACATATCTATCCATTGCGTGGTCAACTTTTCTTGTACACATGAGCCATAACTTATCTACAAGGCCATAGTTGAGAAATGACAATACTGCATTTTATCTAGTTTACTGAAATTGTAAAAATTTCTACTTTTTTTTGCCCTTTGCATTCGTTAAAGAGGGCAGGTCCATTTATTGGTATTATATCTAACATATTTCTTCATGACTGGGCTTCAGGAAAACCTGTTCTAAGCGGTTCACAGAGAAAGAAAGCATTTACCATTGTTTTACATGATGTCTTGTCATACAGATTACTCATAGTAACTGTCTGAATGGATTGCTGGCTGATTAAAATCTTCTAGCAATATCATTAAGGAACATAACTCTTAGTGAGCCGAGGTTTCCTGGATTTTTTGGTTACATCTGGTGGTTGATAGAGTGAGTGTTTGCTCATCCTCGATCCTGAGACTCGTCTGAACAATCTTGCATACATCTTCAGGTCCTGTGGGCTTAACTTTCTTTTTTACTACTGCAACGATTGCACCACCTACATTCCTCATTAATAACGTGTCCTTTGTTATGTTGCGGTTAATAGTGGAGCTCAGACCTACCAGAAATTTCCAGTTTCAGTCGTCATGGAGAAAGCGAGGATAGTACAACTTTTGTTACTATTCTCTGTACAAGTAACCTGATTTATAGAGGTTACTGTTCTGGCTCAGTAATCTCCACGGATTACAGGACTGACGTTTGCTTCGGAAATAGCTGGCACTAGTCACTGGCCACAGGTTATCGGACACTTAAGAGCGGCAACAAAAGTGTATTCTTACTCGAATGACTTTTCCAGCTACGGTACTTTACTGAGTGTGACGAGTTTTCAATGTGCAAAAGGAAGTTTTCTGATGACTTGTTCACAAATACGGGGACGCTGACTGAACGTGAATGCTTTTGTCAGGTCACTAAGTTCATCGACGTGCCAACTTTCGTAGTTTCTTCCGAAATAATCTTAAATGAGTCTTATGCTCAAAGCTTAACGTTTTACCTATCTTTACAATACCATTGGCAACATAAAAGAAAGCTTTATGGTGCTACCGAGCGAGGTGGCGCAGTGGTTAGACACTGGACTCGCATTCGGGAGGACGACGGTTCAATCCCGCGTCCGGCCATCCTGATTTAGGTTTTCCGTGATTTCCCTAAATCACTCCAGGCAAATGCCGGGATGGTTCCTCTGAAAGGGCACGGCCGACTTCCTTCCCCATCCTTCCTTAATCCGATGAGACCGATGACCACGCTGTCTGGTCTCCTTCCCCAAAACAACCAACAACAAATTTATGGTGCTAAACATTAGGGCGTTTTTGTCTATGTGTTCATCCAGGATCTTCCAACAGATAAGTAATCAGAGCCAGGGCCTATCCATTGTGCTCAAAAGGAAGGGTGTTAAATTATTCACACGCAGTCGAAGGTGCCCATGACTGAGTTTTTTGCGCAAATTGAACTACATGGGCCTTTAGTACCTCGAGATCGCACTTGTATGATTGTTTTCAGATTTGTACACATCAGGCCGGCTCTTAATGCCAATAAAGATATATGTGAGTTGGGTCTCACCATTCTCCATCATACTTTGTGGAGGCCCCAATGAACCAAATTTCGTTCTGGATCTTGCATTAAAAATTTTGATACCCATGTAGATGCACTTCATAGTGCAAGTGGTTTTAAAAAGTCTTCAAATAATTGTGGTAATGGGAAGTCTTTGGTGGAAAATTTTTTAGAAGGGGTAAAGGTAATTTCTTACTACATAAGTGGAGGCACATAAACAAGTAAGCTTGTTAACAGCCTCAAAGGTGAATCCTTCTTCAGGCCTAACTGAAAAACACACACACACACACAATACTGTAACAGCACTGCATCTCATCTTGTGTGTGTGGGTTTGTATTGAGAGGAGTGGGTGAGAGAAAAGGGTGGTGGAAGCAGGTGGAAGGGTTGGAGGAAGTAAGACTGACGACAGTGTGTGGGGAAAAGTAGCAAATGTATAGGATATGGATGGGGAACCAACAAGCTAGCACTGGAACATGTGGGGTGAGTTGTGTGTAGCATATAGTGCTGTGAAGGAGTGGATATACACTCCTGGAAATTGAAATAAGAACACCGTGAATTCATTGTCCCAGGAAGGGGAAACTTTATTGACACATTCCTGGGGTCAGATACATCACATGATCACACTGACAGAACCACAGGCACATAGACACAGGCAACAGAGCATGCACAATGTCGGCACTAGTACAGTGTATATCCACATTTCGCAGCAATGCAGGCTGCTATTCTCCCATCGAGACGATCGTAGAGATGCTGGATGTAGTCCTGTGGAACGGCTTGCCATGCCACTTCCACCTGGCGCCTCAGTTGGACCAGCGTTCGTGCTGGACGTGCAGACCGCGTGAGACGACGCTTCATCCAGTCCCAAACATGCTCAATGGGGGACAGATCCGGAGATCTTGCTGGCCAGGGTAGTTGACTTACACCTTCTAGAGCACGTTGGGTGGCACGGGATACATGCGGACGTGCATTGTCCTGTTGGAACAGCAAGTTCCCATGCCGGTCTAGGAATGGTAGAACGATGGGTTCGATGACGGTTTGGATGTACCGTGCACTATTCAGTGTCCCCTCGACGATCACCAGTGGTGTACGGCCAGTGTAGGAGATGGCTCCCCACACCATGATGCCGGGTGTTGGCCCTGTGTGCCTCGGTCGTATGCAGTCCTGATTGTGGCGCTCACCTGCACGGCGCCAAACACGCATACGACCATCATTGGCACCAAGGCAGAAGCGACTCTCATCGCTGAAGACGACACGTCTCCATTCGTCCCTCCATTCACGCCTGTCGCGACACCACTGGAGGCGGGCTGCACGATGTTGGGGCGTGAGCGGAAGACGGCCTAACGGTGTGCGGGACCGTAGCCCAGCTTCATGGAGACGGTTGCGAATGGTCCTCGCCGATACCCCAGGAGCAACAGTGTCCCTAATTTGCTGGGAAGTGGCGGTGCGGTCCCCTACGGCACTGCGTAGGATCCTACGGTCTTGGCGTGCATCCGTGCGTCGCTGCGGTCCGGTCCCAGGTCGACGGGCACGTGCACCTTCCGCCGACCACTGGCGACAACATTGATGTACTGTGGAGACCTCACGCCCCACGTGTTGAGCAATTCGGCGGTACGTCCACCCGGCCTCCCGCATGCCCACTATACGCCCTCGCTCAAAGTCCGTCAACTGCACATACGGTTCACGTCCACGCTGTCGCGGCATGCTACCAGTGTTAAAGACTGCGATGGAGCTCCGTATGCCATGGCAAACTGGCTGACACTGACGGCGGCGGTGCACAAATGCTGCGCAGCTAGCGCCATTCGACGGCCAACACCGCGGTTCCTGGTGTGTCCGCTGTGCCGTGCGTGTGATCAATGCTTGTACAGCCCTCTCGCAGTGTCCGGAGCAAGTATGGTGGGTCTGACACACCGGTGTCAATGTGTTCTTTTTTCCATTTCCAGGAGTGTAGAACAGAAAAAGGAGGAACTGCAGGATGAGAGTGTGAGTGTAGAATGAGTGAAGCTCTGGGCGGGGGGGAGGGGAGGGGGGCGGGAGGAGGAGATGAGTGCAGGACAGGGGCTAGCAGAGATGGAGGCTAGGAGGATTGTTTGATCAATGGATGTGCTGTAAGGGCAAATCCTGTCTACATAGGTAATTCGGAGAAGCTGATATTCAGTGGAAGATCCACATGGCATGGCTTGTGAAGCAAGGATTGAAGTGGAGCATGTTGTACTCAGCTGCTTGTTCTACCACTGGGTGGTCAACTCTTTTCTTGGTCACAACTTGACAGTGGGAATTTCTTTGGATAGATGGCTGATTGGTGGATCATGACCAAATAAAAGGCTGTGCAGAAGTTACGGCAGAGCTGGTGTATGATATGACTGACTTTGTAGATGACCTTGCTTCTCATAGTATAGTATATGCCTGTGATGGGACTAGAATAGGATGTGCAGCGTGGATGCATCAGCCAAGTCTTGCAGCTGTATCTTCCGCAGGCGTATGACCCATGTGGCAAGAAGTGGAAGCAGGTGTCGTCCGAAGATGGACTACGATGTTTTGTAGATTGTGTGGTTGGTGGAATGCCACTTTGGGAGGGATGGTAAGGACTGTGGGTAAGATGTTCCTAATTTTTTGGTGTGATGATAAGTAGTTGAACCCTGGTTCCAGTCCACACTGATGTTAGGTCATGAAGATGGTTCTCTTTGCAGCTGGTTCATGGGGGTAATTGGAGGACTAGGGACATGTATTAGTATGGCACACGTGGATCAGATTTGGTGGGTAATTCCTGTCTATGAAGGCCTTAGTCAGAGCTTCAGTATTCTGGAAAGGGATTGCTCATCACTGCAGATGTACAATCCAGGGGAGAGACTTTCTAGGGTAGTAGGTTTGGCAGTTATCAAAATGGAAGTACTATTAGTGGTTAATGGACTTGATATGAACAAATGTTTATTGATCTATCTGATATGTGGAGATCAATGCACAGGAACGTCATTTACTGGGTTGAGGAGGACTATGTAAGGAGGGTGGGAGGATAAGTTTGAGGTTATAGAGGAATGAGGACAGGCTGCATTGCTCCTGGAGAGATAGAGGTGGAGCCTCTCCACGCCCACACCGGCATGATGGCCAACACAAAAGGTCTACTGCCATCTCTGCATAAGGGTTAGTATTCACTAAAGTGAGGTGTCGCAGGATGTGAGTACTGCGATGTTTGCGTACGTCTGGTTAGGATTAACCATTAATACGTGCTCATCTGGAGATAGATTGGTCGAAATCAGATGAAGGACAGCGGTTTGAAGGGCAGAGGAAAAAAAGTGCCAAGGCAAGAGCCAAGGGAAAAGAACCTCTGTGAAAGTTAGGTCGGTTGGTAAGAGCAGTAGCGGTTGTCTCGCTGCCTGTGATAAGCTGTGCAAGGATAGGCTTTGTTAGTAGTGGGTATCATGCATGATACCTTGACGTTGTGCGTTTGTGCTGCTCGGCGGCTGGCGCTGGGTGCTGGTACAGAGTCCTCGTTCAGCGTCAGCAACCTGCAACAGTTAGGTTTGTTATCAATCTTGTGTCTGATAGGTCATATACCGGAAGCACAGTGTGAGGGAATGTTGGCAGATTGTTTGTGCATCTATGGGCGAGCTCGTCGGTGTCCCTGCTGTGGCCTGTTGGTCAGCTCTAATAGCAGCTGGTAGTTGCCAGTCAGTGTTGCTGATATGCTGGGGCTTACCGATGTTTGTCGCTGTTTGCGTATATTAGTTTACCATAGGTGACTATGCCCTAGACAATGGTTTTGGGATCTTGGGTCGAAAATTGGGTATGAATGTTAGGGCATACCCCACAAGTGATATGCTTTCCCATCTCCCAGGAAACATGAGAAATGAACAAAGGCTACCCACCACCGGACAAGGCAGGCTAAAGAAGTTATTCCATCTATGAATTGCTACTGTCAACATTTAACCATGTCCGAAAGAAGCTAGGAATTAGCTGAAACATTGAGAAACAGGCACGTACACATTACATATATCCAATAAACCAAATGGAAAGAACCAAAGGCCCGGGATATTGGTGATGGATAGAAACTGTACTACAACAGCACAAGCAGCACTCATAATGGCATAGACATTGTGACTAGTGATAGGCATCAGGACAGTGTCACAAATGTATACTGAATATGTGACTGACTCATGAATGTAAAAATTGAGTCTGGCACGTCTAAACTTTGAATTGAGTCCTGTTACAGACCCCAGGTTGTATGACCTGATGAAGAAAAGGATGAATTTTGGACAGAATTAGATACCCATCTGTGCACTATTGATCTCGAAGAATATCTGGTAATAGGAGGCAACCTCAATGGTCTTGTAGGATCAGCAAGAAATGAGTATGACCAATGTCATGGTGGAAATGGGCATAGCACTGTCAATGAGGATGGCGTATGATTGCCCAAGCACATGAGCTTGTGGTGACTAACACATTCTTCAGGAAGGAGCATATACACCTGATAACATGTACAAATTGACTATCTGCTTACAAGAAGACATAACCTGAAGCTACTAACTGACATAAAAGTCATCCGCTCAGAATCGGTTACTCCCCAGCATTGGCCTCATGGCATGGACCTCGAGCTGAATATCCACAACTGAAATCATCCCCAAATCATTGAAGTGCAGAGAATCAAGTGGTGCTATATGTCAGAATGCAAAGCCAGTATCAGGCATATGGGGCAGCATTACCAGCCAAGCCCACTGTGAAGTGAATAACATTCTTGGTGGGACAAAACCAGGCAAATGAGCAATCAATAAAGAAATGTAATAGTGGAATGAAGATGTGCAAACAGCTGTGAGGGAGGAGAAGGCTTTCAAAGTATGGTTCTAGTCCTGCACTGATGAAGATCTGCAACGCTACAAGATGCAAAAATTGGCTGCCAAGCGAGCCGTTGCAGCAGCCAGATCTTCTTACTATGTGTGTACTATTAACTAGACACACCTGAAGGAGCAAATAAAATTTATCTTCTTGCAAAAGCATGCCACCGAGGACATTGGTCATGTCAAACACATAAAGGACAAAGACCATCAACCCCTTCGAATCCCTCTCAGCACTCTCCACAGATGGAGTGTGTACTTCCCCAAAATCAGCAATGAGGAATTTGACCATTCTCCAACACTGAGTGCTGATACAGTTGCTTGACCTGTACTACCAATTACCTCCCAGGAGATCAAGGAAGCAGTCAAAAAGATGAAGAATGAGAAGGCTGCTAGCACTGATGGCATCCCACCTGAGGTGTGGAAGATCCTTGGCCACAAAGATGTCACAATTCTTACTATCCTCTTTAACAGAATCATTGATGAGGATATAGTTCCAGCACTCTGGATGATTAGTTTCACACTGCCAATCTGGAAGAGAAAAGGTGACAGAATGTTCGCTTTATTGACCAATTTGACAGCTGTGTCACACCATGAAGATCTCTGACCAGGTTATAGACATGAGGCTCTGCACAATTGTTTCTATCACCCCAAATCAATGCAGAATTATCAAAGGAAGCAAAACCACAGATGCCATTCTTGCTGTTCAGTTGCTTATTCAGAAACACTGTTAAATGAACAAGGGTATTCATGTGTCATTTGGAAAAGGCCTTTGACCATATCCCACATCAGCTTATTTGGTACATATTGCGATCTCACAGTGTCTGTGAAGCCTACATCGAACTGCTGTTCTGGAATTTCTCCAGCAATGTCCGGTGTGCAGTGGGAACATCACCCCTTTTTACTATCAGTGTCAGAGTACATCAAGGTTCAGCACTGTCACCGCTGCTGTTTATCCTCTGTATGGACACTGTGTCATACAACCTACAGTCACCCCACCCTTGGTCACTCCTATATGCTGATGATGTTTTACTGGCAAATGAATACCATGAAGACCTCCAGGAACAGATGCAGCAATGGACTCAGTGAGTTGGTAACACTGACCTCTGACCGAATATCAAAAAGACAGAATACATGGAGTGTGGTACTCAAACTGATAGGAGCATCAAAGTCAATGGAGAGGGCCTGAAGAAAGTAGAGCAATTCAAATATCTTGGCTCACTCATATGCAATGATGGTGAAAGTCTACTGGGTGTCCGTGCCCATGTTAACAAAGCCTGGATGAAATGGCACAAGGTGAATGATGTACTGCATGATTTCAGTATGCCTTTACACATTAAGTCAAATGTTTATAAGACTGTAGTATGCCTACTCACACTTTATGGGTTGGAGTGTTGGCCAACAACAATGAAGCATGAGCAGACTCTCCACATGATGGAAATGTGCATGCTCCGATGCGCCGTTGCGCTTACCCAATTTGAACATGCAACAAACATCAACGTTCAACAGCAACTTGGAGTTGCACCCATCTCAGACATACTAAGCAAAAGCAGGTTAAGATGGTATGGACATGTCACATGCAGTAAAGCAGACTTGGTTACAAGAACAGGTATTCAACTGGACATAAATGGTTGACGAACTTGTGGCAGACCCAATACACAATGGATGGACCATATCAAGAAGGAAATGTAATTCATCAATGGTACCTATGAAGATGCTCTTGACAGACCAAAATGGAGGTAGATGCGTCAACAAGCATACCCTGTTAGTGCAGGATAAACACTAAGAAGAATAAGAAGAAGAAGAAGAAGAAGAAGAAGGCCCATAAAGAGGTTGTCATAGAACAGTGCTATGTGCATGCTCATGGCTGTGATGTGGATTTGTTTATATACATTCCACTCAAAGGAGAGACAGTTGTGGTTAAGGATATAATTTGTCAGCTGTATAAGGAATGATGTGATGAGCTTGGAGTTGGTAAGACACTGGGACAAGTAGTGTTTTAAAGTGGCAAGGCCATGGGCATGGAGGATTCTGGTGTATAGGAAGATGGCTTCAGTAGTTATGGGTAGGGATGCAAGTGATAATGAGATAGAGATGTTTGAAAGACAGAGAAGGAAGCGGTTTGTGTCTTTGATATAGACAAGCTGTAGGCAATGAGTTGGAGATGATAGTTAATATGAGGTAAGATTCTTCCATCGATAGCTCAATGTATCTTCTCCAAATTCTTTTATGTGGCCATTAGCACCAACAAGCTATCCACTCGAATTAGTGGTCAGTACAAAAAGAAAAGAGTTGATCACCTAGTGGCAGAAATTGCTACTGAGCAAAATATGCTCCACCTCAGTGGCTGCTTTGCAACCCATTGCATCTGGATCCTTTCTGTCTAATACCAGCTTCTCTGAAGTATGTGAATGGAAATTCTTTGATATTCCTTGATCAAGCAGTCCTACTGACACCAATCTCAAGAAGACACTCTCCCTCACCTACCTGCATTGCTGTCCCTATAGCCTTCACCAACTTCAATCATTTTACACTCTCACGTTCCCCTTCACAGTCTGCCTCTTACTCTGTTCTTGTTTGGACTCTCAGTCCAATCATGCGTATAATTGTGAATCATCTACAAATCCCAGTGCCTGTGCCAGAGTTAGCTCACTGGTGCCACATTTGTATCCAGCCATGCCTTAAAAAATGCAGCCAGGCCTTCTGATTTTCTAACATCTCAGAGATAATCCTGGGCAGCTTAGCTATTTACAAGGACTTGGTTTTCTTCTGGCCACACCCCAGCCATTAGTACACATATCTATAGTAACCAACCATCCTGTCAGACTTGTATCTCACATTTCAGATGTTGCTACATGCCATAGTCAATGTTTGATATCATTCTGGGACTGATATTTAATTAAGAGCTTAGACATTCTACTGGAACTACAGTAAGAATTAATGTTTGGGAACACAGTTGGGACTGATAAATTGTTTTTCCCAGTTGTGATGTCCATCAATGCTAAAGCTGTGATTAAAAATAAATTTTTCTGTTGTAAGATACAACGTAGACCTACAGAGAACCATTCACCACATCCTTTTTAAATATGATATCATCACGATTGCAATGTCAATTGTTGCAAGCTAACTGAAATCAGTAATTTAGCAATAAAATTGCTTTGTTGGAGATAATTTTACACGACTTCTGTAAGCACTGTATCACAGAATGAGAGATAACTAATACTGCTTTCTACATGTGACAGTGCAGACAAAGAGGCCTTAAATCACTAATTGTGCAAATCTTTTAAGTGGTTGACATGAATGATCAGTTTAATGTTAACTAGAAGTAATGTCACATCAACAGCGAGATCATTAAAGACAGAGCTCAAGCTGAAATTTGACATGGGGGAGGGAGAAAACACATGCGACTTTTTTAAAGGAAAGCTATTGGCATTTGCCTTAAAAGCCTTAAAGAAGCTGTGGAAAACCTGTATCTGTATGGTGATTTGAACCTCATACCTTTCAAATAAATTCCAGTGCCTTAATCAGTGTACCATCCTTTGTGACCTGTCTTTTCTATGAAGAGCCTCTTTGATGATGTTGTGTGCTCTCATAAAGACACGGAAGTCTCAAAGTAAGCTGTGATGTGTTTTGGTTGTAATATTGTGATGTAAAATGGAAAGTCCAGGATTTTGTTTCATACTGTTTTTTCAAGTCACTAATACATATATGTTTTTCTCAATGCTGTGGCCTTAAAGTTTTTTATGAGGGATACAGATATGAGAAGAGCTTTGATTGTGAGACATTATGATACATATAATCAGTTCACATCATAATACTCACACTCTTCAGTGACTAAGACATTATTTGTTTTCCAAAGCTTATAAACTGAAGTCTTCAAAACTAAATCTTGTTTCCAAGGTTTCGAATGATTTCATGTTTCTGCACTGCTGGCAAAGTTCTTTCAAACATCTTTATATTCAGAGCCTGCAGCTTCCACCAAGTCTTTTATGGCCTTCTGAATGTACACAAGATCATCCAGAAGGCTTCAGATAGAAAGAATGGTTCAAGTGAGATGGCAGAGTGTTTAACATGCTGAACTTAGATTTGGAAGGTATGGGACTCAAATCCTTATCTTGCCAGTGTAACACTAAATTGAAACAAAAAGTTTTCAGTTCTAAGTTGCAGTTTTCTATAGTAATTAAATGAGATCATTGTAATATCTTAAAAGTTTTGAAGCCAAATATGTGATATGATTTTTTGTATTCTTAGTGTGAAAATATGATGTTCCCAACAATTGTTGATTGTGACAATTCTTCATTCTGTTTCCTGGTGAAAACCAGTTCACCAAAATGTTTCAAAAAGCTGAAATCTTCTAACCTGAATAATTAACAAACTAACAAGTTATTTTAGTGAAGGAATACATTTTTGGAAACAGAAAAATCTAGGCTACAAAACTATGATGCTGGATTTTGGAAAGAATTACATTCTGAGATATGAACATTCTTGAACATGACAATTTTAAAAATGAATAACTTTTAAATTATTGTGAATTTGAAGAAAGTAAAATGTTTGTTGAAAAATGAAGAAATTGTACTTTTTAAATGAACAATGTTAATCTTCAAAGAAACATTTTTTAGTAGTATGGCAATTTGAAATGCATTTGGTCTTCAAGTCTTATTAATTATGAATATTAATTCTAATAAAATGTACCCATAACAACTAATTATACCATTATCAGCAGTAGTCTGAAAACTATCTTGTGAATAATAAAGTTCCGAGAACCACAGCATGAACAAAAAAATTAGTTATTTCATGTAACCATCATATATGTATTACTAATAAAAAGAATCAGAAAAAATAATATTGGTAACAGGAGTGGCATAAGATCAAGCAGAACAGTCCCACCTCACTCTGTTACAAAATGTTTACTGAATAGCTTATTGTCTCTTCTATTTAAAATTGTTTCCCAGCTCTGCCTCTCTATAGCATGAAGCAGAGTACTGTTTGTGACACTCACCAACGTACTATCTATTTGTGTTCTTCCCTCATCTTTTAAACTCCCAGTGTAACATTCCACTTCAATTGCCTTTTGGAAGCACACAAAGAAAGTGGATATATAGAATGACACCAGACACCTGAGACTGGTAGTTATGTGTTTAGAACTGAATATGTATCCTCATTTGCCCTAGACTACTGCTAGTTGAATGCATATTAAAAACCTTTCTGCCAACTGAGGAGCTATTCCTAACACTAATGATAAACTTCCACATGCAACAAATTAAATTCCAGTATATGAAGTTTGGTGAATGTGAAAAAAAAAAGTTTCTGTTTTCAGCTGGAAATGGTTTCCCAGATGTGTCACTCACAGTGTCTCCTGCAGAGGGGCATGAATCCAACACACTTCAGTATGATCTGGAACTGAACTGGCAGCCTAGTCTGGATGCAGACTGGATTTGCCTTTTCAATGTATCTTCACTGCAAGAAGTAACACAAGGTATGGCCTCCAGCAACATTGGCTTTGATACTTGATTTACTAGCATTTTCAGTTATTAGTATTTCCTCATGGTAACCTTTCCAGGTACTCTTTAAGTTAATTAAGTGTGAACAAGGACATTCTCCATTCTTCACTAAATGTGCTGACAAAGTGGTTGTCATAGTTCTTGCTTACTTTGATACTTAACACTACTCATTTCCTACACACAAATGAAAATAAAACAGAAAAGTTCTTGTGATGCTTGAATGTTTCAATGTGTCCTAAAAATGCAAGCAATTTACAATTCTGCTACAAGCTTGAAATTTTAATTGTGTATGGACTGCAGCCACCAGTGGAGTTAAAAAGCAGAAGCTGTATTTTTGTCTTTGTTTTCATAATTTTATAGTAAATATAACACATCCCAAAAGTTTGCCAGTCATGGTAAGAATGGTTTTCCTGAAGGAGCTATAAAGAAGTGAAAAATGAGGGAAGTAATAATAGTTCATATATCTATGGATGGTGCACATGTTCGTATTTCACCTATTTGACTGTGTGAGTTGGTACAGTGGTTACAACACCAGACTGATATTTAGAAGGTGTGGGATTTAAATCCCTGTCCAATTATCCAAATTTATGTTTCAGTGGTTTCGCTACATAATTTCAGGAGAATACTAGTATGTTGAATACCTTATTGAACAGAACATGGTCAGTTATATTTCCATCTTAGACCTATTGAGCCAATGCTCCATCTCTAGCAATTTTAGTGTCGATGATGGCCCTTACTTTTGCAATTTTTTTTATTTTACTTAATTCAGTTTTTAAAAAGGAAAATGTTTACACATTTTGACAAAGTTTAAAATGCTGTTTAGAATATCAGTATTGAAGGAAATAAAAAGAGCAGCTTATATAACTGTCAAATACTGTGACTCTTTTCAATATTTGAAAAAATAATTTTCATACTACAATATCAGAATATTAACAATAAACAACACACTTCTTTTTGTTGTTACACCATTCTCAGTTTGGCTGTAGATGCCATTTACCTGATTTCTAGTCAGATTAATAGAAGGATTTGCTGAAATGTTGTGTAGACAGTCTCTGAAACCCATTCATTTATTTGAACTAAGAACTACAGCACTGCAGTATGTTGTTTGGCATTGACATTTGTGCTGGACATGAATGACACAGGCAACTCAGCTCGGGTGCAATGAACCCACTCATGGTATACTTTCAGGATAGAGACATACAAACAGTTTGCTAACACTGGTATTTCCAGAATATTCTTACTCTTGGAATGAGAGACAGAGGGTGTTCTGTTATGCAGTTTCCACTTTTACTTGAGAGTACAGCAAGTAAAATGCGTATAGGCGAACTGTCAGTTTTACACACACCTCGTTAGTTAGTTTGTTAGTAACATGTTCCATGGATCCTTAAACAGATGTCTTCAAGATGATTGTGGGTGAGCACCATATATTGTTCTCACAGTATGTTTTTGCACAATGAATACTTACTTTCTTTAAGATGAATTTCCCCAGAACAGTATTCCATATCACATTCAATGACAATAAGCAAAATGTGTCAACTTATTGTTTTGTCCCTTCCCCAATATTTGCAATGATTCTAAGCACAAATGTGGCAGAACTGAGTTGTAGAGGTTTCAAAATGTGTGTGTGTGTGTGTTTTTTTTCCAATTTAAATTCTCATCAACATGGCCCTAAGAATTTTGAAGTTTCCACCCATTTTTTTACTTCCTTGCCATATGTTATGCTTATCATTGGTGTTGTACCCCTAGTGTGCAGAAATGAATACGTTAGTTTTTTTAGAAATTGAGGGTGGGACCATTCACAGAAAACCAGTCGATGATACTTTTAACAACTTTATTTACCATTTCTTCTGTTTCTGTATGTATGCACAGATTGTTTACAATACTAGTGTCACCTACAAAAAGAAGTAATTCTGCTTGTCATATACTAGATGGAAGATTGTTTACATATATGGGGAACAGTAGTGAACCCAAGACTGAACCTTGGGGAATCCCATATGTGATTTCTCCCCAGTCAGAATTATGTCCCTGGACTATTTTGCTTGAACTGCAAAGCACAAATTTCTGCATCTTTTGGTTATATATGATGCTATCCATTGGTTGGTTATACCATCAATCCCATAAAATGTAAATTTATCTAGGAGAATACTGTGATTCACACATCCAAATGCCTTACAGAGGTTGCAGAAAATACCAACTGGTGCTATTTTATTATTTAGTGCTTGCAAAATCTGGTTATTGAACATGTAAACGGCATTCTTAAGACCAACCCTTCTGAAACCCAAACTGTGATTTTCTAAGGATACTACTGTTGCTAAGGTGAGATACTATTGTAGAAGACATCACCTTCTCAAAATTTTTGGAGAATGATGTCAATAATTACTGACCTGCTTCACTACTGACATCTCTCTTATTGCCTTTCTTAAGGAGGGGCTTAAGAATGGCATTAATCCACATTATGTGACATGTATCCGAATTTACACACTAGAGACTTCACATCTAGAACATTGTCAGAGAACTGTAACCTGACTTGACTGCACAGTGTCCCTAGCCCACAGTTTATAAAACGTCACAGAGAGGTTTTTACTGTGACTCAGGTCACTGGCAAACAATAATGGGTTTAAACCAACTGCCTCTATGTAGATAAAATCATGAATTAGTGTCCTTAGCCAAAAATATTAGTTGATATATTCAATAAAAAATTCTAGTAATAGTGTTTACTTGTTTCTGACACTAATAGTACATGTTTTTGTTGGTTCTACATACACTTTCATGACCTAAAATCAGATACCAGATGCTGGTATAGGAAAAGAACCTTTCTTCTTCTTCTTCTTCTTCTATGAGTGAGTGTCTCAAGGATGCATGCTTTAATGTATGAATCCTATAACCAATGAATTTTCCTATTACTTTAAAGTGACTGATAATATATTTTTTATTATTTGTGGTGGTACAACACAGTAATTTCATGCACACAAAGAAACATAAGACTAATTGGCAAAAGGAAGTGAAATTTAAAGCAAAAGTATAAATTTTAAAGAATGCATCAATTTAAAATGTAAAAACAAAGAAAAAGGTGCTAAATATTTCAGTATAAAAATCACAAAGGAAAGGGGTGTATTTAGGTAATAGTTACTTTAGTAACACCATGAAATTTATTAATGGAAGATACAAACATATCAATATGTGTAACATCACTTTCATCCAGCAAGGATGCCTGCAGCAGGAATGCAACTGATATTGCAGGCTGGTCATGTGAACTTCTGTAGCTGACAAATATAAGGTCACCTAGCAGTGGTCTTTTCATATGTTCCTGTTATTGGACTCACCTCTATCTGGGAACTCTTAACTGCCATGACTGTTTACTGTGTGCAAGGTGGTATGAAATATTAACTTATAGTTTCCACCACTGCTAGGTTTAATGGAATTATGATTAATAAACCTTTGTTTATTAGCTAAAAGGTGTTTGGATTTGAATAATCAACAACTATTTCATATTAATTTCTATTGTGGCTTGGACAGATATTCCACCAAGAACTATTACTGTTCAGTTCATGAACTAATAGACTATTTTAATTGTTTTTTTACAGACGTTCCCTGTGTTCAACAAATAAGTGAGGGTTGTAACAGTTATAAAGATGCATCACAAATTTTTGCCATATTAATGCCATTGATATTAGTCTATACTGACTCAAGCCTTATACAGCTAGATGGAGATAGAGGGCATTTCATCAAGTGCATTGTTGTCACAGTTTTGCTACATAAACTGTTGGTCTCTCCCATTCCAGTATCCCCGTATTATTCAGGTAACATTTACTTTAATTGAAGCCCATTTGTAGCCAAATACACCCCATATTTTTTCATAACAAGATCAGGATTTCCTGAATGGTTGGCAAACTTATGCCTCCATAGTTTCATTTTTTATTAATCTGCATTTGGTGGTATGATAGAGTGCAGGAAACCATTCATAGACCTCAGTTGAGGACAAAAAAAGATTATTTTCATGATAAGAGTGAGCTAGTCAAGTGGGAATTCTTAATTGTTCCATAGTTTCATTAATTTTATGACAGATGAGACATGGAAGTATGCTTGCAAATGCAGACTGTTTATCAATGTTGCTTTTAGGCACCCTGTGGATAACTTGCATATTTGATTTATGGTGCCAAGCATATTGGAACAGCAGTTAAGGCATTATACTCATATTCAGGAGGACAAGTATACTGGAAAAAAAGCTCTTTCCTTTCCAGCAAATTAAAAATAAAACACAATGTACCTCAGGGCTCAGTACTAGGACAGGTTGATTTATGTGGACACCTCGTGAACATAAGAGTTGCCAAATAACTATCCTATTTGCTGATGACTCCAATATATTGCTCATTGGATCCAGCTCAGAAAGTTTTATGAAAATACATTCAGAATTTCCATAAAAAATTCATTGTAAATACAAAAAAAAGTTTGTGTCAACATTCACTTATCTCCCCTTTCTACACAAATGTCTGTTGAAACAAGATTAAAAAATGATCCTCTAGAAAATGTAAGTGAGACAACATTTTTGGGTCTGTGTGCTCAGCAACACTTGAAATGGGACACACATGTAAATAATTAGTCAACAACTGTCGTTCATGTGCTATGATTTAAGAGTACTATTAAATTATACAGCAGGCAAAACAACAGTACTGAAGGTATAATATGCATAGTTCCACTGGCTGCTGTGCTGTAGGACCATTTTCTGGGGACACTCAGCTCGTAGCATACATGTTTTCAGAATACAAAAAAGAGCTCTAAGAATAATTTGCGGCCTTAAAGAAATGGAGTCCTGTAACTTTCACTTTACTGAGCTTGGTGTTCTGGAAGGTCAATGCTTATTCATCTGTGGAACTATCTTATTCAATAGCAACTGGTTTGTCAAACCAGACAAATTATGCAGGACAAAAATCTACATAACTACTGTACCAGAGGGCAATAAAATGTCCATCAAACATATTCCAGAACAGCATCCTACCAGAAGAGCATAATTAATATTGGTATCATACTTCATAATAAGATACTAGATGCAATACATAACCAATGTTTAAAAGTAAACTAAAGGTGATCCTAACAATTTACTGTTTCCATTCTGTAAAAGAATTTCTGAATATGTAAAAATAAATTTTAGTTAAACAATTCTGGTAAACTTAGACTTTAGGAATATGTGCCTAATTGTGTGTACTTATTATGCTGATGATATATATTTCTCTATTCTCGGTTGGCCCCATCGTTGAACAGTTATAAACAAACTTAGGTTACAAGTACTGTATATTTACCTATGTACCTTACTTTCACTTTTTTCTGATACTAAATGTAACTGGAACTTCATTTTCAAGTGTCCAGTACCATTTGTACAATTTGTGGTGTATGTTGAAACTGAACCAATAAAAAATATATATATATATATATCAGTCAATCAATCAATACCCATCTGGATATCTAAATGTAGGTTTTCCTTGTCCTTAAGGGCCTCAGGGAACTTCTTTTTCTTTCTACCCAATCTGAGGTACTGCTTTGTTTCCAATTTAGGACAAAGTCAACTTTTCTAATACGCTTTCACCCTTTATATACATGGTAGATGAATTCTCTTCATGAGTAGCCAAATGTTGGAGCTATTGTCTTTATTGTTGGACAATGTGAATCTCCCTACTGTCATAATTTGTAAACCACTAATGCATAAACAGTTATAAATAACACTGCTGTACCAACCTAGGTATAAAACCTACAACCTCATCATCCTCATAACTGCTTGATTACCCTTGTTTTTTGGCACTTAAAGTATCATCTGCTCATTCATATTTATGTTTTCCATGATTTCTCTATATCAATCAAGGCACATACTGGGATGATACCTATGAAAAGTCACAGCTGATTTTCTTGCCCATCTTTCTATAAAATATTACAGGATGAATTTAACAAATTTTTAATGTTTAAAAACGCAATTTTATAAATAATATATACCATTTTTTATCCAGATATTCCTCAAAATTAATAATATAATATATTTTTTATTAAAGTTCATAACTTACCTCTTCATAGTCAGTAATAATAAATATCAGCAACTAAAAGAAATGCATCCATACTATACAGACTGCCCAAGACTTGACTTCTGAAGTGGTTCAAGAAATTCTCACAATGCTGTTTCATTTCCTATTCTTTTAATGTAAAGCACTGCAAATCTGTAATGTATGGAAAATATGGGAAAATGCTTCTCACTATAATGATACAGAAATTCATTGAAAGCATTAAAAATTTCTTGAACTCATCCATAGAAGGATGTGAAGCAAACTTTTCAGATTCTTATAGAAAAAGATGCAGTGCTGTGATAATTTATTGAACCACATCAGTTGTTGAATCTTGGGGGAGTTATGTACATCATGAATGCATGTTTCAGCTGTTGATATTCTTGAATGAACATGATGTTTGCTACTGGCCTTTATCTTTAAGTACACATATGATTTGTTTGTGAGTGGTACATATAATTCACAAATTATACCAATTGTATTTTATATCATTCATTAGGCAATGCAGCAATTACACTGATAGATAACAGAATTAAAGATATGTCCCAGAACCTTTTGGTTACCAGGCATGCACTTTACTGCTGGACCAACAGACTCAACAGTTTGTATATTAGTTAGTTAGTTTGTAATATGGACTTCTAAACTATAAAACCAAAATATTTTCTATAAGAATATATAATTTTATGTTAGAAACATAATAACAGTTTGCTTTATTTGGGCAAATACACTTATTATGGAGATCTATTAATTATACATGCTGTTCTTTCATCCATGTATGCTTCGGTTTGTTAAATTACAAGAAGACAGAATTGCAGGTCTGTAGGCAAAATCCCATATACTGCCAATAGAAACACTTAAAAGTAGAAAAACTAAGATGTTTCCTTTCGTCTTCATAACAGGGAAGTCCCTCCAAATCTGTGATTTGTGTGAGCTGCCTCTCCTTACAACCTTCCTCAACCAATTCCTCTTTCCTTCCTGAGGAAGGAATATAAAATTTCTGAAAGCTACACATAGGTTTCTTTCTATTTTTTTTAAGTAGTTCTATAAGCAGATTTGAAATTTTGCCTTGTGGGTGGAAATGGTAATTTAAGAGTTTCATGAGCTGAGTATGCTTAGGCACTTCACTATTTTTGCAAGTTACCGACTTAATAAACACAGGTTTTTTTATTTTATTTTTTTTAATTTATTTATTTTTTTTTTTTTTACGAAACTCCAGTTTGATGCCATGTGCAAAAAACACCACAGAACTGATGTGTTTTATCTCTCACACGGATATTTGGATTACAGACACAGAGCCTCTCATTCGCATCAGTCCTCGTGATTACCCTGATGGATACTACAGTACTAATATCAGCTTTGCTGAACAACAGTACCCTAATGGATGGAGTAAAGGGTCTGGAGAAAACCCCGTGCCTGGAGATGCTTGCCTGTCCTATTGGATTGCTGCCTACAAATACAATGAATTGCATCAGGCTGTCTGTCTTAAAATCCACCCTACTTGGATGTGGGATCATAGGTAAGGTGCTGATTGCATCTTTCTGAATGATGGCAAACAAGAACACAATGCATTTTAATATAATTGTCATAACTTTCATGATTTAGCCAGATAGTATATTGAATATTGTATGTAAATTTGCATTTTTTGTCAAATACTGCCAAATGCAACAATACCATTGTATGCATACACCAAGAAATTAATTTTTTGTTGAGTACTGTCAGTCATATGAAGTGTAGTGAATTCAGCTGCATAATTCACACCAATTGTTGTGTATATGTTAGCTATCATTTACAAACATACCAGTATTTTCCAGTAACATACAAGTTAAATGTGAAGTAAAAGTAATTGACTTTAGATTTAATATGTGTAATGAGCAACAGAATGAGAACTTACAATTACATAGTACTCATATATCAGAATGTAAATTCTGTTTTTATATGGCAGAGGATTTTCACCATCATTAATAATGGCAATTTTTTAAAATAAATATGCAGTAGCTGGAATATGTGATGAAGGAATTTCTGATGTTCTACAAAGCTATGCAGAAACAATTGTATAGTCTCCTTTCATTAACATTTACAGTGTTGAGCTCTTACTCAGTGTGTGGTATTTTACTCCTTTGACTGTGCTTCCACACCTAATAGTGTGTGAAGTTACTGAAGAACTCAGTAATATTTAAGAAAAATGGAGGAGTCATGCAGTGGAATGTCTGGGATGATTCAGGGAAAGAACTGAAATATTGGACTTTTATGTGGATGGATTAGGCATCAAAAATGAGGGTAAAAATTAAATATATGGTAGAGGATCGTAAACTGAGTATTTTGTGATAAGGATCCAGTGACTGGAAATTAACATTTAAGTCAGTATGAGGTCATGAATGCAGAATATATGTGAGGCTAAAGGTGCTCACCCCCCTCCCATTCCCATCCCCCCCTCCCTGTAACCCCCCCCCCCCCCCAAACACACAGCTCTCAGGAAAGGAAAAAATATAGTGTATTCAGATGTCTTTTCTTTCAGCAACATATATTCTTTTTTATAGAGTATGAAAGGGCACAGCTGCTTTCCTTCTCCATCCTTCCCTAATCCGAGCTTGTGCTCTGTCTCTAATGACCACATTGTCATGGGGTGTTAAACACTAATCTCCTCCCCCTCCTGCCAATAGTACATAAACAACTGTTGAGCCCACAATAGATAGATCATGTCTGTATGCGTTTAGCACACAGTATTTGTTTTGCCTGTGACGTCATCACACTAGTGTAGACACATGCACATGATTGTTATGAATTAGACTTGTGTAAAGTTATAAACTGGTGTAGCGTGGAAACATGTTATGCTAGGACATTGACTCAAATGTCATTGCAAAGAATGTGTGGAGAAATACTAGGACCCAAAGTGAGACAATAAAAATATTGAACAGAATATAAGTGAAGATCTGTACTAAGCTGAGAACTGCAAAATAATCAAAGATGTGATCTCATATGACTCTTAAATTTGCACAGAATTATATAAAACACAAGACAGAGGAAAACTCACATTGAAAGAAATCGAAAAAGCCTAATAAGTCCTGCATTTAGTGAATGCTAGGCCTACAGGTGCATCAAAAATGAAATGAAAAAAAACAACACAAGGTGATTATGTGGATGGTCTATCGGGCATACAGGAGCCAGCGGCAGTCCAAATATCTACAGATCATGCTCAAGCATTATTGGAAGGCAATACATAAAACTGTGATAAGATAGACATAGATGGCAACATGACATCACCAGATGAGTATGTATTGTAACCACCAAATATAATCAAGTTGTCATCCAACACTGACATGTCAGGCATCATTGCACATACATTGATGGAAGGTACTATGGGAGACTGATGTCACTGGTGTAGCCACTGTATTAAAGAGAGTGATTAGTTAGTTAGTTAGTTTAGTGATCCATGCATCATTTTGCATGATAAATTGTAATGATGTGGAACGGGTCATTTTACATTCACATCACAAACTAATTTGTAAATGATTAAATTACATTTAACGTGAAACACTTCTTATGATTTTATCTCAACATGTTAAAAAAATCCAAGGTGTGGAATGAAAATGCACACACAGAAATTTTATTTCTTGTTTATGGTTATTAACATGCAAAATTAGTATTGGCACTGTTTTAGAAGTTCTTTTTCTGGATATGTACAAACTTTAATGCCATTTTCTTCTGAATTTATATTATTTTTAGTACTCATGAAAATAATTTTTTATCATTGTAAAGCATTTCATTTGTAGGCCTGCTTTTTTTTTGTTTTTTTAGTGCCTTGCTTTAGGTCTACTTTGTGAGAAACAACCACTCTATGAAGTCGCAGAGATTAATTCTCTGTTCCTACCAAATGAGATTTACCCTTCACTGATCCTTTTCCCTGAAGACCAGGCAGTTTGGAATTTTTATATTAGCACAGCAAAATCTTGTCAAGTGAGGGGTCAGGACTCATATTTGTTTTTGCTGTGGTGTAACGACTAGCATCTTGCAGATTTACAATGTTATAATAGAATGAACAGTTTTTTCTAAAAAAAAAAAAAGAGGGTGAATAACACTTGAGTTATTGTATCAATAGTTTTCTATATTTATTTATTGTAACTTGCAGAATAAATTAATTACTGAATTTGAATACATTTTTTCTTTTCTTTTCTTTTCAACAGAGCTGAGCTGGAGAACATGCCTCTTATTGGTTTGTTCTTTCCTGGTACATACAATTCAAATCACTTTAACAGAGGGAGTATACCCTTGCCAAGGCAAACGGTCAGCCATTTTCTTCTCACACAAGATTCTGATGTCTGGGGGGAATTAATTCGTGGTATTCGGTACCTTGATGTTGATATAGAGTATTGTCCTAACCAGGGGAAGTCTTCTTCCACCCCTGCAACTACAGATGATGACAGGTACTTACAATAAAATAATTGTGTAATTTAGCTACTTAATTGTAGTAATTATTGTGCTTCAATGCAGCATGTAAAAAACTGAAATGTAAAGTATGGGAGTATAATTATATTTTCTCTGGTAGTTTCATATAATAAATCATACAATAAATCATTCAGTTATAAAGAGCACAGCTTTGTGAAATGAGTCCAAGCCAACAATAGTTTAATGAAATGAAAGAAAATCAGTACTCCAGCTGTATTCATTTCATGAAATGCATAGTTACAGAGAAAGTCAGAAAATTATGAGGAAAAACAATTACATTTGACTACGGATGCTGTTACTTATTCTTGTGCTCTGTGGTGACTGCTGTGACTTATTTAGATACTGCTAATTCCTTCTGCATGCCTTCCATTGATCTACAAAGTATGCTATATATATTTTAAAATAAGACATAATGGTTCCACTGAGACTTTCTGTTGTCTGAATAAAATATTTTATTTATGGTTGAAATTGGCCAATAGTGAAGAATATATTTTAGTACAAAATTTACATGATTAGTGTAAGGCAGTTTATCTAGCTATTGTGGATGTGTAGACTTCCTTTGCCATGTATTTTCAGTATACAAATTTTTATGAATTGAAGTGTGACACTTGTCTTACAGTGAAGTTTAGTTTCATACTTAAAACTCCTTAACCAAATGAAACATATTAAATTTCTTTTCATTTTATTTGTATCATAATGCAGCAAAATGACTATCATGAGAAGTAATGGTCTTTATCTTAAACAAGATTTCATTTATTTACTTATAATTATTGGCATAATAGTACCAGTATAGTATATGTCACATACAACATAGAGTATCATTGTTTTTACTAAGATTGTACAGGTCTCATGAAAGTAACACCATTTTTAATAAGGTGACTCCCACTATAAAATAATCCATTGTAAACCTAGAAATTCAAAAATAAATTTATAATATTCTTCACTAAAAATATTTTTATTCAAATAACTAATTTTATAGATTCATTAGTGTGAGTAACTATGAGCAAGCAAAACTCACATCAGCAAACAAGTGAGTAACACAGTAAATATTTACTGATGAACTTTGGAGCTCTCCTCCTTGGAGATGGTTTTGTATTCAGTTAGCATTTATTAGCTGTGGATTCATTCTCCTGATATTCCTGATACAAACAACAAAAAAGTTCAGTTGATACTCATGTTTCGTACACTATGAAGTATAGCCATAAATATGCTTACAAACAACTCTCGTATTGATTTTATTGTTATATGTGTGGCATCTGTTCTGTTGGACATGTCTGATAGAACAGAGACTGCACATACAGTAATTTATATGCACCTCGACAGCAATGATAACTTCAGTGCAGATGCATACTATTTTCCGAACTCTTGTAGAAACTGAGAAAAGCTGTATGAAGGAAGTGTGTTATTTTTCACATTTGATTGGTTTTTATAGTTAGAGGATTGATATACAGTAGCTTGGAAGTCGAAATGCTGGTAGATGAAGGTATTTTATTGCTTTTTGAATGACTCAGTTGTCTACAGCAACATTTTGCTTTCACAACCAGTTCAGCATAGCCTGTTACCCATATTAATTTTAGAAGTCAACTTGCAAATCAAGTAATCAGCCACTTCTGCAACAGAAAAAAAAACAGAGCACTTTATAGAGAAATCAACTGAAGATATAAAATCTGAGTAAGTCTCCATGATCTTTTGTTACTAATGCAATTAAAATTGGAATCTCACTGGAAAATTATAACAAAAAATCATACAGAAATGGAGACACACAAAGTAATGAAAAAAAAAAAAAAGTTGACAGGCCACCAAAAGTCCTAGTCTCTATGGGTACTGTTGGTAAACATTTACCTATTCTAGGGATAATGCACAAATAGGGTTAATAAAACACTGCAGAAGAGCAAAATTGGAGCAACATTGTATGGAAAAAGAAAGAAAATGAAGTTGCTCTCTGTAAAGCAGTGTTTCACTTCTTATGATATAAGGAAGTAATATAAAATATGAAATAGATGTGCTGATTTGTGAAATGTTTTACTGTAACTGTTGTAGACTTGTTTGATCCATATACTGTTAAATAAATTGACATTAAGAATATTTAGCCTACCAGTGAAACTACTGGGCATAATTTTAAGTTCTTGAGATGTTGGTTTGAATATTCACTACCCTACCGCTTGTGGAACACACAGAAATACATAATGAAGTGATCATTTCATTTATCTTTCCATAGAGTAGCTATAACTTTGAATTTCATTATTATTTTGTCACTTTGGGGTTGCTAGGATGAAATGAGTGACAGTCGTGCTGCAAATAATGAGAATGATTGCATTATGGTCCACTGCCACATTTTCAATCAATTTTAACACTTACTGCCAATTGTGGGGTTGAAATGGAAATATTTTTGTGATGATTATTTACGGATTCATTATGGATCTGAATGTAAACCAATACCTTCAGTGTTTGCACTTGGCATTTGAAATTACTTTTCCTTCTGTGGTTATGCTCATCTAGTAAACAACATTCAGTGAAACACTTTATGCAAGGGGTCGTGGATTTGCTACATAGTAATACTCTGCATTTTTTTTATTTATTGTTTTTTTGATTTATTAGCACTTGGTTTAGGATTATAAAGGTCATATCAATTATAACTGAGATGACTAAACATGGACCACTTAACACCACTCTTGATAATGATATGATTTATGCCTGAGGAATTGTTTTCACACGTATGTGAGCTAAATAATCTATCACTAACACACAGCTTATCATTCCGAACAGCGTGAATAACAGAGGAATTCAAATAAAGCCACATATATCTTAGGTAACTGGAGGGTTCTGTAAATACCTTCTAACCCTTATCATCCGCTTATACAATAAGGGTAATAACCAGACACAGATAAATTTTGAGTGTCAGTGTAATGAACAATGACGTGGTACACTGGCCTGCCTGTGTATGGTTTGTGAACTATTCTATGCCTATTTAGAGGTGAGGTGAGATAGTTTTTTATATTAACAGTAAAAAGCACAAACTACAAAGCTTAAATGATTTACAATCAAACATTACGTACAGTGATTCCCATTACAGTTGTGACAACATTAGCAAAGACTGCAGCATACAAGGACCTTCACAGGAATCTCAGTAGTACAGTAACTAGGGAAGCATGCAATTATGATTTAGTAATTTGTGATTTAGCAAAGGAAACAAAATGTAAAAGCATTTCATTAAATGAGCACTGTAAATCATGATTTTTTTTTAATTTCTTATTTTGTAATGAATGGAATTTACTCATCAGTGTTAAGGAAATTGTCCAAAGCAGAGAGAGAGAGAGAGAGAGAGAGAGAGAGAGAGAGAGAGAGAGAGAGAGAGAGAGAAATCTTTATAACATTCTTTGAAGTAACAATTTTGATATACACATCTTCATTAACCTACATAGTGGATGGTGGGAACGCAGCCAGATACAGTGATAACAATAAATTAAATAGCCTCAGAGTGCAGTAATGGCAATACGAGTTTTACTGCATGATCAATCTGAAGACTTCACATCTCATCTTCAGATATACATTTGAAGATAGAAAATATTATTGAACTAGTACAGGTATTTGCTATGACTAAGTATAATTTCTATGTATTGGGATTCAGCACAGACCTCCAACCCAACCTTAAGAATGGTTAACTGATTAGCTTACAGCATATACTTTACAAGAAACGTATGTTGTGTTGTATATGAACTAATTTACGTAATCTTAATTCTTTTTTTACCATGTGCACAGGTATATATAAAGATGAGACATGAAATCTTGAAATCAATCATGCAGTAAAACTTGCACCAAACCTGCAGCCTGAGGATATTTTATGTACTGCTACAACTTTGATATTTTTCATTTCTTTTGAGAGAAAATTCAAGCATAGTGATGGAAGAAATGAAACATATTACAATAATGGGTATAAAGTATGAACTATGTTGTATTTGGAATTGTGGAAATAAGAAGTTTCTGTAAGACCTTCTTGCCAAAAGCACCAGCATGAGTATTGTACTCAATTAAATACAAATGTGTGAATAGTGATAAGTGTACTTGTGCTTGATGTCAGGTAAATGATTTACTTAGCCTAGAAGTGGCTTCTATAAAGCCTCTCCTACACTTTGTGTTTGTTGTGACTCGCCGATTATTCAAAGTGCCGCCGCGCAACTACGCACGTCCTCTACGTGCGGCGCTGTCTGCCAGCCAGGCAGCAGCTGCGCCACCTAAGCAGCCAGCGGAGCAGCGGCCGCTAGACTGAGACTCAGTGTTTAATCAAATGCCGACTTGTACACAGGTCAACTTACTCAGTGACTTATATGTGTTGTTGTGTTGTCCAAAAAACGTGTTAAATTTGAAGATATAAAAGTGTTAGTATTATCAGAGCCTGTCATTTGTTGAACTATATTTAACAGGTTCAGATATTTACATTTATTGTGGGCTATGCTGTTTGGAAATGAAACCTGACCCTAACTAGAGATTTTCCTCTGAAGACTATTTCTTATATTAATATAATTAGTGATTCTTTTTATGTCCATTACAAAACATGCAGTTGACACTGAAGCATTTTGTCTCTGAAGAATGTCCATTTTATCTGGCAAATTATCAGTAAAAATACAAAAATGGTACGTGGTACGAGTAAAGACAATACATCACTGTAGATAATTTCGTTGAAATATTGAACCAGCAGGAAAGTAAGCGACTTTTTGGGTGGAGGGAGGAGGGTGGGTCAAGATATGGGATAGAAATAGGGGTAGTGGTACATGGAGAACAGGGTATAGCAGAAACCGATACAACAAGGATTACAGACTTGAAAGATATGTTAAGAGTGAAAGTTTAGACCTGCAAAATTCAGTGAACCTGGTACATGTAAGGAAGGGGAAGCCACAAGACACATACTGTGCAACAGCAGTGGAACTTAATCATGTTGTGCTAAAAAGTGCAAAATCTGACCTTATGGTCAATCTTGCCCTTGGTAATGATTTGAGATTGAGCTATTAATGTAGGAAGATTGGAGATTATGGACAGCACATGGCTATATGGTTTCTTATTAGAATATCTCTTAAAGAACACACTGAATGACTTTAGCCTCTAAAATTTAACTGAAGTTTAATTTGTTGCTGGGAGTAATTGGGAGTCAAATCTGTTGAGACAGCTCCTCACCGTCATTTCTGATATTTGTTCAGTATGAAATTTCAGGAAACAGTTGAAACATAATATTTACTATAGCATCTTTTAATACACAAATATTATCAATGTCCCCCAGATTGGTGAAGAACTTTTAAGAAATATGAGGCAGTTGTCTGCTTTCATAATTCCATTTGTAGCCCAAAGCAGTAACAGTACTGGGTGAGACAAATTTGGTGAATGAAGGCTGTAATATTTTTTAAAAGCTGCTCTTAGTTACGTCACTAGTTTCAGCTTGAAAAGCCAATTTCAAGTGTTTACCTAGAGCAAGTTGCCATAAATATGGAAATGGCAGCAAAATTTTGTAATACACTACCATTTGTGATAATGTTTAACAAACAGTAAGCGCAGTTAAGGTGGGAAATAAATTCTGTAACAATGCTTGGATGCAGTGTTCTATGAGGCAGCTACAGCTGAAACATAGAGCAAACACTGTCAAATATTGAGAAGTGCTACCTTGTTATGCAAACACTCATGATGTAGCCACATCAGCTGACATGGCCATAAGCATAAGAGATTCATCATTTTATTTTTCTACTTATTGTCAGACGGTTAATGCATCGGCCTTTATGTCAGTCAATATGTCAGTCAGTATGTCACAGGTTTAGTAAGCACTACCATGTTGTGACAGTCTTCCCCCATGCAGACTAATCATTCACCTCATTGTAACAGTGCTCTGCTTGTATTACACTGTTAAATGTTATTTCACAGTCCTTTGGGGCAATTTACAGCTCACTGAGAATATAGAAAAGTTGTCAGATATCACAACCAGAATCTGTTTATTGTTTCATAATACCACAGTGAATGTCAACTGTTACATTCTTGTTGTAGACATTTGCCTGTGTCAACAGTTTTTCACACTAAAGATACAATTTCCTCAGTTTACCCATTTACATTATAATCTTTAATCAGAAATTAAATACATGCTGAACCTTTCTGTGTCAGTAATCAGGGTAGTTTTGAAGTGTATATACACAAATTACCATTGCACTTTAATAAATAACTGTGACCTGGATGTCCCAAAGTGGTTTAACCATCTAAATTGCAGAGTTATTTTATTTTATTTGCATCACCTTGCAGCATTCCTTCATGAAGTGTGTGTGCTATCTATTCAATGTAATAGTTTTGTGTAAGAAATACATGTAGGTTGTAGTGTTGTGTTAGTGTTAACGATGCCAGTGACAGAGCAAGGAAGAGGATACAACCTACTATCACAACATATCCTGTTTCTTTTGGATGTCACTAGGTGGGGTATCACACTTAACACACTCATTTTATGAGGAGATTGCTTACTTTTGTAATTTTACTAATACATTTTTATTAACATTTTACAATAGAAGCTCCAGAATAGTGGATACAGACATGTAAATGGGATGGACAAAAATGTGTGAACACCAAAACCACAACAAATTACAATGCCTAATAAGTGTAGGAAACCCACTGGTATTTAAAACAGCTTCCAGTCATCTCAGAATGGATAAATCCAGGTAATTTATGGTTTTCAGTGGAATCTTGTACCATTCCTTCTGCAAAATGTTGGCAAGTTCAGGTAATGATGATGGAGATGGATAGCTATCAAGCACCCTCCCCTCCAAAGTAAACCACAAAGACTCAATAATATTGAGAACTGGTGACTGTGATGAGCAGGAGTGATATTACATTTCATCCCTGTACTCTCAAAATCAGTCCTGGTTGATGTAAGCTGTTGTCATGTTCCAACACGGCATCACATTTGGGAATGAATGTTGTAACATGGGATGGACCTAATCAGCCAGAATGCTCACATAACCTTGGTAGCAGTACGACCTTGCAGAATACCTATTCAGCCCCTGGTGTACCATGTTTCACATTTGGGACACGAACTTAGCCAGAAGTTCGAAACAGTGTGAAACAAGACTCGTCCAACCAAATGACTTTCTTCCATGGCACCATAGTCCACATTTTATGGCTTTGGCACCACAATTTTCTGTTACCAACACTTTCATCACTGATGAGTTGTTTTGGAATTCCAGCTCACCCTGCACTAATTCCAGCTTGCCCTGCAATTGCCTGCTTATTGAGCTCCCTGAAATTTTTTTTTTTTAATGCTGACAATTTTCATGAGTGTGACATTCAGTTGTGCAGTGACTTTTGTAGCTGTAATTCTTTTATTTTTCCTCAGAATCCTCTTCAATTATCATCTGTTATGATCACTCAACACACACTTCATCTGTGTTGTCACTTAGCAGATAATGTTTTCCTGCTTTCCCTGTATGTGGTATACATCTTTGATATGGTGCCTTTCGAAACATGAAACACTTCAGCTCCCTTGGCTACAGAAGCATCCATCTGCATTTATGTCCAAGCATGCATTTCTTGCATTGTTTCCATATTTTTGTTCAAACCCTGCACAATGGAAAGCATATTTCTGCAGAGTCACTGTAGGCTCAAGAGAAATTCTGTGAAGGAACAGTCCAAGCTCGACCAATCCATAGCACAAGTTTCAATACTAAAGTTTGAAATAAACAGCTGAAAATCAGCTCAAGCAAGCATAAACATGTCCATTGTGATAATGCAAATGCTGCTCAAGCAGTTATCTAAAAATAACTGGCAGAGGTGCTACCCAAGAGATGTGATGAAGTTGGCACACAACAGTGCTTGGGGGGTCCCACTGGTGGCGCTCTCAGCAGTATGATAACAATTGTGAGCTCCTCTGTATTACTGTCTCAGGGGGGATAGCAAACCCTTCCCCCCCATGTTATCAGCCTGTGGGGATGCTGATGTATCAGAATGGAATCTGATACAGCAATGACGGGAAGGAGCCACCAAGATCCTTGCCAGACTCCTGCCAAATGATGTTCTACTGGCTAGTTAGGCCCCCACAGAAAACAACATGGCTAGTGGAGAGGCAGAAGGAGTAGAGGCATAGAGGTAGGTGTAGAGGTAGAGGTGTAGAAGGTCTAAACTGGCACTGAGTGGAGTTAGACCTCTCCTCTGATGGTTGTTATCTCAAGCTAGTTCTACTAGCATACCAAGGCCAGAGGTACAGGTAGAAAAATCAAAGAATGTGACATGTCAGTTTCTCCTGAGATGAAAAATGGCTTTTCTTTTTGAATAGGAGAGAAACGAATTCTATTTAAGCTGAGGGAACACGTGAAATACGTCAGTTTGATAAAATAGGGGATTTGATTTTTTTGTAGGAAATGTGGTTGTTGTGGCTTTTACCAATGGGAGAACCAGAAAAGAATATAAATTATTATGTTTATGAGGATAGGTAACTATGTGGGATTTGATGACATTCCTATTAACACTGATAGATGACGTGGACTTTTATGTAGATGTACAGGTCTGGAAATGGTCTGTTTCCATGTTAAAAAAGGAAACAAAATTTTATTTGTTTTTTCACTATTGTGTCAATTTTGATATTCCTAAACAGACTGATATAATACCCACCACATTTGTTGCACAAATAGTATATATGCAATATGTTCTGACACATCAGTAAAAACTTCTGCTGCACCCATAATCTGCGCAAACAAGTCGTTCTCCAAGTGTACTGGGGTCTCATAAACAAGACTCATCATTGAGACCCACAAGCAGAAGAAATGGATGGGAATTGCAAAATTTGTTGTGTGAGCCATTATGTTGAAACCATATTTTTTCATCAAATCTACCAGTACATTTGGCAGAAAAATCAGGAATCTCTGACAAATCAGGAGGAAAGGAGAGATGTATGACTGAAAAAAAAAAAATCACTGCCAGTGATACCTATCCATACATAGTTGCTGACAGCAAGCTGAAATCCATGGGAATGTGGCTGTTTTGATTATTGAAAATGGTTTCCTGGTAATGTGTATTGTCAGTATAAATACTTTACCGTGAAAATAAGGTAATGCCCACATAATACTTTAGTAACCAAGCACCAAAGTTGACACAAGCACCAAAATCTGACAGGTTTATAGTGTGTACCTTCTGGTACGGATAAGGGTACAGAAACTGCTTATGTAGAGCGCAGTAGTGTTGTGAAGCAAATCCTTGTCACATGCAATGGCTGCAGTACTCGACACACAGTTTCTCTTCAACTCTAAGCATATCTGCTTCAAAGTCAACACTGTTTTGACTCCTTGGAGTACCACAGTTTTCCTTATTGACTGTGAGCATCCACAGAACCACTCTTATACTCTAACAAAACTTGTACGTGATAGAATTGTGATGTGGAAAAAACTGTCAGTAACATCAGCTGACTGTATCACATAAGCACTCATTGTGGCCAACGACAAATGTGAACACTATATAAGAAACATCAATATTAATGCAAAAGTTAAAAATATGAGTTAGTGTTATTTTATTATAGGTTAACTGGCTGAGTAAGTCAGTTCAAACATTAGAGGAAGACAGTGACCTCCAATAGTATCATGCATAGTAAAGTAGTGTAGTGTTGAAACCAACATTTGAGTGGGTGACAGTTTTACATTTATGCTACATGGAAACATATCATTTCTACACAAATGTTGTACACAAAACTTCACCTGCTAGTCATGTCTATAATGTTTAGAAATACAGGGTGTTTCAAAAATGACCGGTATATTTGAAACGGCAATAAAAACTAAACGAGCAGCGATAGAAATACACCGTTTGTTGCAATATGCTTGGGACAACAGTACATTTTCAGGCGGACAAACTTTCGAAATTACAGTAGTTACAATTTTCAACAACAGATGGCGCTGCAAGTGATGTAAACGATATAGAAGACAACGCAGTCTGTGGGTGCGCCATTCTGTATGTTGTCTTTCTGCTGTAAGCGTGTGCTGTTCACAACGTGCAAGTGTGCTATAGACAACATGGTTTATTCCTTAGAACAGAGGATTTTTCTGGTGTTGGAATTCCACCGCCTAGAACACAGTGTTGTTGCAACAAGACGAAGTTTTCAACGGAGGTTTAATGTAACCAAAGGACCGAAAAGCGATACAATAAAGGATCTGTTTGAAAAATTTCAACGGACTGGGAACGTGACGAATGAACGTGCTGGAAAGGTAGGGCGACCGCGTACGGCAACCACAGAGGGCAACGTGCAGCTAGTGCAGCAGGTGATCCAACAGCAGCCTCGGGTTTCCGTTCGCCGTGTTGCAGCTGCGGTCCAAATGACGCCAACGTCCACGTATCGTCTCATGCGCCAGAGTTTACACCTCTATCCATACAAAATTCAAACGCGGCAACCCCTCAGCGCTGCTACCATTGCTGCACAAGAGACATTCGCTAACGATATTGTGCACAGGACTGATGACGGCGATATGCATGTGGGCAGCATTTGGTTTACTGACGAAGCTTATTTTTACCTGGACGGCTTCGTCAATAAACAGAACTGGCGCATATGGGGAACCGAAAAGCCCCATGTTGCAGTCCCATCGTCCCTGCATCCTCAAGAAGTACTGATCTGGGCCGCCATTTCTTCCAAAGGAATCATTGGCCCATTTTTCAGATCCGAAACGATTACTGCATCACGCTATCTGGACATTCTTCGTGAATTTGTGGCGGTACAAACTGCCTTAGACGACACTGCGAACACCTCGTGGTTTATGCAAGATGGTGCCCGGCCACATTGCACGGCCGACGTCTTTAATTTCCTGAATGAATATTTCGATGATCGTGTGATTGCTTTGGGCTATCCGAAACATACAGGAGGCGGCGTGGATTGGCCTCCCTATTCGCCAGACATGAACCCCTGTGACTTCTTTCTGTGGGGACACTTGAAAGACCAGGTGTACCGCCAGAATCCAGAAACAATTGAACAGCTGAAGCAGTACATCTCATCTGCATGTGAAGCCATTCCGCCAGACACATTGTCAAAGGTTTCGGGTAATTTCATTCAGAGACTACGCCATATTATTGCTACGCATAGTGGATATGTGGAAAATATCGTACTATAGAGGTTCCCAGACTGCAGCGCCATCTGTTGTTGAAAATTGTAACTACTGTAATTTCGAAAGTTTGTCCGCCTGAAAATGTACTGTTGTCCCAAGCATATTGCAACAAACAGTGTATTTCTATCGCTGCTCATTTAGTTTTTATTGCCATTTCAAATATACTGGTCATTTTTGAAACACCCTGTACATAGCTGAAATATTGTAACACTTTGTATCATCATCATCATTGTCAGACAGCAACTGACAGATAAAAGTTTACTCTAGACTTTTCCATTCTGCAGTCTGCACATATACACATTCATGTTGTTCTTGCACATTTTTTAATCTCATCTGCCCACCTTACATTAAATCTTGATCCAGATAAGAACTCCCTTGGTCTGGCTACCATCAATTTGATTGGCTAAATGTTCCACTCACTCCCTTTCATTTTCACTGTGGTTGTAATTACCGAGTCATCCTTTTGTTTTCTTGTCCTTCCTAGTAATTCCTAAAATATAATTATCCTCTGCTAACAAAGTGATCACTAGGTTTTGGACGTTTTTTGTCTTAGAATTTCATGTCTCACTACCCTAAGTCATAACTGAGAACACACAATAATTGTAAACTTCCATTTCTGATGTGTCAGAAGCTCAGGTTTGAAAACCACATTTAGTCTCTAAAACATCCTTATTTCTCTTTCCATCCAGACATTGTTATTAACTGCCTGAAATACAGGAACTAATCCACTGTTTTCTGTTTGATATCTTTATGAAACATTATTTTAGTCTCATTGTGATTGATTTTTAAGCCAAATTTTAAACTTGTTCAATGAAGTTCATGTTTTTGAAGAGAGTGTGTGCTAGAGGCAAATAGTACAATGTTATCAGCAAAATCAAGGTATTTCAGACACATTCCACTAACATGTATTCATTCTTCCTTTTTTTCCTGTTTGAGCATTTGAAAAGTTGCCCTAAGGTTGCTGTAAATAGTTTGTTGCTCATTTCTGGGACATCCTGTATATTCTGTAGCATACTAGAGTGTCATGCAAGTTAGAGGGCAGCTATGCTATGCAGTCTGCAAAGAAAGAGATGTTGAATACTATACAGACTCACCATTGTGCTCTGTTTTTCTATCCCACACTATCAGCACCAGCTGTTACCTGGCAATCCTTTGGTATGCTCCATGGGGTGCTCTCTTGAAAAATTTAGATACTTGCAAGACTATAGCTATTGCATGTTAGTGTAATACTATTTGTGTTCACTTTAGGTCAGTCATAAATAAAAACTACACCACCATTTGTGAAAATTTCAACTCTTAGGAGGAGATGTGATTACAATGAAATTTATTCCACAGTTAAGGGACAAGACAACACACATGATTAGAATTACAGAACTGTTCACGATTTTGACAGAGGGAATTCAGTATGATGTGAAGCTACATGCTAGAATCGGAGTCTCTGGACCCTGCAGTAGGGAATCAGAGAGGTCCTGTGTATGCTGCTGGGGGTATAAACTGCCGTGTAGTTTGTATTCACATCCACAAAGCACCAACAATGTTTGGAGATGGACCAAAATGATCAAGTTGCTGACCGAACATATACTGGACATGTCTGATAGGCGACATGTCAGGCAAATATGCAAGCCAGAGTAGCAGTGGTACACATTGTTCTTCAAAGAAGGATTGCACTTCCCTGGCCACATGTGGGCGGGCAATGTTCTGGTGAAAAAAGCCATGTCGAGGGGCATTACTTCAGACTCTAAAGCCTGCCTGGCATAGCAGATGCTGTTCAGATTGCCCTCAATATGTAGGAGATGAGATTGCACATTATAGGCATTGTCACCCCAAACTGTCACATTTGTCATTTGCCCTCTATGCTGCTCAACTTTGCAATCTGCCTGATTGTGTTCAACACAGTAGCACCTAACACGTATGCAGCTATCACTCACTGCAGGACAAGTCGAAATGGGACTCATCAAAAAACACTTCATTCTGCCACACAGTACACAGTGATGGCATTCAGGTGCTCATTGCAGTCTGAGGTGTCGGTGGTTTCTGGTCAGTGGAAGCCGACACAATAACGTGTGCCGTTAGTCCAGCCCCAGCAGAGGGTGTTGAACCATCTACACAGACATGTCCACACCCCCTACACTACACCAACATTGAGCCAACACTGTGGACACAGCTGTTCTGTTGGTTGTGGCCATATGGATAAGATAGTGATCATCCCATTCTGTGGCAATATGCTGTGTCCAGTACCCACTTGTAACTGTGCACGACCCTCTTCTATCTGCTCATTCCTCATACCCTTTTTCCAGAAGCCAATCATTCTGCCCCATTCAGACTCTCTGAGATACTTATACTGCTCTCTTGGACATTGAAGAGTCATACCAGCACTTGCTTGCAACTCATCTGATGGTTCTGTTCTGTCTGAGGGTGGCATGACACTGACCTGTCCATGCCATACGAAAGAGAGTGCTGCTGGATCTACAAGCATGTCAGCTTTCCCCAGTCTTAATCACCTATTATTGTTCCACTGTTCTATACATCCTCCAGTTTGGAGTGATCCAGACCATTATTTCTGAGTGTTGCAATTTTCACTAACAGTAGAGTACAAATGCTAAGAAAAATCTTATCGTTCCTATACTGACACAGAAAACAATTTAATTGTTCTATGTACACCCTGAAGTGCACACTATGGACAAGCACGGCAGAATGATGTTACTGGGTGATGAGTCATGGTACACTGCTCCTTCCCTACCTCTTGCCATCTTAGGTGCACATCATTCTAATATAGTTTAAATTAATGCATTGTTTCTCAAAAGCTTTGAGTACAAATTGTGTTGAAACTGAGTCAAAAAGCTTTCTCACAACCTATGAATCACAAAAAGGGGCATTTCATATTCATTTTTTCATTCTACAATTTTTGGTCATTATTTGTAAATTGTCTATTCTGCTAAGACCACTTCACTTCAAAAGCCAGCATATTTCTTTTCCTGATTGAACTCTATTGTTTTTCTTGTATATTGTTGAATGAATTAGAACACTGTGGAATAAAGGATGAGTTATTTGGTAGGGTTCAGTCTTATTTAAGCAATGGAAAGAAGAAGGATGCTTACATTCTCATATAACAGAAAATGAGCTGGTATCCAAATGGGTACTGTAATATGAAGTGCACCACAGGTTAACATATTAGGTAATTACTTTATTGATATACATTGCTGGCCAGTAAAATTGCTACACTAGGAAGGACAGCAAATAGTTAAGTGTTACTTGCTGTATGAATATAGTACAGCAGGAATAATACATGATTATATCTGTAGGTGATTTGGGTTGTATTTTAACACATTTTATCCTAATGACATAAATAAATTTACATTTTATCATCATGTCATAAGTAAAAGTACCACATTTTTCTTTTAAGAGTTTTCCTCTATTCTTACACCAAAGACTGCCTTTTAACAATAAGAATACATTCATTTTGTAAAAAATTTTTGATATATGAGGAATGCTTTTAATTTCCTTTTGAATACTTTTACATTATTAATTTCCTTTTTTTATGTTAATGGGAAACTTATTGTATACTTTTATACCCCACTCAGTAACTCCTTAGTTTACTTTCAGGAGAGTTGCCAAGCCTCGGTGGAAATTATACACTGGATATATGTAAAATATGACAACAGCATAATTGTTCTGTCAACAGAGTGAAAAATTCTTCTCAGTGCAAAGCACGCTGAGCAGCCGATCGGCACAATCAAAGTGCATAATAATATAAATTGACATACAACATAGCTTCTACATTTGATAGCAGTGGTTATTAAGTGAGATGACTTGATAAACACAAAGTAAATTATAGTGCGAAGTGGCATAATACATAATTAACAATATTTGGGAAATGAGGTGTATCTGATATTATGATTTAGAAATTCAGAGACAGAGTAGAAGCAGTGTTCAAACAATAACTGTTTCAGCCTTAGCTTAAATATATGTAATTTTGGTAGGCATTTTAGGCAAGAAGGCATACAGTAATGAAATATATCTCCGATACGATACACTCCTCTTCGGCATAAGTTGGTACTTACTGTGTTTATTTGTAGATTTAGCTTCTGCCTAGTTTCATATATGTGTATATATTAGTTATGTTTGAAGAGGTTTTCTTTAAGATTTTCTCTGTTGTGATGACATAAAACTACTTTTGTCCAGCCATAAATGTGGGTTCCTTGATTGCTCTGGGACAAGGCTCATCAAACTACACTCATGCTCATAAATTAAGGATAATGCTGATACATGGTGAAACAATGCTGTGGTGGGCAGTTTGCATGTTTAAATCACCTCGGGGTATGACCATGCGGTGCATTTGACCTGCGGTCATCGCACGGTGGCGCTGGTAGGAGTCCACATATGCAAAGATGTGTTGGTGCATGTCAGAGTACAGGGCAGTGAGGAAGTGTGCAGACGTTTTCAGATGTCCTAATGGAGACTGTGTGTTGAAAATGGCTCAAAGAACACATATTGATGACGTTATGAGGGGTAGAATACTAGGGCGACTGGAAGCTGGTCAAACAAAGCAGGTCGTAGCATGGGCCCTTTGTGTGCTACAAAGTGTGATCTCAAGATTATGGCAACAATTCCAGCAGACAGGAAACATGTCCAGGTGCTACAGTAAGGGATGTCCACAGTGTACAACACCACAAGAAGACCAGTATCTCACCATCAGTGCTCGCAGACTGCCGTGGAGTACTGCAGGTAGCCTTTCTCGGGACCTTACCGCAGCAACTGGAACAGTTGTCTCCAGACACACAGTCTAACAGACGAATGGACAGACATGGTTTATTCTCCCAGAGACCTGCAAGGTGCATTCCACTGACCCCTTGTCACTGGAGAGCCCATAAAACCTGGTGTCAAGAACACAGTAAATGGTCATTGGAACAGTTTTCCCAGGTTATGTTCACAGACAAGTCCAGGTATAGTCTGAACAGTTATTCTCGCCGGGTTTTCATCTGGCGTGAACCAGGAACCAGATACCAACCCCTTAATGTCCTTGAAAGGGAGCAGTATGGAGGTCATGGTTTGATGCTGTGGAGTGGGATTATGATTGGTGCACATGCAGCCCTGCATGTCTTGGACAGAGGAACTGTAACAGGTCAGGTGTATCAGGACGTCATTTTGCACCATTATGTCCAGCTTTTCAGGGGTGCAGTGGGTCCCACCTTCCTCCCAATGGATGATAACACACAGCCCCACCGAGCTGCCATCGTGGAGGAGTACCTTGAAACAGAATATATCAGGCAAATGGAGTGGCCTGCCTGTTCTCCAGACCTAAACCCCATCGAGCCCATCTGGGATGCTCTCGCTCGACTTATCGTTGCACGTCTTCAAACCCTTGCGACACTTCAGGAGCTCCGACAGGCACTGCTGCAGAAATGGCAGGCTATACTCCAACAGCTGCTCGACCATCTGATCCAGAGTATTCCAACCCGCTGTGCGGCCCATGTATGTGTGCATAGTTATCATATCCCATATTGATGTTGGGGTACATGCTCAGGAATCTGTAGCGTTTTGTAACACATGTGTTTTGGGACGGTTTTCTCAACTTATCACCAATACCATGCACTTACAGATCTGTGTTGTGTGTGTTCCCTATGTGCGTATGCTATTAGCACCACTTTTTTGTAGTGTCACGTTGTATGGCGCCACATTCTGCAATTATCCTTAATTTATGAGCATGAGTATAGAACACATGAAATAATAGTTCACTTTATGACACAAATGAATAAAAGTTTTAGTTAACTTTGACACATTTCTTTGCCACAGGAGTCTTGTATAATTTACAACTGTCATTGACTATGGAAGCATTACTTAATGCACTAAGCAACAAACTAACAAACTGTTCTCTCGAGGCACAATGTGCAGCATGTACTGAAGTACAGCTTCATCAGAAACTTTAACAACTTGTTGGTCCTACACTGTGATGGTGACTCCTTCAGATGAGGTCACAAACTGGGCCAGAGCTCTTACAATCTTGGTCCTATATTAGCCTCAATGCGAGGGCGCTGCAGTGCTTGGGGAGAGGCGCAATCTTCAGAAGCATCTCGCATATGCTGTTGCAGATTGCAGCACGCCCTCACTAATTTTTGTGGTATCGATATGCATTGTTGACTTTAGTGTGGCACCACAATCTGGATGATACCACTTCCCCCCCCCCCCCCCCCCCCTCTTCCCCCATTCACCAACCTCTGCACTGTCATGTAGGGTGGATGCACGTTACAACAGGGGATGGGGGGAAAGGAGGACTGGATGTGGATGCAGATGAGGATGCAGGGAGGGTAACTGTGGCCAATGGCACACCCCTGCCCACACCCTGGTATCCAATGCAAGGGTGACCGGAAACACCAGCCAAAAAAGCAGCCGCAGGGTGAATGTGCACATCCAGACATACAGACACTGTAGTCAGTTGGATGGCATGAGGATCTTATGGAGATGCATGATGACCTTTTGCAGACACCTTGTCCATGGGCATCAGTTGGGCAGATGTCAGTGCTAGTGGCTGGGCGTCAATCTCCATGGGCATCACAGTGTATGGTGCCAGCCATGACTGGTGAAGAGATGGCTGCGACAGTGGGTGAGGACCCCAGCAGTGTGCTGGGTCTCTGGACAAGCATTCTCTGGTCAAGCAGTCACTTACATACTCACAGGTGCAGTGCAGCTGGTTTTGGTGGCGCTTCAGTAGCCCAGCAGAATTATAGATGACGTAAGATGAATGTAGGTGTGCCTTGGTAATGAGTCCATGCACCCAACACTATTTCTTTCCCAAGACTTTGTAAAAGGCTTAATCCTGATGCTGAGACTTTGTTGCAGTGGAAAAAATTGTTTCCACAATGTGCCTTTAACCAAGTCATAATACTGCCGGTGATTTCCCATCATGTGGCAAGGAACAGTAGGAGGACAGAAAAATGTTCAGTGCCTGGTCCTGTGTATGGGAGGTATGGAGTTTCTCTCTGTGACTTTTGAATGTTTGAACAAGCTGTTTACCTTCAGCATTAGACTGTGGATGAAAAGATGCAGTGGTAACATGGTGTATGCCACTGGTGGCACAAAACTCTTGGAAACCAGCTGATGTGAATTGTGGACGACTGTCCGAGACAATGATCTCGGGAAGACCTTCAAGACACAAAACAGAAGACAAAGCTGATATCATACTTGCAGTAGTGATGGATATCATGGGGACAACAAAACAAAACTTACTGTAAGCACCTACCAACTACAACAATCACGTGTTCTATAATGGACCCACACCACAGTTGAGACAGATGTGGCCACTCAAAAAAGTGTTGCAGCAGAGCTGACTGATTTTCCACATGAACTTTGCAATGAGCAGTCATTTGCTCAATCTCAGTATCCATGCGAGTTGCTTTGTGCGAACTATGCACCAATGACCTTGATGCAATAAAGACAGAACTTCTTGCTTTAGAGTTTGAGGAATTATAACATGTGCATGGTCATTCTCTGTATGCAATATAAGAACATTGCATGTGGAAAGTGCATAATGATGAGAAAAATAGCATCGTGCCACTGGCTGGAGAGTTTCTTTCAAACTACATAGCCACCCATGGCACACATACTGCAAAACAACATGCTGAAAGTTGAGAGGAAAATTTTGAAGACATATTATATCCTGACAAATGACGTGAGAACATGGTTCTTCAGACAAAGCAAATGCTGTATTGGTACCAACCAGTAAACATGACAGCATTTGAATTTTGGACAATGAACCTGTACAATAACTCATACTAATAAGTAGACAATATCAGTCCCCAATGTTCACTGTTTGAGGTGGGACAGGCATGGCAGGATTGAACAAGGCCATTGTGGTGTCACCGCCAGATACCACACTTGCTAGGTGGTAGCCTTTAAATCGGCCGCAGTCCGTTAGTATACGACGGACTCGCGTGTCGCCACTGTCAGTGATTGCAGACCGAGCGCCGCTACACGGCAGGTCTAGAGACACTTCCTAGCACTCGCCCCAGTTGTACAGCCGACTTTGCTAGCGATGGTTCACTGACAAATTACGCTCTCATTTGCTGAGACGATAGTTAGCATAGCCTTCAGCTACGTCATTTGCTACGACCTAGCAAGGCGCCATTATCATTTGCTATTTATCTTGTGATGCGTGTACCGTCAGACCGATGTTCACCAATTATGGATTAAAGTTAAGTATTCCAACAGCTATGACCTTTTTTTGCTAAAGCCTTGCTTCCTTAAATGTTCCAGAACTCACGCCAGCCTGCGTGAGCTTAACGCGTGCCTTTCGGCTACCAATCATAGTGGCTTGGCTGTCTTGCCAAGTCACAACAGCCATCAAGTGCCAATGATTTGTCAGCAAATGGAACTTTTGACCATACAAATACTGTTGGAATTTTGTAACTCTTTTTCAAGCTGACTGTAGTTACACTGCACTTTGTTAAGAGTTTTTGAGGCAAAATCAATGGGCTTGTCAGAAGAACCAACCTTATGGGAGAGCACCCCTCCAGTCCCATAAGAATGCAAACTGAATAAAACATCTCAGTTGTTGAAATGCATTCTGGCAATGTTTGGACCACACAAATGGAACATTTTTCTGGTGCAGCCAGTTAAGCAGAGCAGCAAGGTGCACAACGTTACCAATAAATTTTATAAAATAGGTGAGCTTCCCCTTCACTGACTGAAGCTCCTTGACAATATGAGCATCAACAGATCTCTAATCACAGAGAAGTCTGATGGAGTCAGATGTATACCCTGTGCATTTATTATATGACCTAGATAGTTCAATTCTTCCTGGAAGAAGGAGCACTTTTCCTTATTACACTTTAAGCCAGATGCATAAAGAACTTGAAACAAACAGTCTACATTTGCTTAATGTCCTACAGGCATATGACCTGTGATCACAATATCATCCAGATAGTTAGTACAAGAAGGGACTTTTGCTGTTAACTGTTCCAGAAATCACTGGAAAATTGCAGTAGCTTGAAGCACTTCTCAACAGTAGCCTTTGAAACTGGACACACCTAAGTGAGTGTTTATCATGAACTATTGCTTGGACTGTTCATCCAGAGGTAACTTACAAATGCTTTTTGCAAATCTACCTTTGCAAAGTATCTGCCCTAGCCCAGTGTGTCCATCAATTCCTCAGGATGTGGAAGAAGATAAGAATAGTCTGTGGGTTTACTGTTCCCTTAAAGTCAGCACACAAATGTAAACTACCTAAAGGCATCTTCAGAATGACCGAGGGCGATGGTCATTGGCTTCCAGAAACAAGTTTGATAACTCCATTGTCTTGCCATCATTGCAATTCTGAACAACTTGTTCACATATTGTAAGGGGGATAAGAAGCACATAAAAAAATTGATTCTGTGCATTGTCCTTCACAGTGATGTGCGCTTCGAAGTCTTTAGCCCTTCCTCTACTTGGTCCCTGTAGTTCCTTGTACTTACTACACAAGTCAGAAATATTAGTGAGAGGCACAGAAACACTGATCTATAACACATTGTTCTGAATGTACAAGTCGAACAAATCAAATCCAACCCAAATATGTTTGCACTATTTTTAGAATTGAGTTCATGAAAAGAAACACACTTTGTCACTCCCTGGAAAGTTGCTGACAAACTACACATGCCAAGGACTGGAATTTCTTGTCCACTGTAGGCAGACTTAATAGAAGTAGGCAGCTGTAGCAGTGGGCTACCACTTCAGGCGCAAATGTCTATTGATCAGGAAAACAGAAGTACTGGTGTCAAACTATAGCTTGATTGTATTATGCTTCACTTTTCAATGAAATAAAAGTTTGTTCACCTGCCTGCATATTGCAATTGAATCCTTCCATAGTGTGGAAATACTTGGTTTGACTTGCACTGTGCTGGCCGGAGTGGCCGAGCAGTTCTAGGCGCTTCAATCCGGAACCGCGCGACCGTTACGGTCGCAGATTTGAATCCAGCCTCGGGCATGGATGTGTGTGATGTCCTTAGGTTAGTTAGGTTTACGTAGTTCTAAGTTCTAGGGGACTGATGACCTCAGAAGTTAAGTCCCATATTGCTCAAAGCCATTTGAACCATTTTGACTTGCACTGTGAACACTTGTTGACAGCAAAGTTGTGGTTGTCACATGCTAGCACGGCAGCAACTGTCTCACTCTCCCTGTCTGCAGAATGCACACACAGATTGAATGTAACCTTCACATCGACATTAAAAGCAACTAGCATTACAACAAGGGCAGCCTTTCTGATGATGCCTAGAGAAACACGAAGGACACAATTTTCTACCAGTGTTGTAATACACACTGTATACTAGAAAACTTAGATTGTTACTTCTACTGTTCTTAATGTTTGTCTGAGCTCCTTTCTGAACTCCTGGAACACTATTCTGCACTTGAGACTGAGTGTCTCATGCCCTACAAAAGAGGTACATGGAGCCTCAAAATCAACCTCTGTTGAGTCCACAATTGTTTGAGATTCCACTATAGACAGTACTATTTTCAAATAAGGGTCATACAGTTTTAGAATCACTGCAGGAAAGTGTGCATCAGACACATTCTGTGTAATATCATCATGCCACATGGCTTCACTATAATGAATGCCACACAATCACTTAAACTTACAGTGTCTGGTGAGACCTTTGAGTTCCTCTACCCATTGCGTGACTGTCTGAGCAGGCTTCTACTTCAGATGAAAAAATTTAAACTGTGCAGCTGCTACATTAAATTTGCTATCGCAATATTCAACTAGCGATTTCACAAGATCATTGTACATGACCATCTCAGGAACAGTTTCAGCACACAGTTCAACACTGATGTTTTAGACATCAGGACAAACAGTGGACAAAAAGTAAGCATTGTTCTCCATACCTGTTATTTGGTAGGCAGAAAAGTATGCTTCTAATTGCACCCAGTAGTCTGACCATTCTTTGTTCTGGCTGTGGCATGGGAAAATTTTTGGAGCATCTAACGGTGCAGCATTACTGCATGCTTGTTCAGTAAGGACATCAATTGACTGACAGCGAGCAGCAGGCATTCAATCTGCTGTACCTGAAACTGTGCAATTTTTGTTATAGATATTTCCTGTGACAGCTCAGACATGGTAAAAATTGGTAGGACACACAAATACAAAAGAACACAACAGAAACAGCAAGAAAAATGTGCACTACTCATATGCAGGCAGCTGCCAAGGAATATGAGCCAATTAAGCACCAATCATTGTCACTTTTGTTGTGACCACATTAAACTACTTTTGTATAGTGTATTCAGTTTTTTTTATTTTGAGTGGTAAGGTGCATTTCCCACTTACAATCCTCCTGAACATGTATGCATAAATATTTGTATGACAGTAATATCAGTGGTGAAAACAGGGTTTGCAGGATGGAGGTTTAACTGCCACATCTGTTTCAGCCTATTGGTCCTGAATCACTGTGCTAAGCTATGCATAATAGATGTGGCAGTTTCCTGCAGATTTTCCTCTCTATGTGATTTAATTAGAATATCAGAGTTATTGTCAAGGATTACTGTTGTTCCATCATGTAGTTTACCAGTCAAGTCATTTGCATACAGCAGGAATAGGACTGTTCCCAGAACTGAGTCTTGTGGGACTCCATACTTGATGTTTTGCTCATTACTGCAAACACTAGAAATTTTGTTTGTTTCACTGTCTTTGTATTTTACTCCCGTAATTTTTTGACAATTATTGAGATATGATTGGATCCACCTTTCAGAATTTCATAATTATTTAATTTATGCAAGGGACTATCTCGATCAATAACATCAGAGATTTTACTTAGGTCAAGAAATATCCCAGATACAGGTTGCCTATCACATTACATTTAAAAAGAAAAAATTGCTAACCGGGTTGACTTTATAACTCTGAATCCATGTGAGTCTTATCAGCCTTCCTTTATTTAAGAAGCCAGTTAATCTTCTAAGGAACATTTTGATGAAGCCTGACAAAACAAACTGGTAGGCAATCCTTTAATGATTTTTGGCCATTCTCCAGGTGTTGCTGGATACATGAATAATGCCTTTCCATGAATTTTTTTGATTTGAATGTTCTCTCTTACTGTACGGCTGTTTGTCATGATTTGTGTTTATCAACTGCTGTGCCCTGTTTGAGAAATAATGATTGAATGCACTAGTCACTTGTCTGGGATCAGTTAGTTTACTGTTGTCCATAATCAGCTCATTTCTCTTCTTATAATTTGCCATATGGCTTTGGTTTTATTCTTTAAATTACACATTTTGTCATTTTCTATTTTTTTCTGTATAAAATAATTTGTTTTAGTATTCATTGGTATCCTTTGAAATGGATATTAAGACTACACAGAACTAGTATTTTGCTTGGGGTACTCATACAATCTCTCCTCTTATTTTGACATGATATCCAACTACATGTTGGTTTGGTTTAAATCTGTCTTTGGGAGAAGCAGATTTCAAAACATTCAAGAAATAATTTCAAGACTGAATTTAATTTCACATGTGCTGTGTTGGTTGGCACTTCCTCCCACAGTTCCTGATGTAAATGGTTTCTAAACAAATTAATAGATTCAGTATTTATTATTGTAATATGTTTAACTTGAATGTGACCATTTAGTGTTTTTCTGCTAGTGAGTTTTAAGGTTGTCATTTGACTGTTGTGATCAGGCAGATCATATATTCAACCCATTGTCATCAAGCAAGGTCAAGGAACAGATTAACAGTCAAGGTCCAGGTCCAGCCGTGCCCATATACACTTGATGAGTATGACATCATAAGGTACAGGTTGAAAGTGAACAATAATGAGTCCAATTGTTTATGATTATTATTGTTTAAAAGCAAATACAGTTTTAAAAGAATTGATACTAGCAGAGAAAGGAACTTTCTAATTTTTCCCTGTATGTGCCATGTAAACTGTTTATTAATTACTACTACTACTACTACTACTACTACTACTACTACTACTACTACAAAGGACAGTTTCCAGTTCTAATCTGGCAACACAGCATCATTCAGAGTACTGTTCAGTACAGTACCTAGTTACATCTACGACTTCCTCTCTCTGGGTAGCAAGCGCATCCCCCTCCCCCTTCCCCCAATGAAAATAGAAATATTTAGTTGTTTTTTCCTTTTTGTTTTGTTTTCCTTTATGGCTCCAAAAAGAGTCACAGTAAGTAGAATGTAGAATTTACAAGAAAAACAGAGCATAAAATAAACAAATTACAACCAGAGAATGAGTTCAATGTTCACTGTGACTAAAAGAGCACTATTTATACATACATATATTTCTGTGTGATTAGATAAAAATAGGATTGCCTGATTATGCAAATAGTAAATAATAATTTCAATATTTGAAAAAATTGTGTTATAATGATACAACAATTAAATTATAGCAAATATATTCCAACTAAAATTTACTAATAAACTGTTTAGATGTTCGGTGAATCATAGCCTGCCTCATGCAAATCATCTGCTGCCTGTGCTTAAGGATATTAAAGAATTCTTGAAGAGGGCGAAGTATGAAATAGTCATACTTGACATTCACCACTTCCCCATGGGATTTGAAAAGAACACAGACCTACACCGTGAATTTGTTTCATTGCTGTATTCTGAGCTTGGTGATTACATACTGTCATTCGACAACATTACCTACAATTCTACATTGGCTGACGTGTGGCACACTGGACGTACTCTTATTGTGGCATACAATGATTCTGAAACAACGACAGGTAAGGGTAATTTATTGGTAATATTGTGTAAAAATTTATACGAAAAGCTGGAGGTCTTCTGTTACAACTTCTCTAAAAGTCTGCAATTAAATGAATTTTTTCAAATTTTCTGTAGAGAGAGAAACAAACAACTGAAAGTTGTGGCACATGATCTCCAGTTTTCAAAGTGACACCAACTGTACTCCAGACTTACAGAGGAAACATATGAGAGAAATTGGTTTCTGTTATTTCAGTAGACAGATTGTGTTTAACTGCTGGATCATAGATTACTACCAAGTAACATAAACTAATTTAATAACAACAGCAATGATATGCTTTCATATTATTCACTTGCATGATTAATGTTTGCTGCGTCTGCTTCATGGTATACAAGATGTGAGGGGTGTCTCACTTCTCAAAGACAGTCCCTTGTCCTTCAGTCCTTACTTAGTTCTAGATCTTGTACATTCTTTTCCTCTGGCTTTAAATTTAAGTTTTTTCAAATGCCTCCTGTGTTTCACATCTTATCCCTACTGGTTTGCTACCTGTTACCCTGAAGTTCCATATCTCTACTGGGTTTTGGTCGCTCGCCCGTTGTCCAAGGTTCACAGCCATATGTCAACACCCAGAATATATGTGAATCAGCCTTGTGCCTTGTTTAAAGAGTTCTGTCAGACTGCATTAAGCAGATGGTATTTCCAGAACACAATTCCACCCCTTTCTCTCTTCAAGTCTGTTATCCAGACAATGATGTGCAGTAAGTTTCACTCAGTAGAAGATTCTGTCATTGTGACATCTGAAACATGACAAGCTGGTTAGTTGAACTTACCACATTACAAAGATTCTAATGGCCAGCTTTTTAACTTTTCTGCTACATGCTTTATCATTTGGTAAAGCTACACTATGCCAAACAGACTTATCATCATCTTGCATCCTCCTCTGATTAGCTGATGCACGCAATTGACCTTATTGCACTAATAGGTACATATTTTTGTCCAAAGTTCTGCCAATGAGATCTGTGTTGAAGAATTTCTTAAATCCAGTGTGTTTACAGTCACTGCTGCAAAAGGTGCTGCAAGGACTATCAGTTTAATAGAATCATAGGCTTTTTTATACTTTGGCATAAGGGGCCTGTTTTGTGACCTTGAGTCTCTCAATTTTTTTTCCCCCCTCAGTGAAAGTTGAGCACTTGTGACTACATACTGTGTGCTTCCCAGTACATTTCATGCAAAATATATAGAAAATGAACACATTGTTCAAGGTCCATATACAACCTTTCCACATTTGCCGTAAGTTGCCACACACTTACAATTTATGGCCATGTATCCACAATGTTGGTATTTAAAGCACCTCATTGTGTTGGGAAAAAGAGAGTCACACCCTGAAGTGAATAGAGCTGGCCTTGACATAATCTGGCAACACTAGTGCACTGAGAGTGAGTATAAATGTATTTTCTCAAGTGTACTATTTACTCCTGTTGTTACATTTCTTACACTAATAAGATCTCCTCCTTCCAATTTGTCATTTAACCTTCAAATATACATCCCTGTTAAGTCTCTACAAGATACGAAATCCTCACTGAAATTCAGATGTTTTGAAGCTTTGTAGATATAGGGTATTATCTTAGCAATTTTGCCTTTTTTTTTTTTTTTTGCAGTGTCATTGATGTTTGTTTGAGAAATGTTCCATTTCTAAGTAATATTATTCACTTAAGTGTTCTATTTTGCACATCTAAAGTATACCATCTCTCAGTATACTAAATATTATCACAAACAGAAATGTCTTCAGATTAGAAATGCTATCGTACTTCCAGTGGCAAAACTGACTTTTCTTGTTTCTTTAAATTCATTACTTTTTCTTCATATTTTTGGCACATCAGTCTTAAGGTATGTAAAATTCATGATTGATATTGGGTTCATCTAATGTTGGACATTAATACAAATAATAAAAAACACAGGTTTTTAATATTCACTGTCAACTCATTTAGTCCATATTTGCCAAATGTTTATCCTGCAAATAAACAATATGAAGCATGATGCATCACATGCACAACATAAAAACTAGTTTCACATCTCACTTCCTGTCAACTTATGACTTCAAACTAGTAGCCAGGAAGTACAATGACAACATATTTATCAGATACGTCTTTGACATAACAAATGAGTTTCTTATTGATAATCTTTCCTGAAGTTATATTGAAAGTTTATAATTAATGGATGTAATGTCAGTCACTTTAAATTAAATTAAAACAGGGACAACCAAATTTTGAAATAAATCCAATACATGACAAATAATAAAATTAATACTATTTATGTTAGATTCATGTTTGAATGCACATTTTGTGCATAAATGTACAAAACCATTTTATTTATGTGATTAAAACTATGCAAAATCTGAAATTACAGTTTTGAACTTATCTGTATCATATAGCGCCGCCCCTCCCCACTGAAGAATTTTGCAAGCATGAAATGCTAGCAACATTCTGTACTAATATAATGGAACTGCCCAATGTTTAATTCTGACAAACCAACATAATGATAACTATCTTTTGTAGTTATTGTTAAATGAAAGTATGTTTCTGATTAATTCATTTCAAGGCATTGCACGTTAAATTTAATATAATTCCAACATCCTGACTGAATGATTACTTGATATACAGTTGGAAAATAAAATTTGAGGAACACATAAAAAAAGAGTTATATTTTCATTATTATTCAAACAACAATCAAGCTAGTACATATTTAATGGAATACAAAAATGGCATGCGTATTACTGCTGTCAACATGTGAGAAGCAGTGAAGTGTAGTTTTATATTTGTAGGCAAACAGGCGTAAACTGAGTAAAGTTCACAGGAAAATTTGAGGCATGTATGGGGATGACTATACATACCCTAGTGATGTGTCTAGGTGGTGAGCATTGTACGAAGAAGGCTGTGTGAACCTTAATGATTCGCCATGCTCCAGGCAGCTGGTAACAGCTGCAGCCCCACAGAATGTTGGAGCCATTGAAGCAGCAATTTTGAGTGGCCAGTGTGTGCAACTGTGGACCTTATTATAGCAGTTCAATATTTCCTATGGTGTGGTGTATGATAATGTTCATGACACATTAAAATTTCATGAAGTTAGTGTTCACTGGGTGCCTAAGAACCTGATAGACAACCACAATGGCCAGCCTGGATCACTTAACACACATTAGGCCACAGGAGGGCATGACTTCCTGAAAGGAATTGTTGTGTGTGCGCAACTAAATTCCTATAAAACAAAGCAGACCTCTATGGAGTGGAAACATGCAGGTTCCCCAGTACAAAGAAATGTCAAAGTGGCTCAATCTGCTAGACAAGTGCTTGTGGCAGTGTTCTAGGATATGCGTGGTGTGCTATTCGTGGACTTTGCTGAACATGGAACCACTGTGAATACTGCAGCCTACATTGAAACCTCAGTTAAGTCACGTCATTCCCTTCATGACAAGTGCCACAACATTGCCACTGACAATATCAAACTACTTCATGACAATGCTCATCCCCTGTTGCTGCTCCTGTTCATGAGAAAATTGCCAAATTTGGGTGAGAGTTGCTCCAGCATCCACCATACAGTCTGGACTTTGCACAATTGGACTTTCATCTGTTTGGTCCCATGAAGAACTTCCTGGACAGCCAACACTTTGTGACAGATGCGGAAGTGAAACCAGCAGTCAGCAGATGGTTATACATCCACCACATGGATTTCTATGAACAGGGCATATTGAAACTGGCACTAAACTAAACTAAATTAAACTAAACTAAACTCAGTCCAAACAGGCCTTGGAAGACCCAACAGTACCGACTGGCTGCCTTGTCATCCTCAGCCCACAGGCATCACTGGATGCGGATACGGAGGGGCATGTGGTCAGCACACTGCTCTCCCAGCCATATGCCAGTTTACGAGACCAGAGCCACTACTTCTCAATCAAGTAGCTGCTCAGTTAGCCTCACAGGGGCTGAGTGCACCCTGCTTGTCAACAGCGCTCGGCAGACCAGATGGTCACCCATCCAAGTGCTAGCCCAGCCAGACAGCTCTTCACTTCGGTAATCTGATGGGAACCGGTGTTACCACTGTGGCAAGGCCATTGGCAAAACTGGCACTACGATGGGAAAAATAATTTGAGAACATTGATGACTATGTAGAAAAGTAGAGAAAAGATGTGAATTAATTTGTCATTTTTGTTTTATTGCTTATTAAATATTTGGTAATAAAATTATTGTGGATGATGATGATGATGATGATGATGATGATGATGATAATAATAATAATAATAATAATGGAAATGTCATGAATTGAGCAACAAGAATCACAAACATTGATTACAAACTCTGTAAATTTTCCAAAATAAACAATGATAAAAATTGATGAAATTGATCAACACTATGCTTCAACAGATTAAAGGAACAGCCATATATGAAAAACTTGACATCAGAAGAGAGAAAACTCAGTATACTGTAACATATGTGATTTGTGTTGGTAAATGACCATGACAAATTATCAAAACTGAAATCTGAAACCAGTAAATTTGTTCCATATGTCAAGGACCTGACAAAGCAATCAGAATGCACCTTAATGTGGTGGAGATGGTAACCCCAAAATAAGGAAGAAAGTGAGTGGCAGCTGCTGGGTAGCAATTTAAGCAAAATAAAGGGTAAGGGCTAAGTGCAGGATTGTTGCAGGATTCTCAAACATATTCTCAGTTAGAATATAATGAATTTCCTTGAGACAAAGAAGTTGCTGTCCATGCATCAGCACGGCTTTAGAAAGCATCGCTCCTGTGGAACGCAACTCGCCCTTTTTTCACATGATATCTTGCAAACCATGGATGAAGGGTATCAGACAGATGCCATATTCCTTGACCTCCGGAAAGCGTTTGACTCGGTGCCCCATTGCAGACTCCTAACTAAGGTACGAGCATATGAGATTGGTTCCCAAGTATGTGAGTGGCTTGAAGACTTCTTAAGTAATAGAACCCAGTACGTTGTCCTTGATAGTGAGTGTTCATTGGAGGTGAGGGTATCATCTGGAGTGCCCCAGAGAAGTGTGGTAGGTCCGCTGTTGTTTTCTATCTACATAAATGATCTTTTGGATAGGATGGATAGCAATGTGTGGCTGTTTGCTGATGATGCTGTGGTGTATGGGAAGGTGTTGTCAATGAGTGACTGTAGGAGGATACAAGATGACTTGGACAGGATTTGTGATTGGTGTAAAGAATGGCAGCTAACTCTAAATATAGATAAATGTAAATTAATACAGATGAATAGGAAAAAGAATCCTGTAATGTTTGAATACTCCATTAGTAGTATAGCACTTGACACAGTCACATCGATTAAATATTTGGGCGTAACATTGCAGAGCGATATGAAGTGGGGAAGTGGGACAAGCATGTAATGGCAGTTGTGGGGAAGGTGGATAGTTGTCTTCAGTTCATTGGTAGAATTTTGGGACGATGTGGTTCATCTGTAAAGGAGATCACTTATAAAACACTAATACGACCTACTCTTGAGTACTGCTCGAGTGTTTGGGATCCCTATCAGGTCGGATTGAGGGAGGACATAGAAGTTATTCAGAGGCGGGCTGCTAGATTTGTTACTGGTAGGTTTGATCATCACGCGAGTGTTACGGAAATGCTTCAGGAACTCAGGTGGTAGTCTCTAGAGGAAAGGAGGCATTCTTTTCGTGAATCACTACTGAGGAAATTTAGAGAACCAGCATTTGCGGCTGACTACAGTATAATTTTACTGCCGCCAACTTACATTTTGCAGAAAGACCACAAAGATAAGATAAGAGAGATTAGCGCTTGTATAGAGGCATATAGGCAGTCATTTTTCCCTTGTTCTGTTTGGGAGTGGAACAGGGAGAGAAGATGCTAGTTGTGGTAGGAGGTACCCTCCGCCACACACCATATGGTGGATTGCGGAGTATGTATGTAGATGTAGATGAACAGTTGAAAGATAACACATACACATATGTATTACAAGCAAATACTAAGGATTATTTCTAGGTCATTTGTGTATTTCATACCTGTGTCTGATATAATTTGTATCTTGAATTAATGTATATAACAAAAAGCATTAGCAGACACACAAGAATGGAACAAAACATAAGCAGCAGACTAGTGATACAACAAAGGTGTTGCTGAAACACAAGAAAGCTGATGAGCACTGGTATATGAGCCGATCAGCTCCGTAGTAAGAGGAACAATATACATTTATTAGTGGGAATTAGATACGAACTGTGACTTTTAAGGAACACTGATAAACAGTTACATGCTAACAAATATGTACTGTAATTAATGCTGCTGATGGTCAACACCTGAGACTAAATTACTGCAACACCAAAAACCTGAAATGAGCAATAAACTCAACGGACTCCACAATGGCATGACAAAGATCAAAGAGCCAAGTAGGAATGACTAGTTACTAGAGGTGCTTTGGCACCAGCAAACAACAATTAGTAATCAGTGCTAATGGTGTGTAAGATTAGTGGTGGAAATGTTCCAGTTGATGAATATTCCAGTGTATAAAATTAGTGATGGAAATATGCCAATTCAGGGAATATTTTCAGAGTGTCAAATTAGTGAGATCAATGTATAGTGATTCCATTGTTCTCTTATTGCATTGAGCTAATGGTAGGAAAACATAGAATGGAAGAGGGTTACAGGGAAAAAATGGTATTGCAATGTTGTTGAAAAAACATGTCATAAATGACATTCCAGAAACAGTTTTTCATTTTATCATGTGTTTTGATTCTTGTTTGTGTTAACATTTCAAAGTTTTCTTTACCATCAATTGCCTTTCTTATGTTTTTAAATGTATGTCTCTAGTGATATGTGATAATTATATAGATATTTTGATGAGAAGTTATGTAAGGCTTAGCTTTTGATAATAAATATTTTAATTGTAGAACCTCCAAAAGCAACCAATAAGTATGTTAGTATTTCAATTGTGATTTATTAATTTTTTAAAAACTTGCAATTTCTGTTAAAAAAAATGTCCCCTTCAGATGGGGAGTATGTGAAAAGCACTGTCATAATTTTTTTACTTATGTAATGAGTAAGCAGCATTTCCATTTATGCATCAAAATTAAATTAAGTCACACTTTCCATGTTGTAGATAGATAGTGAGATAATTCAGTGGTAGTTTCAGGCAACTTTGAGGTAGTGGTGTATACTCAATTCAAGGTACGTTAGTGTAGTGCTGCTTACACATGTGAAATAGGAAGGTGACTACCATGGTAATTTTCTCTCATCTTTCTCTTCATCCTATTACTTTAATTCTCACTCTTATCTCACTAGAAATACTGTCATACTGCTCTGAACACTTCAGCAGAGTGTATGTTACGCAAGACATTTTTAAATTGCAGTGTACTGACAGCAGTTAGGCAATTGCTACAATCTGTCAGTCTCTGTGTGTTTGAGTTATCTAAGAGCACATCCATTGTGGATAATGTGAAAGCAGCTAGCTACTTGCTGCTTTGCCTGTCACTGCAAGTTTTCTATCCTACTTGTTGTAAGTGGAACACAGTTTATGATGACCCTCTTTGGCAGTGATGCAGTAACTGGTGGAACAGACAGACAATTCCTGCAGTTGATGAAACTGAAGTACATGATGTGAACAGTCTGCAATCAGCAAAATCGAGAGCATAGTGAAAGCCATTGTAAGTGAGTGTAGACAGTACAGGGAGCAATATGAACTGAAAAATGTAAACACTGGCAAGGTCAATCACTCTACTGTCAATGGAACAAATCAAATACTTTAGAAAATAGCGAGACCTGCCTGAGAAGTGCAGGCCCATGGTATTTATGGACACTGTCTTGTCAGTGGACAGGCTCATACGACATGCCCATGGTGGCAGCAGCGCTGCCCTCCAAGGGAGCAAGTTGTATCCATCGTATGAAGCCTGACTGTATCTGACCTTTCCTCCACATCGATACTTGGGCTGGATGGAGAATCTTAACCACCATATGATACTAAAGCAAGTCCACATATTGTCCTTTGTTGTCATTTAAACTGTTTGGTAAGAGAGGAATATTAAATCTGGGGGAACAGTGTGATTTAATCTGGTCAGCAATTTAGGCATTTCATGATGTTGAGCACATTCCAGTTGCTAAATGAAAAATTTCTTGTTTCTGCCTTTGTTTTTGTCTCCAGTGCCATGAGGCAGCTTCTTCATCGCAGAACAGTGACACCACTACCATACTAAGAAAGACAGCTGCTACATGATAATATTTAGCTTGCATTTACTTGGTTAAGTTGCTACAGCAATTTTTTCAGTCTCTTAGTACAGGTGTTAGTCTCCTTTCCTAACCATAGAATTATATTACACATAAAAAGATTTCCTTATGATAATATTACTGAATTCTGGATTTCAAAGACACTGAGTAAAAAAAACTTGCATTAGGTTGTAACTCACATGGAAAGTAAAACATGAACTGTTAACTGATAACACCCTTCTATAGATATGTCATTTGACTTGACATATGAAGTAAATAAATCAGTTAAAATATAGAGCGTTTCAAAAATGTTTGTCAGTTTCACAAGACTACATCTCCTACATGAGTTAAGATAGAAACTTGGGTGTAAATTTTAACTTACACAGTGGAGTACAAAGTGTGTGCTTTCAAAAGAACCATCTGATTTTGCCAGAGTATATCTTTTATATATAGGAGTATACAACCCTAAGGTGCTTTTAACTATTATGTTTAAAATTACACCCATTACAACTGATACACTGATGATGCAACACATTGTTGAAAAATGCTCTTCCATTAAGGTGTCAGTGTAGAGGTGGCCCACCATCCTAAAAATGACATTTTTGGCATGTTCTCACAATTTCAGGGGAAAAAACCAACAGATCTCTGACATATCCAAGTAAGTGATTCCTGTAACCATCTTTCTGGAGGGAAACAAAAGTCATACGTCTTTTCTTGGGAAACAGTGTGAAACACATGAAGCTTTGGAGAACCTCTCTCATGCTTGACCATGGTATGAGGCTACCGTGTTCCATTTAAATGGAATGTAGCCTAAACATAAAAATAAATTGTTAACTTCCATCTCCCTGCCTAGAATGGATTCATGGAACTCTACAGTGTTGCTTACTACCATTATGAATGGCTTGGCAACTGAATAGGTATGGTTTGAAACACAAACAATGGCACAAAACACACAAGTCAGACACATGACAAATTGCCAACTCTTTGCTAGCATTATGAATTAAATTCTGTGAAACACATGCAAAACGGTTTATAATGTGCTCTGGTTCATATGACTCTAAGCACTATGGGACTTAACATCTGAGGTCATCAGTCCCCTAGACTTAGAACTAATTAAAGCTAACTAACCTAAGGACATCATACACATCCATGCCCGAGGCAGGATTCGAACCTGCAACCATAGCAGCAGCGCGATTCCGAAATTAAGCACCTAGAACCGCTCGGTTGCAGCGGCCAGCTATAATGTGCTCCATCTTGTGAATGAGCACCCAGGGGTGAACTATGGATTCCTCCTTAGATGATTCATCAGTGTCTTGAAATTACAGATATCAGTGAAAGCATTACACTGCACCTTTTACAGCTCAAAACAATCAGTGTAAATCACACTACACAGTTGTAAGTAAATTATTGTTGTTGAAACAGAGAATGCAAAACATCTTTTGTTGCTGTTATTGCCATCTTGATTTGGCACACATTGGGTAGTGGGTGAGTTGCACAAAGGAGAGACAAACTAGCGACTTGCAACTGACATCAAGGTCACCTTTTAGTTTTGATGTGCAAGTTAAAACTTATCCTTTAGTTCTGTCTTTACTCATGTAGATGATATAGTCTTAAAGCTATGAATCTTATATGCACCACATTTGACTATATAATCCATTTAAAATTCTGTCATATTGTATGTCAAACATGTCACCATTTGATCACAGGTCCCTTCATTTCCCTGCTTACTCCTGACATCAGATTGGTACGCCATTTAAATTTCACAGTTTACTCATTTCATTGAAATTTCTAACCTTCCACATGGTTCTTACTTAAACAGTAACTTCGTATATTTTCCTTTTGGCAGGCATCGCTAAGATGATTTGAAATAGGATGAATAAGCCTGACCCACTTTTTTTTTTTAATATCTCTTGTTTAGAAACAGTTGATAGTTTATTAACTAAACAAACATTGTTTTTGCCTTATTTCACCAAGAACGCACAGTTGATTCAATTAGAATGCGCTAATAGTTCTGTCTTATGATGCTGATACCTTTTAAGAAACCCTCACCATAATTATCAAATATCATTTTAGGCACTAGTTCCCTTGTAGGGGCCAGAGAATGCCCAACTATTCTATCCAGTCTTTGTTGTGGAAGATATGTAGTTTCCATGGCCATGACAGAATTTGACAAAAACTGTAAGTCTTGCCAACTGCGAAGTGCAAGGTGTGATTGAAATACACATGTGTAAAATACTGTACCCTCTGGCATTCATCAGAGTCATTCTTGTCAAAGATAAACACCTTCTGAACATGATTAGTATCCTGAAATTCCAATTAATGTTCAACAATGAGTGAATAAATATCCACAACCCTCACAAAAGTGTGACCCTCTCCTCACATGCACTGAGGAAAATCGGCATAGATTGCAGTTTCAGATATTACAATTTTTCCTGAAGATGAAAGAACAGCTTGCTCGTATATAGCTTGTGGACAATGTTAGCACCTAAGCAGATTAATAGGTGGTCACATAATATGTTAAGTCAAGAAGACCATGCAACGAATCAAGAGGACAGTATGTGTGAACTGGTATGTATTCCTCTTATTGGACGTTTTTAAAAATATTTCTGAATAGCAAAAGGCTCTGTACTTTCCAAATGATTCTCCTCTTTATGAGTTCACTATATATTGTTAAAATGCCTTCTTTTTTTAAAATTAACAGTGCTCTCTTTTTTAAAGAATTTGCTTGGCTGTGGGGCCCAATACCACGGCTTTATGGAGATCACCAAACAACAGAAGGGCTCAAGACATTCCTTTGGCAGTGCATGGACGATGCACGTGCCACCAGTGGGACAACTTTGGAAATGTCTACAACTAGTAATCTACCAACACCAGCAGTTTCCACATCGGACAACTCAGATAGTCTTCATGATCTAATTGACATGGCCAGTCGTAATATCACTAAATGGTTTCATAATTATTGGTGGAGATATTCAAACCTTGTTGCCACTGACTTTTTCCTTGGAAATAACATAACTGATGTTAATGTTAGAGCTTGCCTGGATAAAGCGAATAATGTAATATTTCAAATAGCATCAGAAGACTAGTGATGGTTATCATGATGATAGTTTACTGCATGACATACAAAGTGTAAATTCAAAACTGCACACACTTGCAACCAATAATACTACTACTACTAATAATATTAATATTAATAATAAGAACTATGTAAAACAATAGAAAGAAGAGAGATACATTGTAAACTTAAGTTGTAAACAGGATTCAAGTGCTTTCTAGTCATATTTGGTTTGATTCTCTCGGGTACATCACCATCAGTGAACCAAGTCTTTCCAAGTCCATCCTTATACAGACGGTTGTGGGGCCTTGGCTGTTCAATACAGAATTTTGATTTGAGCAACCAGTTTTGGTGCTACACCTTCAGACCACCTGACCGACAGTAGGAAGATTCCCATAGGGGATATCATTCACTGACCGGTATCTGTAGATTTCTACTTGACACAGTGATCCTTTCAATCATCACTTGCCAAATGTTACCTGACAGGCAGCAAATGATGACCAAGGGATCACTGTGTCAAGTAGAAATCTATGGACACCATTCATTCAATGCTGGCCCCTATTTTGACTACACCCGAGGTGAGAATCTTCCTACATGTTGGTCAGGTGCCTGAAGATGGCATAATGTAGTGCTAAAATTGATTGCTCATATAAAATAACAATTGACAATTTGGACGGTTGAAAGGTGTTTTGATTCAACATTGTATACCAGTAAACTAAAGTCAAATGAACTTATGTGACATATTTACTGAACATGGCAGCAAAGAAAGGTATTTAAATTTGTTTGCATTGACTGTAGTATTTCATATAATGTAGAAGCAATAACTTCTTGGCAGGCATTGGCAATGCATTGTAAAGCATGATCCAAGGCTCAAAACAGACATGTAATGAGAAGGATGCTCCATGATTGCTGCCAAATAAAGGCTACAATTTCAATACACAAAACTCTCATTAGCTTACCTTGACACACATGTGAAGCTTACAGCCATAAAACTCCATCAAAGTTATATTTGCTCACAAATACACAAAGATGTGTAATATATAGATTTATGATTACACACATGCATTGCTGTTATTTGGTTTTGATACCCTTCATGTGGCTTTCCTCATTTCGTACAAGTTCATTTCCGCACATGCTGTACTAAAGACAGTGAAGCATTGCTTGGTATGCCATGCTTGTTCATTGTGCTTAGACTTTTGGATGGTTTCACACTCTTGTTCAGAAAGTTGCCAAGATGTTCAAAATTTTGCAGTGAAGTGAACAGAAGCAGTACTACACCTAGCAATCCTATGCTTCTACAACTAGATACATGTACATGATAAATAACACCATTTTAGAAGAGTAAGTAAAGTGGCTTTGTGTATACATTTGTCTCCTATATGCAAGCAATGTTTTGTCAAATTTTGAAATGTATAACTATTACCATTCAAAGAAGTGGTAATTACATTTTGTTTTTAGCATAATTAATTTTTTAAATTATAATAATCAGTGATTTCTGGTTCATCCATCAGAAAACTTCTGTCCTTTTTAAAATATATAACAACTATGTGTCATTGTGTGTTTTAATGTTTTAACATATTGATTTTTTCAATTTATGTTCCAAAACTAATTTTTTATTAAGAAAGCATCCTATAATGAATGACAGTACATATGAAGATAGTCTTTAAAGCTCAAAATGATGAGTTACAAAATTTTGAAGATCACTAATAATAAAATCCCAGGTATATTTGTGCACTGGACATTCACTAAAATATCCTAAAACTCAAAGTTATTTTTTAGTTTCTGGGTAGCTATAAAGTCTTACCATGTATTTCACAGTTGTTTCCTGTGAACATAAATCTTAAAGGAGCTGGGTGGAGCACAATGGATGTATTTATCTCATACCACTGGTGAGCACCTGTCACTCAACTGAAGAACTGTCATCACTTTCAGTCTCTAATGCAGTAACATCCCATTCTTCTTCAATTTCCGAGCCACTAAACTCAATATGAAACTCAGGCTCACTATAGCCATCCTCTTTTAAAAACCATCAATACAGGAAAGAGGCAGAAAGTGTGTGTTTTGTCACTGAGTATCCAAAACTGTACACAGTAAAGATGATAGCTAGTGGCAGCCATCTTGACCAAAAGATCACAGCTAGGCTACAAATGTAGGACCAGATGCTCTCTAGTGGCTGAGCCCTTAACTAACAGTGCTGAAATGGATATAAGCATTTTATTTTATTTATTTATTTTTTGCCTCAGGATTGTAAGTTTCTGTCAAAATAATAAAAAGATAACTCAGGGTTTTATGTCAAGGAGTTAATGTCACTTCAGTTTTACATAGCTGTCAGATTATTGTGAAATACTCTCTTTTTCACACTTGACAACAAAGGCTTAATGACAGGGTGGTTAAACTGGCTAAATTAGTTCTGTTAACAGACTTCAGGTGTCAGTACATATTAGACTTCCATATATGAATATTTTTGTATGAGAGTATCAGAATTACGTGTCACACAATTAAAGGAACTTGCGTATTATTTCACAATAACTGTTAATAATAGCTGAAAATGAACTAAAGTTTGAGCATAATGTCAGCTAAATGGAGAAAAACTGCTAAGATGGACAAGGGCCAGTTATTTACATGGCCATGCCCTTGTTGAAAAAATACCACTATCAGGATGGGTGGACTGGAGTTAGGACCCCCCTCTTCCTGAATGTGAGCTCGGTGTAAACCACAGTGACACCACACATGGTACCAAAGAGATCTATATTTATACATACTGCTAATCCTCTCAGCACTGCATTCATATTACAATACAATGGATTACTTTCCACATGGCATAAAATCCTTCTGGTTTTCAGCCTTATCATTTCACACACAGTGCAGTTCTTACACGATTTAGAATTATGTAATTTGCTGCCGAAGTTTACTAATGCTCTCACAGAAACTGCTGTTTAAACAAAAGGTAACACCAAAAGTAACTTCCCTTTTCTCTAGTGTTGCCATCCTTCCCACTTAGCAATCATGGCTCCATATATTTTTCCAACCATTTAATTGTTTTTATCCCATTTCATCTCCTTACCTACATATGTTTAATACATCATTCTATTCTAACCACAATGTGCTAAAATTAGTGTTACAAACTTCTCCTTTTGAGCTCATATAGACTGTATCATGAAAGTACAACCTGACTTTCATCCCAGGCCTCATGGAAAGATGAGATTCAATTAAATGACAGTTTTCTGCTAAATGAATAATTTCTCATGAATTTTACATTTGCAGAAAATTTGTATTTCTGCCACCAACCAATGCATTTTGAAAGAAAGAAAGAAAGAAAGAAAGGTAGAAAGAATGGAAGATTATTTTCTCTTAAAGCAAGAACTCTAACATTGCCAAGCAAAATGAGTCAGAAGTTTGATGATAAGACTAACAAAAGGGATTTGAAATACACAACATTTGTTGTAAAGTTGCAAACAGAACATTCATGTTCTGAACACTGTCTATGTGAGTTCTTTATTCTCTGTAAACCTTCCATTCAGACACTGGCCACATTCCTTCCATCTAGTGATAATTTATAGCTCAACATTTAAGGTTACTTAGCTGTGTTTGCTTGGCCTCAGTACCTGTCCTTTATGACACTACTCCTATAATTATTTGGTTTAGCAACCTGATTGTTATATGATGAACACAGCACTGCAAAAGTTAGCTTGAAATATCTCTCATTTATTGACTTCAGACACCTTATGATGATCTACTTTTAATAATGAATTTATATAGTTCTTGCACTTCACACATCTTAACAGTGGCAACATATTTACTGAAAATGTCATCATTGAACCTAGTACCACAGTCACTGCACATATTAGATGTTCACACAAACAAGTTATATTATGCTTGACACACAGTGTGAATCATAATGTATAGTATACTTGGTTGGAATCATTTAGCTGACCAGTAATACATTTCAATTTGAGAATGATCACAGGATGTTAACTAGTTGATTACTTAACACAGATCATCTCAAAAGAAAAATCATAAAAACGTATTTGCAGATTATAACTAACCCAGGACAGTTTTAAAGTCTGTACAGTATAACTATGTATTTATAGCAGTGTTCATGAATAAAACTCGAGATTCATTGTTAAAATATGATTTTCTAACAGGAAAACTGACAAAATAATAAATTATTATACTCTTACAGGTATTCACAAATCTACCCAAGATTGGCTAAATTATGGAATTTTCTAGATCAAATAATTAGCAAACTAATGCATTTTCCTAGTGCATCTGTACATTTTTGTAATCACAACTACAAAACTATGCACCTGAAGTTTGGAAATAAACACCTGTTGAAAATTGAATGAGAGACAACTTCTGAAATAGGAAATTTTTGGAAAAAATAAAACACCCACTGAGAAGAAGGGCACGAGAGCTTTTATACGAGGTATATTGCTTAAGTCAGAACCACTTATTAGCTCACAACAAATCTGACCTCCATGTGTTTGTACAAATCACCAAATTATGGATATTCACTCACAAAATTATTTTTAGGAAAACCAATTATTTAGGAAGAAAGGCGATAACTCACGGAAAGGCAGAAACACTGCGTCATTGATAGGTACCCAAACAAAAGGTACAGAGCTTTGCTATCTTTCAGAATGAACTTCCTTTTTCAAGCTTGTAGGTAACCCCCCCCCCCCCCCCCCCACACACACACACACACACACAAAATAGCACATAGGGGAATGCCCCTGACTGCTTCAGAAATCAAGTCGTCCAATTTGGTGGTGTACGAACACGGATCATCCAATGTGTCAACAAGGAATGGTTTACTGCTTGTAGCCATGAAACCTGACATTGTTGTTTCAAAATTCACAACTAACAGGGAAGAAGCCAATAACCATCTGTTTTAACTCCAACACGAATCACTGCTGTCAACAAATTTAGCTCAATTTCAACCAGTTTCTGAGAAATCACTGCAAAGAAAACTATACACAATAGCTATTTGGAGTCTAATACCTCACAAAAGGCTGATGATGATGATGATGATGATGATGATGATGATGATGATGATGATAACACAAACACCCAGTCCCCAGGCAGAGAAAATCTCCAACCTGGCCAGGAATTGAACCCGGGACCCCGTGATCCAGAGGTAGCAATGCTATCCACTAGACCATGAGCTGTGGACTCACAAAAGGTCATTTATAACAGTGATACATAAGGCTCCATGCACTTAGTGGGCCAAACAACACAAACAGAACAGCTCCTGAATGGAGGTATGTAGTGTGGTCTGTGAAGTCATGGTTCTGCCTCTTTTGAAATGATTCAAGTGTTGATTACTCTGACAGCCTAATGGTGTGGGGTGTGTAGTTCAGATTGGAGACAGTTCTGATTTTTTGGGGGGATTTTTCCCATACAGTGACTTTGACCCTCTCATTCAGGTTACCCCAAACATGAAGCAGGATTTTTATTTAAACATTCTTGGTGACAAGGTGTTGCCCTTTCTTCAGCAGAAACATTTCATGTGGGAATATTGGCTGTTGAAGATCAATTGACAGTTAATCTTCACTATGAATGATGACTTTGGTGCACAGTTAAATTCTTGTAACGCTCAATATTTGAAATTTAGGAAATCTTAGGAATTGAAGCAAATGGTTATTGGAAAGTCATTACTCTCTTCCCTGTTAGTTGTGAATTTTGAAACAACAAAACACTGTTCTTACGTCAGGTGGCATGGCTACAAGCAGTAAACCATTCCTTGTTGACTTGTGGACATTCTCATCTCCTAAGATGAAAACAGACATGTTCACAGAACTGCAAGTGTATATTACTGGTCTGAATACACAGCACCCTATTGCAGAATACAGCCTCCCACCACAGTATGTTTGTGACCTCTAAAAATTACTCAAAAATGTCTATTTTTAAAGAATGTAGACAGTTTTATTACAGCACTTTACTAGAGATAGCTTGTGAATACAATACTGGCAGCAAAATTCACAAATCTTATTTACGAAATAATCCATGAAAATTATATCTACATTAGTTTTCATGCTATCTTAACTAACAAAATTTCGTTGTATCAGTCAAAGTCCTGAAATTTAGTCAGACTTAATTTGGTCACAGAACAGTGTGTGTACACATTTCACTTACTGTCAGTTTAGCAAGCTGTGTTCATATATTCTTGAAGGCTTTAACTTCCTAAATTTCAAATATTGAGCCCTACAAGAATTTAACTGTGCACCAAAGTCATCATTCAGAGTGAAGATTAACTGTCAATTGATCTGCAACAGGCAATATTCCCACATGAAATGTTTCTGCTGACAGTGAACATTATTAAGAAAAAAAAATGCTTTTAGATAATATCCGATTTTCTGTTTTTACACTAGATGTGTGCTTAACTTTCACATGAATTGGTATGTACTGCCCCTCAGTGCCAAAAAATGCACAGTCAGTTTTATTATCTATTTTTGATTGATTTGGAGACAGACAGAGACAGAGACAGAGAGAGAGACAGAGAGAGAGACAGAGAGAGTTAATAGATGTCTTGAAATACACACTCCACAAGCTCTAAAAACTGGTGGGTTTTCTTGCTGGAGCAAGGCATGGTTCAGAGGACAGTGACAATATGGAAAAAGGTAAGAGCCATTTCAGTCCATCTCCGTGACCAGGAGGTGGCTCACCATTGCCCGACAGTTTTGCAAGGTGACAGTTCATTTTTCTACAGCGTGTACCTGGCAAGCTTTCTTGGCTACAGAACTAGCTTCCTCAATTCTCTGGATTCCAACATGCTCATATGTAACAACACTACTACCTTTCCTTGACTGTGGAAGTTCATCACAGTGTTCTGAATAATTTGAAGCTTTTTCTCTACTATGTACGCCTGTGTAACCACTTGGAGGGCACTGAGGAAGCTGGAAATCAGAAAATTCTTCCCCCTCAAGCATATATACCAGTGCCTTCAGGATCATTTACAGTTCTGCACCACACATCATAATTTCATTTAGAAGGCAAATCCTTAATACATGGCCAGGAAAAACCACCATGCAGCCAAGATAACCCTCTGCCTAGACTCAATATACACCAGAATAAAACTGTGAAACTTCCATAAAATACACTAAAACAGATTTAAAATGCCACTAGATGTGCTATCTTTTTAAAATGTATCAGATTTAAAGTAACTCTGGGGCTCTGACGTAGCCAAGGTGGTGATTTCCTCCAACCCGGGCATAAAACCCTAATATTTGCTAAGCGGATTTTTAAAATATAGCTCTTTGAATAAATCCTAAATGGCCTTCTTGCTCTCTGATTATTATTAAAAAGTTGCTCCATGCCATGCCATGAGAAGTTGACACCTGATATTAAGCGTAATTTCACCAGCTTCAGTACACATTTCAAGACTGGGGCTGCCCCCAAACACCATTATGGCCAGCCGATTCCCTCATGGTGAACCACATTGAGGATCTTCAAGTACAGTGGTCAATTAGACCCCCACACTGTACAAAAGTAATCAATATGGGACTGTAAAAAGGTTCCATAAAAGTGGAGCAGACATGTTCTGTTCACTTCCGATGACAAGTGGCTTATACACTTTAAAATATTGTGTGCCTAGACATAGTTTGCTTTCACACAAATTTCTGATGTGGTAACACCATAATTTTCTCATTAAATATGAAGTCCAGGAACCTCACCGAATCTTTAAATGGTGTCTGTTGTAATATCTGTAAAATTAAAAACACCTCTGGGCTGGCGAAAAAGAGCTCACACTTATTACATCAGTAAATTTGAAATGTGTGTTGTCCCCTTTCTCCAGTCTCTTAATAATTGGTTGCAACTGACATGTGGTTGCTGTTAGGTTGGTAGAAGATTTTAAAATCATCCATTAATTAGAAGCACTGTACAGGCTACTTATCATGGATGTAACACTATCAATAGCTATTAAAAAGGGGGGGCACAGTCAAAATAGTATTTTGAGGAACACCATTTTCATGACCAGATGGAATGTTATGAACTTTAAGTAACATAGGTACAGGAAAAACTGGAGGCACAACTGTAAGACATCCCTGAAAGCCCAATATATGAAGTTGTTCCACAATATTATGATGCAAAGTAGTATTATAGACCTTCTCAAAGTGAAAATATTATACCTCTTAGATGGTACCTACACAGGAAAGCCTGCTGTATAGTTGCCTCCAGCGAAGTCAGCTTATCAATGGCAGAGTGACATCTCCTAAGATCCAGACAAACTGGCAGCTAGTCATGTGCTCCAAGGCCTTCATACACAGAACTGATGAGGGCAACACTACAATAAATACTTGGGCTTTTACAATCCTACCCAGGTTTCAAGAGGGGGACTGAAATGGCTTCTATCCATGAGATGGTAAGTGGTCCCATTTCAAAAATGAAATTAAAGAGAATTATTTTGGAGTTTCCATTGGGTTACCACAGCAAACTGTCAGGTAATGGTGATGGTGATGGTGCCCCAGACAGTGCTGACTCCAGCACCCACATTGAGAAAATGCAGTAGTATACTTCATTGTTGATATAACTGAAGTCAACACCACTCCTCTCAACAAATGATTAATGTTTGCAAAATGCTCAATCCTGTTTAGCTGTAGTAATTTGAGTGGACAATGTCTCCTTTGTAGGTCATGGAATACCAGTTTTCATTACAGCAATAATTGCATACCTTGCAACTCTGAAATCCTCCAGATGGTCTCCCATACAATAGATGGCTTAACATAACAGTATACAGAATTCAGAGATGCCTGCCACAATATTTTCTTACTCTCATTTACAAAACAACATTATTTTACTCTAACAACCTCCCAACTGAAGATCTGCACCTGAACCTAAACAGGGCTACATACCTGTCCCAGACTATGAAGCAGTATTCTTCACTCCAGCATGGCATACACTGTCTTTTTATATGTCATTGTAACTTAGGAATGAATGTATCAGCAGTATGATGGTCTGTGCTGGTGATATAATACACCCATTCCTGGCTGCAGTCTGTACGTTCAGATACATCCAGCTGGCCATAAGGCATCAAGTTTGCCTTGCTATGCCTTGGCTGCTGTCTTTTGGGGACTACTACTTCTGGCTGGTGTATGCAGATCAGGAACTGACAAATGGAATGTAGACTAACCAATTTCCAAGAGCAGTGTGCTCAAGAGCTGGAGAGCACAGACCTTGTACCCATTCTAATGTATATGCACTGGCCCTTATAAACAGACACAAATATTCTGGTAAAAAAGGACTCTCGCCAGCTTTGTCCTGGGAGAAGCTGGTGCAAGAGCCTTGTAGCACATGGCATATATTAAAATCCATACAGACAAGGAAAGGCCGGGGGAGTTCTGTGAGAATTTTAGAGAGAGCCCCTTGGCTCATCAGAGGGTAGTAGAGGAAGTGTACAGTAAGTCTGTGCTAAACATTTACTCTAACAGCAATTGCTTGGAAGCTGGTGTTGCCAGAGCTGAGGAAATGGCATGTATCACTAAGGTTATCCTTTTTAGTGAAGGCTATAACCCATCACAGGGGGGTTCAGATAATTTAAAACATGTTTCTTGTGAACTCAACATAAACACAGAGGTCTTCTCTGAGCTAGAAATCTGACTTCTTTTGAATGTGTGCAGAACCAATTTATGTTCCATTGTAAAGTAGGACCCATCATTGTGGTGACAACTTTTTTACCCTTACCTTCCATCAAGGTGAGGATGTTGTGACAAAAGTGTTTTTGCTAGAGCACATTTCAGGATTTCCACTGGAAGATGTGTGTCCATATCATCTGTAATTTGTTCATCATATACATCACACAAGACAAGTGCAGCATAAACTGATTGTTTCAGTATATTTCATTTTGGTCTAGACCTCTTTACCAACTTTTCCTCAGTCGCCGCCGCATTAAAAAAAGAATGGACCAAGAGTAAAGGTAGTTGTGAATTGACAACACACCCTTATGTAAGAGTGCAGTGGCTCTTCGCACACAATACATGGTGTAACAGTACCATACATTTAGCCGTTCTTTGTATACAGTGCATCTTGTAGTATAAAATGTGCCTCCTCACCCAGTAGAATATTGCCTGGCTACACGTCAACAACTTCAATTTGTGCCAAAAACTGAAGAGCAAATTCAGAACATTACTTTGGGTCATGAGGTTTCAGTTGCTGCACTATAATGATTGTGTACAGGTACCAGTGTAAAATATACCAAAAATCTTTCTGTACGGCTGCAGCAGCAGCACTTGTGAGATCTTTTCTGCCCATGCCCTGTTCCTGATCCTGATCCATTACATTTGAAGACATTTCTATACATCTTTCTTGCATTCCGTGTCAGACTTGTACCTGGTGGCCAAAATTGCAACTAATTTTTTTCCAGTTAATATTGTTTCCACATTAATCCATTAGAATATCTACCAAATTTTGTTGCCATATGATAATTACAGGCCACACTGGACCTCTGAAAGTAACTGCTTTAATTATAATTATCTGGTAGCTGTCTGTTCAAGTTTACCATTCACTCTCATCCATTAGATTTCTGACATCTGTCATGCCAACATCTTCCCACTCTTCCTTCAGTTCCATGTGCATCTCTGTCTATTAGGTCTCTGAAGGTTACAGTGCTGTTGTTAGAATTAAGGGTGTCATGTAACAGAGGCAAATGCGTATTCACTCAGGAGTCTTTGGTTTCTGTAATATTTCAGCTTAATGTGATGTGGCAGTTTTCACCAACATGGTGCCATTCCTCAAACACTTTACAAATTTGATTGTGCCTGCTACACATTGTAAACCTTTATCTATATAGAAATTTAACTTTTTCAGAGCATCTCTCCTGTCTTTTTTATCATTAAAACATATTCTGACACACTAAGTTTCCTGTTACTAATAGACTTACATTCTTCAAATGAACTCATACTAGGCTATCTAAAGCCCTTTTTGTTGAGTCGATGTAATTACTCCCAAATGGTAGACATATTCCACAAGGAATGCGTGTACATGTGTTTCACTGTGGTGCTCCCACAAACAGCTAGTGCAACAAGTTTCCACCCAGATGGAGCCCCACTTGACTGGGTACGTCTTTTGCAACTGAAGTACAGCAGGTTTACCAGAGCCTGCCTGCCAATGGCTCACCTCAACAGTCCTCCACCTCAACAGTGTGCAGTACACCTTCTGCTTTTTTATTTTAACTATAGCTTGTACTATCCTTGGTATCAAGGTGATTAAGCCTAGATCCCTGATGCTTGTGACACAAAATGATCCACTGCTGCACCACACACTGGTCACTGAAGCATTTACAGGGATTATGGGTGCAGTGAACTGGAGATGATCACCAATCTCCAGTTCAGGAACACAAGGTTCCTTAAACACGTACACTGACAATGGAGATTGAGTTCCCTGAGGTTGTTGCCATTTGGTGCAACCCAGGACACATGTGCTTATTGAATATCACGGAAGCAGTGAGCACAGTCCCTCTAAATTAGAAGGCAGGTCCCCACATAAGCCTACTTGTAGCCTCCTATCAAAACATAAAATTTTATTGCGATCTTCAGTCAGCAGATTAATTCGATGCATCTCTCCATGCCGGTCTATCCTGTATAAGCCTTTTCATCTCTGCATAACACCTACAGTCTAAATCCTTTTAAACCTGCTCACTGTAATCAAACCTTAGCCTTTGCATAGAATTTTTATCCTCCCACATTACCAAATCTAGGATTTTTCAGGGTGGATACTACCTATTGACCATTACTTTTAATCAAATTTTGCCATACATTTTTCTTCTGCACTTGATTCATTACCTCTTCACCAGTTGTCTAATCGACCTACCAAATCAGTATTCTGTAGCACTACATTTCAAAAGCTTCTTTCCTCTTCTTGTCTGAACCATTCATCAGCAATATTTCACTTCTGTACAAGGCTTCAATCCACACAAATACCTTCAGAATAGACTTCCTAACACTAACATATATTAGACGTTAACTCTTTTTTTTTTTCCAGAAATGTTTTTCTTGCTATTACCAGTCTACATTTTATATCCTATCTACTTAAGCTATTTTCTTATTTTCTTCTCAAACAGCAAAACTTTTCCACTACTTTTAGTGTCTCATTTACTAATCTAATTCCCTAGGTAGCAACTGATTTGAGTACACTATTACCCATGTTTTACATTTGTTGATACTATCTTAAAACCTCTATTGAAAACACTATCCTTCCCATTCATCTGATCTATCAAGTTCTTTACCATCTCTGACAAATACAAAGTCATCCGGGAACAACAAAATTTTTATTTCGCCTCCTTGAACTTCGATCCCCTTTGCACATCTCTCCTTTGTTTACTACTTGCTCAATTCATAGACTGAATAACATCAGGAATAGAGTACAACTCTGGTCTTACTGCCTTCTCAATTACTTGTTCCCTATCATGTCATCTTACACTCATAACTGCAATCTTGTTTCTGTTCAAGTCTTAGATAACCTTTCACTTCTTTCATTTTATCCCAGATATATTCTGAGTTTCAAAGACCGTATTCCAATCAACATTGATAGCTTTCTTTAAAGTTAAACATGCTATTTATAAAGTCTGCTTTTCTTCAGTTTATCTTCTGATTAAGCAGTTGGGCCAGTACCACCTTGTTGTTCCTACTTTTCTCCAGAATCTCCAACAATCTTCCACTTAGTGTAATGCTGACAGTCTTCTCTAAAATGGTTTCTATAATATTGTATTCAAGTTTATTCCTTTTTTTATAGCCCTTTTATATACTTCTCCCACCTTTCAATCTTCCCTTCTAGTCTTTGTGCTTGTGTCCTATGTAATCTCTTGATATTCTTCAAGCTGCTTGTTTGTTTGTTCTAAGCTGCTGAAGTTCATCTGTACAAAAATTTTTTACCACATCACCAGTACACTATTGGAAAGTTTTGGTCAGTGGCCATTTTCAAATACCTGCAATGTCAAGTATCAGAGAGATAATACAAGGTGAAAAGTAAAACACTTTATAATCATCACACTTTGCAAATTACAACTGCTGCTACAGTATTTAATAGTTACATAAGTGAAATGTACTTCATATTGAAAAACTTTAGTGCTATGGGGGAACAGAGGCATGTTCTCTGCCACATGTTTACAATATACATATATTGTCTTTAACATCAAAGACTGCATACTGGAATGCATTGTGTAAACCATAATAATTGAAATGCTGTTGTCAAACTGTTTCCAAGACCTCACTTGGAGTATTTAGCAGTACAATAAAATAAGGGACTTGGAAACAATTTGTCGACTGCATTTCAACTATATGTTACAGTTGTAGAATTTTAGAACATGTTTTTTGCTCGAGTATCATGTTGGTTTTGGAAACCCAGAATCTACTATGTACGAATCAACATGGATTCCGGAAACAGCAATCGTGTGAGACCCAACTCGCTTTATTTGTTCATGAGACCCAGAAAATATTAGATACAGGCTCCCAGGTAGATGCTATTTTTCTTTACTTCCGGAAGGCGTTCGATACAGTTCTGCACTGTCGCCTGATAAACATAGTAAGAGCCTACAGAATATCAGACCAGCTGTGTGGCTGGATTGAAGAGTTTTTAGCAAACAGAACACGGCATGTTGTTATCAATGGAGAGACGTCTACAGACGTTAAAGTAACCTCTGGCGTGCCACAGGGGAGTGTTATGGGACCATTGCTTTTCACAATATATATAAATGACCTAGTAGATAGTCTTGGAAGTTCCATGCGGCTTTTCGCGGATGATGCTGTAATATACAGAGAAGTTGCAGCATTAGAAAATTGTAGCGAAATGCAGGAAGATCTGCAGCGGATAGGCACTTGGTGCAGGGAGTGGCAACTGACCCTTAACATAGACAAATGTAATGTATTGCGAATACATAGAAAGAAGGTACCTTTATTGTATGATTATATGATAGCGGAACAAACACTGGTAGCAGTTATTTCTGTAAAATATCTGGGAGTATGCGTGCGGAATGATTTGAAGTGGAATGATCATATAAAATTAATTGTTGGTAAGGCGGGTACCGGGTTGAGATTCATTGGGAGAGTCCTTAGAAAATGTAGTCCATCAACAAAGGAGGTGGCTCACAAAACACTCGTTTGACCTATACTTTAGTATTGCTCATCAGTGTGGGATCCGTACCAGATCGGGTTGACGGAGGAGATAGAGAAGATCCAAAGAAGAGCGGCGCGTTTCGTCACAGGGTTATTTGGTAACCGTGATAGCGTTACGGAGATGTTTAGCAAACTCAAGTGGCAGACTCTGCAAGAGAGGCGCTCTGCATCGCGGTGTAGCTTGCTCGCCAGGTTTCGAGAGGGTGCGTTTCTGGATGAGGTATCGAATATATTGCTTCCCCTACTTATATCTCCTGAGAAGATCACGAATGTAAAATTAGAGAGATTAGAGTGCGCACGGAGGCTTTCAGACAGTCGTTCTTCCCGTGAACCATACGCGACTGGAACAGAAAAGGGAGGTAATGACAGTGGCACGTAAAGTGCCCTCCGCCACACACTGTTGGGTGGCTTGCTGAGTATAAATATAAATGTAGATGTAGATGTAGATGTAGATTTTACATAATGTGTTCCTGTAAGTAGTATGTGATGTTCAAGAAAATACATGCAGATTTTTGATGTGCCCACATCTACAGCCACATTCGGCAAAACCACTCTGAAGAGGTATGGCAGAGCCTACTTCCCATCGTACCAGGTACAAGAATTCTTCCTCGTCCACTCACATAAATAATTGCAGTGTGCATTCTTTCTGCGTTCATGTATTTTTCTCCTCACAATCCCTACAAGAGCAACAAAGGGGGTTTTAGTATCTTCCGATAGTCATTTCAAGCTCTTTAAACTTTTATTAGTAGACTTTCTCGGGATAGTTTCTGTCTATCCTCAAGAGTCTGCCAGTTCAGCTTCTTCAGCATCTCTTTGGCACTCTCCCACGCGTCAAACAAACCTATGACCATTCTTGCTACCCTTCTTTGTACAAGTTGACCAATTCCAGTTGTGACTCATTGTAGTCGAAGGAAGGTAGTACATTTTTTAAAAATTTTGTAATGTGTACAATTTTACATTTTTGAATATTTAGAGCAAGCTATGAATTTTTACACCACTGTGAAATCTCATCCAGATCTGCCTGAATATTTAGATAACTTTTTTCAGACAGTACTTCATTATACATAACTGCATCATCTGCAAAAAGTCTGCAGTTACTACTGATAGTATCTGCAAGGCCACTGATGTACAACATGAACAGCAAGGGTCCCACCAACCTTCCCTGGGACACACCCGAAGTTACTTCTACATATGACGATGGCACTCCAGCCAAGATGACATGCTGTGTTCTCCCAACCAAAAAGTCCTTATTCCAGTCACCTATTTCACTTGGTAGCCCATATGATCGAACTTTTGACAATAAGTGCAAGTGTGGTTCTGAGTCAAATGGTTTTCAGAAATCAAGAAATACTGCACCTACCTGAACACCTTGATCCCGAGCTTTCAGTTTGTCATGAGAGAAAAGTACGAGTTGGGTTTCACATGATAGATGGTTTTGGAATCCATGTTGGTTGGCATGGAGGAAGTCATTCTGTTCAAGATACCTCATTATGTTTGAGCTCAGGATATGTTCTAAGATTCTATAACAAAAGGACATCAATGATATTGGACTGTAGTTTTGTGGATTACTTCTGCTACACTTCTTGTAGAGGAGTGTGATCTGTGTTTCCTCCCAACTACTGGCCACGGTCTTCTGTTCAAGGGATCTGCAGTAGGTTACAGTTAAAGGGAGATTAACTCAGCTGCAAATTCACTATAGAAACTTATAAGGATTCCATCACACCCTGGAGCTGTGTTCAGTTTTAGTGATTTCAGCTGTTTCTCAACATCACTGATAGTAATACATTTATCACTCATCTTCGCAGTGGTGCTAGAATTAAATTGGGATAATACACTCCAAGTTTCCTTTTTAAATGAGCTGTTGAAAACTGAAATCAGCACTTCTGCTTTTTCTTTGATATACTCAATTTCAGTATCTGTCTTAGCCGTAAGTGTCTGGATAATAACTTTGGTACCACTAGCAGTCTTCACTTCTGACTAAAATTTCTTTACATTTTCAACAGATCCTTTGATAATATTGCACTACAGTAGTTGAAGGCTTAACACATTGCCCTCTTAACAGCCAAATGCATTTCCATATCTACAGCTCTATGCTTTATTTTACACCTATTATACAAGAGAGTATTTCTTTAGAAGTTTCTTTACAGTCACTGTATACCATTGAAGGTCCCTCACTTCATTAACTGTTGTACTAGTTATATATCTGTCAAGTGCATGGTCAACTATTCTTCTAAACCTGAGCAACAGTTCTGCATGCTGCTTTCCAGACTTAAGTGTTTCCGGTGTGCCTCTAGTGTGCTGAAAACATAAATCATCCTAGTTATTTTAATTGTGTTTTGAATTTTGGTAATCACTGTTGCTACAACTGCCTCAGGTTCAATGTGGAGCTCCTCAATGAGGTCACATTGAAAGTTCACAGAATGAGCATTCACAGGTGATTTGCACAATGTTTAATATCTACATCTACATCCATACTCCGCAAGCCACCTGACGGTGTGTGGCGGAGGGTACCTTCAGTACCTCTATCGGTTCTCCCTTCTATTCCAGGACACTGGAATTCCACTGAGTTCCCTTGTGGGTTTTTTGGCAATATTTTTAAAGCTCTGTGGGTTGTCACAGCTTGCCGTCAATGACAGTAAGACACCTGCAGTATGACACTACGAATGAGTAGTGTTGCTGTTTCTCACACTCAATCTAGATAGGTCACCCAAGTTGATTTAAAAGCTTTAGGAGTGCCTGGAGTTACACTGATCATCTCACTACTTCTTTGCAGGATATGGACAAGCACACGCACACGAGCAACGCGCATGTCTTGCAATGCTTGACAAAAGGGCCACTGTGCTCTTTTCATATGCCAAGTTGGTTGCACACTTTCGGAGAACAAGGATTTGAAACTGGTGGTCTAATTAGTAACCTTTTAGTTGATTAATTAATTAATTAATTGAGATGGGTTATGAGACCAAACGGCAAGATTATCAGTCCTGCAATTTCGAAGTTACTCACAGAAGAAAGTGGGTTCACTAAAAGTGGACAGATCCAGTCAGGTGAGTTAAATTATAACACAATGAAGTGAAAACACACACAGTAAGAGACATAGAAGATGAGACCACATCTAAAAACTGGAAAAAGGAGTGGTCTTTCCATTACTTGTGAAACGAGAAGATGATAAAATAGGGTGAGTAGGCATCACCACACATTTCTACGATTGCATCGTCACACTACCATATTCACACAAAGCAGCATACCATTAGATGTATGTTGGGACACCAGAAAAACTAATTTTTTATGCTAGTCAACTGATCACACATTTATGAAAGAGATCATGTGGAAACTGAGTGTGAATCCGTTCACTCCAATACAGAGAAAGTATGGGGCACTGTACCTACCTAAAGGTTGGAAATCCCTCAAGTTGTAGAGGAACCATAGTTCACATTATGCCACATTACCATTTCCTCTACTTAAAAAACGACTAGGACATCTCCCAAAATTCCAACATCATCTGCCTACTTCATTATGAAAGAAGCTAATCTCTTAGTTTTGTGTAAAACACCATTTGAAGGGAACTTTATAGGAGTAGCCTTTGAGAGACAGGAGTGCCATTCTGTATGTATGTTTATTCCCATGCCACTTACAAAATAACTTCCAACTGCTAAACCAAAATTTACAAATCTGTTCACAATGTGTGAGAAACTGAGTATTCCACAGGAAATTAACAATGGAACTGTATGTGATGCATTGTCTAACCTAAATACTGAAGAGGACTGATTCATTAATAAGGTTATGAAAATTAGAGTTTTGTTTACAGTTTCTTGCCAATCTTACGTCTTAACACTGTAAAAAGGTATTTTGAAGCAACAAAATTGGATTTGAATTCAGTATATTTTACTTGCTGTACACATTTGAAAATCCAGCAAGTATTTCTAATGCCAGAACAACAAATATGCAGTATCTCATGAAGGGTGGGGGCTATGGTTGTAATCATCATATCTAATATTTGCAATTGTGGTGGCAATAAATCAGATGCTAAAGAATTGCTTAAACTTAAATGGTTTATTTTTAATGCTCTAAACCTTTCAGTCACTAGTACCTCTCAACTAGTAAAATGCGCATTTGTTTCTTTGGCATTAGTGGGGTGGCATTGTTGGATTATTTAATGATAGCAGCAGTCAAAGAATTCAGACAATACTCTGATGAATGCATCAGTATTGGCTGTCCAGAGTTGTTTGGTTTCACAGCCACACTGTGGGTAGCATGGATGACACAGGAGTTGGCAATACCTTCCAGCAGCACAGGCTAAGACAGAAGTGAGCATGCCAGTTTTAATGACTGTGACTGGAAAGCTTAAGGTTCATAAATACTATTGTGCACACAGTGACAAGCTTTTTGTAGGTTATTCTTTTGGTTTGTGGTTCAGGTATGTTCCATGCTATTAACAACTCTCCAGACTTTATATTTACCTCTTTGTTGGCTTTCTGAGCATGGTGTATGGCTTGCCATCATCCTCCTTTTTTCTGGCTGTTTACCATTTTATGTTAAACGGTCTCTGGACACTCTCCACTTGCATAGAACGATATTAAGGTAGCAACGACGCTAATTTGTGTGCAACATAGCTAATAACAATAGGTCGAAAGTTTCTGAAGGTTTGGCAGCATCAGATTGTGCTGCAGCTACAACAGCACAAACGGATGTGAGTCTTACAACTACAGCAGGAGCAAGTGCAGGAGCTGATCAAGCAGAACATGGAGCTGATCCACAACTTTCACCCCTATCATTTGCTGTGTTTGATGATGCTGTAGAAAGGTCAAAGAACTACATGCACATATTTATGCTGTATTCAAGGTAACAAACACAACAGGTCCAGTAGTCCAGAGCAATGTGTTGCTTAGCAGTAGTGGTATACTCTGTGAAACTGTGCAAAAGCTGTGTCCACACTTGACCCAGAGGCATTAGAATTTAGTTAACTGTGCAGTCTGTTAAGTAAGCATTTCTACTGTAAGATTCATACTGTGGCAGTGCAATTAAAGTTTAACCAATATGGGAAATGATAGTGATCAGTCTTTTGAGTCCTGAAGGTCACCCCCATAAACACAAATTTGAATGTGTGAATTCTGGAGTCTACTACGGCGATTTGTTAATTAGAGACGTAGTTGTCATATTAGCAACTGACAAGGACGTCCAATCTACAGCTTTGGAATTATCAGACCTCAACTTCAGCATGATCACATTGGAACGTTTGAGGCGCCAGCAGCAGCTCACAAAGGAGATTCAGATAAGAAACTTCCTGGCAGATTAAAACTGTGTGCCGGACCGAGACTCGAACTCGGGACCTTTGCCTTTTGTGGGCAATTGCTCTACCAACTGAGCTACCTAAGCACCACTCATGCCCCGTTCTCACAGCTTTACTCCTGCCAGTACCTTGTCTCCTACCTTCCAAACTTTACAGAAGCTCTCCTGCGAGAGGTTTGCAGGAGAGGAGCTGTAAAGTTTGGAAGGCATGAGTGGTGCTTGGGTAGCTCAGTTGGTAGAGCACTTGCCCACAAAAGGCAAAGGTCCCGAGTTCGAGACTCGGTCCGGCACACAGTTTTAATCTGCCAGGGAGTTTCATATCAGCGCACACTCCGCTGCAGAGTGAAAATCTCATTCTGCAGATTCAGATAATTGGCAAATATCTGAGCTCTCGGCCACACAATGGGAAGTTAGCCCCCCAGATGATGCTCAGGGTAAGTGTCCCATGCAAGGAAATGTATCTTGCTCCAAAGTGGATTTACATGGACTTACTAAACAGCTGCAACCTACCTGGACTCTCAGCATAGATGATGTTTGTTTGATAATAAGCAAAGTTCCCTCAGCATAGTATTTGCACCCAATGATGCTTAAGCTTTACATGGATTGTTGGATGTGCCATGAGCATCACCAGTGCCCATATTGTTTTCAACACGTTATGCCTCTCACAAGCAACGGCATTTAGCAGAAGTGTGCCTGCATAGGAAAATGACACTGTGGCCGATGCGCTGGTGTTCACTAATACACCGTGGTCAGCAGAACCTGACCAGCTCCAGTCTCAGCAGAACCTGACCAGCTCCAGTCTCAGCAGAACCCGACCAAGCACATACTTTGCACATAATTGTATTGGATATCAATGGCATTTCAACCAAATTCCAGGTGAATATGGGGGCTGATTAACCAGGAAATCTATCAATGTTTGGGTGCCCTGCCAGCAACTGCTACAGCAGCAGATTTTTCATACAGCTAGTGGAAGATCTGTAGTGTTCCAGGATTTAGAATAATTGTTAGTTTGAAGCGCATATTTTACTCAAGTGGTCTGCTGTGCTTAAATTTTTTCATGCCCAGTCAGTTCCATTCACAATGTGTGATGCAGTGAAGGTTGAGTCTACCGACTCCCATGGTGGCCACGAGAAAGCACACAGGTCTACCAGAATTTGTGATGATTTCAAGGCCATGATTAACGTGCAAAGTGAGACTGACCTGTACACAATCCCTCGGTCAGAGAAATATTTAGTAAAGTAAGGGGAGGGGAATAGTATTCTTCAAAAAACTGATTTGAAAGATCTGTACTTGCTTATTACCTCTACGCACAGATACACGAGAAAGGCTGGTACTAAATGTGTCTTCTGGACTGTATCAATACAAGAGGTTGCATTTTGGAGTGACCTCAGCACCCAGAATTTTCCAAAGGTACACAGAGCAACTAACTCGCAAGTGCATAAATTATTTGGATGACGTGGCTGACAGGTGCTACTAGAGAAGAGCACATGTCAAATTTACAAACACTATTTCAGTGGCTGCTGTAGAACAGACTCCTTTGTAACTTAGACAAGTTCAAGTTTTTTGCAACCTCTGTGCAGTATTTGGGGCACACGCTGAGCAGCAAAGTGATCATGCTGACACAGCAAGTAAATGCAATTGAGAAGCTGTTGGTCCATTAAAAATTGAAGGAAGTACAGTCTTTCCAGGGAAAGTGAAGTACTTCGGGTAATTCATTCCCCAAGAAGCTCACCTCTCACAGCTGTTGAACCATTTGAGGAAGAAAGGCATTCAATTTGTTTGGTCCCCAAAGTGTCACAAAGCATTCTTCCAGATGGAAACACCAGAGGCCGGTATCCCCCGTAGCATTGTTCATTCCAGTCAAGCTCCTGACTCTTGCAGCCAGCATGTCACAATATGGGATAGGTGCCATTCTCTCACATAAGAATTACGCAAAAAGAAATGATCACTCTGTATCATTGCAAAGATGCTCTCACAGGTAAAGCAAAATTATTCACAAATTGAAGTGGTGTTGGCCATTGTGTACGGTGTAAAAAATTTCAAGTTTTCATTCCAGGCCATAACCTGCACAAAACTCCCCTTTGCCGCACCGGACAAAATACTAGTCTGGCCATTTTTGACCCTATGTGCTTGTTAAAGTGGCAGAAATTTAGTATTGTCATTGGATTCCGACAACAATACCACAATGAATGCACCAGTGTTGGTCATCCAAAGTTTTTTGGTATCACGGCTGCACCCCAAATGACACGAATACCACTTGAGGTGGTGAGACTCTCTGGTGGCATCAGCTAGAAAGAAAGAGTGCATGTTCCTCTGCCAGTTGTGTTAATGCATCTCAAGATTTCAGGTCACCCATGTGGCCATTGCAATCACAGTGACAAGCTTATTCTACGTTATTATCTTTGGTTTTTGATTCAGATTATATTTGCACTGTATTGATGACTCTCGACTTCGCATTTGCTTTTCCTCTCCGTTTGCCTTTTCAGATCAGTATTCAGCTTGCCATCGTAGTGCGATATTAAATGGAACACCAAATGTGTGTGCACTAGTCACATGACCCCATAAACCTCAGGTCAGTGGTTTGCAGGTGCGGAGCTGGCATTTGATAGTGTCCAGATGTTTTAATTGGGTTCAAATCTGACAAATTTTGATGGCCAAGACATCAATGTGTGTTCAGTGCCATGCACCTCAAGCCACTGGAGCATAATTTTGGCCTTGTGACAAGGACTGTTATCCTCCTCCAAATTGTCATCTCTGTCAGGGAAGACGTCAAAGCATGAAGAGATGCAGGTGGTCCACAATGTTCACGCAGTCCACAGCTGTCATGGTGTCTTCAGTTACTGCTACAGTTCAGATGTGAGCCCAGGTGACTGTTCCCCATAGCATAATACCACTCTTAACAACCTGTGCCTGCAGCACAGCACTTGTTTATAGCAGCTGTTTGCCTTGTTGACTGTTTCCAGACACAGTTATTAACTTTGTGTAACTATAAATGTTTTTATCTGATAAGACAATATGTTGCCATTGATCATATGTCCAATCTCTATGATTGTATGTCCATTACAGTAGTAATTGATATCACTGGGTCAACATGTGAAAATTTAGAGGTAGTCTGCTGTAGAGTCCCACATTCAACAATTTGCTCTGTAACACTTCTGCCAGCACACTATTGTACTCTGTTATCAGATCTGCCAAATATCGTGCTTTACAGTGGCTCTGATCTTCATGTCCTGTGTGATGATCCATGGGCACACAACATCCTAGTCATCTGCTCTTAGCTTCGCTGTCCAGCCCATTTCTATTAACCCACATGGCAGTAGCACGCAATCAGCTGATCATCTTGGCCATTTCCGATATGGTTGTTCCAGGTGGTGAACTATAACAATTCTGCTTTTTTCAAAATTGCTACTCAGCTGATATATACTACAAATATCTTTGCTCAGAGACATAACATTTCTAACTTGGAACAATTCCTTTGGTTTTTCAGTACATAATATCATTGTGTGGGCAAATTCATTCATCTTGACTGTTTTTAACATGAATATTGAGAAACACACACAAAAACAGCAGCAATTTTCAGAAGTTCAAATTACTGTATTGCTTCTTTTCAACACCCATGCTAACATTCATTGTCAATGCATTTACCAGCACAATGATGATATTTTGTACACAAAGGAAAAAAAAGCTGTTTCCAAGTTAAGAATATTGTATCCTAGTTGCACATTCTGCCAAATTTATGGAGGCAATCAGTACTCACAGTGTAAAGTGTTTAATTTTGTGGTCAATAGGAAATTAAAATGGAAGCTGCCAGATGGATATTATACACAATACCGCGCATACTGCAGTGGCAAGTAAAGAAATACTTGCTTCAACACAATTTGCCCAATCATCTCTCTCGGCGATACATTAAAGTGTTTTCCATCTACTTATTACAGATCCAGTGCCCAGCATTAAGCAATGTAAATAAATACACTATGTTCACATGCCCCGTTTGAAGTTGAGCCTGGAAAGGCAAAACTAGTTTATGTGAATTAAACAACAGTCTCAAAAGTGAAGGGCAGTAGTGATACATATGTGTATTACTTTAATAATGTACATTTACATCACTGCACAGACACTACGTGCTTCAGCAGAATATTACTTTTAGTTCAACTACAGATCTCACATATGAAAAAGCAGTAGGTATTGGGGAAAGAAGCAGAATGATGTTATATTAACTTTTACTTACCAGTTCTGAGACATTTAAGTGTGGATAGAATATAATCAAAATAATTAGAGAAAAAATAAACACATAAATAAACACAATTTATTGCTTATTTATGATGCATCAGTTTTACACAGAATGCTATGTTAACTAAGATACCACATATGAAATGAGAGAAGTCTGTAATAGTCAAGATTCAACTCATACTTCAAATAACCATTGCATTTAGTATGTAATCCATTTCTTTGTTCCGTATCATATTGGTATATTTCACAATGCACATCATTTTCATATTCTCAAATTCTATAAAATGTTTGGAACTAAAGCTCAAACAAATAACTTGCAACATGCTATGTCTAGCTGAATTAAGGCGCCAGAAGCTGATAGTTCTGAGAAATCTTCCAGTTCTTCTTTGCCATTGCTGGAAAACTCTCAAACATCTCTCATATTTATACACTAAATTCTACACACAAAAATTTAATCATAATTACTTTAATTGTCTTCAATCAATGACAAACTTTTGTTCTTGACCTAAGGAAGGAAACAACTGAGCACAAAACGGAGACTGTTAATGTGGAAATTCTTCCACAGCAGTAATGTTACGCAAAGGAACAGAATGGGTTACAATTTGTCTACACTGACACATATTTACTAAAGGAAAAATTTTGGTATATTAACCAGTGGGAAAAGCAGTACCAAAATAGAAAATGACAGCACAAGACAATCAATAGTAGAGTAGCCTTTAAGTCCACAAGGCTGTGTTTTCCATTAATGTTGCTACACTTGCCTGCTGCCTATCAAATTACTTTCAGGATGATAGGAAGCAATTTAGTCATAGTATTACAAATTTTTCATGTAATTTCAGCATGTGTTTTTCATCAACAACTTAACGGACAAGTTGTGTGTTCTCTCTGAAAAACACGTAATGTGAATATTACTATCAGCCTATGACACACACTCCTTATAGTAAAACTTATTTCGAAAGCACCAATTTTTTCTGTCAGTTCCAGTTTTACCAATATCACAATGGTATAAAAGATGTTAGAACACTGCCCATTGCCATTGTTTCTGATTGAAGTTCGATAAATACACGATACCTCAATAAAGATCGAACATGGTTTACTGCTTAAACTTCTTGGCACATAATCATTACCATATGTACCAAATATGTAATATAGGCCTTTCCTTATGAGTATTTTTTTCTGAGAAGTGTACTGGTAGTCATCGCAGTTTTGCCTGTACAAAGGTAAGTCGTAAATTATGAAATACTGCAAGTATACAACATACTATGTCAGGATTCAAAAATGCACAGAGAAACAACATTCCATAACAGTTCACACAGAATATGTACAATAGTTTATATCAGTACATCATCTCAGCAACAAGTTGATTTGGCAGGTTCTGCTTCAACTAAATTGAAGTCATACCCACTTGGGCGCTGAAATCCTGTTTTAATACCATCCCAACCATCCTCCACTTTGTATTCACCAGTTTGTATCCTGTTATAAACTTCCTGGGTTACTGCATGAAATGCCTCTTCTACATTTACACCAGTTCGCGCAGAAGTTTCAACATGATGTAAGCCGTGCTGCTCAGCAAAGGCATGTGCTTCTTCACGCGATACCTCACGTCTTCCACCAGCCAACACTAAATCCAGCTTGCAGCCAACCAGGGCAAATACAGGGCGATGAGGTTCTATATGCCTACGGGCTTCCATCATCCATAGAGGAATATGTTCAAAACTTGCTCTGTTACAGATGTCGTATACAAGCAGAGCACCGACAGAATTTCTGTAATACGATTTGGTTATGGACCTGAAAACCAGGATATCCAATGTCAGAAATAACATAAAATCACTCAGAAGTGTTCTACAAAACATAAGATAATGTTTTAGTCACCTATGTTTTCACAGACATAAAAAAATTTTCTGTTAGGTTTTTTCCTAATTCATTCCTAAGATTCCAAATTTGATCACTATTAGATACAAGATGAACTTCCTTAATTTTGCTGGTCTTTCTGTAAACAGCGAGTGTCTTTTTCCCCACAAAGTCTTTTCTAGTAACCCTACAGTAAGAGAGAGAATTACAAAATTCCCTGTGAAACAGATGTAAGTATGGAAATAACAAACCCTCAAGTAATGCAGTTGCCAAGTATAGCCTTGCAACATGCCAACTTAATCCTATTTCTGCTGATAAAGATCATGGTTTTAACAATCCTAAGAACTAATCTTTACTTTAAGCAGACAGGCAAATAATAATAGTTGCAAATGTTAAGGATATGTCCATATTAATAATATCACTTTTTCTTGGCAGCAGTACCTTCAGTAAATTATATGATGTGAAATCTTAATACTAAACAAATAAAGATACAGACACACTGCGTAGATTCTCTTGCAACTACGTACACTTAATACAGTAATATATGAAGAGCGAAAGAGAAACTGTGGAGAAAATGTCAGTCAGTATCAGTTTATGTAAAGACTAGTAAAAGACACTTTTATACTTAACATTATATTATGAAACAATCACTAAACAGATTAAACCTTTATGCAGTGAGACATGGCAGGGACATGCTGTTTTCCTATACAAGCTCATTTCTGAAATAATCTAATCTCTGAATTGCTTTGTGTCCTCCTTTAATCTGGTCTGGTGAGGATTTTGAACACTATCAGTACTCAAGAATGGGTTGCACTGATGTTCTATATGCAGTCTCCTCTACAGATAGACCACACTTTCTGAAAACTTTCCCAATAAATCGAAGGTAACTATCTGCCTTTCCTACAACAATCCTTACATCCTTACATCCTTATATCCTGCTACTATCTAGTGTCTCACACTGGTCCTTATAAGAATAGGGCTGTTTTCACCATCTTGCTGCGTATATTCTCAATGTTGGGGTGGATAACTGCAGAGGGTGGGCTGGTCACGAATGGGTCGGAAAATTTAATATTAGTAGAGAATTGTGTAAGGCACAGTGTCAAGCTATATCTGAAATACACAGGTATTTTGCCTATAAAGTCCTTTGTAACAGGATATTTTGTACAGGAGTCCCAAAATGCGTGTGATAATTATCACCTGTTCATTTATCTCCCGCTAGAGTCACTAGTTTGCAAAGAGTACATTTGGGAGATGATAACTCTGAATTACTGGCTTCCACAGAGGCTCCTTGAATTCTGGTGTGATGCACATCCATCGTTGATTTGAATATGATACTTATGTATACCAGCTAAACTGGAGGGACCAGGGCCTCAACAATATAGTCTGTTTTTACAAGACACATTGGGTACTTATTTTCTGGCTTATCAACCTCCTCCCAGACCTATCATTTCATTCAAAGTTTGTGCATGTGCCACAAACAGGAGTTCACTGTCAAAACTTGTGCAGTGGAGGTAATGCAGGCAGTTTTACAGGGGGTAGCATTGCTGATGCAGACTGACTGGCAGAATCAAACAGATGGGTTCACTTTAGCGTGGGATTGGTCTGCGCCTGGAATATGCTCAGCCGCCATTGCCGACAGTTCTTTTTCTCCGAGACACTGTGTGTGATGGACCGATCCCCTACCCTGTTGATTTCTCTGCATAAAATTTACAGGTGCTTAAGTTACACGTACTTCTTGCATACACTGTCATTCTTCTTCTTATATGCTTGCTGCAGTAATTTTCCATATTACATTAAGACTGTGACTGTTACATGTGTTTGATTTATGCATGATGTAATGTATCACTTATCTGTTTTCTTTAGACAAACTTCCCAGTATCCTTTTTCGCAATACTCTATTGTGTTTTAATTTGATTCTTGGAATTATTAATTTTGGACATATCATGAAAAATTTCTGATTTTTGATAATTTTTCTAGATGTATGTCTTACAACATGAGAGAAATATTGTATCTGTACTTCTCCTACCATATTATCCAAATCTATTGTATTTGTGGCACATTTCCCAATTTTCACGCAGAAACACCAGTACTGTTATTCTGTAGATTCATCCTGAAGTTGCTTATTGTGAAGTCCTAAATTATTTTATTCATTTTTGTTAGCAACAGGCTGAGTACCCATGTTGTCTGTAACTAGTAATTAAACTTAACAGAGCACTCGATGTGAGGAAAAGTATCGCTACACCACCAAACACACATGTTTTTCACATTAGGTGCATTGTACATCTACATCTACATTTACATTTATACTCCGCAAGCCACCCAACGGTGTGTGGCGGAGGGCACTTTACGTGCCACTGTCATTACCTCCCTTTCCTGTTCCAGTCGCGTATGGTTCACGGGAAGAACGACTGTCTGAAAGCCTCCGTGTGCGCTCTAATCTCTCTAATTTTACATTCGTGATCTCCTCAGGAGGTATAAGTAGGGGAAGCAATATATTCGATACCTCATCCAGAAACACACCCTCTCGAAACCTGGCGAGCAAGCTACACTGCGATGCAGAGCGCCTCTCTTGCAGAGTCTGCCACTTGAGTTTGTTAAACATCTCCATAACGCTATCACGGTTACCAAATAACCCTGTGACGAAACGCGCCGCTCTTCTTTGGATCTTTTCTATCTCCTCCGTCAACCCGATCTGGTACGGACCCCACACTGATGAGCAATACTCAAGTATAGGTCGAACGAGTGTTTTGTAAGCCACCTCCTTTGTTGATGGACTACATTTTCTAAGGACTCTCCCAATGAATCTCAACCCGGTACCCGCCTTACCAACAATTAATTTTATATGATCATTCCACTTCAAATCTTTCCGCACGCATACTCCCAGATATTTTACAGAAGTAACTGCTACCAGTGTCTGTTCTGCTATCATATAATCATACAATAAAGGATCCTTCTTTCTATGTATTCGCAATACATTACATTTGTCTATGTTAAGGGTCAGTTGCCACTCCCTGCACCAAGTGCCTATCCGCTGCAGATCTTCCTGCATTTCGCTACAATTTTCTAATGCTGCAACTTCTCTGTATATTACAGCATCATCCGCGAAAAGCCGCATGGAACTTCCGAGACTATCTACTAGGTCATTTATATATATTGTGAAAAACAATGGTCCCATAACACTCCCCTGTGGCACGCCAGAGGTTACTTTAACGTCTGTAGACATCTCTCCATTGATAACAACATGCCGTGTTCTGTTTGCTAAAAACTCTTCAATCCAGCCACACAGCTGGTCTGATATTCCGTAGGCTCCTACTTTGTTTATCAGGCGACAGTGCGGAACTGTATCGAACGCCTTCCGGAAGTCAAGGAAAATAGCATCTACCTGGGAGCTTGTATCTAATATTTTCTGGGTCTCATGAACAAATAAAGCGAGTTGGGTCTCACACGATCGCTGTTTCCAGAACCCATGTTGATTCCTACATAGTATATTCTGGGTTTCCAAAAACGACATGATACTCGAGCAAAAAACATGTTCTAAAATTCTACAACAGATCGACGTCAGAGATATAGGTCTATAGTTTTGCGCATCTGCTCGACAACCCTTCTTGAAGACTGGGACTACCTGTGCTCTTTTCCAATCATTTGGAACCTTCCGTTCCTTTAGAGACTTGCGGTACACGGCTGTTAGAAGGGGGGCAAGTTCTTTCGCGTACTCTGTGTAGAATCGAATTGGTATCCTGTCAGGTCCAGTGGACTTTCCTCTGTTGAGTGCCACTTACTGCCAGGTACTCCATATCAGTGACCTCAGTAGTCACTGGACATTGTGAGAGCAAAATGAGGCACTCCGTGGAACTCACAGACTTCGAACGTGATCAGGTGATTGGGTGTCACTTGTGTCATATCTGCACTTGAGATTTAAACACTCCTAAACATCTCTAGGTCCACTGTTTCCGATGTGATAGTGAAGTGGAAATGTGAAGGGACACTTACAGTGCAAAAGCATACAGGTCGACCTCGTCTGCTGACTGGCGCAGACCACCGACTGTTGAAGAGTGTCTTAATATGTAATAGGCAGACGTCTATCCAGACCATCACAGAGGAGTTCCAAACTGCATCAAGATCCACTGCAAGTACTATGACAGTTAGGCGGGAAGTGAGAGAACTTATTTCATGGTCGAGCGGTTGCTCATAAGCCATACATTACGCCGGTAAATGCCAAACGATGGCTCCCTTGGTGTAAAGAGCGTAAACATTGGATGATTGAACAGTACAAAAATTTGGGTGGATTGACAAATCACGGTACACAATGTGGCAATCTGATGGCAGGGTGTGGGTATGGCAAATGCCTGGTGAACGTCATCTGCCAGCATGTGTAGTGCCTACAGTAAAATCTGGAGGCAGTAGTGTTATGGTGTGGTCGTGTTTTTCATGGAGGAGGCTTGCACCCTTTGTTGGTTTGTGTGATACTATCACAGCACAGGCCTACATTGATGTTTTAAGAACCTTCTTGCTTTCAACTGTTGAAGAGCAATTCGGTGATGGCGATTGCATCTTTCAACACGATTGAGCACCTGTTCATAATGCGCGGCCTGTGGCGGAGTGGTTACATGACAATAACATCCCTTTAATGGACTGGCCTGCACAGAGTCTTGACCTGAATCCCATAGAGCATCTTTGGGATGTTTTGGAACACCGACTTCATGCCAGGCCTCACGACTGTAATCTCACCTCTCCTCAGTACAGCACTCCATGAAGAATGGGCTGCCATTCCCCAAGAAACCTTTCAGCACCTGATTGAACATATGCCTGTGAGAGTGGAAACTGTCATCAAGGCTCAGGGTGGGTGAACACCATATTGAATTCCAGCATTATTGACGGAGGAAGTCAGTTTTAACCAGGTGTCTGGATACTTTTGATCACATAGTGTATGCTCATATGCAACAGAATCCAAAAGATAATCACAGTCTACAAATGAGAGCATATTTCCTCGACATGGTTGCCAAAGGGTTAAAAAATTATATACAGCTACTAACATCACATTTGGAATATAACAGTGTCCAACACGTGAAATTATGTTTCTGAATCTGAAGAGACAAATTTAAGAATGCAAGAAAGATGAGAAGTGTCATTCACAACAGTTAATAGGTGACAGGGTTACCTAGCACCAACACACACTTGGCAGTGATGTGGTATCTCCTCTACAAGTTGATTCAAGAGCTCTTGTAAGTTATTCCCATTCCTAACAGCTGCAAGAGCTCCAGAAAAGTCTTTGGTGCCAACTGACCACCACAAATTCATCTTACAATGTATACAAATCATGTTCTATAGGATTCAAAAATGAAGACCTCATTGGTCAGTCTAACAGCACATATCTTAATCAGTACAAATTCATCCAAAATAGCACTTTGATGCAGAGGGACATTATAATCAATAATAATGGATCATGGAGCAGTTGGATTTCTCAAAATTTATACATGTAATGGCAATACATTATTTCCAACCATTACTTATATTCCTCTAACAACTAACAAATACACTAAACTTCATATGCTCATCCAGTATACAAACTTTTAACCTCTACAATCTTAAAAATATTAAAGGAGAGTACATAACCTACAGATGACTTCTTCAAGATTATCATTCAGCAAACTGAAGCACAGTTCATCTGTGAAGAGCACACACCCTAATAGTTCATGGTCCAGAAAGTACTCTGTCGACAATAACTTGGCATACCTCTGCACTGCCCTTAGTTGAACACATTCAGCTGGACAACTGGCACAAGACCAGTTGCTCTGATTTAATGTATACTTCACTGGGAAACAGCAACTCCTGGGGCAACTATAATCTCTGCAAACAATTATCTTGCAGACATCTATGGCTTTCATCGTACAGTCAATGTCAGAAATTGCTCCTGTTGTGGAGTGGTCTCTTGGTGATCTTTATTGTGGCCTGCTGCAAACGTTTGCTGTGCTTCAAATTGTTGCCAAAGCCTTCACCAGACACTGGTCGCAGTCTGCGTCTGATCTGCTGTAAGATTTCAAGTACTTCATCTAGTGAAACAGGGCTGCAAATGACTACTGCAGTGTAATGCTGTCAATTTTACCAGAAAACTACACCATTAACAAAGTGCACGAGACTGAAATATGAAGTGCCTTATGAACTACGTGAGGTTATCTCTGAATCACATTCTTAGTGGAAGCAGAGAGAATGCCTTTTGTAACATGACAGCACAATGCCCATTTATGAGCAAATCACGGCAGTCGTATAGTTCTTTCTGATCTTCTCCCTTTCCATTCCCTCTCTATCCTTATTCTTTACCTTTTGGATAATAGTTTCAGTTAAAATTAACTTTACCAATAAAGTCACCATTAAAAAAAATTAAAAAAGCACACACTATGTCCCATTATATTCTGCAATTCTGACGTGACACCCCATGTCAAACTGTGCAATATTTCTATCATTGAAATGAACTGCATTTTAATTGATCCTGTGGGATTACACGGTGTACAGCGAATGTATATGTAATATACACTGAAGCACCAAAGAAACTGGTATAGGCATGCGTATTCAAATACAGATATACGTAAACAGACAATACGGTGCTGTGGTCAGCAATGCCTATATAAGACACCAAGTGTGTGGTGCAGTCATTAGGTCAGTTACTGCCGCTACAATGGCAGGTTATCACGATTTAAGTGAGTCTGAACATGGTGTTATAGTCGGTGCACAAGAAATGGCACACAGCATCGCTGAAGTAGCAATGAAGAGTGGATTTTCCCATATGACTATTTCACGAGTGTACCGTGAATATTAGGAATCTGGTAAAACATCGTGTCGCCAACATCGCTGCAACCAGAAAAAGATTCTGCAAGAACGGGGCCAACGACGACTGAAGAGAATCTTTCAACGTGACAGAAGTGCAACGCTTTCGCAAATTGCTGCAGATTTCAATGCTGGTCCATCAGCAAGTGACAGCATGTGAACCATTCAATGAAACATTATTGATGTGGGCTTTTGGAGCCGAAGGCCCAACCGTGTACCCTTGATGACTGCACGAGACAAAGCTTTACGCCTCACCTGGGCCCGTTAACAGCAACATTGTACTCTTCATGACTGGAAACATGTTGCCTGGTTGAATGATTCTCGTTTCAAATTGTATCAAATGGGTGTACGTGTACAGGTATGGGGACAACCTCATTAATCCATGGAACATGCATGTCAGCAGGGGAGTATTCAAGCTGGTGGAGGCTCTGTAATGGTGTGGGGCGTATGCAGAGTGGAGTGACATGGGACCCCTGATACGTCTAGATACGACTGACAGGAGACACGAATGTAAGCATCCCGTCTGATCATCTGCATCCATTCATGTCCATTATGAATTCATACAGACTTGGGCAATTTCAGCAGGACAATGCGATACCCCACACAACCAGAATTGCTACAAAGTGGCTTCAGGAACATTCCTCAGGGTTTAAACACTTCTGCTGGCCACCAGACTCCCCAGATAAGAGCATTATTGAGCATATCTGGATTGCCTTGCAACATGCTGTTCAGAAGAGATCTCCACTCCCTTGTATCGACAGCCCTGCAGGGTTCATGGTGTCAGGTCCCTCCAACACTACTTCAGACACTAATCGAGTCCATGCCATGTCCTGTTGCGGCACTCCAAAGTCCTCATGGGAGCCTTACATTATATTAGGCAGGTGTACCAGCTCCTTTGGATCTTCAGTGTAGAGCGTCAAAAACAGGAACATTCACAATCAAGTATTTCTTAACCATTCTGATTACATGATAACATCACTGATTATAAATTACAATACATAAAACTGAAAGTGACAAGTACTATTCAACAGTGTAAAATACTTTTCCCACCAGATAGTCCAAGTTTCTTTCAAAAGTTGGTGTGATGTACACTGTCATGCAGGTTTTTAGGAAAGCTTCTTAGTAATTTGGTACCCGAGCACTGAAGTGTTTTTTCAGGCATTTTCAGACAGTGGGGTATGTTTTGCATTCTTTCCTTCTTCAGTGTAGTGGGTGTGTACACTAGTGTTTGTAATCCCTATGCACTATCTTTTGTGATGTATATTATCATTTTATATATGAAAAAATGTGTAAAAGTTAAGATGCACAGATTTTTGAAGTACTTTCTGCATGCTTCGGAAGTCTCTTCTTAAAATGATCCTAATTGATTTTTTTGTAATGTGAACACACTGTTTCTTGAATGTTCGAGTTTCCCCACTCTATCGCTCCCTACTGTAGGTGTGGTTCAGAGTCCATGAAATAATGTCCACAGAAGCTGTTAGTCTGCATACTGTGATAGGTGCTTTATTATGAATGATGCCGAGTTTCTTACTGAGAAAATAAGTTTTTTCCACCTCAGCTCATTACTGACAGTAATGCCTAAGAATCTAATGGATTTTGTTTCTTCCACCCTTGTTTCATCCACCTCTGAACTCGTGCACATAGGGTTCTCCGTTTCTGGTCACTACATACATAATCTCTCTTCAGTTTAGATTCACGCCATTTCCCAAGAGCTGTGATAGAAGAGCATACATTTCTGCAAATATCAAACCGTTTCACATTTGTCACGTCATCTGCATCATACAATATTCTAATTCATTCTCTCTCTCTCCCTCTCTCCTCTCCACACACAGACACACAGACAGAGAGAGCTTCCTGTTGCGTAAGTATGATTGTATCCACTCCCCTTGCTTGCCTTTTAATACCATAGTTTTCCAAAATTTTTTATCAGCATTTCATGGTTAATGGAGTCTAATGTCTTTGAGATCTAGAAACATTGCAGATACTTTTAAAAAATCTAAGGACTGTGCAATGTATTCTGTCAGATTGGCAATCCTTTCCGAAACCATTCTGTGATGGAACAAGAACAGTGAAATTCATTTGTAGTCATTTTTATCCCCTTTCTTTTACACTGGTGCTACCCTGCTTATCTTCAGTTTTTCTGGAAACATTCAGTCTCTGAAAGAGCTCTTCATTTTGCCCAGCAATGGAACAAGTATTTGATCACTACCTTTATTATGTAATTTGATTTTTCATCAACACCAGCTGATTTATTGGGCTTCACTTTCTGTACAATTTCCCTCAGTTAATCTTCTGTGACTGGTTTCAAGAATATGCTTCTGATCGATTTTTTTGATGCCTTTGTAACCTTTTTTTGGACTTCCTTCCCAATTTTAAGTTCTCTACCACATGTATATAGTTATCACCGAGTATGCCAGCTATTTCTCTGCCATCTTTAATCACTGTTTATTCTCATTTAATTTCTGTTTCTTTGATCCATCTTTTACCTTCCTTTCTGCATTCATTTCATTCCAAGCTGCCTTTATCTTGCTTTTCATGTTTGTTAGGTTGGTGTTAAGTGCTCTTACTCTCACGTCTTATTATTTTTGTGCACTTCTTTTGTAATACTTCATAGTTTTCAGCTTCACCCACCTGTCTCAGAACCTGTAGGTTCCTTCGCTTATTTCATTGGTAATCCACTGTGTTTGATCCTGTAGCTTTTCTTGTCTCTCTACATTGTGGAATGCTACATTGTAATAAATGAATCATACTTTTGATTTCCATTCCACACCTGTAGGATTTCATTCCATGTTTCCTTATTTAATATTGTTTTAAGGATATTAATGTTCTGCTCACTGATTATCCTGATTTCTTTGGTTGTTCATTTTTATTCATTTATTTCTGCACAAGCAGATTAACTGCCCATGACGGTCAGATATGTATGTCTGAATTACATGTGATCCATAGTTACACCTACTAGTATGATTAATGAAGTTGTCACAAATTGTCTGAATTTGGTAAGGCCCTCCGCTGGTGCAGATACTGTTGCCTTCGTGTTATACTGTATTAACAATTCTTGAAAACTGTGTCTTATTTTTTATTCTTTTCCTATGTCAGTATTGTAATCTTCACATATAACTATTTTTTCCTTCATACTTAGTCTTAGTAAGCTAGCAATCTTTCTCAGAAAGACACCAATCTTGTCACCTACTGATCTGTACACACAAAACACACAAGTCCTCTGCCACTACACCCGTAATATCTAAGTCTTTTTATAGCTATGGGTCTCTAATACCTTCACTGTTTACAGTCTTTATGGGGTTTCCTGTTTTAATATACACAAACTTCACCACCTTTATGTTTAGATCTACAGAAGTAACTGGGTAAGATATGGTCCTTTACTGTCAGCTTTACTATCTGACTCAGTTAGCCCATGTTCACTAATGCATATGTTTGTTTGTATTTCACTTAGGAATACTTCTGCTTCTAGTTTCTTGTTACCAATGTGTTACATATTCTGATGTTTTACTTTTACGTAATTTTGCTTTTGTTGACTTACATATGTGATGTATTCTGAAGGCACATTATGTAGTCCCCACTTTTTTATGTGGCACATATATTTTGCTTTTTCAACTGGAGAATCTGATTTTTCACCCCTATCAGGCTGTATTAGTTTCCCTTGCTTTTTAATGATTTTGCAGACATCTAAACATTCTGCTGAGCGTTACTGACACCACTATTTAAATGCATGGCATCTGGAAACTGCCCCAACATGATCACACTGTTCTTTGATGGCACACTTTATTTTGGAGATATATTTGTCACTCACTGACCTCTTTTTTAGGATTCCACTAAGTATCAGCCAAAATCCTGCACAGACACTTCCTGCCAAACTAATCATGTTTCTTGTTTCATTAAGGATTCTTTCTTCATTGCTTATTCTTAACAAATTTGTTCCAACATTTATATTACTACTACTACTACTACTACTACTACTACTACTACTACTACTATTACTATTACTATTTCTTTCTATTCTCAGACGTTATGTCTGACCAAAAATGGACAGTGACGCAGACCTTGATCAAGCACGACTTCCTTTTAACTGTACGGTATATGTTATATTGCATTTAGGAACTTTCGGGTCATTAAACATGTATCAATAATTACAGATTTTTGTAGTTGTATATACACTCCTGGAAATTGAAATAAGAACACCGTGAATTCATTGTCCCAGGAAGGGGAAACTTTATTGACACATTCCTGGGGTCAGATACATCATATGATCACACTGACAGAACCACAGGCACATAGACACAGGCAACAGAGCATGCACAATGTCGGCACTAGTACAGTGTATATCCACCTTTCGCAGCAATGCAGGCTGCTATTCTCCCATGGAGACGAATGTAGAGATGCTGGATGTAGTCCTGTGGAACGGCTTGCCATGCCATTTCCACCTGGCGCCTCAGTTGGACCAGCGTTCATGCTGGACGTGCAGACCGCGTGAGACGAAGCTTCATCCAGTCCCAAACATGCACAATGGGGGACAGATCCGGAGATCTTGCTGGCCAGGGTAGTTGACTTACACCTTCTAGAGCACGTTGGGTGGCACAGGATACATGCGGACGTGCACTGTCCTGTTGGAACAGCAAGTTCCCTTGCCGGTCTAGGAATGGTAGAACGATGGGTTCGATGACGGTTTGGATGTACCGTGCACTATTCAGTGTCCCCTCGACGATCACCAGTGGTGTACGGCCAGTGTAGGAGATCGCTCCCCACACCATGATGCTGGGTGTTGGCCCTGTGTGCCTCGGTCGTATGCAGTCCTGATTGTGGCGCTCACCTGCATGGCGCCAAACACGCATACGACCATCATTGGCACCAAGGCAGAAGCGACTCTCATCGCTGAAGACGACACGTCTCCATTCGTCCCTCCATTCACGCCTGTCGCGACACCACTGGAGGCGGGCTGCACGATGTTGGGGCGTGAGCGGAAGACGGCCTAACGGTGTGCGGGACCGTAGCCCAGCTTCATGGAGACGGTTGCGAATGATCCTCGCCGATACCCCAGGAGCAACAGTGTCCCTAATTTGCTGGGAAGTGGCGGTGCGGTCCCCTACGGCACTGCGTAGGATCCTACGGTCTTGGCGTGCATCCGTGCGTCGCTGCGGTCCGGTCCCAGGTCGACGGGCACGTGCACCTTCCGCCGACCACTGGCGACAACATCGATGTACTGTGGAGACCTCACACCCCACGTGTTGAGCAATTCGGCGGTACGTCCACCCGGCCTCCCGCATGCCCACTATACGCCCTCGCTCAAAGTCTGTCAACTGCACATATGGTTCACGTCCACGCTGTCGCGGCATGCTACCAGTGTTAAAGACTGCGATGGAGCTCCGTATGCCACGGCAAACTTGCTGACACTGACGGCGGCGGTGCACAAATGCTGCGCAGCTAGCGCCATTCAATGGCCAACACCGCGGTTCCTGGTGTGTCCGCTGTGCCGTGCGTGTGATCATTGCTTGTACAGCCCTCTCGCAGTGTCCGGAGCAAGTATGGTGGGTCTGACACACCGGTGTCAATGTGTTCTTTTTTCCATTTCCAGGAGTGTATATATGTTTCGATGTAGCTGTAGCTGTATATTGTGTGGTATGACTCCTGTAGTTGATAGTATAATTGGTATAATGTCAACTTTATCCTGATGCCACATGTCCTTGACTTCCTCAGCCAGTTGGATGTATTTTTCAATTTTTTCTCCTGTTTTCTTCTGTATATTTGTTGTGTTGGGTATGGATATTTCAATTAGTTGTGTTTATTTCTTCTTTTTATTGGTGAGTATGATGTCAGGTTTGTTATGTGGTGTTGTTTTATCTGTTATAATCGTTCTGTTCCAGTATAATTTGCATTCATCATTCTCCAGTACATTTTGTGGTGTGTACTTGTATGTGGGAACGTGTTGTTTTATTAGTTTATCTTGTATGGCAAGTTGTTGATGTATTATTTTTGCTACATTGTCATGTCTTTTGGGGTATTCTGTATTTGCTAGTATTGTACATCTGCTTGTGATGTGATCTACCGTTTCTATTTGTTGTTTGCAAAGTCTGCATTTATCTGTTGTGGTATTGGGATCTTTAATAATATGCTTGCTGTAATATCTGGTGTTTGTTTGATCCTGTATTGCAATCATGAATCCTTCCGTCTCACTGTATATATTGCCTTTTCTTAGCCATGTGTTGGATGCGTCTTGATCTATGTGTGGCTGTGTTAGATGATACGGGTGCTTGCCATGTAGTGTTTTCTTTTTCCAATTTACTTTCTTTGTATCTGTTGATGTTATGTGATCTAAAGGGTTGTAGAAGTGGTTATGAAATTGCAATGGTGTAGCTGATGTATTTATATGAGTGATTGCTTTGTGTATTTTGCTAGTTTCTGCTCGTTCTAGAAAGAATTTTCTTAAATTGTCTACCTGTCCATAATGTAGGTTTTTTATATCTATAAATCCCCTTCCACCTTCCTTTCTGCTTAATGTGAATCTTTCTGTTGCTGAATGTATGTGATGTATTCTATATTTGTGGCATTGTGACCGTGTAAGTGTATTGAGTGCTTCTAGGTCTGTGTCACTCCATTTCACTACTCCAAATGAGTAGGTCAATACTGGTATAGCATAAGTATTTATAGCTTTTGTCTTGTTTCTTGCTGTCAATTCTGTTTTCAGTATTTTTGTTAGTCTTTGTTTATATTTTTCTTTTAGTTCTTCTTTAATATTTGTATTATCTATTCCTATTTTTTGTCTGTATCCTAGGTATTTATAGGCATCTGTTTTTTCCATCGCTTCTATGCAGTCGCTGTGGTTATCCAATATGTAATCTTCTTGTTTAGTGTGTTTGCCCTTGACTATGCTATTTTTCTCACATTTGTCTGTTCCAAAAGCCATATTTATATCATTGCTGAATACTTCTGTTATCTTTAGTAATTGGTTGAGTTGTTGATTTGTTGCTGCCAGTAGTTTTAGATCATCCATGTATAGCAAATGTGTGATTTTGTGTGGGTATGTTCCAGTAATATTGTATCCATAATTTGTATTATTTAGCATGTTGGATAGTGGGTTCAGAGCAAGACAGAACCAGAAAGGACTTAATGAGTCTCCTTGGTATATTCCACGCTTAATCTGTATTGGCTGTGATGTGATGTTATCTGAATTTGTTTGGATATTAAGTGTGGTTTTCCAATTTTTCATTACTGTGTTTAGAAACTGTATCAATTTAGGATCTACTTTGTATATTTCCAAAATCTGTAGTAACCATGAGTGGGGTACACTATCAAAGGCTTTTTGGTAATCAATGTATGCGTAGTGTAGGGACCTTTGTTTAGTTTTCACTTGATATGTCACCTCTGTATCTATTATCAGTTGCTCTTTACATCCTCGTGCTCCTTTGCAGCAGCCTTTTTGTTCTTCATTTATAATTTTGTTCTGTGTTGTATGTGTCATTAATTTCTGTGTGATGACTGAAGTTAATATTTTGTATATTGTTGGTAGGCATGTTATGGGGCGATATTTAGCTGGGTTTGCTGTGTCTGCTTGATCTTTAGGTTTCAGATAGGTTATTCCATGTGCAAGTGTATCAGGGAATGTGTATGGGTCTGCAATGTAACTGTTAAATAATTTAGTTAGATGTGAATGTGTTGAGGTGAACTTCTTTAGCCAGTATTGTTGTTATTATTATTATTATTATTATTATTATTATTATTATTATTATTATTTTGTGGGGTGCTCAATTGTGCAGTCATCAGCACCCGTACAAAGTCCCAATATTTGCACAGTCCAATTTAGCCATTTTCCTGAATGATGATGATAACACAAACACCCAGTCCCCAGGCAGAGAAAATCCCCAACCCGGCTGGGAATCTAACCTGGGACCCCGTGATCCAGAGACAGCAATGTTAGCTACAAAGAAGGGCACCTCGTTTTGTATTATCGCGAAAGAGGGGAGATAATGTCACAGACATAATACGTGATTTGGAGTGGCAATCATTAAAACAAAGGCATTTTTCGTTGCGACGTGATGATCTCATGAAATTTCAATCACCAGTTTTCTCCTCCGATTGTGAAAACATTGTGTTGACACCCACCTACATAGGGAGAAATGATGATCACAATAAAATAAGAGAAATCAGGGCTCGCACGGAAAAATTTAATCACTCGTTTTTCCCGCGTGCCGTTCGAGAGTGGAACGGTAGAGAAACAGCTTGAAGGTGGTTCATTGAACCCTCTGCCGGGCACTTTATTGTGCACAGCAGAGTAATCACGTAGATGTAGACTGCGAGCTGCGGACTCCAACATTATAAATACACCTCTGTAGTAATTTTTTGTTTTGCTCTCCAGTTCTGTAGTCATTTGTTTTGTATTTAACATTTTGAAAATGTTTGTTGAGCTGTTGCCTTCTAATTCCTGGTTGCATGTTGATTTGCAGTCGAGGACAGTGATGTTTTTCAGCAGCAAATTGCCAGTTACTGAACTTACTTTTGTTCGCTTGCATAGCAGTGGTTTTGTCTGTTCTTTTACTGTATGTCCTACATTCCATTTACTGTATATTTAAATACAGATTTTTGGCTCAATGAGTTTATCTTGACATTATAAGAAACACTGGGTGTATTGTTTTTAAATTTCATACATGCATATGTATTTTTGCAGTCTTCTTGTTTTTTTCCATTTCATGGATTTCTACACACACACACACACACACACACACACACACACACACACACACACACAGAGGACTACTTTTCTTATATTACATATCATTTTCTTTCTTTATAGTCAACATTTCAGTTTTTAATGCCTGTTTTTTGTAGTGACTTAATAATTTTTGGGTTTCTTTTTGAGTTCACTATACTTAAAAGAGTGGTTGTTTTCTCATTAACAGCCATGGTATATCCACAGAAAACTATCACTGATGTATTTTAGGTTTACTTTTGTGCACTTTTTGTACAACCAGTAGTTGCACTTGACACACAAAACTTCTTTCATCACTCGCTTTTCACATTCTCTACACAAAGAGTGGTTTTCTTTTTTTTTGTTTTTTTAACAAGAGCTAAATGCCACTATACTTCCCTATCAGCCATCTTTTATTCTCAACTGGCTCCTTCACAAAATTCTAGCTGAAATCACTAAACATCACTGATGTCTAGCAATGAATTTGTGGTTATTTCTCATACATGAGAACAAACCCTTTCTCCACACTGTAGCATTTTATTTATGCAATTTAATGGTGTCCATAAAGGAAAGAAATCAACTGGTTTTCCTCTTCCTGATTCACCTACAATAAGATGAGGGGGGTGTTGGTTTTTTGACCCTAATACACTGATCAACCAGAACTATTATGACCATTGACCTACCAATATAAACCTGTCGAAGCGATAGCAGCATCACCTAGCACGGAACGACTGCTAGTCAGACACATGCATGGTGCATGTAGTATCAGTGAGCCTGTTGTGCGTGTGTAGAATGCAGGAACCTCGCAATCCGCGTTTCCCTGAGGGCAGACTATGATGGCCCAGAGGCTCAGCAGATGCATTTTGGGAACTTCACAACTTTTCAAGTGTTTGACGAGTGCTGTGGTGTGGTGTCTCTCTTCAACCCATGGTGAAACCAAGGTGAAATCTTGTGTAGATGTCATGGTGTTGGGTAGCCATCCCTTGCTACACATGTCCAACATTGTTGGCTAGGCAGTCTGGTTAAACAGGACAGGCAGTAAACTGTTGCAGAACTAACATCAGACTTTAATGCTGGGCAGAGTACAAGTTTGCAAGCACACAGTGCACTGAACACTCCCGACAATGGGCCTCCACAGCTGACAACCGAGGAATGTGCCAATATTAACACCACGACACTGGCAACTACAACTGAAATGAGCATGTGACCATTGGCACTAGATGTTGGTGCAGTGGTTGAGTGTTGCATCTACATCTACATCTACATTTATACTCCGCAAGCCACCCAACGGTGTGTGGCGGAGGGCACTTTACGTGCCACTGTCATTACCTCCCTTTTCTGTTCCAGTCGTGTATGGTTCACGGGAAGAACGACTGTCTTGAAGCCTCCATGCGCGCTCGAATCTCTCTAATTTTACATTCGTGATCTCCTCGGGAGGTGTAAGTAGGGGGAAGCTATATATTCGATACCTCATCCAGAAACGCACCCTCTCGAAACCTGGTGAGCAAGCTACACCGCGATGAAGAGCGCCTCTCTTGCAGAGTCTGCCACTTGAGTTTGCTAAACATCTCCGTAACGCTATCACGGTTACCAAATAACCCTGTGATGAAACGCCCCACTCTTCTTTGGATCTTCTCTATCTCCTCTGTCAACCCGACCTGGTACGGATCCCACACTGATGAGCAATACTCAAGTATAGGTCGAACGAGTGTTTTGTAAGTCACCTCCTTTGTTGATGGACTACATTTTCTAAGGACTCTCCCAATGAATCTCAACCTGGTACCCCCCTTTACCAACAATTAATTTTATATGATCATTCCACTTCAAATCATTCCGCATGCATACTCCCAGATATTTTACAGAAGTAACTGCTACCAGTGTTTGTTCCGCTATCATATAATCATACAATAAAGGATCCTTCTTTCTATGTATTCGCAATACATTACATTTGTCTCTGTTAAGGGTCAGTTGCCACTGACGAATCCCAATACCTCCATCATGCTGATGGGAGGGCACGAATCTGTCACCTTGCAGGGGAACTGCTGCTCAACACCTGTACTGCAGGATGGATACAAGCTGGTGGCGGCTCCATTATGCTCTGGAGAACATTCACGTGGGCATCCACGAGTCCAGTGGAACTCGCGCAAGTAACGATGATGGCCAGAGAGTATCATACACTGGTTGCAGATCACATACATCCCTTCTTGATGATCACGTTTTGTGACAGCATCGGCATTTTTCAGTAAGATAATGTGCCATGTCACGAGGTCAGTAGTGTGATGGAGCAGTTCGAGGAACTGAGGAACACAGTGGCAAGTTCCGATTGATGTGCTGGCTCATCCCCCCCCCCCCCCCCCCCCCCCCGAAATTCACCAGATCTGAACCCGACTGAACACACCTGGGATGTGATTGAACATGGTGTCAGAGCTCATCACCGCCGCCTCCCTTTTTCCCTGTAAAATACTGGAATTAGGTGGTGTGTGTGTGTGTGTGTGTGTGTGAGTGTGAGTGTGAGTGTGAGTGTGAGTGTGTGTGTGTGTGAGTGTGTGTGTGTGTGTGAGTGTGAGTGTGTGAGTGTGAGTGTGTGAGTGTGTGTGTGTGTGTGTGTGTGTGTGTGTGTGTGTGTGTGGGCGCGCGCGCTTGTGTGTGCGCGCAGGAGCGCGCACATGCTTAGATGTGGTGCAAACTCCCTCCAGTGACCTACCAGGCCCTCATTGTTTCCATGTCGCAATGGATCGCTGTTGTCACCTGTGCCAAAGGTGGACATACAAGCTATGAGGTAGGTGGTCATAACGTTGTGGCTGATCTGTGTATTTTTGTACATTATACTTAATTGTTCTTCCTATTTTTGCTTCTTTAGTGTGTTTGCTATTTCGGTTATTTTATTTCTCTCATTACTGCTGGTCTAAATAATGTAAAAGACGTAGCCCCAACATTAGTATCAACAGAAACTGTTTGCTACAATGGAGTTCTCTCTATAGTAATTCTTGTGTTCCCAGATCCTCATCAAAACATAACATCCTGCTGTAAGAAATACTATTCTCTTACTCAAAATGAGCTGAAAGGACATCAATTCAATATATACAGTGTATCAGGAGGAAAGTTACATACTTTGAAGAGCAACAACATTAGTGATTCTGGGGGGGGGGGGGGGATTGTCCTTTTCTTGACCGTATCAAACGTACAGCCATTTGAAAATCACAGGGATCAGAGTCTTATGTTGTCCTTCACCAGCACTCACACGCTAGTACAGCCAATGCAACATTAGGCTGTGTTGTGTTGTCTTTACCAATAATTTCAATGTGTGTATGTGTGTGTGTGTGTGTGTGTGTGTGTGTGTGTGTGTGTGTGTGTGTGTGTCACATCTGTGACACTATTGATGACTTACTAGTCAGTCCAGATGTTTTAGATAACTGTCTTTATTGAGTACGGTATCTTTATTTCCTTCAAAATATGTTACCAGAATACTTTGAGAATATCCTTTTGACAACACAATGACTTATGTACTTTCAGCATGACAGAATTCGTGAACATTCTGTAACGTTCAGTGACACAGTATTTAACAGGTACAGGTCCTGGGCACTGGATTGGCTGCAGTGGAGTCATTTCTTGGCCTCCGAGGTCACCTGATCTTACTCATATTACTTGTTGTGCAAATTCTGTAAGTGCACAGTGGACACAAAGGAGGAACTTCTTGCTCTTATTTTACATGCATGTGCTAAAGTAAAGGACTGTACGAATGAGAGACCAGCAACACAACAGTTACAAAATCTGCAAAATGCACTGCACCTGACTGAGGACTTTTGAACATCTTTTGTGAGGAAATTTACACAAACTAAACATTAGATAACAATGTTTCATTTACTAACACCTAAATTTGTCATGTTCTCCATTGTTTCCATTAGTTTCCTCAGAAACTTAGCAACAAGACGTAAGTTCACATGGCTTTTCTTCAGAATTACTAATACTACCATTCCTCAAAGCAAGCACCTTTCCTCTTGACCAACCCTTGATAAGAGAGGTGTAAGAAGAGGGAAGGCATTCCAAAAACTGCCCATGCATGGAATGCTGTCTGAAAATGCTATGCCTTGAAGTAGTATTTTAGGCCAGCTAAGGATGGATGAATACTCATTCAAGTTCAGGGAAGTCTGCTGAGTAGCTACCTCCAACACTGCCATTTCATTAGTAACGGCCTATTGCTTGAAACAACAGTGAAATTTTAGTAACTGCCACCAAAGTTGCATACCAGTTAAAAGATAACAGGTTATGGCCTATGTGACTGCATGGACTATCATGTCATTTTATCATTTATTTGCAGGCTGAAAGTAAATGAACTTATTAAGTACCAATGGTTGCTGCCCCTCTGGATAATGTGTCCCCCCCCCCCTTTATTCTATATTTGAAGTGCCTATGGAACTGTGCGAGTTGTTAAAATCAGAGAAGCACTCTTCTCTTGTAGGTGTGAGGTATGCAAACTGTAGCTATTTAATCATTATAATATGACCAGTATTACCTACATATTTTAGTGATACTGTAATGTTGAGGTTTTGTGTGTGTGTGTGTGTGTGTGTGTGTGTGTGTGTGTGTGTGTGTGTGTGTGTGTGTGTGTGTGTTTGGATTGTTGGATTCTGAACTTTGACACCAACTTTGCTGTTTTATTTTTTTCTGAACCAGATGACACCCACCACTAATTAAGCCAATAATCACAATTTTGAATAATTTGCCATTATGTAATATAATTTTTAATATGGTGTAGTACCTGGGACCTGTTTTTTTAGTGTGGATACATGAAGTGATTCCATTAACTTTTCTAAATGCCTAAATTACCTCATTTTTGGTAACCCAATATTTTCGCACAACAAAAATTTTCCTAGCCATTTTTCCAAGTCATTCTATAACTTCTGAACAAACAACTTGTTCATACACTAGTCTTTAAATAGTCTCACGTCACCAAAAATGAGTTTTCTCTCAGTCTGTGCCCAATCCCAGCTGAGCCATCAAACATATAACACCTACATTCCTGCTATTTGCTTACACTACTATTACGAGCAGTTTGTTCATGGAAATATTAGGTTGGTGCATAAGTTCATAGGCTTATTGTTTTGCATGTTGGTATTCCATTGCTATGGGTTTGTTTATTGTCTTTTTCATTTGTAGTTCACTGTTGCTATTTGAGTTGACATTTTGTCATTTAGAGATAGCAAGTGAAGCTGTGGATGCTAGAAAACAAGAGTACCAAGTGGAGAAACCTTAACATTTCTGACATACCAGGTACATCCACACAGTAAGTTCCATTTGGTTACATAAAACAAACGAGTACAGATACAGAAAAAATATTTACTGTGCAAAAAATCTACAACTGTTAAACAACTTTTCTACACAGCTTCCAAAATTTTGTAGGCACTTGTCATAGCGTGGCACAAGTTTTTGTATGCCTTCTTCATAGAAGGTTGCCGCCTGTGTATTCTTCTTTCAGCTAGTCATCATCATTGAAATGTTGACCAACAAGGACAGATTTTAGGTGAAAGAAGATATGAAAGTCACTAAGAGCGAGGTCCAGTCTCTATGGAGTATGATCAAATGTGTCCCAGTGAAATTCCCATAAGAGTTGTTTGGTCACATTAGCCGTGTGAGGTCGGGCATTATCGTGGAAAAAACAACACCACCTTTTGACAGTAATCCTCGGCACTTTTTCTGTATTGTGCGGCACAATTTCTTAATGGTCTCACAGTAACCATGTGCATTGATTGTTAGGCCTCGTGGTAAGAAATCAATCGGCAAAATGCTTTTTCTGTCCCAAAACACAGTCCACATGACTTTGAGGTGTCAAGATTTGCTTAGGCTTAACCTGCATTGGGGATGAAGTATGCCTCCATTCCATTGACTACAGTTTTGTTTCAGGGGTGTCGTACGATACCCAAGATTCATCCCGCATTACTATCTGAGAAAGAAACCCATTGTTCCTGGCAGATTAAAACTGTGTGCCAGACCGAGACTCAAACTCGGGACCTTTGCCTTTCGCGGGCAAGTGCTCTACCAACTGAGCTACCCAAGCACCTGTCCTCACAGCTTCAATTCTGCCAGTACCTCGTCTCCTACCTTCCAAACTTCACAGAAGCTCTTCTGCAAACCTTGCCGAACTAGCACTCCTGGAAGAAAGGATATTGCCGAGACATGGCTTAGCCACAGCCTGGAGGATGTTTCCAGAATGAGATTTTCACTCTGCAGCAGAGCCTTTCACGGGCAAATCTCATTCTGGAAACATCCTCCAGGCTGTGGCTAAGCAATGTCTCCGCCATATCCTTTCTTCCAGGAGTGCTAGTTCAACAAGGTTTGCAGAAGAGCTTCTGTGAAGTTTGGAAGGTAGGAGACGAGGTACTGGCAGAACTGAAGCTGTGAGGACAGGTTGTGAGTCATGCTTGGGTAGTTCAGTTGGTAGAGCACTTGCACGAAGGCAAATGTCCCAAAGGTCCTGAGTTCGAGTCTCAGTCCAGCATAAAGTTTTGATCTGCCAGGAAGTTTCATATCAGCGCACATTCCACTGCAGAGTTAAAATCTCATTCTGTGAGCAAAGTTTTCAAAATTTCAGTTTATCAGTAACAATTTCACGAATTAGTGATCGTGAGATTTGCGGAACTTCCATAGCAAGGGCACTAAGTATAAACTTACAGTTTTGCATAATCTTCTATTCAATTGTGTGAACCAGTTCATCAGTAACCACAGATGGGGGTCCACTTCTTTGTTCTTCATGCACTTGATCACGTCCTCCATTCAACAGTCTGACCAATCTTTTAACCATTGAATCACTCATAGCATTTTGTCTGTAAACCTCACATATTTGCCAATTAATTTCCTTTGGTTTAACTTTCTTTGCATTTACACAACAAAGCACAGATCTGATTTCACATGCTGCGGCATTTTCAAATTTGAAAATGGTGTACACGTCTTCTACTTGAGTCAGAGTAACTGTCGCACATGCTCTGAACTGCAATCTTAGTGCTGCCGCAGATAGAAATAGAAATGAAACTAACTTTGTGGACGCCCCTCATATTTTCCTGTTTGAGTTCAATAGAGGGATGACAGCAGCAGAGGCAGCCACAAACATTTGTCCTGTGTATGGGGAAAATGTCATTTGACAGAGCACAGTAAGAACATGGGTATTCCTCATTCACAAATGCCTTTTGGGATTGACGAAGATCGTTTAACTGTCAAATGTGATGAACTGTGATCTTTCCACTACTGTGGGATAAAGAAGACCCCAAATGTAGGATGTGTGGTGTGGGTGAGGAAACTGTATCACACTTTATCTTCAAATGTGAGGCACTGGAAATCATAACACACAAAATATTCGGATCAACCAGACTTGAAGAAATTGTGTCCAGCAAAGCACTGGAAAAGGATCTCCTTGCACTGTTGAAGGGCGTTGGTTGGCTTTAATAGAGACACAGGGAATGATACCGCACAATAAACTCTGTTTCGGTGTGAGAAGCAGTGGGTTTGACAAAGGTTGTCTTTGCTTCCCTGATAAAATCAAATCAAATCAAATGTGAAATGGGCGAAGTTCAAAAATCGGGTGTACGGGTACTGCATGCTCTAAACCAAAATCATAAAAATCTGAGTGACCATATGTACATCTCTGCTTGCTCATCAACTGACTCATGGAAACCAACGATTCCTATGCTGTACTGTTACTGGGGATGAGAAATGGTGTCTTTATGCTAACATAAGGAAACGAAAGGAATAGCTGAACCCAAACAAAGTGGCAATGCCCTGTACAAGGCCCTGCACACATCCAAAAATGATAATGCTACGCATCTGGTGGAACAGCGACAGGGTGACGTACTACAAATTGCTTCCCTGAAGTGTAACCATAAGCACAGACATTTACTGTCAATGAATGAGATGTTTGCAGATGCAGTCCAAAAACAGAGACCAGGAAGACTACATGAAGCAATGCTACTCTTCGATAATGCCTGCCTGCATTCAGCTAGACTGGCGAAACACTATACAGGAACTGGGTTGGAAAGTCAGTCCACACCCACCATAATTCACCTGATGATGCGCCTCATATTTTCACCTTTTACACTCTCAAACTTCAAGGAACTTCCTTTCTGAATGAAATGCTCTCCAAACATGAGTTGATGAATTCTTCACCTCAAAACCATGTGATTTCTACAGTCGCAAAATTTTAAAGATACCTCAGCATTGGCAGACTGTTGTAAATAGTAAAGAAGAATATGTAATTGATGACTGAAGTCGCTGTCATGTGTATCTGTTGTGTTTATTAAAATTATGGAAAAACTGCTATGAACTTATGCACCAACCGAATACATGTTCCTACATCCGCAGAAACTAAGTAACATCAGTGTCCAGTAACTTTCAAATGGGTTCATAATTCAAGTTATGGAATATCTGACAGAAACGAGTTGGGGTTGGTAGGAAGCACAGACACAGACATGCTAAAGAGCTATTGCTGAACACTGTGACTGCAGTTAATGAGTGAACTGTGTGAGCTCTTTTAGTGAACTTTCATCTGATATATTTCTGCAAACAAATACTGCATATAAATTACAATGTCTTGTATAAACGACAGTGTTTTGTGTCACATTTAATTGTTTTATTCTGTGACTCAGATGGACTATCTTTTACTATTGGAAAGTGTTTCATTAATAGGTGTTTCAACAACTTTGTAATTAGTATGAATATTTCTGCCACAGTACTCTTAGTTATTTCTGAGTGCCAACCTGATAGAGCACTACTTCTGAGAAGTAGAAAAACTTATCATTGACACAATATAACCTCGGAGCTAAGTAGTGTGTCAAAAAGTGCAATGTACATTGTGGTGATGAACAGATTTCTTCTAAGCAACCACCATGAACTATTTAATGAGGATTTTAGCTTCAAGACGACAAACAGATGAGCTACCGAGCTGGCAACAGACTACGAAAAATCAGGTGGGTGTATTACAAGTGTGTGAGCCTCATGAGGTTTGCACAAAGGAAGGAAGGTTATAGTGTCACTGATCATTGATTGTGAAATCAGATGAAGGGGAGAGAAAGGAAATAGCTGTGAGTTGTTTAAAGAACCGTGCTAGCATTTGCCTGCCACAATTAAGGCAAGCCATGGGAACCTCAAATACTGAAGGCTGGGTAGGGACTTACCAACCATTAATACAAAACCACTGTCTAGCTGCATGCTATGTCACTTGGTGCTGGTGCATTTCTCCTTATTTATGATCATGCCATTTACATTACAACCTTTGAGTATGCTCTTCTCTCCAAAAAATGCTGGACCGTCAACTCTAGACTGAGAGACTGGCAGAATAGCTGCAAAACGTGAACAGTATCTTTGCTTCATGCACTTCTTGTCTAGGTCCCTAATGATGAAGTTGCATATCCATAGTGATGGTATGTGAACCAGTACATTGAATTATGCAAGAAAAACTACAGGTTAAGACAAAGTAAGCACTGTGACATTTAAAAGTTTCCCACCGCTTCCGGACTTGGTCAAAGACAACATAATGTTACACAAGGAAAGAGTTTATGAGTTTTCTTGTGTATGTGACACATCTTTCAGTTCCATTAGGGACAAAATCATGTCAAACAACTTGCATTTTACAGGAGTGTGCTTTGGAACACAAATGACACACTTGCCACCTTTAAGCTAGCAAATCTATTGTTGTGGTGTATTTCACTTTTTACAGGTAATTCATTGTACTATAATAAAATTAAATTATGCTTGATACATTCAACACTTGGGACTTCACCACTTGAGTCTTAAGAAATTCAGCTGTTTGAAGACTTCACAAACTGTGATCACAGTTTCCAGTTAGATATCACCTGGAATCTTGTCATTACGGAACTCCGTTCTCTTTGTAAGTATCAGTTTTCTGTGAATTCATCAAACAAGAACAGTAGATCTGATCTTGAAAATGTGAGCCCCACTGTGGAAGACACTGATTAAGCAACCTAACAACACAGGCACTCAAGTGCTGCCTACCAGCAGGTGTTTCAATAAATGATATCTGGATACTTTTGCAAGTTCATAGCTGAAGATGGCCAGTTGACTAGGCCAAAATAGTGTCTTATGGACATGTGGCAGTTTTCCCTAAATTTTATGGAATGAAATTAGGCACTGTCAATTTAATTACCAATGTAAATGTAATAACTTTCTCCAGAGAACTGGGGAACCTTCTCGTTCTATTTTTTCAACTGCAAGCATTCACTTCACATAGTTCCTTTGCGTATCTATTATTGAAATAAAGGGTGTTCCAAAATGATTCATCCAAATTTGCAAGACTATATCTTCTACAAAAATGAAGACAGAAACTTTGAGCAAATATTAATTAGAGTGTTACAGAGAGTTTATTTTCCACGAGCCACCTGATTTCACTATGGTGTATCTTTTGTACATTTGCACATACAAACTTATGATAAAAGTGTTCATTTACCTTTAACAAATGGTCAAGTGTGCCCTCCATTAGATGTACAACAAATAAGATTAATGGTTGGTTGAAGTGACTGAAAAGTGAGGTTATCAGTCCCTTAGTCAAGAGATGCATCGCCTGAAGTTAGTGATATCACCTAGAAATTTGATCAAATTGTGACAGTATATAGGAATGTTAAAATTGAGGCACTGAAATGAATATTGATGCCAGAGATAAGAAATAAATTGGAGATAGAGAAAGGTATATGGACCAGGAGGTACGCAGGTGGAGCAGACAGGGCTGCCCCATGGCTCATCTGTGGCAAAAAACTTCAACCACATCTGACCCCCACAAAGACTACGAATGAGCTAAGACAGTAACAGAACAAATTATGCCTTCTGGGCGGCAAATCGTCAACATTAAAATTCATAAGGCTAAAAGCTTAATGAACATCAATTGGACTGACTACAGTTATATCGGGTAAGAAAAATAATCTCAGCAAGTGGGTAGGGGGCAGGTGAGTTTCCCCAAGGCCTCAGCATAGACAGACAGACAGAGAGAGAGAGAGAGAGAGAGAGAGAGAGAGAGAGAGAGAGAGAGAGAAATCAGGCAACCTTTGATACCGATGTGAGATCCATACGCCCCTTATGGCCAACCCATCATTCAGGTGATACATTGTTTAAAAATGCTCTTACATGGAAATGCCAGGGCAGTGGTGTCCGTCCAATGGAAAAATCTAATTTTTGGAATGTTCTTACAATTGTGGAAAAAGGCAGGTCTTCAGCATATCCAGGTGCGTGATTTCTGCAAGTGTCTTTTTTTGTGACAAGAAACAGGCTGTACGTCATATTGTGAAAAGGGGGGGGGGGGGGGGGAACATGATTCTTTGGAGATCCTCACTCTTGCTCATTCTCAAATTGGTGTGGTTCACTTTACCACTTAAATGGAGCATAATTGCCATCTCCCTTATCCACATCCAGAATGAATTCACATAATTCTACATAATGTTCTCTCCATGATAAAGGACTTTTAGCAACTTAATTCTGTATGGTTTGAAACACACCAGACATATGAGGAATGGCTAATTGTTGGCTGAACATGACTGTAGGTGTCTGTGGACAACAAGCACAACCCTGTTGAATATACTCTACATCTTGTCCGAGCACATGGTAGTAACCCGCAGATTTCTCTTCCCATAAAGGTTTAACATTGCAAAGTAATACGAAATGGAATGAGCCCATAAGGTCAGTGGTAGGGAAGGTAAATGGTTGACTTCTGTTTATCGAGAGAATTATGTAAGTGTAGCTCATCTATAAAGGAGACTGTATACAACACTAGTGCAAACCATTATTGAGTTACGTTCAAATATTTGGGATCCCCATCAGGTCAGATTAAAGGAAGACATCAAAGCTATTCAGAGACATGCTGCTAGATTTGTTATTGGCATGTTCAATGAACATATGAGTATTATGGGGATGCTACATGAGAAATTGGAATCCCTGGAGGAAAGACTACATTCTTTTTGCAAAACACTATTCAGAATATTTAGAGAACCAACATTTGCAGCCGACTTCGGGACAATACTGCCGCTGAAGTGCATTTTGCATTAAAACAAAGGCAAGATAAGGGAAATTAGAGCTTGTATGGAGCCATATAGACAATCCTTCCACCATGCCTGCAGATATTGTTTAATGCTTCGAACTGTAGGAGTGCATTGCAACAATCTCAATGTAAACTGCACCGAACAATTTTAACAGAACTGCACCTGTTGGTTGCTAATTTATCACCATCTATACATGACACACAATGTTCACTTTGTGTGCAAAACTTCAGGATGAAAGTAACTTTTATGTGACATGTCACTGCCAATTGACATAGCTCGATGAAACTTTGACCATACAGAGAAAGAACTGCTACATTATAGTACAGAAGTTAACGGATAAATACACAATGAGACTAACTGCAATGACACTTTTAGTGAAAGACAGTAATTATATTGAAGTCACTGTTATTCACGGTGGTACCTTGGGTATTACAAAAGGTGGGGCATGGTTCTTTATAGTGTGTGCGATCGCAAGACAGCAATGCTTGCTCTGAAATGCTGGTTGTCGCCAGGAGTAGTTGGTCGCTGGTAAGGAGTTCTTGTGCTAGAGTATTCCATTCTTCCACCAACACAACTGACAACTACTGGATGATCATTGGAGCATATGGGCGTGGTGCAATATGTCTCCCCAACCCATGGCACACACTCTACAGGTTTTAGGTCAAGGGAACAGGCGGGTCAGCCCATTTATCGAAAATCCTCTGATTCCAAGAGCTTTTCAATCCACTCAGTTGAATGCAGTTGCGCACTGCCATAAATAAAAATGAACTGTGGGATGAATGCATCCCTGGAAATAGAGACATGGGGAAGGAGTAAACTGTCACAATAATATTGATGGATGAGTGTACTGTGTTCAAATATTTGGAGGTCTGCATGCCCATGTAACACTGCCTTCTCACACCATAGCACTCAGACGACTAAAATGATAATTTTCAATCATTTTTCAGGTGCATTGTGTGTTCCCACTTCTTGCCATATTTGAGTATGTCCATCACTGCCTAACATGATCATTTTGGTGCTCCAGGTGTCATGATGTGGTAGGTATAATGTTGCACTGGCGTAATGACCTCTAAATCTTTGAACATGGTAAACTTCCTGGTCAGGGTTACTGGGACACTGTACTATTTCCCAATGTGTGTATTTTCAGGGGTGTTTTCGCCCCGACTTCATTTTTATGAATGACAAAGTGTGACTGCATTTAACTGCATAGCTGGAGCAGCTCTTTGAATGAGAGGACATTTGGCCAATGGACTAGCTCCCCTCCCCTCAACCTGACTTGAATACTACTGAGCACATGTGGGATGTGTTAGGCAGACGTACTGCAGGCACCAAATACCATCCAGCAGCTGTCAGCCATGCTGGTGGAGTGACAGAATGCCCTACTGCAAGAACTTCTTACCAAACTTGTGGTCAGCATAAGCGCATGTTGCAGAGCATTAATTGCCATCCGTGGCAATCGCACACCCTATTAAGAACCATGTCCTACCTTTTGTACTGTTCAGGGTTCCACCATAAGTCATGGTGCCTTCAGTGTAATTATTGTCTTTGAATGTGTTATTTTTGTTCATCTCATTACATATTTATAAAAAGTAGCAGGTCTTTCTACGTTTGGTTCAGATTTCATCGAGGTATGTTACTTGGGTGAGAGACATCTTGCAAAAATTTCTTTTGTCATTTTGTTTTGCACACCAGCTTATAGTGAAATACAGACAAACCTTGCCAGCAACTACATGAATCATTAATTTACAACTGCCACCAAGGTAAAGTCTTAGTTTCGATGTGTGTGTTAAAATCTACATCAAGTTTCTATCTTCATTCACATACAAGATATATCCTCATGAAATCAGATGGATGTTTTTGAAACACCCTCTAACATCTAATCTGTGTATAAGACAATCACATTGATAAAAATGAACTGATTAACTTCTGTGACTGGTGATAAACTCCTCAGCAATCTTACATCCTAAATTAGCATAGTTTGATGGGAAGGTTCTGTCTTCACTACGTGTATCACTCTCTGAAAATCTATACAGCTAGGTAATTGTGCTGTTTTCACCTTCATATTCTTTCTACTGTTTTCACAATCACAGCGACTTTTTGGAAACAGTTTTCATTCTGTTAACTTTCAATACTTTTTATAGGTAATTCCCCTGTGTAAGACACCCAATGCCTTCCATTTTGGATAAGTCTTTATACACTTAACAACTGGGGTTGAAGTTAAGATCTCAAACCCTGAAATAAATGGCATTTCATTACTGTATTGTACAGTGATCGCTGAAGCAGAAACACACACACTGAAGTGACAAAAGTCATGGGATAGTGATATGCACACACATAGATGGCAGTAGTATAATGTACACAAGGTATAAAAAAGCAGTGGATTGGAGTAGCTTTCATGTGTACTGAAGTGATTCTTATTAAAAGGTTTCTGATGTGATTATGGCTGCACCACAGGAATTAACAGATTTACTGTGAAATGGTGGTTGGGACTAGACATATGGGACATTCCATTTCCGAAATTGTTAGAGAATTCAAAATTCCATAATCCACACGGTCAAGAGTGGGCTGAGAAGAACACATTTCAGGCATTACTTCTTACCACAGGCAAAGCAGTAGCTGACAGCTTTAACTTAATGACAGAGCAATGGTGTTTATGAACAGTTCTAAATGCTAACAGACAAGCAACACTGCATGAAATAACCACAGAAATCAATGTGGGATGTATGATGAATGTATCCATTAGGACAGTGTGGTGAAATTTGGGCTATGGCAGCAGATAAGTGACCCAAATGCCTTTACTAACGGCACGACATCGCCTGGAGTGTCCCTCCTGGGCCCACGACTGTATCAGTTGGTCCCTACGCAACTGAAAACCCATGGCCTGGTCAGACGAGTCCCGATTTCAGTTGGTAAGAGCTGATGGTAGCGTTCAAGTGTGGTGCAGACCCCATGAAGCCATGGACCCGAGTTGTGAACAAGACACTGTGCAAGCTAGTGGTGACTATATAATGGTGTGATGCTGTGGGCTCTGTATACATGGAATTAATGGCATCCTCTGTATGTTCGACTACTTGCAGTCATTCATGAATGTCTTGTTTGCAAATAATGAGGGAATTTTTATGGATGACAATGTGCCATGTAATCGGGCTGCAACTGTTCGAGTATGGTTTGAAGAACATTCTGGACGATTCAAGCAAATGGTTTGGCCACCCAGAACAACACAAATCACATAAAACATTTATGGGACATAATCGAGAGATCAGTTCATGCACAAAATCCTGCACTGCTAACACTTTCACAATTATGGGCAGATATAGAGGCAACACGGCTCAATATTTCTACAGGGGACTTTGAACGGCTAGTTGAGTCCATGCCACATCGAAGTGCAGCACTACACTGAGCAAAAGGAGGTCCATAACCATATTATGAAGTATCCCATGACTTGTGGCCTCAGTGTCAAGCTTCCAGTAAAAGTAGGGGGGTTATGGTCAGACAGCCTGTTGACAGAGTGAGTGCTGTGTATCTGAACACTGGTAATTATCAGTTTTTGGCTTAGGAACCACATATTTGCCATAAGGGGCAGGTGATTGTGGTTAAGCCACCATGCTGTAAGCTATTTTTGACAACAATAAATTGTCACAAAAATTTGTCTGAATATTCTAAATTGAAGTGGCAGTGTTAATGGTGCCTTTACAATTCAGTACAATGGCATGATACCACTGGTACAGAACACAGCTGATTCTAAAGTCGGTGATATCACATCACATGTTTCATCTCTGCCTCTGGAATCTGTTTCTAGGGTATTTATTCATATGCACAGCCACTGACTAACTGATATGGTAATCTGAAAATTGTAAGATTGTAGTATGGAAGTCTACACAGCACATCTGTGGATAAATTACTTGAGAGAAACAAGTGTAAGGCCTTCTACTGTCATGCTTAACATATTCAGTCACTATCAGAAATGGAGCTGAAATGGAGAAATTTCTGTATTATGATTTTTACAATTTCAGAAAGGGTTTGGATGAGAATCAGACAACTGAATATTTGTATTTGGTCATCTGTGTTGTACTGCATTCATGGCCACAGACTCATGACAAAGCCAAGTGCAAAGACTGACAGTTAACCCTTGGCATAATCAAAAACAATGTCATGTAAGTAAACAAGTAGAATGATTTGATGATGTGTAACAACATTCCCTGTACAACCACTGGACTGAAATATAGCTAACAAATAATTAAGTATTCAGTCGCAGTAATTTAATATGGTATGGCCCATAAAACTAGTTGTTGAAAAAGTAGACAAATTTTCAGCAGCAAAATAATGAAATGTAATTCACCCACAAAGTCATTCTTGCCTGGAGTTATCAGGCATCAACCTGGAAACCTTAGCAAGTTGGCTTAACAATAGATGATGATTCAAAGAAGAGCTGCATGGTCTGTTTCATCAACAAGATGATATCACAGAAATGCTCACTCTCCAATGAAAGATGCTAAGAAAGTAGCCTTTGGATCATTAAAAAGCTTACACTTCAAATTCTCAGTATGCACAATGAAAGACCAGTCAAGAAATGGTATCTCCCACACATATCCAGTTGGTGACAAGATATTACGCAAGATGTATTAGGTGCAGCTATTGATATGGTTGTCTGACTGTATGCTGTGCACTGCAGCTTAAGAGTCTACTTACAAATATTGTAAATTTGCACTTTCATGGAATTAATGGGGAAAAAAAAGTTGTCCTCAACTCAAAGATCATTTGAACACATCAACACCTAACATTTTCCCCACACACAAAAATCCAAGTTAACTGTAATAATACTGGTTATTTTAGGGGAGGGGCATTTCAAATCATACCTGAATCTCTCCTGTCCAGCTGTGTCCCAGAGTTGAAGTTTTATTCTGGTGCCATCTTTCACTTCTATGAGACGAGCAAAAAAGTCAACACCCACAGTCGGATCTGAAAGCTGAAATGTCAATACAAACAAGTTAATTTCTGTAAGTGCATTAAGTAATGTTTCAAACAATTGAAAAATCACTATCTCCAGGTTAGCTGAAAATAATGGTAAATGGAAGAAAACAGGTACACTTCACAGCACAAAGTAATGGTAGCAGCTGAAATTTGAATTGCCTAGTAAGTTACACAAGAGCCTATCACATTATATACAGTAACATTCATAAAGGTAAAGAATGTGTGTAACTGAATCTGAGGGAATTACGGCTTATTAACATTCATGTGTGTGTATTGCAGACTAATCCTGTTTGAAATAGATTACTGACTCAGGACAATGGTTTCAATGATGGAACAACATTATCTACAATATGAGCATTCTGGGCAGCATCCCAAATCGATGGGAAAAAATTCAGCTCCAAACTCTGATGTATTTGGCATTGATACACACCATGGAAATTATACACTCTTATGGGACTGTTACTCTCTGCAGAAAACAGATTGATTGGAAAATATTACAAAAGATATTTTCCGAAACAAACACTTTGTTGGTCATGTCAATGATTATCACCTGAATTTCCCCTAATTGGCTGCACATTTGCTTTGCAGACCAGCCTGCCAAAGCCAGTGCCAAACTGTATCAACTGATCTTGGAAGAGCAGTAGTATATTTCAACCAGACTGTGTTTAAAAACAATTTGCTGTTATGTGCACACAGTTTCAGGATAATGAACTGGTGGTGTTCACATCAACTTCTAGTTTCTACATATCTGGTGGATTTTTTCCAGTATTGTGATATGGTTTTATCCATCGTTCTACAGTGTGCTCAGTGATGCCATCAAATTCTCTTCCTCCACAAGAGCAGTTTTACAGACACTGACAGCCTCTTGACATAGCTCATGAATAAAGCAGGTGGACTCTAAGCATGGTGGTTCAGGTATCTGACCTAGAATTGTGTACTGCCATTAGCTATTACGAAACAAAGTGTAATGACAGAAGTAAATTGCCATGTCTGGCCATATGTCAGTGCAGCAGAATACTGCACCACACATACAGAATGTTTAAGATGATAAATTACTCAAAAATGGCATTCCCCTATGGGTGAGCTGATCCTACAAAGAAGTTCAACAGTTTAATCTCTGCATGTCTCCCTACATGCTTTAAGCCAACTAGGCCTTATAGGACTTAATTTTTGAAACAACTAAGGTCAACAGTCATCACACTGGACCACTTTACTACTTTGAATGAGGGACTGGTTGCAGTCATCAGAGCAATTACTTACAAACCAGGACATCGTGGGTTCAAGTCGCTGCTCTTATGTCTTTCTTTTTAATTATTTTTCACGTCGGTACTTAGAAGTACATTTGTATGGCATGAATGGCTGGGAGACTCTCAAGAGTGATTTTCAACAACCTGTTTGCAATTCTTGCAATTGGATGGCACTTTGGCAATGTGTGAGCCCTTAACTTACCCCAGTATTCCTATTGAGAAAGGGCACCTACAGTTTAACACAGAGTCTGAAACATGACATTCCTAGTGTATCTTCACATCATTTACTGGATATTTAGAAGTCTCTGATAAAACTGAAGGCTAACTTTACTTTGTGCAATAATAAATAATATAGGTAAAAAATAGTACAATACACAAGTCTAGATAACCATAATGCTTATTGTCCTGTATGATAATTAAAGTAGTCTCCAAGCATTAATTACTTAATAAATTAATTACACATAGACTTTATTTCATGAATATAATTAAGATTCATTTTCTGGCAACTATTAGCAAAAGTGAATGAGCCAAAGTGTTTTTATTCAATTTGCATGGTGCAAAAGATAGTGTTTTGAATGCTATGACTTTTAGGCCTATCACTCATTACACTGTTAAGATTAAATTCAGGAAGACTCCCTAAATGATAAAAAAGATAAGTAGTAGATTTATTATCTCTGGAACAGAAAACCCAATGACTTAAGCATTTGTGCAAGCATTTTGAGTGGCCCCTAACTGGTGGATTGTAGGGTGTAGCCTGCCCTAGTTAGAATTCAGTAATATAATCATAAAAAAGCCTTACTGGTGGTGGTGGTGGCAGTGCTGCGTAGACTGAATAAACAGCTTTTAATAATCCCCCCCCTTTCTGCTAGACTGCAATGGACGTAATTTCTGTATTACTCTTTTTCTTCTTTTTGTAGAAGTCAGAGTCAACCCATGTAAGTAGATTAACAACAAGTGTTGGCAATAGTTTCGTTATACTTGCCACAACAAGTGACCCTCACTGCTATTAATTTTCAACAGTAGTCGAGACCTTTTTTATTTTAGACTGTAGAATGTCATGTTGAGTTCCAACGTTATCCTCTTTTCTACAAGAGATGCATACTACATGGGAAAAAAATTCCCTGTATTTCAATGGCATGCTGTTAATTTTAACAGTGCGTGTGACAGCTTCTAGGCTGTGGTCCAAAAACTGTTGCAACTAATGTTGAAAATGAACAGCATATCATTGTAACACAGGGATTTTTCCCCCATATATATGGAATGGAAGAGAAAAGAGATACTTTTGAAACTTAACATGGACATTCTTGGCAAGGTTGTTAGGGTCCATATTAATGGTCTGGAAGGGTACCTATGGCTACTAACAGCTTATTGTATTTGCAGGAAAGCTTGTGTGGCTCCTTGGAATAGGTCTATAAAACAAATAGGCCACTTTTTTAATAACATTTCAAGTAATGACTGCTCTCAAGTGTTTTAAAAATGGCATATTGCATTTAATTTGCACCATTGCTGCATTGGAGCGACTGTGTAATTTTCTGCCACAGATTTTTGTGCTTTAAAGTGTACATTACAGTGGCAGTATTCCATGGAGTACAAGACACTCCCATCCATTCACCATCACAGAAATCCACCTACACAGTAGAAACCACTTAACACTAAAATCAAAGTCTTACTACCATCTGCACAGGACAACTGCATCTAACCATTCCATTAATTCTAACTGCTAAATTTCTTATACAAACCAGTTCATTAATAAAACATTCCTCATGTTAAAAGCACTGAAAATACGATTTTATTTCATATTTACTGACAGTATTAGGCAGGAAGGTTTTGTAGCAAACCAACTACTATCCAAAGGTAAAATAACACACTGTTCTCTGTAAATCTATGAGCACATTTGTGGGTCGTAAGACCTGCAACTGGCTTAAGCTCTTCACAGCCATTGCAGGTAAATTATATTTGACTGCTCTGATATACTTAGCAGGGTGGTGGTGTCAAGACCACGTGATATTTCACCAAGATGACTTCTTGCCGCTCAGAGTTCTGTGTAATGAGCAGATAAAAAGTGCAATGATTATACAAAGATATCCTGTCATGAGGACTACATTAGGATGGGAACAAGTTAGCTCAAGAAAATACCACACAAGCTGTGTGATGCCACCCAGCTGGATGTCACAAAGCTGCAAGCACTAGAATACCAACACAAACTGACATGTAGCATGTAATTATTTTTTTCCGTTTTGGCCATGCATTGCTATGAATTGCTACAGTATACCATACACTGTAAGTATTTATGGCCCCATCTCTTATCCCTTTAGAACAATTTTAAACTTTCAACATTTAGTTTGTAACTAATAAAGGTATGAAAATCTTTTTGTGTCAGTACATATTCATCTATACCGTGCAAACGACCGTGATACGCATGGCACTGTACCAGATATTAGGATTTCTTGTTGTTTCATTCGCATATAGAGTGTGGGAAGAATGATTGATTGACTGGCTCCGTGCGTGCAGTTATTATTCTAATCTTATCCTCATTAGCCTTATGTGGGCGATACGTACAGGGTTTTAGCATATCCCTAGAGTGATCATGTTCCTGAAACTTTGTTAACAGACTTTCTGGGGATTAAACAAACCTGTGTTCATTTGCACTGTCCCCCTCTGTATGTGTTCAATACAATCTGTTAATTCTATTTGGTATGTGTCCCACACACTCAAGCAATATTCTAGAACTGGTCGCACGACTGATTTTTAAGCAGTCTTGTCAATTGATTGCACTTCCCCAGCATTGTACCAATAAACTGAAATCTACCCCCTGCTTTACCCAAGACTAAACCTATGTGGTCATTCCATTTCAATATCTCTACAAAGTATTAAACCCAGGTATTTTGTATGAGTTTGCTGATTCTAACAGTGACTCACTGATATTATATTCATAGAATATTATGTTTTTTCATTTTGTGAAGAGCAAAATTTTATGTTTCTGAACATTTACAACACATTGCCAATCTTTGCACCACTCTGAAATCTTATCAAGATAGGACTGAATATTTATGCAGATTCACTCAGTATTTCATTATAGATACCTGCATCAACTGCGAAAAACCCCGATTTTACTGTTAATATTGTTTGAAAGGTCGTTAGTATACAACATGAACAGCAAGGGTCCCATCAGACTTCCTGGGGCACACCTAATGTTACTTCCACATGTGACTAACTCTCCATCCAAGGTTGATGGCATGTCCTCCCTACCAAAAAGTCCTCAATCCAGTCACAGATTTCACTTCATATGATCATTCTTTTGACAATAAGCATAGGCGTGGTACTGAGTCAAATGCTTTTCAGAAATCAATAAACAGAGTATCTACCTGGTTTCCTTGATCCAGTGATATTCACTAATATTCCTATTATCTGTATATTCCACAACTCCACCACATGCACTGCAGCACATTTACATTAATGACTCTGCCCAACCCATTAACTCCCATTTAATGAACTATGCAATTGACACCTCAATTTTATTCTAGGGTTGAGTAGGAATAGTAGCAACATATTTTAGCTCCTTGCACACACACCCACACTGAGGGAGGACTCGAACCTCCGGCAGTAGAGGCCGCGCGATCCGTGACATGACTACTAAAACCGCTCGCCCACTCTGTGCGGCAGGCTGTTGTCACCACACTAACAAATAATACACATAACATCCAGGCAACAAGCTGTAAATGTCTGGGTTTATACATTGATGAAAATCTGGTGGATAGACCACATTAATTTCATACACACAAAAGTCAGCTGGTGCTTACATCTCCTTTGCAGCTCACAAAGAGGATTCCTACCAAAACATTAAAAATAGTATGCTATGAAATGTATCACTACATGACTGAATTATTTGCACTGTACTGTTGATACAGATACTGAGAAAATACACATGGGATAATGAGATAGGCCACAGAGAATCCCACTGGGGAAAGAAAGAAAGAAAGAGAGAGAGAGAGAGAGAGAGAGAGAGAGAAATATTATCTTCACACTACTTAATTACATTTTTTTATGGACCAACAAATAAATTATGAAGTGCAGTGATGTAAATGATCACAACACCAGGATAAATATGACTACCTCTAGCAAAGTACAAAATTAAAAGTGACAATCAAAACCTATGCATCAATGTTTGTTAATGAACTGCCAAACTAAGAACATGTATGGGGAATTATTTTAACACAAAATTCAAATCTGTTCTGATAGAAAAATGTTTACATAAAGCCAATGAATTTTAAGATTCAGCTTGTGATATGAACCAGTGGCACATCAGCTGTAAACTAAGAAATTATGAAAGATATAAGCTGCAACCATTTCAAAGTAGCATTTGCAAATATAATTATTTAACACCTATTTATAGCATTTGCAAAATCTACCCTTTTGACAGCTACATGCAAAGAAAAGGCAAATAAATAAATGTTTATGATGTCGTATTTTAAACAGTTTGCATCATCTGGCTATTGCTGTTATTGCTCTTAAATCATTTGCTATTAAGCCCATTTAAGCAATTCATTTAAGAACACTCTTGTGTTCCAATTACATTAAACTAGACATTGCACACTTCTGTCCACTGTTACAGTAAGATTCTAAAATATAACATATTCCAAGCAGCACCGTTTAATGTGAATCAGATTAGCAAGGATTGACAATTGTCGAAGTATTTGAAAAACTGAACAAAATATTGTATTTTACAGTTTTGAATTAAAGGTCATTAACAGATAGTTGGAGAATCATTGGAAGCAATCTGTTATGGCCTGTTAAACGAAAAATCCCAGTATACAACACATGTGATTTTAGGAAACCACAATAAAACAAAATTAGGACAGCTGGGTATTGACTTCTATCCATACCTTTGCCACATAAATGTCTTGTGTCTTAATAGCAACACCATTCACAATGAGAAAATTTAATATGTTAACTGACTCATGTCTGCTATGTGTACTTGATAAAACTAGCCTTCATGAAATAGTGAAATGACTACAGTTAAGTCAAATTTATTAAACCTAAAAGCACAGGTGTAATATAACTTTAATAAAATGCACAATTCAAATCATCGAAAGACAACTTGTGGAGTGGACTGCTCATGATATACGTTTAACACATGCTGCTTAAGCAAAAGACATTTTTAACATCCTTCTGCAAATTTACTGTTATACCAAATGTGTACAAAGACAAACGTTTGTTGGCATTGACAGTTCTCATTTTGTTAACCAGGTAGAAAAATACAGAAAATTTAAAAATGTCGGTGCATTCAATAAGTATGATCTGAATAGAGCATCTGACATGGCAATGAAAGAAAGTACACACCCCGCCACAAAAATAAACGAGTTAAATATTCGTATAAACGTCTCCCACACGTAAAAACTGACACCGATGAAAAATATTAAAAGGTTCAAACAATCCAGCGGGGAAATTACAAGAATATTGAACAATTACTTCAGACAACTACTTTCAGAGTGAACCATATTTCAACAGCATAATAAAAACGCAACAATGTCATTTCTATGGATAAAGTGCACACACAATTTGGTGATATAAAATCTTTTACGCTTCAGATCAACAAACAATTACAGTACATGGAGGTTTAGAAAAGAGCTGTATCCTGCCTCTTCCGATCTTACGCCAAACAATCTACCTACTCCCACGCGCGTACACCATACGATCAAAACATTCGAAACGTTCCACAACACTTCTTAAAATGTAATGAAAAGTTTACTTACCTCAGCGAATTTTCCGTCCGTGAAATACTTCAACAATGAACTTTTACCAACTGTACTGTCGCCGATTAATATCAAACGAAACTGGTAGTCGAAAATTGGTTCAACCATTTTCATATGTTTTAATCTGTTTGCGCGGTAGTAACTCTTATTATACACATCGTCAACACACTCAGAACTACTCTCTCGACACAACCTTTAACCCTAAACACAGATAGATTTGTTTTCTTTTACTATCATTACTACATCCTTGGTATATCAGCTGAGTGTGACACAATACGCCACCTTTGACTGGACTTTAATTGCCAACCTAACGTCCTACCACAACAATATTTCGGAAAATCCATAATGAGCGTAGTAAAGCATAGCGAAATTTCACATATTCCTGAATCTCATAGATATCCTAATATCATATTTTTTTTACGTGTGTGTCTGCTCTTCGGTGCAAATGCACCGAAGTGACGGAGGTAAGAAGACTAGAATATTTCCGTTTGTGAAACAATACCTCAGTAGATATTTTTTCCTCTTGACAACAATGGATAATTTTGTAAGCGTATATATGATTGATTGCATTTCCCACTGACCATGCAAGTAATGACCCTTAAAGTAATTGTTTTAAGAGTATTTTTGTTGGACAAATTAGTGCATGGTGGTGTTTGAAATTTGCTTTACACGTTACTTTTATGGTGTTTTACTAACAATTTCTTTACCACAAAACCCAACAGATACAATTTAGAATCAGACAGATCTGTGTAAGTACAAAGTAAGAAATTATTTGGATTGGAATTTGTCTTGCTTTCGGTTGAAATGATCGTTTATGTCTGTGTCTTTACATTACTTTGAATTTTTCGAATTCCTTCCGTTTATAAACAGTAGAAACAAAATTAATCATTTATTACAGAATACTACCACTTCTCAGTTCTTACAATCTCACCTCAGTTTTCACACACGTCTGAAAGACTTTCAGTCACATTTTCTGCACGCCACTATTCATTTCTCTTTTAAAGATCTTCCTCGCGCTTCCGTCTTCTTTCGTTTGAGTCTTTATTTGAGGTAGTTGTTTCACTTAAACTTATCAGCAGACTGGAGAAAATTCTTGGAATCACACCTTCATGCAGATTTAGTCAAGCTCCTGGTTATCTGTTCTCAATTTCTTTCAAATATTTGAATGTATCATGTCTGCTTCAAAAGACGGTACTTCACACAGACATCACAAGAACCGCTGGCTACGAGGTTGTCAGTCGTTTCGCGTATTTAGTTCTCTTGTCACTGATACTGGTGATTGCGAGCCTGAGATCCTTAGGCGCATTTTGATTGCGAGGAAATCTGCAGCAGAACTTGCTTGCATTTGGAAGGAAGCGCGAGTATCATTGCCAAGACAGCTCACCGTCATCCGATCTCTTATCTTCCCTATCGCGACCTATGAAGCAGATACGTGAACGATGAAGACAGCAGACTGTAGCAGGATTGATGCTCTGAAAATGTGGTGCTCTAGAAGATCGCTCCGAATATCATGGACAGCACATTGAACTAAGGAATCTGTCCTGAAATAGCTCAGCATCAGAACACGACTGTCTGTTCTGTCAACCAGCAGTAGTTTTTTTTTTTTTCACATTGCCAGAAGTCTAGAGACAATGGAAAGAACAATCTTAGAGGGAAAAGTCGGCAGCTGAAGACCTAGATATATGCACCAGTGAAGTGGACAGACCACATTAAGTCTCCGTCAATCCATTATGGCCTGGGGGACATCGGCTGGTACATATTGATCGATTCAAAAAACTGTACCAACAGCCATAGGTTTTGGTTTATTTTATTTTATATCTCAAATGCATACAATGATATAAAATAAACCAATACATACAACTGTTGGTACAGATTTTTGAATCAAGAAAAAGACCAGATTAAGAGCTTGACCAGGATGGGCTTGCAACAAGCAGTCCAAGTCATGAAGGTATGGGGGGGGGGGGGGGGGGGGAGGAGAGATCATGGGTCACACATGGTCAAACACACTTTGTCACAGGTAGGAGAAGTAGGTATTTCTCCAGAACAAATCCAGGCAACACTTTCTCCTGCCTAAAGAGTATTTTCTTAAGAAAATTCTGAAACAATCACTCAAGATAGATTCTAAGACACTAAATAACACACATTCTATATGTCAAGGGAAAAAGGAGAAAGCAACAGGGGACATTTCACAGACCTAACAATCCCTCAAAACATGTGATCAATAAAAAATAAAATACAACACTTTGAAGTTGAGCTCCAATTTTTGAACTGCAGAGTACTTTGTGTCCATGAGCACTAGTGTAGATGCACAGGACTCCAAGATGTAATATTGTCACTGTATAAAACGACGGACTCTCATTGTAGGATTACTTGAAAGGACAGAGGATCATGCATTTATATCAGAAAAGGAACAATTCAAATCAAGAATTACAATTCAAATGAAGACTGATCTTAATATAATAAGTGAAGACAAACACTTTGAAATATCAGCTATAATTAACAGAGCCTGATAACACCAGGAAATCAATCATTTTGTGTATCGATATCCCAGTGCTTGAGTGAACACTTTTTTCAATAAATTAATGGAAGTTCATGATAAAACATAAGTACAAAAGTCAACATAATTTTGTACAGAGACAGAAACAAATATCATAAATGAAACTAGTAGCATCCTCATAAATAGCCGTTAGTGTTTCGGCGTATATATGGCAATTGCTGAGGAACTTTGGCAGCTGTCGAAAAGTGCTTTACAGGAACAAACCCAAACACTCAGAAGTGGCAGAAGTACGAGTCAGAACGGCAAAGTCATGAAATACTACTAATCAGAATCTCGAAAACATGGTTATCAAAAGCTCATTTACCAGCTCTGAAAGCAAATATATACACAGACTAAGGCAGCAACCTATGTCTACCTGATCACGTAGCATATATCAGAAGGAACAATGTTTTCAAGTGGAACTTTAAGATATTCTGGAATGTTAGGAAATACGAGTGAAACAAAATGCTGTGTCACCAGCAGAAACTCCAACATCTCGAGTCACTGAATATCATGAACCTGACGAAAACTTGGGAATAATGTGGGATTAGGAAGAATGGAACAAGTAGTAATTGAGGAAATGCCTGGTATTTTAAGACAACAGGAACTTAAAGACAAAATTCTGAACCATGTGTTATCTAATGCAGAAAGCAGGTAGCTGTGAACTATGACAACTGACTGTTGAAAAAAACTTGCTCCACTGATGAAGGATGCTAATGCTGCGTTTTCAGCTGTTTAAATACATCAATTGAAGAAACGATCTAAATCGTCAACTGCACAGCAGTAACAGAAAAACTAGAGTCACTGCAACTGAAAATCAAATTTTAAAATATGATACAAGCAACTTCAATAATATGAAAGAGCATAAAATGAATAATTAGAAAACAGTTGAGTACCTGATAAAGTACTGGTTCAGTATCGGAAAAATCGCGAAGATTTAAAAATTAAAAAGCAAAAATAACAGCAACAGCCAGGAAAATCTAGAGGTGCAACGACAGGATCGTTCACTACATGCAAAATCAAACTTCGGAATCCAGTCAGAGTCAGTTCATCCTGGACCTGAATCAGCAAGCAGAAGCAAAAGTTGAAAAACCAGAGAAAAGGGGGGGGGGGGCGGCAACAGTTAAGTTCTGGAAAGATATGCGGGAAACCAAAAAACATAAAAGTATTGGATGGATAAAGGACTTTGAGAAGAAATTTTGTCAGCAGAATCCAACATTTAGTTAGTAACGGAAATGGAAAGAGGAAGAGAGGGAAGAAACTTTACACTGAACATCACTCAATCAACTGCACGGCTTCTGGTTAAAAAATATATGACCAACCCTCTTGTGGAAATCGTTGAATTGTTTAACGCGATCCTGCAACAAACAAACAATCATGGAATGGCTAACAACTGAAGAAACTAATACAGGAGGACCAACTAAAAGGGCCACACACATAAATTATATCCGATAATAAGTCTGCCGCCACGTTCAAGTTGCTGACAGGCATAATTGTCGACAGAACTCTCGACTTTTTGGAAGAATTCACCATGCCAGTAGGACAAAAACTTAAGTGAAGAAGTAGGGACGCAAAGGACCAGCTCGTGATCGACAAAATGATTCTGGAGAACTACGAAAGTTGTAAAACATATCTGCACAAGACCTGGTTTGACAAAAGGAAAGCTTTTCACTCACTATGATAGGTGGATCATGAGAAACTTTAATATGATCGGGTCAGCAGAAACATCAAGACATTCACAAAAAAATGGACCAGAGCAGAGGAAGACAGGATTATTTGTTGGAAAATTAAATTAGCGACTTGTCAACATTAACAGAAGGGCAAAATATGAAAGTGAAAGCATCGAAATGCTAAATGGGTAAGTCATTAAATTCCACCTACCAGAAGCATACAGATACGTATGCATTTTGCAGTTGGTTATCAAGCATGGACATTTAAAAACTGTAGTCAGTCAAGTGTACAACACTGCAGACAACGTGAACGGCATATAAATCTAGCTGGATAATCGGAACAGGAAAACAAGAAAGCTCTTGAAAATTAACCATGCACCGTGTCCTCACGGTGGCGTCGACAAAGCTGTACTTGCCCATAAAAACTGGCGGTAGAGCATTCTTCCAAATGAGAAGGTGGGAGAAAAATATCATACCTTCGCCGACTGTGTGAAAGGTAGCCAAGAATCGGCTCTTAAGTCAATAACGGAAAGCTTCTCTAAGCACAGCAAATCAAAAATCAATACCGGAAAACTGCACTTAATGTGAGAGAGCGCTCACGCAATAAAGCATTCTACAGGAAATTTTTTGGACAAGATTGAAGGCAAAGTGGATAAGGAAAATAGTGAGTCTTGACTCATCAATGGAAGCCCGAAGAACGAAACTGAAAGAGCTGTTTTTGCTACACGGGAGCCGGCCGCGGTGGTCTAGCGGTTCTGGCGCTGCAGTCCGGAACCGCGGGACTGCTACGGTCGCAGGTTCGAATCCTGCCTCGGGCATGGGTGTGTGTGATGTCCTTAGGTTAGTTAGGTTTAAGTAGTTCTAAGTTCTAGGGGACTTATGACCTAAGATGTCGAGTCCCATAGTGCTCAGAGCCAGCTACACGGGAACAAGTCATCAGAACTAACGCTGTTAAAGCCAGAATCGAGAAAGCAGTAGAAGACCCAAAGCGATGACTCTATAAAGAAGCTGAGATAATCGACCATATTTTGAGCTATTGCAGAAAGATCGTCGAAACTGATTATAAGCAGAGGCACACTGTGGCATGAATGTGCCTACTGGAACTTACTTCAAAATTACTATGTACCACTGGCAAAGGAAAGGTGGGACTTCCGACTTCAGCTAGCTCAAATGCTGAACAGAATACACCAGACATCACATTTGTGAGGAAAGGAAAGGGTGTATCACTGATATTGCCATTCAGGCGACGAGAAGCTGGAAAAACTTGTCATATACAAGAACTTGCAAATCGAACTGCAGTGACTGTGGCGTAAAACAGTGAAAGTTGCCCCAGCGGTTCTTGGCAAACTGGGGGTAGTGTAGGTACTTTAAAACCATTGACATAGATAAAATACCTGTTTGCCAACTACAAAAAGCCTCTTCACTGGGATCTGCAAGAATCATTCGCTGAAACGTCATGCAGTCCTAGAAGTCTGGGAAGTGTCCTACTCGAGATGAACTACAATACTCAGTACACCGATATTTACTACTTCTGCTGTTTTATTAATATACAATTGTGACATTACGTTAAATTAACGAGCTCCTTTATCACACGATGGGTGTGCAACGAAAGCTAGATTCACACTAGATAACAGAACAGAATGGGAGGAAATGTTCCCTACGAAAGTACACTATGTTATCAAAAGTATCCTGACACCACCAAAAACATACGTTTTTCATATTTGGTGCTTTGTGCTGCAACCGACTGTCCGATACACCATATCAGCAACCTCTGTAGTCATTAGACATCGTGAGAGCAGAATGGGGTGCCCTTTAAAACACACAGACTTTGAACGTGATCAGGTGATTGGATATCACTTGTGTCATACGTCTGTATGAGAGATTTCCACGCTCCTAAACATCCCTAGGCCCACTTTTTCTCATGTGATTGGGAAGTGGAAACGCGATGGGACACGTACAGCAGAAAAGCGTACAGACCGACGTCATCTGTTGATTGACACAGACCGCCGACCATTGAAGAACGTCGTAATATGTAATAAGCAGACATCTATCCAGACCATCACACAGGAATTCCAAACTGCATCAGGAACCACTGCAAGTACTATGAAAGTTAGGCAGGAGGTGAGAAAACTTTGATTTCATGGTCGAGCGGCTGCTCATAAACCACACATCACGCCAGTAAATGCCAAGCGACGCCCCGCTTAGTGTAAGGAGAGAGACCATTGAACAACAGTGGAAAAACGTTGTGTGGAGTGACGAATCACGGTACACAATGTGGCGACCCGATGGCCTTGGTGTGGGTATGGAGAATGCCAGGTGAACATCTGCCAGCATGTGTAGTGCCCACAATAAAATTCGGAGGCGGTGGTGTTATGGTATGGCTGTGTTTTTCATGGAGGATGCTTGCACCAGTTGTTGTTTTGCGTGGCACTATCACAGCATAGGCCTACATTGATTCTTTAAGCACCTTCTTGCTTCCAACTGCTGGAGAGCAATTCGGCGATGGCGATTGCGTCATTCAACACGATCGAACACCTGTTCATAAAGCACAGCCTGCGGCGGAGTGATTACACGACAATAAAATCCCTGTAATGGACTGGCCTGCACAGCGTCCTGGCATGAATCCTACAGAGCACCTTTGGGATGTTTTGGAGCGCCGACTTCATGCCAGGCCTCACCGACCAACATCGATACCTCTCGTCAGTACAAAACTCCGTGAAGAATGGGCTGCCATTCCTCAAGAAACCTTCTAGCACCTGACTGAACGTATGTTTGCGAGAATGGAAGCTGTCATCAAAAAATGGTTCAAATGGCTCTGAGCACTATGGTACTTAACATCTGTGGTCATCAGTCCCCTAGAACTTAGAACTAATTAAACCTAACTAACCTAAGGAGATCACACACATCCATGCCCGAGGCAGGATTCGAACCTGCGACCGTAGCAGTCGCGCGGTTCCGGACTGAGCGCCTAGAACCGCTAGACCACCGCGGCCGGCAGCTGTCATCAAGGCTAAGTGTTGGCCAACACCACATTGAATTCCAGCATTACCGATGGAGGGGGCCACGATCTTTTAAGTAATTTTCAGCCATGTGTCCGGATACTACTGATCACATAGTTTAAGTGTGCTCATACTGGACAGGAAGGTAAACACATCATCACTTAGCTCCTAACTGAAAGGTGGAGGTATAGGAGATACCAAAATAGCGAAGCTGGTCGGCTGTTTGCATACTGCTGTGGTTAGCATGTATGAAAAGTGGTTAAGGGCATTGTAATCAAGAGTAGGTGGTAATGTGTTGGACTTCAGCACCTCCTCACAGTGGTCTGAGGCTTGCCTGTTCTGTAAAGCAGGCTAGGCGGCCATCTGTGGCATATCTGACGACAGAGTGCACGGCTGGTGCAGGAGTGTGTGTTTCAGAGCACACAGTTCAGTGCACTATGCTGAACATGATGCTCTGCAGCAAACGACTCCTACCTATTCCATAGTGGCCCAGCGACGTCGTCAATTACGACTGCAGTTGGTACAAGACCTAGATTGGCCCTGGATCAATGGATAATGTCGCCTGACTAGATGAATCAGGTGTCTTGTTACATTGGGTCTATGGTTTTGTCCGTATACGCCATCACTCTTTGCTGCTCAAAACATGCAGCACGCAATGGATGCAAGCCAGTGGAGGCTGTATTATGTTATGGGGGACATTCGCCTGAGTTTTTATGGGACCTGTGGTAGTAATAAAGGCACTACAACAATTGTGGACTATGAATATTATTGTGGACGACCTGGATCCCTTCATGGTTGATTTCTTTCCCTACAGTCATGGTGCCTTGCAGCAAGCTAACTGACTGGGTCTGAAGGCCAGAATTTTAATACTATGGTTAGAGGAGCATGTAAGTGAACTCACGTTTATGTCTTGGAGACCAAACTCGTCGGATCTGAACCTGATGGGACACACACGGAATGCTCCGAGGTGCTTGCCGAATACATGATGCGTAGGATCACCCTTTTATTGCCTTCTACAGGTGGACCAATACGCTGTTAATCAGCTGGTCGTAATACACTCCTGGAAATTGAAATAAGAACACCGTGAATTCATTGTCCCAGGAAGGGGAAACTTTATTGACACATTCCTGGAGTCAGATACATCACATGATCACACTGACAGAACCACAGGCAACAGAGCATGCACAATGTCGGCACTAGTACAGTGTATATCCACCTTTCGCAGCAATGCAGGCTGCTATTCTCCCATGGAGACGATCGTAGAGATGCTGGATGTAGTCCTGTGGAACGGCTTGCCATGCCATTTCCACCTGGCGCCTCAGTTGGACCAGCGTTCGTGCTGGACGTGTAGACCGCGTGAGACGACGCTTCATCCAGTCCCAAACATGCTCAATGGGGGACAGATCCGGAGATCTTGCTGGCCAGGGTAGTTGACTTACACCTTCTAGAGCACGTTGGGTGGCACGTGATACATGCGGACGTGCATTGTCCTGTTGGAACAGCGAGTTCCCTTGCCGGTCTAGGAATGGTAGAACGATGGGTTCGATGACGGTTTGGATGTACCGTGCACTATTCAGTGTCCCCTCGACGATCACCAGTGGTGTACGGCCAGTGTAGGAGGTCGCTCCCCACACCATGATGCCGGGTGTTGGCCCTGTGTGCCTCGGTCGTATGCAGTCCTGATTGTGGCGCTCACCTGCACGGCGCCAAACACGCATACGACCATCATTGGCACCAAGGCAGAAGCGACTCTCATCGCTGAAGACGACACGTCTCCATTCGTCCATCCATTCACGCCTGTCGCGACACCACTGGAGGCGGGCTGCACGATGTTGGGGCGTGAGCGGAAGACGGCCTAACGGTGTGCGGGACCGTAGCCCAGCTTCATGGAGACGGTTGCGAATGGTCCTCGCCGATACCCCAGGAGCAACAGTGTCCCTAATTTGCTGGGAAGTGGCGGTGCGGTCCCCTACGGCACTGCGTAGGATCCTACAGTCTTGGCGTGCATCCGTGCGTCGCTGCGGTCCGGTCCCAGGTGGACGGGCACGTGCACCTTCCGCCGACCACTGGCGACAACATCGATGTACTGTGGAGACCTCACGCCCCACGTGTTGAGCAATTCGGCGGTACGTCCACCCGGCCTCCCGCATGCCCACTATACGCCCTCGCTCAAAGTCCGTCAACTGCACATACGGTTCACGTCCACGCTGTCACGGCATGCTACCAGTGTTAAAGACTGTGATGGAGCTCCGTATGCCACGGCAAACTGGCTGACACTGACGGCGGCGGTGCACAAATGCTGCGCAGCTAGCGCCATTCGACGGCCAACACCGCGGTTCCTGGTGTGTCCGCTGTGCCGTGCGTGTGATCATTGCTTGTACAGCCCTCTCGCAGTGTCCGGAGCAAGTATGGTGGATCTGACACACCGGTGTCAATGTGTTCTTTTTTCCATTTCCAGGAGTGTATTTTGGCTCATCACTGTATGGCAGCATCAGATGTTCGCAACAGCTACGAGTTTTACGCTGACAGTAGTGAGTGGCCCCATACAGTGCGAAACAATGCAAGTAGCACAGGAAACTGTGGAAGCTATTGGAGCTACAATTGGAGAAAACAGACAGTTCACGATGGTGGCGGGTTCATTATTTACTCATATGGCGAAGTTTTGTGAGGACTTTATATCAGACTGGTCTTTCACCACTGTGTATCGGCAGTAGGTGCTACTATGTTTAAATGCAATGTTAGCTACTTATTTATATGTATAATAAACATAGCTGCTCTTACTGCGTTCTTTAAAATGTCTGCTGGAACTTATTTTTGAATTATATCCATTCCTGTAACAGCTTACACCAATGGTGCGACCTGAGGTACACAACGCCAGATGTCTCGTGCCGGCTTTCAGTGTACACTGAGGAATTATAGTTACCTCATTCGTATGGTCAGTCATATTGCCACTAGTAAGTACATCATCGGCTCTTTTGAGAAAGAAAAAGTGGGTTTTCGCGTCCTGTCGACGACGAGATCATTTGAGACAAAGCCCATGTATGGATAAGGGAAGGAAGTTGGCCGTGCCCCTTTGTAAGGGAGCAGCCCCGGTGTTTGCCTTAATGACTTCCCTAAGTGATGACAAAACTAAACCTGGATTGCTGAACAAAGATTTGAACCGCTTTCTCCAGAATATGAATCCAAAAGTCTAACCACTGCGCCACCTTGCTCGCTATACCAATAGTCTGCAGTCTTCCGTTGCTTGTCACCTGGATGCGACAAGTGACTATGGGTACAAATGATACAGGAAATCAGATTTACTGCTATACTCGAATAGTGTAGTCCACTGAAAATGGGCCTGCACACGTTCATTACTTATTGACACACTTACATGGTATAAAAGATAAATGTTTACAACGTACACCAGTGGTTTAGGGGAAGTCTAGAACGAACAGTTTGATACAAGGCTCTTCCTGTCTATCAAGCTATCAATAAACCTCAAATCGGTCTAAGGTCCAATTCACACAGAAATGACGTGGCGTGAATGGGACATAAGCTATTCACATTGAAGTGGCGCTATCAGACAGACACGGTACGGATCGTGCTACGAATGGATCAGGATATGTCTTCATATTTTGTAAGTGGCAAATGTTGAGCAGCGAAGATATTAGATACATCCGTTATGTGAAGAAGAAGGAAAGAAATGTACCACATTCGACGTACTGGAAGAACTGAACATGTATCCCGAACGCCTCCAGCATTTTTACAGAGTATTTCCAAAGTGTTTCTATATTGCGTAAGCCAAAGACAAAGACAGTACTTACAGAAAAGCAACGACACTGAAATATTTTGATTACAATTCCTATTTCTCACACGATTTTCATTTGAATGTAAACCTAAAAGTTGATTTTGTGAGAGATGTTCAAAATACTGCTACACTTTTCAAAAATCTGATCATCCATAAATGTAAATATTTCAATGCTGTGGACCAGAAATTCCCCGTTTTAAGGCACAGTTTCCTATCATGAGATAGGATATTTCGTTCCACTCTAGAAGGGCAAAATCTCTTTCACCAGAAGACAGTATTCCAATCATTTCCAACGTCTAAGACAACAGATTCATTCTGTGCGAGATGGAACTATATGATTTCAGCCATCTTAGCGCACTAGACCACGGGTTGCACACAGGCTTCTTCAGAATAACTGTCTGGCTACACATTTCATCTGAGAACCCTAAGGTGAAGAAAGTCTTAACATCCAGCAACCGTGTTGTCGAAGTAATGCAAGAAAAAGCTGAAAGGTGGTGGAAAAAGGTGGTGGAAAAAGGTGGTGGAAAAAGGTGGTGGAAAAAGGTGGTGGAAAAAGGTGGTGGAAAAAGGTGGTGGAAAAAGGTGGTGGAAAAAGGTGGTGGAAAAAGGTGGTGGAAAAAGGTGGTGGAAAAAGGTGGTGGAAAAAGGTGGTGGAAAAAGGTGGTGGAAAAAGGTGGTGGAAAAAGGTGGTGGAAAAAGGTGGTGGAAAAAGGTGGTGGAAAAAGGTGGTGGAAAAAGGTGGTGGAAAAAGGTGGTGGAAAAAGGTGGTGGAAAAAGGTGGTGGAAAAAGGTGGTGGAAAAAGGTGGTGGAAAAAGGTGGTGGAAAAAGGTGGTGGAAAAAGGTGGTGGAAAAAGGTGGTGGAAAAAGGTGGTGGAAAAAGGTGGTGGAAAAAGGTGGTGGAAAAAGGTGGTGGAAAAAGGTGGTGGAAAAAGGTGGTGGAAAAAGGTGGTGGAAAAAGGTGGTGGAAAAAGGTGGTGGAAAAAGGTGGTGGAAAAAGGTGGTGGAAAAAGGTGGTGGAAAAAGGTGGTGGAAAAAGGTGGTGGAAAAAGGTGGTGGAAAAAGGTGGTGGAAAAAGGTGGTGGAAAAAGGTGGTGGAAAAAGGTGGTGGAAAAAGGTGGTGGAAAAAGGTGGTGGAAAAAGGTGGTGGAAAAAGGTGGTGGAAAAAGGTGGTGGAAAAAGGTGGTGGAAAAAGGTGGTGGAAAAAGGTGGTGGAAAAAGGTGGTGGAAAAAGGTGGTGGAAAAAGGTGGTGGAAAAAGGTGGTGGAAAAAGGTGGTGGAAAAAGGTGGTGGAAAAAGGTGGTGGAAAAAGGTGGTGGAAAAAGGTGGTGGAAAAAGGTGGTGGAAAAAGGTGGTGGAAAAAGGTGGTGGAAAAAGGTGGTGGAAAAAGGTGGTGGAAAAAGGTGGTGGAAAAAGGTGGTGGAAAAAGGTGGTGGAAAAAGGTGGTGGAAAAAGGTGGTGGAAAAAGGTGGTGGAAAAAGGTGGTGGAAAAAGGTGGTGGAAAAAGGTGGTGGAAAAAGGTGGTGGAAAAAGGTGGTGGAAAAAGGTGGTGGAAAAAGGTGGTGGAAAAAGGTGGTGGAAAAAGGTGGTGGAAAAAGGTGGTGGAAAAAGGTGGTGGAAAAAGGTGGTGGAAAAAGGTGGTGGAAAAAGGTGGTGGAAAAAGGTGGTGGAAAAAGGTGGTGGAAAAAGGTGGTGGAAAAAGGTGGTGGAAAAAGGTGGTGGAAAAAGGTGGTGGAAAAAGGTGGTGGAAAAAGGTGGTGGTAGTGGTGTGTTTAAGGGGAATAAAGTACTGGACCATCAGTCCCTTCATTTCGTGAGGGTAAACAAGTAAAAAGAGAAAAGGTAGGGACTTTGCTGCTCCTTCTATATATGAAAGTCGAAGAGTTTGAAAAAGGGTGTGACAGTAGTTTTAACACGATAAGTTAAAGAAAATATAGATAACCCAGACAGCATCTTGGGCAAGAGGGTCCAAAGACACAGCAAGGTGAGGGGGGAGTATTATAATCAGGAAATGCAACACTTTGCTAGTTACTGTCTCATCATCTGCAAGAATCTGAGGTAGTGAGATAAGCAAGCTGAGACTGTGCTGCAGGTCAGACAGCAGGGTGCAGTCAACAAGAACATGCCCTGTCGTCATTAGACTACAGCAGCTGCAGTGATAAGGATCCTCCTGACGCAGATGGAACTCGTGGGCGAGTCGTGTGGCCAATGCATAGTCAGCCCAACACAATGGCATCTTTCCGAGATACCTGGAATGATGTATGCCACACGTTAGTGGACCATTTAATCGCTGTACTGAAGGACCTCAACAACCTCCTTTACTCTCTCTTGCTAGTGCTCCCTCTTGACAGCTCCCTGTTCCCCCCCCAATGATCAGTACGCTGTCCTGTATCAAGTCAGATCCCAGCTGGTCTATCTAATTTTGGGTGATGCACAACCAGTATGAACTGTTGGCTGTAGAACAGAGTTGAGTGACATGGATGAGTAAGCGTCTGACAGATTGCGACTGTGGAGTTTACCAAAAGCTGCGGTCATCTAATCAAAAACAGTGGGACACTGGCTTCCACCAGGAGGCTGTCAACAGGGCTCATATGGAAGACCGCCGTTCCCAGCTGCAGTCCAGTATGATGAACAAGGTCCAGCAAGCTCAGTACAGACGGTGCTGCCAACCCATTAGGCAACACATTCACAGTCCAAGTGACATAAAATAAGCGCTTTGTAAAATCTCAGAACTATGTGCTTCGCGCCCCATGAGGAGTTACTAAGAAAACGGGGAGCATTTAGCTTCTCCACGCAAATTACCTTGAGCCAGCGAACATGTGGCAGCCAAGTTAGCTGCTTGTCAAAATACCTAATAATTGAAAGGTTCAGATAAACAGTCACCAAGGTTAATTTCTAGGCGCGAGTGCACAGCCCGAAGTTGGCAAAAATGCACAGCTCATGATTTTGCAGGAGAAAATTTACAGGCATGATTCAGGGCCCAGTCTTTTACTCTCCACACAGCCTCCTGAAGTTGGCACTCAGCAGTGTGCAGTGATGCAGAGGCACAGTACGGGCAAAGCTCGTCCACAAAGTGACCGACACTTTGTGGCCCACTATTTATGATACCATTGATGTATATAGCAAACAGGATTACACTCAGAACCGATCCCTGAGGGACTCTAGTTCCTTTACATATCGCAAGTTCCCAGAACCATAGGCGCCGACTCCATGGAGCCTGAGGGGGCACGAGCCCCCTCAAAAATTCGATGTTGTATGCTTTGAAAAATCACAAAATTATGTTGGAATTTATTTTCCTTGTTTGACGATAATTACCTTTTAAAATACATTCAGTAATTAGTTAAAACAATTATTGTGGTAGTAAGCAGGTTAACTGAAAACGAGTGGTGTGAATCATGATAGGGTTCCGGTGCTGCGGGCACACTAAGAACTTGTCCCGGTTCGTGAACCATCGGGTAAAGTCTAGAGCCGGCGGGCCACCGTTGCGGCCGCGGCGACATCAAAAGGACTGGAGCAGAAGCGTCTGGAACTATCCGCCTCACGTCGCTTTGGCGCTTCGAGATATTACGACGCCTCGGCTATATAAAGCCCAACCCTCTCTCTCAGTCATTCAGTGTGGATAGTTTCATTCAGCGCATGCTGCAGATGTGTTTAGTGTTCCGACTTCAGTGTGTAGTGGACTATTTTATGACTATATTTTTCCTTTAGTCTCTTGGTGAATTGTGAATTAAGTTTGCAATAGATAAATTTGTTATCAAAAAGACGTGCTTGGAAGTTGATACTGAAGTTCAAAGTCCAACAATTATTGTCATCAATTGCTTCGTAGTCTTCAGGCGAGAACCGTTCACAGCCGAAACCTGGACAATCCGGTAAGGGAAGAAAATTCCAGAGGTCTTTGTTGATCAAATATACATGGCAAGAATATGAAGCATCTACTGAAAAAGTTGTTTGCAAAACCTGCAAAGAGGCAGGTGCTAAAAATCTATTAAAATTCTCTTCAAAAAAAGAAGATGCATTTACTTCCATAGGGTTTTCTAACTGGAAAAAGGTTTTGGAAAAATTCCATCTTCATCAAAACACGTTTACGCCTAAACAAGGTGTTCTGGAACTAAATTCTAACACTAACAAAATATGGCCTCCCAGTTGAATGAACAGATAGTGATACGAAGCAAGGCCGTTTAGCTCTGGAGACAATTTTTACTACTGTGCAATTTCTATGCCGACAAGGACTACCAAGTAGACGGCATGAATATGTAAACTCAATTTTTTTTCAATTGTTGGAACTCCGAAAGAATGACATACCGGAGTTTAACGATTGGTTAGGGCGCTCGGGGTGTAAGTGGACATCCCACGATATTCAAAACGAGATCATTGATCTACTTGGAAAGTCTGTGTTGAGAAAGGTATTGGCTTCAATAAAAAAAACTGAACATTTTTCTATTATGGTCGACGAAGCAAGTGATTCTTCGATTCACGAAGAAGTGCCATTTTGTATTCGTACTGTCGATGATTCCCTAATTATCAACGAAGGCTTTATTGGCTTATACGAGACCACCAACATTGAATCACAAACTCTGTTTAGTATTTTAAAAGACGTTTTTGCTCGTCTTTGTCAATGGGTAACTCAAGAGGACAGTGCTACGATGGTACCTCGAATATGAGAGGTAAGTTCAAAGGAGTAAAAACGTTTTGGATATACAACCAAAAGCACGTTATGTGCATTGAACTGCCTACAGTTTAGACTTGGCAGTTGTAGACAGTCTCCACCATCTTACATCTATGAGGAATATAATGGCTTTAGCCAAAGACTTAATAAACACCGTAAGGGAATCCAACAAAAGGATGAGACTTTTCAGAAGCATATGCTGTGAGAGAACCAACGACCAAGCTGGTCTACAACCCCTTTGACTGACTCAATGGACTATGCGAGCTTCTAGTATCTTGAGAATATTGAAAAACTTTTAAGAACTTATACAGTTTTTTGAAACATTTTCTGCAGAGGTCAAAACAGAGGCAGGTTACAAATGTGCAGGCTACCTTGAGTCAATGCTACAATTCAAGACATTTATTTTTACGTCTTTATTGCCATGCAATGAGCCCAGTACAGGATGTCGATGAAAAAATTCAATGCCCTCATCTAAGTGTTGCTGATCTGGAAAAAATATGAGGGCTTGATTTGTATATTGAATGGAAGGCGTGATAGTTCTGAACACTTTTGGGACTTGTGTTTAAAAGAAAAACCTTCACAAGTTGATGATCCTTCGCTTCCTCGGAATCTAAGTATACCGAAGAAGTATGAAAACAACGAAGCTAGCTCACCACACACTCTCAAAACCCCGAAGGAATACTACAAAGCTATTTACATTTAAGTTTGTGAAACAGTGCACTCTTGCTTTACTGAGCGGTTTGCTTCAACTGGACACTCACAGGTCATTGCAGTTGGACAAGAGTACTTGCTTTTAGTAAACAGAGGTGAAACAGATTTGGAAAAATCAATTGAGTCCAGAGGTCTTTGTTGATCAAATATACATGGCAAGAATATGAATTGTATTAGTTATTTTCAAATATTTTTAGAGTGTAAGACCCAATTAAAACCTGCTATTTACATATTTTTTGACAAAGTTTTAGGCATACTGTATTAACTTTATTAACTGTATTAAAGCATTAACTTTGAGATATTGTTTTTATTTAATGAACCCTGATCCTTATTCAAAGTAAGCTTAAATTAGCTATTTCACTTATTAATCAAAGTGCTATTACTGTGCAATAGCAATATTTTATGTTTTATTCTTTTAATGATAGTTTAGGATTTATTTAAATATAATTTCAGTCTTTTCAGAGTTGTATACTCACTGCTCTGCAATAGTCTATAAGCACGATTATTACTGTAAATTAAATTAGCTTTTTTACAAAAATACAGTGTGTGTGTGTGTGTTTTGCTTCTTTTTTTCAAAGCCAAAAAATGTGTCAGGCTTGTCGAGTTTCCCCAGAGTGTTGAGTTATCGAGAGTCCAGTTTTAGGGGGTCTAATGTTGATCATGTGACTAAAATGCTTAAAAACGTTAAAACTCATTTTTCAGCTAACATTTAGAAAATTTACTGGCACAAGAACCCCAGTATCGCCCCAGTATGTGCGCCCCTGCCCAGAACTATTCTTCTTCATGGACGACAGTTTGCGCCCCCATCGTGCACATCTTGTGAATGACTCCGTCCAGGATAACCACATTGCTCGACTAGAATGGGCACAATGTTTTATAGACAGGAACCCTACCGATTATCCCAGGGATAGATTGCAAAAGGGCTGTTTATGGACGACGTGACCTGCCAACCACTCTGAAGGATCTACATCAAATCGCCGTTGAGGAGTGGGACAATCTTTATCAACAGTGCCTTGATTAACGTGTTGATCGTATGCCACGATGAATACAGTCCTGCATCAATGCAGGACGACATGCTACTGAGTATTAGAGATACCAGTGTGTACAGCAAGCTGGACCACCACCACTGAAGGTCTCGCTGTATGGTGGTACAACATGCAATGTGTGGCTTTCATGAGCAATATAAAGAGCGGAAATGATGTTTATATTAATCTCTATTCAAGTTTTCTGTACAGGATCCGGAACTCTCGGAACCGAGGTGATGCAAAAATTTTTTTTGATGTGTGTATATCTGGATCCAAAAAAGTCAGAGACATTGACTGACTGATTGATTGAAATTATGGGACTAAACGGCGACATCATCAATCCCGCCAGTACAAAGTGACACGCAGAAGAGAGGGGGTCCACTGAAAGGGGACAGATCCAGTCAGACAGGTTAAAGGAAGTTAAAACACACACAGTGTAAGACATAAAAGGGTACACCATATCTAAAAACTGGAAAACACAGAGGGATAAAACAGCAGTCTTTGCACAGGGGAGTGGTCATGGGTCCCAGACCGAGAAAACAGAAAACATGAATAGAGACCGCAATGACATCAGCCCATCCCTCCTCCAGGAATAAAACAAAACCTTACAACTGAAAATAAAATCCGCTTTCATGGAGGAAACTAGGGAAAAGTTCAACCATCCATGAATCATCTGCTTATATTAACATTAAGGAATCTGAAGACTATGCATACTATGAAAAGCCAAAAGAAGGTGACATTCACTAATATGTAAAATACCATCAGTCCAGCTCCACAACCACACTGTGGGGGTGGATCGTTACACAAGAGAAAACATTGAGCAAGCTTGGCATGACCAATGTGTGCACAGCGTAAGACTGTGGATGCCTTCTGAGAGAAGGGGAAGAAAGAGCGCCAAATTGCAGTAGTCTCTTTGATTGTGCACAATTTGTTACTGAGAGCAGCAGTGCACCAGATATCATTTCAGGTATCATTTGGTCAAAGAGAGATTTGAGATCTGCATATCCACAGCTGGAATCATGAAAGGGAATGGGGTAAGTATGTGCTTCTCTAGCCAAATGGTCAGCCATTTCATTGCCTGGGATGACCACATGACGTGGGACCCAGAGAAAGACAACTGAGCAGGTGGCATGGCTGAAGACAGAAAGATGGTCATGGATAACAGATACAAAAGGGTGATGAAAGGAGCATTGGTCGATAGCCCACAGGCTGTTCATTGAATCTGTACACATTAGAACACTGTGGAGGGAGGCCCGTGTAAAAAAATGGAGGGTCCTGTTAATTATCAGCAGCTTGACTGAACACACAACGTGATCCCAATAGTAAATGGTGTTCTAAGGCAGTAGGAGACGTGAAAGCGTATCCTGCCTTATCTGTCGTCTTAGAACCATCAGTGTAGAAGATGGTAGCGACCTGGAACTCTGCAAGGATGAAATTTACAAGATGCCGAAAGACCACAGGGGTGATTGAGACCTTAGGACCCTGGAAAAGGTCGGTATTAATCCACAGTCTAGGCATCATCCAAAGGGTGGCAGTGTGAGAGGAAGTACATGGGGCACATTCCAGTGTGAGTGGCGGTGGAGATCCTGACGGTGGGGGGGGGGGGGGGGTAGCGACACACATGCCAACTAGCAATCCCACCTGTGGGTGGCTGTTATGATGGAGACATCCCTCGTTTACTAAGAGGGCAGGGTACACGGGATGGTCAGGGAATCGGCGAATGGCGATTGCGTAGGAAACCAAGAGTTGACTCTTGTCTTATTTGTAGAGGGGGAACACCCACTTCTCCTAGGAGACTGTCAATGGGGCTAGTGGGAAGGGCACCAATAGCCAGATGCACCCCACAATGGTGAACAAGGTCAAGTATTTTCAGAGTGGAAGGAGCTGCTGAGTCATAAACTTGACCACCATAATTATTCCAGAAAAGATCAGAGCATTGTAAAACTGGAGAAGAGTAGATAGTACCACGGTCTGCACCCCCAAGATGCATGGTCAGGAGGTGGAGAGCATTAAGCTTCCACATGCATTTAGTCTTCAGGTGGTAAATATGGGGCAGCCACATCAGCTTCTCATCAAAAATGAGGCCCAAGAAACGGGACTGTGCTACAACATCTAGGAGCTGGTCGCCTAAATAAAGTTATGGATCGCAATGTACTGTGGGTCGACGACAAAAATGCGTAACTCACGTTTTGGAGGGAGAAAACTGGAAGCCACGGGAGGCAGCCTATGCAGAAGCCGGTAGGATGGGGCCTTGGAACCAGCTCTCAGCAGATGTAAAAATCGTTGGCATACAACGCTGGGATAACCATAGACCAAAACAGAGGTTACAAGCCCATTGGTGGCTATGAGAAAGAGTGTGACACTTAACACACAATCCTGTGAGATACAATTCTCCTGACACTGTGGGGTGCTCAGTCAAGTACTAACTCGAACCTGGAAGAGCCTGTGGGATAAAAACTCGTGGATAAAAATCTGAAGGGGACCGTAAAAGCCACAGTCATGGAGAGTAACTGAAATGTGATGACGCCAAACCATGTCGTATGCCATATGTAGACCAAAGAAGACTGCGACAAGGTGCTGGCAGTTAGTAAAAAAGCCCAGCAGTTTGCAGTTTCAAATCTGAGTAAATGGCCAGTTGGAGATCGTCCTTCCTGGAAGCCACACTGATACAGGGACAATAGGTCCCAAGATTCGAGTACCTAACATGATCGAAAGCTAATAATCTTCAAGGAGTTTACAAAGTACATTCGTCAGGCTAATTGGGCAGTAGCTGTCGAGAGATATTAGGTTCTTCCCGGGTTTAAGAACAGGAATAACTATACCATTGCAAGGGGAAGGCAATTATGAGCCAAATGCGGCTGAAGACCCTGAGCAGATGTTGCCTCTGGGGAGTATCTAAGTGTTGGATCATCTGGTTTTGGATGGAATTCAGGCCTGGGGTCGTATTATGTGAAGAGGTAAGAGTCTGCAAGAATGCCCATTCAGTGAAGGGTTCATTATAGGGTTCAGTTTGGTGGGGGTTGTAACAGAGAGGGGTCTGTTCAACACGGCATTTCTGCCAGGAAAAGGTATCAGTATAGGAAGAGGACGCTGATGCTGTCGCAAAGTGTGTCATGAGGTGCTCTGGAAGAATCAATGTATCAACACACGGAGCCCCTTTGAGGATAAGGTCCTGGACAGTTCATTTTCACTGGCAGCCAAGAAGGCTACAGAGCTTGGTCCGAATGTGCAATGAAGAGGCATACAGCCCCAGGGGAGAAACATAGCGCTCCCAGTATTTCTTTTTATTCTGCTTCATAAAGTAGCAAGCCTTAGCACGGAGATGCTTAAAAGCGAGGTGGTCTGTCTGAAAGATGCCGCTTAAATCGCTGCAGCATCTGTCGGCAGTGTTGGACATTGATTGCTACGTCCTTTGCCAACCGTGGTACTGATCGACGACGAGGGGGACTTTTGGATAGGTGGATAGCAGTGCCAGCCGCATGAAGACTAGTGACACAGACGCCCTGCCCGATCGCATTAACGCAGTTCGAAAGAGAGGTGATGAAGTGCATAGCAGACGTATATAATGGCCAATTGGCCCTGCGGAATGCTCAGAGTGGAGGCCTGTCTGCCTGGCGGCGGAAGGAGAACGATAGAATCATCGGAAAGTGGTCACTGTCATGAAGATGATCATGGGGTGACCAATGTAGGGAAGCCACATCAAGCAGGGGAGGAGATCGCAAGATCGATAGCAGAGAAGGTGCCATGAGCAGCACTGAAGTGGGCAGGGTAACCGTCATTGAGGAGACAAATCGAAGTCTGTAATGAGTTGGTTAATTACAAGACACCTACCTATCGAAGTGACACTCCCCCACAGAAGGTGGTGTGCGCTGAATTCCCGAAGGAGAAGATACAGGGTCTAGAGTTGCTGTGTTAAGGCAGACAGTTCAACGAAAGGAAGTGGCCTACCTGGAGGGAGGCAGACATTGAAAACTGTGATTGCTGTAGTCGTCTGCACTCTTATCACTATTGCTTCCAGGTTGGTACGAAGGGATATCCAGACACTAATGATATCAGTGCGAACCAAAGTGCAGACCCCCTCCAGATGCTATTCCGGGGCCGGCACATTCCCGACAGAACGCCTGATGACCACTGAACGTTGGAGAGTGGTCATCACAGAGTGCTTTTCTTGAAGAGCAAGACAGAATGCAGAATAATAGGAAACAACTTTTTGTTTTTTCCGTAAGTGACGATAATATCTGTTGTAATTTCACTGGATTATCATGTGGTAACAGCCCAGGGTAGACACAAAAAAACTGAGGAGAGGTCATGTCAGTCAGTGGTCGTTAACATCAAGGATGGGGTGACATCCATGAATAACACACCAGATTGCGAGAGCGGAGATGGCACCTCTGTAGGCATTGGGGGTGGTGGGGGGTGGGTGGCGGCATGTCCTGGGAGTTATGTATCTTCTCTTTCAGAGGTGGAGGGGGGCAGGGCACAGAGGGACAGGAATCTTCTGCACGATCTGGAACTGAAAGAGAGCAGGTGACCTTGAGGTGCACAGACGGGGCATCTCATGGTTGAGATGCAGTACTAGGCTTCCAGCCTGAGAGGAGTGGAGAGGAGCGGATGTCCACAGTCGCCACACAGAGGGTCAGCTGCACAGTGGGAAGACATATGCCCAAAATAAAAGCACCGAAAGCACATCATGGGTAGTGCGACGTACAGCTTCACGTCGCATCTGTAACATAACCTTGACCACCTCTGGGAGAGAATCTCCCTTGAAAGCCAGACTAAAGGCGCCAGTATCAGTGTCATTGTGTTTACGACCCTTCTGCACATGTTGAACAAAATGAACGCCACGTCACTCCAGATTAGCCCAGAAATCCGGAAAGTTTACAGGATGAGATCTACATCTACATCCATACTCCGCAAGCCACCTCACGGTGTGTGGCAGAGGGTACCTTGAGTACCTCTGTGGGTTCTCCCTTCTGTTCCAGTCTCTCGTTGTTCGTGGAAAGAAGGATTGTCGGTATGCCTCTGTGTGGGTTCTAATCTCTCTGATTTTATCCTCATGGTCTCTTTGCGAGATATACGTAGGAGGGAGCAATATACTGCTTGACTCCTCTGTGACGGTATGTTCTCGAAACTTCAACAAAAGCCCGTACCGAGCTACTGAGCGTCTCTCCTGCAGAGTCTTCCACTGGAGTTTATCATCTCCGTAACATTTTCGCGATTACTAAATGATCCTGTAACGAAGCTCACTGCTTTCCATTGGATCTTCTCTATCTCTTCTATGAACCCTATCTGGTACGGATCCCACACTGGTGAGCAATATTCAAGCAGTTGGCGAACAAGCGTACTGTAACCTACTTCCTTTGTTTCCGGATTGCATTTCCTTAGGATTCTTCCAATGAATCTCAGTCTGGCATCTGCTTTACCGACGATCAACTTTATATGATCATTCCATTTTAAATCACTCCTAATGCCTACTCCCAGATAATTCACGGAATTAACTGCTTCCAGTTGCTGACCTGCTATAATGTAGCTAAATGATAAAGGATCTTTCTTTCTATGTATTTGCAACACATTACACTTGTCTACATTGAGATTCAATTGCCATTCCCTGCACCATGCGTCAATTCGTTGCAGATCCTCCTGCATTTCAGTACAACTTTCCATTGTTATAACCTCTCGATATACTACAGAATCATCCACAAAAAGCCTCAGTGAACTTCCGATGTTATCTACAAGGTCATTTATGTATACCGTGAATAGCAACGGTCCTACGACACTCCCCTGGGGCACACCTGAAATCACTCTTACTTCGGAAGACTTCTCTCCATTGAGAATGACATGCTGCGTTCTGTTATCTAGGAACTCTTCAATCCAAATCACACAATTGGTCTGATAGTCCATATGCTCTTACTTTGTTCATTAAAAGACTGTGGGGAACTGTATCGAACGCCTTGCGGAAGTCAAGAAACACCTGTGAACCCGTGTCTATGGCCCTCTGAGTCTCGTGGACGAATAGCGCGAGCTGGGTTTCACACGATCGACTTTTTCGAAATCCATGCTGATTCCTACAGAGTAGATTTCTAGTCTCCAGAAAAGTCATTACACTCTAACATAAGTGTTCCAAAATTCTACAACTGATCGACGTTAGAGATATAGGTCTATAGTTCTGCACATCTGTTCGACGTCCCTTCTTGAAAACTGGGATGAACTGTGCCCTTTTCCAGTCTTTTAGAACGCTACGCTCTTCTAGAGACCTACGGTACACCGCTGCAAGAAGGGGTGCAAGTTCCTTCGCGTACTCTGTGCAAAATCGAACTGGTACCCCATCAGGTCCAGCGGCCTTTCCTCTTTTGAGCGATTTTAATTGTTTCTGTATCCTTCTGTCGTCTATTTCGATATCTACCATTTTGTCATCTGTGCGACAATCTAGAGAAGGAACTACAGTGCAGTCTTCCTCTGTGAAACAGCTTTGGAAAAAGACATTTAGTATTTCGGCCTTTAGTCTGTCATCCTCTGTTTCAGTACCATTTTGGTCACAGAGTGTCTGGACATTTTGTTTTGATCCACCTACCGCTTTGACATAAGACCAAAATTTCTTACGACTTTCTGCCAAGTCAGTACATAGAACTTTACTTTCGAATTCATTGAACGCCTCTCGCATAGCCCTCCTCACACTACATTTCGCTTCGCGTAATTTTTGTTGGTCTGGAGGCTTTGGCTATGTTTATGTTTGCTGCGAAGTTCCCTTTGCTTCCGCAGTAGTTTTCTAACTCGGTTGTAGTACCGCGGTGGCTCTTTTCCATCTCTTACGATCTTGCTTGGCACATACTCATCTAATGCATATTGTACGATGGTTTTGAACTTTGTCCACTGATCCTCAACACTATCTGTACTTGAAATAAACTTTTGTGTTGTGCCGTTAAGTACTATTAAATCTGCTTCTTATCACTTTTGCAAACAGAAAAATCTTCCTACCTTTTTTAATATTTATATTTACGGCTGAAATCATCGATGCAGTAACCGCTTTATGATTGCTGAGTCCCTGTTCTGCGTTAACTGTTTCAAATAGTTCGGGTCTGTTTGTCACCAGAAGGTCTAATATGTTATCGCCACGAGTCGGTTCTCTGTTTACCTGCTCAAGGTAGTTTTCAGATAATGCACTTAAAATTTCACTGGATTCTTTGTCCCCACCACCCGTTATAAACGTTTGAGTCTCCCAGTCTATATCCGGCAAATTAAAATCTCCACCCAGAACTATAACATGGTGGGGAATTCTACTCGAAATATTTTCCAAATTATCCTTCAGGTGCTCAGCCACAACAGCTGCTGAGCCAGGGGGCCTATAGACACATCCAATTACCACGTCTGAGCCTGCTTTAACCGTGACCTTCACCCAAATCATTTCACATTTCGGATCTCCGTCAATTTTCTTCGATACTATTGCACTTCTTATCGCTATAAACACGCCTCACCCTTCACTGTCCAGCCTGTCTCTGCGGTATACATTCCAATTTGAGTTCAGTATTTCATTACTGTTTACTTCTGGTTTCAGCCAACTTACTGTCCCTAGTACTATATGGGCGTTGTGACCGTTTATTAATGAGAGCAGTTCTGGGACCTTTCTATAGACGCTCCTGTAGTTTACTATTAGCACATTAATATTGTTATTCCCTGTTGCATTTTCCCTACTCCTACCTTGCCGCGTCTCAGGAGGCGTCTTGTCGGGCCTAGGAAGGAAATTCTCTAACCTAAAAAACCTCCATGTGCACTCCACACGTACTCCGCTATCCTTGTAGCCGCTTCTGGCGTGTAGTGCACGCCTGACCTATTCAGGGGGACCCTATATTTCTCCACCCGACAGCGGAGGTCGAGAAATTTGCACCCCAGATCTCCGCAGAATCGTCTGAGCCTCTGGTTTAAGCCTTCCACTCGGCTCCAAACCAGAGGACCGCGATCGGTTCTGGGAACGATACTACGAATAGTTAGCTCTGATTCCACCCCGCGAGCGAGGCTTTCCGCCTTCACAAATTCCGCCAACCGCCTGTACGAACTGAGGATGACCTCTGAACCCAGACGGCAGGAGTCATTGGTGCAGACATGAGCAACAATTTGCAGTCGGGTGCACCCAGTGCTCTCTATCGCTGCCGGCAGGGCCTCCTCCACATCTCAGATGAGACCCCCCGACAAGCAGACAGAGTGAACACTGGCCTTCTTCCCCGACCTTTCCGCCATTTCCCTAAGGGGCTCCATCACCCGCCTAACGTTGGAGCTCCCAGTAACTAATAAACCCCTCCCCCGTGTGCCTGCTCGGACCTTGCTGAAGGAGCAGCCACATGTCCACTCACAGGCAGAGCGGGTGATGCCGCACAGCCAGCCTCCACATTTACCCTCCGCCTCGTGCGCCGAGAACGGCGCTGAACTCGCCACTCCCCTTCGGGAAGATGTCTCGACAGCAGGGACAGGGGGTGAAGCATGTAACACCTGGGGTGTACCATGGGACGCACCAGACTCCCCACTGCCGCTACACTCCGAGGCAGCAGCCTGAGGACGGCTACTTCCAGCAGTCTGTCTGCAAACATCGTGCTGAACAATCAGTGATCCTGGATATAACCCATGAGAACCTCCCTTTGCACAGTTTGCACACACATTCATTGTGCATAAACAGTGATCGATTGAAGACCGCGACGAACAAGTTGCTGACCAAAATATCCCAGACGTGTCGTATAGTTGACATGTCCAGCAGACGTGCAGGCCAACCATAAAGCGATACCTGTAGTTTTCCAATAAATGTTTGCACATTCCACCTCACAAATTGCCAAGGCATTGTTATGCTGAAATATGACATGTGGAGGTGCCTTAAGGAGAGAGAATACCTCGAGCCCTTAAACCTATCTGACGAAGTGGCAGCAGTTGATCTTCCCTGCAATACTTGTAATGTTGCTTCTAACATCATCCAGAACCATTACACTTATCTGGGAGACACCCAGGTTGGTATCTGTAGACTATTTCTCCAATAGAATGTGATGCGCTGTGTTCATCGGTCTCATAGCAGGCATGTCAAGATGTGCATCATGGACGTATTTCACTAGTACTGAGCTGAAATTGGTACTGTAGTAAACCGAAAGCTCTTCGAGAACAAACACTGAATTCACCAGGCCGCGTGGCTTCCCCGTCGGTGGTGCGCGTGCGCCCCCCCCCCCCCCCCCCTCTAGGGACCGATGACCTTAGCAGTTTGGTCCCGTAGGGACTTACCACAATTTTCCAAATCTTCACTGCGTTATTTCTGTTCATAGCTCTTACAGTGTTACGTATGGAGAACTCGAGTTTGGTGTCCCAAGATCGGTGTTCTCGGAATCCCTACTGACTGCACGGGGAAATAAGTTATTTCACGTGTGTCATCTTAAAACATTTGTGACACGCCATGCTGGACAAATGATTCGTGTGATACAACTGTGTGCTGTACGTGACTGCACCACCAGCTGCTGGTATTCCTAGCATCAGCTTCTACTTCAGGGAAGCCATCGGTCCCGCTAACAAGTAAGTCCTACACTCTTTCTTCACGCCGAAGGAGGTGCCTCAGTTGTTAGCACATTGGATTCACATTCTAGAGTACGACGGTTTAAATTCCTGTCTGGGTATCCGGACCTTCATTTTCGCGGACCCCTAAAATCGCATTACAAATAATGGGATGATTCCTTTTAAGGAGAATACGTTCAATTCCTTTCCCCATTCTTCCCCTCTTCGGAATTCGAGCTCCATTTCTGGTGACTTCGTCGTCGGTGGCAAGTTAAATTTATCGTTTTTGGTCAAATTTTTACGTGGAGAGAAAACAATTACATAATGGATTTTGGTCCGAACTTTCATATCCAAACGGAGAATGGGAAATGTACAAATAGAGGATCAACTGAAAGTAATCAGGTTAATTAAGGAAAACTTAGTGATTTGCGGAAAAATTGAAATATTTCACGAACCCCTGCTGCTAGTTAGGCAAATAAAATGTGAAAAAATACCTAATCACTGCATAAATTTAAAATTCTCTAGTTTCCGTTGCTCTACATAATAATAATAATAATAATAATAATAATAATAATAATAATAATAATACACAAAGCAATCACTCATATAAATACATCGGACTACACCACTGAAATTTCATAACCACTTCTACAACCCTGTAGATCACATAACATCAACACATACGAAGAAAGTAAATTGGAAGAAGAAAACACTACATGGCAAGCACCCGTATCATCTAACACAGCCACACATCGATCAAGACGCATCCAACACATGGCTAAGAAAAGGCAATATATACAGTGAGACGGAAGGATTCATGATTGCAATACAGGATCAAACAAACACCAGATATTACAGAAAGCATATTATTAAAGATCCCAATACCACAACAGATAAATGCAGACTTTGCAAACAACAAACAGAAACAGTAGATCACATCACAAGCGGGTGTACAGTACTAGCAAATACAGAATACCCCAGAAGACATGACAATGTAGCAAAAATAATACATCAACAGCTTGCCTTAGAACATAAACTTATAAAACAACACATTCCCACATACAAGTATGCACCACAAAATGTACTGGAGAATGATGAATACAAATTATACTGGAACAAAACCATTATAACATAAAACAACACCACGTAACAAACGTGACATCATACTCACCAATAAAAAGAAGAAATTAACACAACTAATCGAAACATCCATACCCAATACAACAAATATACAAAAGAAATCAGGAGAAAAAATTGAAAAATACATCCAACTGGCTGAGGAATTCAAGAACATGTGGCATCAGGATAAAGTTGACATTATACCAATTATACTATCAACTACAGGAGTCATACCACACAATACCCACCAGTACATCAATGCAATACAGCTACATCCAAACTTATATATACAACTACAGAAATCCGCAATTATTGATACATGTTCAATCACCCGAAAGTTCCTAAATGCAATATAACATATACCGTACAGATAAAAGGAAGTCACGCTTGATCAAGGTCCGCGTCACTTTCCATTTTTGACCAGACATGACGCCTGAGGAAAGAAAGAAAAGAAAGAAAGAAAAGAAAGAAAGAAAGAAAGAAAGAAAAATAATACTATTTTATATTTTAAAATTCATGCTGTCTCAGAAAACAGAAGCAGCTCTGGAAAAAAGGGCCAAATGTTTTGTGAAATGATTTTTCTAAAAGTTCGGAATAAAACAGATTACATAAACATCTGGCACACCTTTGAATGGTGCTGGAGATGTACAGCTTATGTGCCGATTAAGAAAATTAAGTTCAATGTTTAGCTTAGAATCAGGGAAATTTTAGAATCCAAGAATTTTGAAGAGTACTAGGAGCTTCAAATGTTTCTCTAATGTGTTTTATTTCTTACTTTTAGGCAAATCGTTTTACAAAATATTTGACCGTATTTTTCAAATTTTTTCCTCAGCATACTTCAAAGATTTTATTCATTGAGACACTGAAGTTTGCCATTTGCAGAATACTTAAGCCTTCAGTGTAACTCATCAAATAAGCTTTTTCCTTCTCCTCCCCACTAGTCTGGTAGAGACGCATGGCATGCGTTCATCAGGAGTTGCCCTCTCAGTATCTTTCCAAAGTCGCTAGCGCACAGCTATGTACTTGAAGTCCGGGAGCCAAAGCACACAACAACTTTTTATTCCATTTCGTGTCGTCCAGAAGACACTAAGTCAAATTAGTATCGATATGTTGATGTTAACTGTGATTTGGTCGTTTTGCCCTTGAAATATACTTTTATCACTATCTTATACTTTTTACTGCAATTCCTCCACGGTAATATAACTTTTTGGCTGTCATTGTTTACTAGGTTCCGGTGGCTGGTTCACAGAGAGAAATCGATTAAATGAAGTCCCACTGTGCCCTTTGAAGCCATAGAACTATCGGAGAAGACAAAGATATCTAATCGAGTTCCAGCTGCTAATCAGTTGTAATTTGTCACGAAGAGTGTCTCACAGATACTCCACCGATGAGTAGAACCTTCCATGAGAAATTTGCCACTTATTAGTTTTTTTAAACTTTGACTGCTGCACGTTACAGATTTGCTCAGTATTCTGTATCTTTTCCGAATGCTAAAGCGATAATCATCGTGTAGTTACTTTCATTTGATGAAAAAGTTTTGTTCGCGAAATCGCTACTCTTACTGTTCCTTGTCTGTGAAAAGAAATCGTCTCCACGCTTCTATTGCTGCAATTCAGTTTTCCTCTTTTGCCCTTTACCACAGTTTCCTGCATTTCGGCTTTCCTGCAAACTGTTATGGAGGAAATGCTGGTTACTGATACATTTGCAACTTATTTCCAGTTAAAATGGTGTTCCTTAGTACTTCAGAGCTGCACTGTGTACTATCCTTCTCGCGGCTTTTATTGCTGTTTCGCAGGAAATCGTTTGCGTTATTTTTCGATAATCATCTTGTAATATGAAACACCGCGAATCCGTTTAGGCAATTCTGATTTACCCCTGAGGCGCCAATTTATTGACATTAAAAGCTCTCTACCCATGGAGATATTTCTTCATTGGTCTCTTAACCGGATTATCTAAATTTTCTTTAATATTCAACAGCTTTGTAGTGGCAAACAGCCCTAACTTTCGCACCAGTGACAATGGCTCATTAACATCATAGCCGTGAGAGTTGGTCTGTGAAGTGTCATTCTCTAGCTGCTTGTGTAACTTTAACCACTACCCACGCCTTGAGGCAGCTGTAATATACGGAATGGATATACAGAGTGTAAAGAGGACTACGTATGCAAAATTTTATAGTGTTTATCTCCTCGGAACACTTTCTGACAGATGTCACAGGTCCACGGTTCGCGCGCTAGAGGTCACTAGTGATGTTCGGAAACGGTGTTGAAGTTGCCGTGTCATGAATTTTGTTTTAGAGATGTTACTGAATATATACGTTAACATTAATGTTAACTTGCGTGCTAATTATTACCTAACACGACCTGATAGGGCTGTATCTCCTGCCTAGCATGTTCGGCGGGGTAAATTACCGCATCTTTCTACGTGAAGTACTACCAAAATGTTTGATAACGTCCCGCTATTAATCGGACAATTTCGATTTCACCACGGCGGGGCTCCAGCACCCTTTACCGTTGATATCAGAACATTACGACAATGTCTTCCCCAAATGTTTCATTTGGGAGGACTGAGCCATTACCGTGGCCACCACGTTCTGCCAAAATCAATCCTATGGATTTCTTTCTGTGGAGGACATGAAGAGTGTGCACGAGAGACAGATAGCCACTCCAGAAGAGCTGATAGCCAGTGTGGCTGAAGCTGCAGCCATTGTTCGTGAAATACCTGTTTGAGTGTGTGAGAGGACATTAATCAAGCAGATTAGTCTGCAATGAGTAGCTGCAGTGTTACTTTGTGGTGATTTATTAGACACGTCCTGCCTCTGGGGAAATGCCAGGTGAAGATTTTATTACAGAATTAAGTCAACTCAATATTGTATTCTGTTAAACAAATAACATGCCTACAGCATTAGAAAGCCCCAAGTAGCATTTTTCTTTTTTGTTCCTTTCGCCTCACTAACATGCTAAGGCAGCTGCAATTGCGACGGAATCCTGAAACACAGTATTGTTAAATAAACAACGGAAACAAGACAGATGATTAACTTATTTTAAAAAAGCCCGTTCACAATATGAAAATAACTGTGCAATTTCTTCATTTATGTTGTTGTAAACCCACACTAATTCTCATATCACCAGATATTGATGCCCTTAAAAATTACATTATTGCACTGAAACAACTATAGTTGTTTATAAATAGCGGTGGATAAAGTTTAGCATATTAACCACAGGTGTGGAATGAATGTACAAAACTAACCAAGCTTATGATAATCCTATGTGGACCTTGTTTTGCAAGACAATCCTCTGACGTAGTGAAGCACACGATCCACACTTCGCAGTCTCAACAGCGTGACATGGGCGATTAAGTGCCAGTCCAAGGCTTTGGCGAGGATTCTAGGACGTGAGACATGTTAGTCACATGCCAGTACAAGGTCGACTAAGAGTACCCACTTCAAATGACCGATAACCGACCTTATCTGTAGGATGAAATACAACTATATCTGCAACACAGTTGTCTGCGGAGTTTACACACGCTTCCGGACTGTTTCCCGACATACAGTGTTTAAGAGGCAATTGGCCCGTATGCCAGCCGTCCGTGAATGTGTACCCCATTCATGTTAATATAGAAACCGGCCCGTTTATTGTTGAGGAATACAGGGAACGAAAGGCTATTTACAGTTTGTACAGAAACCAGATGGCAGTTATAAGAGTCGAGGGGCATGAAAGGGAAGCAGTGGTTGGGAAAGGAGTAAGACAGGGTTGTAGCCTCTCCCCGATGTTATTTAATCTGTATATTGAGCAAGCAGTAAAGGAAACAAAAGAAAAATTCGGAGTAGGTATTAAAATTCATGGAGAAGAAGTAAAAGCTTTGAGGTTCGCCGATGACATTGTAATTCTGTCAGAGACAGCAAAGGACTTGGAAGAGCAGTTGAATGGAATGGACAGTGTCTTGAAAGGAGGATATAAGATGAACATCAACAAAAGCAAAACGACGATAATGGAATGTAGTCAAATTAAGTCGGGTGATGCTGAGGGAATTAGATTAGGAAATGAGACACTTAAAGTAGTAAAGGAGTTTTGCTATTTGGGGAGTAAAATAACCGATGATGGTCGAAGTAGAGAGGATATAAAATGTAGACTGGCAATGGCAAGAAAAGCGTTTCTCCAGAAGAGGAATTTGTTAACATCGAGTATAGATTTAAGTGTCAGGAAGTCGTTTCTGAAAGTATTTGTATGGAGTGTAGCCATGTATGGAAGTGAAACATGGACGATAACTAGTTTGGACAAGAAGAGAATAGAAGCTTTCGAAATGTGGTGCTACAGAAGAATGCTGAAGATAAGGTGGGTAGATCACGTAACTAATGAGGAGGTATTGAATAGGATTGGGGAGAAGAGAAGTTTGTGGCACAACTTGACTAGAAGAAGGGATCGGTTGGTAGGACATGTTTTGAGGCATCAAGGGATCACAAATTTAGCATTGGAGGGCAGTGTGGAGGGTAAAAATCGTAGAGGGAGACCAAGAGATGAATACACTAAGCAGATTCAGAAGGATGTAGGTTGCAGTAGATACTGGGAGATGAAGAAGCTTGCACAGGATAGAGTAGCATGGAGAGCTGCATCAAACCAGTCTCAGGACTGAAGACCACAACAACAACAACAACAACATTGAGACGGTCATGAATATACTCTTTGCAGAATAAACCCTCTTCAGGTAGCAGAATGATGTTTGTGGCACATTCCTCCTGAATGAAAGTTTCAATTCTTACAATCACAGCATTATCTTTGTGAGATACCAGTGGATGGGGAGGCGGCATGTGAGATGGACGTATAGAACTTCAGACCACTTGTAGAGACGAGGTTGGCCCACAGTTCGTATTCAAGAACACTAATATTCGTCAAGACAACAACAGTGGCTCCATACAGCAGCCATAGTATACAGCTAGTGCGAAGATTTTAATTTTCTTAGTTCTTTGCCTGCTTCTATGAGAAAGCAAACAGCTGATCTAAGTTCTTTAGTGCTTCCTAATGACTTATTTCCGTCATGTGTGTATTCAGTACATCTAGACCGATTGTTCTCTGGGATCAGTTGTAGCGAGAGTATTTGCTCGTTACTTTCATATTTCGACTGATTTACTTGCATGTGCTTACAGCACCTAAGGCCGTCTGTAAAGATTACGCTGGATCTCAACAATCTTGGGCCGTAAGCCACTTTTAATGCCCAACAAATGCAAGCGTCAGATCTTCCGGCAGTTTTTTAGATTATCTTAATTCTCTCGCATGCTTTGTTTTATCTGATCGTGAAAAATGTCTAAGGATTGTGTTTGCATGTGGGTACAGAAATAATTGGTAGTTGTCGATACAAATGTAAGATGTGTCCGCGACATTCGACATGCTTCAAACTTCTGCTACAGATTGTGACGTCGGGGAAGTGCTTGGTATTATGGCCGTGACTCCTCTGTAGGCCCACTAAGCCATTCGTTTAGATGTAGTTCACCATAGGTTAACTTTCAGCTATGCAAAGGTAGCCTTTCCCTGCCGATTATAAAATGAAAATGTATAACTTAATGTAAGTGCAGAAGTGTTCAGGGCAAGATTTTTGATTTACTCGAATTTATTAATCGCAGAAACGCGGTAGAAGTATTTAGAACAGAAATTTGTCAGGGTCTGCGTTAAAAATAAGGACACGAAAATTTGTAGTCAAAAACTCGCTGGCGATATCAGAGAGTGAATGGTTCAAATGGCTGTAAGCACTATAGGACTAAACATCTGAGGTCATCAGTCCCCTAGACGTAGAACTACTTAAACCTAACTAACATAAGGGCATCACACACATCCATGCCCGAGGAACAATTTGGACCTGTGACAAAGTTCCGAGCTGAAGCGCCTACATATACGTGATTATTCTGCTATTCACAATGAAGTGCCTGGCAGAGGGTTCAATGAACCACCTTCAAGCTGTCTCTCTACCGTTCCACTCTCCAACGGCACGCGGGAAAAACGAGCACCTAAATATTTCTGTGCGAGCCCTGATTTCTCTTATTTTATCGTGATAATCATTTCTCCCTATGTAGGTGGGTGCCAATAGAATGTTTTCGCAATCGGAGGAGAAAACTGGTGATTGAAATTTCATAAGAAGATCCCGTCGCAACGAAAAACGCCTTTGTTTTACTGATTGCCACTCCAATTCACGTATCATGTCTGTGACACTATCTCCCCTATTTCGCGATAATACAAAATGAGCTGCCCTTCTTTATACTTTTTCGATGTCATCCGTCAGTCCCACCTGTTGCGGATCCCACACAGCACAGCAATACTCCAGAATAGGGCGGACAAGCGTGGTGTAAGCAGTCTCTTTAGTAGACCTGCTGCACCTTCCAAGTGTTCTGCCAATGAATCGCAGTCTTTGGTTTGCACTACCCACAATATTATCTATGTGATCGTTCCAATTTAGATTATCACAACGGCCGGCTCAGAGGGTGAACACAAGCTCTACGTGAAGAACGATATAAAAAGAAATCTGTCATATACTTTTCCTTAAGTAATTTAGGAAAATTACAGGTAATCCAAATCTGAATGGCCTGATGGGACTTTGAACACTCCAAATGAGAATCTAAAGCTTTAATTACTGCACAACTTCGTTTGGTGATTCACGTGAACTGGCTGCTGCTATGCGACGTCTAAATCAGTAATAACTGATAGAACACTTCAGAACAATGTATTGGGGACAAATTCCCCGGTCACACTATGATAGAGGGACTTCAATTTGCCAGCTGTAAACTAGGAAATATTTGCTTCTATGCTTACGAGAAATGATATCCGAGACGCTTTCATTTGGTAGCGAAAAGTATTAGTTTGAAGGTACCAAACAGATGAATTTTTTTATTGAGTCAACACAGCGAGGAAACAGAACACAAGGATCTTCAGCTCTAACGATCACTATAGGTGAAAGGGAAGTCAAGAAATTAGGAACATATTTCAGCTGAACCAGTGCGACAAGAAAATGATTAGTCAACCCCAACAACCGGCAGCAAACATCTGAAAGTATCATATGCCACGTGATGTATAAATTTGTGGCGTGGAAAATGATACAAGGTGAAGTTCAATCATGGCTCAATAACTATGTTAGACAGTTACTACGAAGGCTCAGAAAGCTTCTTGACAGATTCTAAGCCAAATAGTTTGCAACAAAAGACGAACGAAGCCAAAACAAGTTCAAAAACAGCCACAAAAGAATGTTTCATTCAGTTCGGAAATAAGATGCAGAGTTCTCAAAATGCTTGGGAAATTTTGGGTGTGTGTTAAATCAGTCAATTTATCAACGTTATCTAACAGATTTTCTTTCATTATGATAGCGTCGAAATAAAAAACGATATATGAAGACTGAAGTACTAAATTCTCTCTGTACAAATTGTTTTACTGATGAAGGTTGCAACACAGTTTCTACTTTCCATTGTGGAACGGATGTGAACATGACAATTTCTCGTCCAGATTGTGGATCATCATAGTGACAATTCCCCAACTTTTGTAATAGCTTAAAAGAAAATCTCCGCACCAGTTGCACTTTTTATTTAAAACCACGACCGGTTTCGTTTCCCAGTGACCCAGTGGTATGTGTCAGAGGGCATACGACGACGGTTGATAGTCGCACTGTACCCTTTCGGCTCGATAAAAATAACAGTGCATCTGGTGCGGACATTTTCTTTTAAACATATAGTGTTAATACGGCACTGTACACAGTACGTTAGCTGTAAACAGCAATGACTATATGGCGTTACAAAACTGTCAGTCTTATCAACATCCCTGTTAAGTAATTTTGTCATTACCGGTTTTTTATTTAACGGTAGAAAAAGAGTGCGGACATGTGAATATAAAATGTGACAGTGGTAAGAAGAAATCAAATCTTCATAAATTTACTTCTCTGGGAAAGAGCTAGAAATAATAGGTTAAAGTTGGCAGGTATATATAGGGACTTCAGAATGTAGTCACATCTCGTCCCAGGCTAAGAGCATTGTGCAACAAGAGTGACGCATTTTCAGACGAGAACACACATTCCAGATGTCCTGTAGACACAGTTCCGTTGCAGTACGGATAACAAATTGTATCATAGTGTGTGAGTGAAACGGCGCGACAGCTGGAGACATACTACTAAGGACGCAGGACAGTATAATTCCTGGCGGTGAAATTTCTAAATTGCACGTTGATTCACGGCGAATTCTGGTGTTGTATGAACTAAAAGCAATGTAGCGTCCATCCTTACTGAAATTGAGTCAAGAATTTGACCAAGGCTGCACAGACCTGGATGGTCACGATACGCCATACTGTCCAGATCTTCCATCACGTAATTTCCATCTTTTCGGCAAGCTGAAGGAACATCTGGGGAAAGATTTTCAAACGATAAGGATGTTCAGAAAGCGGTTCTAGAATGGCTCTGTGACCAAAGAGCAGATTTCTGTTGTCGAGGAAGTGGACGATTCGTAGAACGTTCCGACAGTTACTTACAGAGACTACGTACCCTGTCATATAATATGTAAATAACGTTTCGAAGTCCTCTTGTAAAAGAAAAAGATCAGTAAATAGGGATACGGAAAGGCGAGGTAGTGCTGCTAACGTGATACTAACACTAGTCCGCTGTTGCACAGAAGGTAACTGATAAAACTTGTTTTCTTCTGAATCCAGTGTGGTTTGGAACACACACAGGTTACTGGGTAGTTCGTTCTAGAGTCGTATGACTCAAGTGCAGGAGCAGGTGGAGAATTATTTAAGGTAGTGGTTAGGTACAGCAAAATTGCTCATTTCCTAAAATTTTAATTTTCATTTTGGCAAGGCTGTTCTTCCCCTTAAGATCATCATTGAAGATAGACCGAAATCCTATTAATTTTCGATGGGATATCTGCTTGGTATCATGGAGCATAAGAGAACCTCACCCTCAAAAATATTCCCTGATCAACTTTCAGCGTTATATGTGGATGCTGTGACTTTTTTTGTGCCAATCTTGATATTCAACGAGCGCCATCATTCACACACTATACTGCAGGAGCAATTTATCATAGATTAAGTGTAGTAAGATAGGTGCATGGAAACGTCTTCATGATTATGAGTTCAGAAACACAAACGAAAGAGTCAGCTGACTCGTAGAATAGAGATAAAAACCACCGACGATGCTCAAAGTAACAAGGTGAAACAAGACTAGTTAAAAACAGTAATTCGTTTGGAAAAGGCAAATAATAGTTATTGTCAACAAGGCGAACAGCATTTAAGAGTATTTCATTCGCCTTAGTCATTTCAGATTATATCAGTCCAGTGTCTTACATTTCATACATTCCAATGTGAGGAAACCTGGCTCTGTAGGACGGCCTGTGCAACGGAGCATCACCATTGAAAGACGAAGGCGTAGCACATGTGCAGCCATCTGCAAATCATCGCTCATGTCAACACGAGAGACTCCTACTGCCTGGGATCAGAGGCCATTCTCGGTTTCTTTAGACGGATGACTTGATGAAGACAGCCAGCATCACACTGTAGATGAAAGCACAACTCGTGATTTAGAGTATAGTATGCAGAATTACTCAGGGTCCTATTTTTTGGAGCCCAGTGGGCGATTGAAACCAGTAGCTCAGAAAATTATTCGACCATCTCTGATGGTGATAGATTAGAAGACCCGGTTCATGGGTTCAGTTAGTTGCATGCCGTACTCAGAGGTTAAGAGAGAATCCACAGTAAAGCAGACGGGAATAGTCCATATTTTCAGGTAGAAAGACAAAATGCTAATACGCATAAGTTAATAGGGGCACCCATCGTAAGGTCCCACAAGCAGTTTTACTTATTAAAGGTAATTATGACGAAATAGTACTAGGAACGCAGTGACTGATTAGAGCAAAATCATAGAATGCTCAAGACATAGCACTCATTCAGGAATAGTGAATGACAGACCTCTCTAATGTGAGTTTGCCATGGTTTCCTTAATTCCGGTGAGTGCATGGATGGTTCTTCTGAAGTGGCCTGTCTTTGTTTAGCTGAGATAAATCTTAGTCTCTAAATTTATCTCGACGTGGCATGTCGTTCGTTCTTTCGTACGTCATTAAGCTGACACTTATTTGAGAGCTTTGACTTTTCGGAGATGGCGCAATTACCTCTGACAAATCATTATTATAAAAAATGCAGATATCGAATCAGATCTTGATAAGCTCTATCTCGTGCAAGGATTCGTAACATGTTCTTAATTTAGATAAATGTACCACAGTGTACTTATTAAACGTAAAAGGTAAAAATGTGAGCCGTCGACTCCTGTTCAAGTACAACCTTATTTCTGCTCTGAGTGCAGCGAGAGAGGTAGGGAGGGGGGTGATGTGGAAGGATGGTGGATGGTGGCATGGCGTGAGGGAGAGGAAGATTAATGTTTAGTACCTTGACGATGACGAGGGCATCTGAGACTAGCTTAGGTCGGAAATGTGAGATTAAGCATATCAGCCGTGTCTTTTTCAATGGAATTATCCCGAAATGTGCCTTAAACGATTCCGATAAGTTAGTTTAGTTTGTTAGTTGCATGTTCCATAGATCAACTGAACGATTCTCTTATTGAAATGATGTGGAACAAGTCAGTTTATAGGACATGTACAAAGGTTTAGTGTTGACATTAATGAACACATTTTCTATTCTCATTTATATAATCACAATTAAAAGATAGCTAGCTTTTTTTATACAGGCTACCAGTTTCGAATGTTTAGGTGAAATGATTTTAGGTTAGATTTAAAACTTGCCTTGTTACTTAAACGTTTATTACTATTGAGTAACTGATTAAAAAATGTTTACTTCCTCTGAGTCACTAACAGTTTTTTTTTGTGGTTTTAGGGCGCACAACATCAATGGTCATTAGCGCCCTGACGACGTTAAGAATGCACCGCGAGGCACAAGTTTAAAACAACAACTAAAAGGGAAAACACAATAAGACAGACTGACAGGCTAGGATTAAAAAACAGCATCATCAAATGTCCTTAGTGAGGTTTGTCAAATTGATAAAATGAAGAACACGAGCAGCCGCTCGTGGGTCATCCGCTAAAACGGCATCTGAAGTACATGGCAGGTTAAGATCGAGACGCAGCGCGTTACAATCCGGGCAGGACATTAAAATGTGGCGGACCGTCAGCAATTGCCCACATGGGCAGAACGGCGCCGGCGCAGCCGTCAGCAGATGGCGATGGCTGAACCGGCAGTGTCCAATTCTTAAACGGGCCAAAACTACCTCCTCCCGCCGAGAAGGGCGTGAGGAGGACGTCCAAGCCACGGGAAGAGGTTTCAAGGCCCGAAGCTTGTTGGCTGTAAGGGCAGCCCAATCGGCATGCCACAGCGATAAAATGCGCCGACAAATAACCCTGCTAAAATCTGACGAAGGGACACAACAAGAAGCTGTCCGAGGCTGGAGGACCGCAGCCTTGGCCGCGGCATCTGCAGCTTCGTTCCCAGGGATACCGACATGGCCAGGGACCCACATAAAGCTAACCGGAGAACCGACGTCCACCAGCTGCCGAAGAGAGCGTTGGATCCGGTTCACGAAAGGGTGAACCGGATACGGATCACTGAGGGTCTGGATGGCGCTCAGGGAATCGGTGCAGATGACATAAGCAGAATGTCGGTGGCGGCAGATGTAAAGAACAGCCTGGTAGAGGGCAAAGAGCTCAGCTGTGAAGACCGAACAATGGCCATGGAGCCGGTATTTGAAACTTTGTGCCCCGACAATAAAAGAACACCCGACCCCGTCATTGGTCTTAGACCCATCTGTATAAATGAAAGTCATATTGATGAACTTCGAACGAAGTTCCACAAAACGGGAGTGGTAGACCGAACCGGGGGTAACCTCTTTTGGGAGCGAGCTGAGGTCAAGGTGAACGCGGACCGGAGCCTGGAGCCAAGGTGGCGTGTGGCTCTCGCCCACTCGAAAGGTTGCAGGGAGTGAAAAATTAAGGTGTTGAAGGAGGCGACGAAAGCGAACTCCAGGGGGTAGCAGGGCAGAGACATACAACCCGTATTGACGGTCGAGAGAGTCGTCAAAAAAGGAACGATAAGACGGATGGTCGGGCATTGACAGTAGCCGACAGGCATACCGACAAAGCAGTACATCGCGCCGGTAGGTGAGCGGCAATTCGCCAGCGTCAGCATGAAGACTCTCTACGGGACTAGTATAAAATGCTCCGATCGCAAGTCGTAAACCCCGATGTTGTATGGAGTTGAGGCGGCGTAAGATGGATGGCCGTGCAGAGGAGTATACGAAGCTCCCATAATCCAGCTTGGAGCGGACGATCGACCGATATAGACGAAGTAGGACGGTTCGATCCGCTCCCCACGACATACCACTGAGAACACGGAGGACATTTAAAGAACGGGTACAACGGGCGGCCAAATATGACACATGTGGAGACCAGCTAAGTTTCCTGTGAAATGTAAGGCCTAAAAATTTGGTTGTCTCCACGATTGGGAGAGCGACGGGACCGAGTCGTAAGGACGGTGGGAGAAACTCTTTGTAGCGCCAGAAGTTAATACAGACCGTCTTCTCGGCAGAAAAACGGAAGCCATTGGCGACACTCCAGGAGTAAAGACGGTCAAGAGAACGCTGAAGACAGCGCTCCAGGACACGTGTACACTGCGCGCTGCAATAGATGGTAAAATCGTCCACGAAAAGGGAGCCTGATACATCAGCTGGGAGGCAATCCATTCTTGGATTGATCGCGATGGCGAAGAGAGCGACGCTCAAAACTGAGCCCTGTGGCACCCCATTCTCCCGGCGAAAGGTGTCGGACAGGACAGAACCCACACGTACCCTGAACTGTCGATCCATTAAAAAAGAACGAATAAAAAGAGGGAGGCGACCGCGAAGGCCCCATGTATACATGGTGCGGAGAATGCCCGCCCTTCAACAGGTGTCGTAAGCCTTTTCCAAATCAAAGAACACAGCCGCGGTCGGGCGCTTCCGCAAGAAGTTATTCATAATGAAGGTCGACAAGGTAACCAGATGGTCAACAGCAGAGCGGCGCCTACGAAATCCACATTGTACATTGGTAAGTAGGCGTCGAGACTCGAGCAGCCAAACCAATCGAGAGTTAACCATTCGCTCCATCACTTTACAGACACAGCTGGTAAGCGAGATAGGTCGATAACTGGAAGGAAAGTGCTTGTCCTTTCCCGGCTTAGGAATCGGGACAACAATAGACTCGCGCCAGCATGCGGGAACAAGTCCCTCAATCCAGATGCGATTGTATGTACGAAGAAGAAAACCTTTACCCGCAGGAGAAAGGTTCTTCAGCATCTGAATATGAATAGAATCAGGCCCTGGAGCAGAGGACCGTGATCGGCCAAGTGCGTTTTCGAGTTCCCGCATGGTGAATGGGGCATTATAACTTTCACGATTCGAGGAGCGGAAGTTAGGTGGCCTAGCCTCCTCTGCCTGTTTGCGGGGGAGGAAGGCAGGGTGGTAATGAGCGGAGCTCGAAACCTCTGCGAAAAAGCGGCCGAAGGCATTGGAGACATCCTCAGGGGCCACAAGGACGTCATTCGCGACCGTCAAGCCAGAAACTGGTGAGTGGACCTTAGTGCCAGATAGCCGGCGCAGGCTACCCCAGACAACAGAAGAAGGAGTAAAACTGTTGAAGGTGCTTGTGAAAGCAGCCCAGCTGGCTTTCTTGCTTTCTTTAATAATACGACGACACTGAGCACGTAATCTTTTATAATTGATACAATTCGCCACTGTAGGGTGGCGTTTAAAGGTGCGTAAAGCACGTCGACGAGCACGTAAAGCGTCTCTACATGCTGCGGTCCACCAGGGGACCGGTACGCGACGTGGAGAAGAAGTAGGGTGAGGGATGGAATATTCAGCAGCAGCGAGAATGACTTCCGTGAGGTGTGCGACCTGACGATCGCAGCTTGTGAAGGTTTGATCCTGAAAGGTCGCCCTGGAAGAGAAGAGCCCCCAGTCTGCCTTGGAGATGGTCCAACTAGAGGAGCACAGAGGGGGGGGGGGGTATGCTGCAGGAGATGGATAACACACGGGAAGTGGTCGCTCGAATATGTATCAGAAAGGGCATACCACTCAAACCGGCGTGCAAGTTGGGGAGTACATATAGAGAGGTCTAAATGGGAATAGGTGTGAGATGTGTCCGAAAGGAAAGTAGGGGCGCCAGTATTGAGGCAGACAAGATTGAGCTGGTTGAAAAGGTCTGCTAACAAGGAGCCCCTCGGGCAGGATGCTGGAGAGCCCCAAAGGGGATGGTCGGCATTGAAGTCTCCAGTTAACAAAAATGGTGCAGGTAGCTGAGCAATAAGTTGCATCATGTCTGCCCTGGTAACGGCAGATGACGATGGAGTGTAAACGGTACAAATGGAAAATGTAGAAGTGGGGAGAGTAATGCAGATGGCAACTGCCTGCAGGCCGGTGTGCAACGTGATGGGATCGTAGTAAATATCATCCCGGACCAGCAACATAACCCCTCCTTGAGCTGGGATACCTACCACAGGGGGTAGGTCAAAACGCACAGAGGTGTAGTGTGTCAAGGCAATTTGATCGCATGGGCGTAGCTTCGTTTCCTGGAGGGCTACGACGAGCGGACGGTGCAAGCGGAGCAGCAACTTCAAGTCCTCTCGGTTGGAGCGAATGCTGCGAATATTCCAGTGAATAAGTGCCATCGTAAAGAAAGGAAGATGAAAGAAGGGGTCACCTCGAAGGCCGCTGAGGGCCTGGCTACGAGCGAGCACTACCGCCGCTATCAGTAGGCGAACAGTCATCGTCCATTGGGTCTATAGGTTCATCGGCCATCTTGGGAGGATGGCCGGGAGGGGGAGCTTCCTCCGCCGGTGAACGGCCAGATGTTCGGCTACCAGCGGTGCGGCCAGGCGAAACGGATGACGGCCTGGGGCGGCAACCGCTGGGTGGCGCAGGAGAAGAAATGCGCCGTGGCGGAGAAGGAGAACTGTGCTTCCTATGAGCCTTTTTGGAAGGACGTTGGGTGGAAGTACCGGTCGAAGGCTGGGAGGTCGAGGTACGTAGGAAGTCTGCACGGGATGGTTCCTTCTTGAAGGCCCGTGCATCGGACTTCTGGGTCTTCGTCTTAGCAGAAGCTGATGAAGGGGCTGGTGTCTGTGGGGTGATGGGAGGAAGAGGAGACGTCGACCGCGCGATCTTAGCACTGGCCGAACAGACGACCGTGGTGCTGAAGGTCAGATCGCATGTCTGGGTTGCCACCTCCCGGGTAGTCCAATTAGAGGCGAGGACAGTACTGTATTTCCCCGCTGGGAGCAGCGTGGGCTTCCTACTAGCCAATAGCTTGCGAGCAGCCGAGGTGGACACTTTCTCTTTGACCCGAATTTCTTGGATACAGCGTTCTTCCTTATAGACAGGACAGTCGCGGGAGGATGCGGCATGGTCACCCTGACAGTTCACACAACGAGGAGACGGAGGTGGACAGTCACCCTCATGGGCATCCCTGCCACAAGTGACACATTTAGCCGCATTGGAACGAGACTGTCGAGTGCGATTGAAACGCTGACACTGGTAGCAGCGCATAGGTGTCGGGACGTAGGGGCGAACAGAAATAACCTCGTAGCCCGCCTTGATGCGCGATGGCAGCTTAACACTATCGAATGTCAAGAAAAGTGTCCGGGTCAGTACAAGGTCATTGTTGACCTTTTTCATGACCCTATGGACAGCCGTCACGCCCTGCTCAGCGAGGAAAGATTGAATCTCCTCGTCAGTCAATCCGTCGAGGGAGCTAGTATAGACTACACCACGACACGAATTCAAAGTTCGGTGGGCCTCCACCCGGACAGGGAACGTGTACAGGAGTGTGGCCCGAAGCAGTTTTTGTGCCTGAAAGGCGCTCTCAGTTTCTAGTAATAAGGTACCGTTACGCAACCTGGTACAAGATTTGACAGATCCGGCTATGTCATCTACGCCCTTCTGGATAACGAAAGGGTTGACAGAGGAAAAATCCTTTCCGTCCTCTGATCGAGAAACGACGAGGAACTGTGGGGCAGGCGGTAGTACTTTTGTCACTGGTGGCTGGTCACGTTTCTGTTTTTGGGCAGAAGACGAGAGAGATGGAGTGGAATCCATTGCGGAGGAATCCCCCATGATTGCCAGCGTCTCCGATGGCGCGCTCCTTCCTTGTGGGGACCCTCTCAGAGGGCACTCCTGCCTTAGGTGAATGTTTACACCTCAGGTCATACCTCCCGAGAAACAGACGGAGGGACCAATCGGCATGGTCAGAAGGTATCAGCTCAGGCAATCACCCCTCCCCGGGCCTGGCCTTTACCAGGGGGTACGCGCGTGCCTTACATGTCTACCCAGGGCGGGGAATTACGCGTTACCCCGTCACCGGCTACGCGTGCGAACGCGTGGGTCGGCCTTCAGGCACGCACAGGGAGGAAGGAAGAAGAGGAAAAAGAAGAGAGAGAGGGAGAAAGAGGACAGACTGTCTCAAACGCCGAGGCGGAGACCAGAGAAGGCAAGGAGAAGAAGGCAACGAGAAGGCAAGGAAAAGGAGGCAACGAGAAGGCAAGGAAAAGGAGGCAACGAGAAGGCAAGGAAAAGGAGGCAACGAGAAGGCAAGGAAAAGGAGGCAACGAGAAGGCAAGGAAAAGGAGGCAACGAGAAGGCAAGGAAAAGGAGGCAACGAGAAGGCAAGGAAAAGGAGGCAACGAGAAGGCAAGGAAAAGGAGGCAACGAGAAGGCAAGGAAAAGGAGGCAACGAGAAGGCAAGGAAAAGGAGGCAACGAGAAGGCAAGGAAAAGGAGGCAACGAGAAGGCAAGGAAAAGGAGGCAACGAGAAGGCAAGGAAAAGGAGGCAACGAGAAGGCAAGGAAAAGGAGGCAACGAGAAGGCAAGGAAAAGGAGGCAACGAGAAGGCAAGGAAAAGGAGGCAACGAGAAGGCAAGGAAAAGGAGGCAACGAGAAGGCAAGGAAAAGGAGGCAACGAGAAGGCAAGGAAAAGGAGGCAACGAGAAGGCAAGGAAAAGGAGGCAACGAGAAGGCAAGGAAAAGGAGGCAACGAGAAGGCAAGGAAAAGGAGGCAACGAGAAGGCAAGGAAAAGGAGGCAACGAGAAGGCAAGGAAAAGAAGGCAACGAGAAGGCAAGGAAAAGAAGGCAACGAGAAGGCAAGGAAAAGAAGGCAACGAGAAGGCAAGGAAAAGAAGGCAACGAGAAGGCAAGGAAAAGAAGGCAACGAGAAGGCAAGGAAAAGAAGGCAACGAGAAGGCAAGGAAAAGAAGGCAACGAGAAGGCAAGGAAAAGAAGGCAACGAGAAGGCAAGGAAAAGAAGGCAACGAGAAGGCAAGGAAAAGAATGCAATGAGAAGGCAAGGAAAAGAAGGCAATGAGAAGGCAAGGAAAAGAAGGCAATGAGAAGTCAAGGAAAAGAAGGCAATGAGAAGTCAAGGAAAAGAAGGCAATGAGAAGTCAAGGAAAAGAAGGCAATGAGAAGGCAAGGAAAAGAAGGCAATGAGAAGGCAAGGAAAAGAAGGCAATGAGAAGGCAAGGAAAAGAAGTCAAGGAAAAGAGTAAGGAAGACAGTGAGGTGGAGAAGAACAAAGAAAGGAACCGACCAAAGGAAGGAAGAAACGAGAAGTGAAAAACCAGAAAGACCACAATTATAGGTCGTGGAATCGTCCGTCTCCGGACGCAGGCGCTAACTACCCCCGTGAGGGGGATGGACTCCTTTTAGTCGCCTCTTACGACAGGCAGGCATACCTCGGGCCTATTCTAATCCCCGGACCCGCAGGGGGGGACTAACAGCTTTATTAATAGTTTATAAAGGTCTTTTTATCTCTAGTGTTTTGTTTGCTGACATTAAAAAAAGGCAGTATAGTGATCAGGTGAGCTTATTTTATACTAAGTTCGTTACTTTATATCTCCTTCATTCTGGCAGTTGACTTCGTGACCAGAGATTTTGTATTTAAATGAAACGTAAAATCGCTTTACGTGGGGCCGTAGTAGGCCATATTCTGTCGTAGTAAACACTGCTTGATATTTAACAGCACTCATGGCAGGTAGTGATTAAAAGTTACATTTTACTGTAAGTTAATTAAACTGTAGTTAAGTGAGTGCTGAGTTCTTATTTTAAGCGGAAATAAATAACTTTTTATGTTACATCATACACCTGAAGCACTAACGTGTAGGCACAATTTTTGCGGATCGTAAATAACAAAAATTTGTGTAGTGGAAGTGTTAGACCTTGGCCTGGACACTATCTCCAGATTTCTCGGGACATAGTAGGCAAGAAGGTGGGCTGTGCGTCAAGCCATTGACCTGTTTAGCCGTGTGTTTGGACCTGTGAAAAATGCGTCTTATGAGACGGACATGTCGGTGCAACGTAAGGAATTGAAAATAATAAACAACGTTTGGCACAACCAATAATTCTGAAACGTCTGGGAAGAAAATATGATTATTCACCAGTGAACGAAAATGATTTTTTGTAAGTGGATAATGTATCAGTAATTATTTGTAAATTAAAGCGTAGTTTATATTAATTCTGTTTTGAGGACACACTTCGACAGTTGGTAATCAACTTATTTTTTTTTTGAACAATGAGGCACATGTAACGCAGCTCGACAGTTTTTACATTCCGTTGTTGCACCCAGTTTCTTTTTTGTTGTACACACTTTTTCAATGGCGTGGGATCTGTGTGTTTCTGAAAGTGACCCAAATGTTGCCCATGTAGTTTCATTGGGACATGTCCGGTCGATAATTGTACCGTACTCTCTTATACATCTGAAGGCACGTTTTGTAATAATGGTTCTGCTGTTTGAAGTCTATGCTCTGTTTAATTCTGTTTCATTGTCATATTGTTTTTGTTGTACAGAATATATGAATTATAAAGTGTCATATCAAATACGATAAAAATTTTTTTTCGCTTCCATATTCAAGTATTTCCTCATAACAGGGAAACTTGCTAATATCCTACCTTGACGGTCAATACCATTCTTCCCGTGTTGTAATCAATAATAAATTTTAGTTTCAAAGCAGGGTTTCGTTAACTAGTGTTTTGTTAAGTCATTTCTATAGTTTCGTGCTTTGTAAAAATAATATGGAAGTCCCGTTTGTCCCTCGCCATCGCTAAAATGTCATTGGAGCTTCTCATTATGTACTCTAATTTTAATTTTGATTTAACAAAATCAACCGGCTTTGTTTCTCTATTAGAACTTATTGTCCCAACAACATTTGTTCCATTTTATAGTAAAGTCACAAACAGTTTCAGTGAAGAAACCAATTATCCATAGACAAAGTGAGTCATATTCAGTACCGACTGATAACTCCATCGCATCAGTTTCAGAAGCATTGTAATCAACATCTATTTTATAGTTTCCTGAATAAATTTTAAACTCATAGTACTAGCCTGAAACTGACTTTTATCGTTTTTAAAATGTCATCCCACATCTCACGCTCTTAGAGGGATGAACTTGTTTATATGAAATGTGACCTTTATATTTCAGTAATGATTCATCAATCGCGATGTCCTCTTCCACTACACATACTACTATGAACTTTATAATAAAATAGTTCACCTCAAGTGTTACTTCACATAGTTTATCCATCTTGGCAGATATCGTTACTTGCAAAGTGTAAAAACCTAGTGATTTGCAAAAATCTTCAGCGGCATAGTTTTGCTGAATATCGGTGTTTCTATGATGGTTCCTTTAGACCAGTACATCTGACTTTTTCGTTTTTATTTTAACCATTATTATGCGTAATGAAAAGTATATGTGAATTTTGTTACAATTGGCATGGAGTCATGTCTTATCAGTTTTCTTTCTTGTATTTTCATTGACCATTGTTTCTTCTGCGTACTAATTCGTTCCGTGACTATATTATACCAAAACACATTGTCTAATATTGTATAAAAGGATTCTTTTTCACTTAATTGAGCTAAAAGTGATACTCTTATGCCATGAGTCTGCGTATACTCCCAATTTTTGGCTTCTTATTTTAAGTTTTTCAAATCCATTCCTTCGATGACCGATACTGTCTTTTTCATTGGTGTCCTCTTCAATGATTAATCTTCTCGGATATTTTCATACAGGAAACGATACCGCTACCAACACTACCATTATCGGCAGGATTCACCGAAACGCTGTCCGCAATAACACACTTGTCACTATTGTCATCAATATTAGACGTTCTTTTTACTGAAATGATAGTTACAATTCCCAAAAAGAATAAAAAACCGACGGACATGTAAACGCAACAGACAAGCATACAACCGAAGTAAGATACTACCGAGAACTGAACCACGAGTCCGACTCGCGTTGTCGTTTGTCCAACATGACGTACCACGAGCCAGGCTCGTCTTGTTTGTGTGAAGTTCGCAGTACCACGAGGCATGATCGTGATTGTTTATCCCCCAACTTCCTTACCATGAGTCTCACTCGTGGTTTTAGGCCAAGGGTTATGTAATTTGTAGTGTCACAGCCAGACACCACACTTGCCAGGTGGTAGCCCTTAAAACGGCCGCGGTCCGTTAGTATACGTCGGACCCGCGTGTCGCCACTATCAGTGATTGCAGACCGAGCGCCGCCACACGGCAGGTCTAGAGAGACTTCCTAGCAATCGCCCCAGTTGTACAGCAGAATTTGCTACCGATGATTCACTGACAAAATACGCTCTCATTTGCCGAGACGATAGTTAGCATAGCCTTCAGCTACGTCATTTGCTACGACCTAGCAAGGCGCCATTACCAGTTACTATTGAGATTATGAATAAAACCTCACGCCAGCCTGCGTGAGCTAAAACGCGTGCCTTTCGGCTTCCTCTCATACCGGTGTTGGTTCTCCTGCCAACCCACAACATAATTTACTTAAGCTTTTATCTGTATTGCAATATGTGATGAGTTTGCATGTGCTTTAGGGTAGTCAAACGGAGTGGTACGTGTAGATGTGGGTTGGAATTCCATTAGAGCGACTGTGGTGGGGAACTGAATAGGGAACTTCCATAGAGCTATAGGCTCTGAAAAAACAGAATCGCTAAACAGGAGGCAATCCTTCAGGTTGAGTTCTATTGCGTGAAATTTGAGCTAGATAGGTTGAAGGGGGAAAAGATGACAAGTAATGGGAGATAGGGGAACAGTTCTCTAACTTTGACGTTTTAGTTTATAGTATCTAATACGTTTGGCTTGTTACATGGAGCAGGAGGGGAGGCTCATCCAGCTGTAGGTTACAGTAAGGTGCAGCAGAATTCTAACAAAGAAACTTCGTTTAGGTTGGTATCAGAAGAGGAAGAGGACTAGAGTCTTGCTGCTACGTAGTAGCCATGGCAGAAGTGTAGGCCAGATGGTACGGGAAAAGTTAGGACCAGTGTACCAGATCAAATGTATTCTGAAGCCAATACCCAGCCTTATGAAAGACGTGACTCGTGTAAAGATTTTGACAAGGAGGATCGGGTTACCATAGTAGCTGCAGCAGGGAAGAGCCTAACTGAAGACAGTAATTACAGTATTAGGGGTGATCTGGTTGAAATAGGAGTAGTAACTACATAAGTGCGAGTTTTCTGGAGGACCTGCGGCACTATAACCAGCCATGGGTTAACACTGCTGTGAGCCACATGAACACTGCGTTGAGCACGCTGCCGACAAATGAAATCTCTTGAGTACCGTGACAGCTGCTACAACTGGCAGATAGGGGATGTTCTAGACATGGTCTACATCTGAATACAAGAAGGGAATATGGGTTGGCTGAGTTATTTGCAGAAAACGTACCGAGAGAGGAGGGGAGCGGCACCGTCACACAAAGCAAGATTCCTATAGCTATTGGTATCAGTTGGGTATAGTTTTTAGGTTAGAATCACGATTCAGCTACCCTGTGATGAAAGTAACAGAAGAGCCCCGCAATATGTTTAAAAATGCAGAGAAAAGTAAGGTCAACTTATTTCATCAGAATATTGTAGGGCAGAGTAATAAAGTAAAAGAGCTTCTTGTCTAGAATGAAATTTTCACTCTGAAGCAGAGTGTGCGCTGATATGAAACTTTCTGGCATATTGATGCCGTATTCTGGATGGAGACTAACTCAGAATTTTTGCCTTTTGTGTGGAAGTGCCCTAGCAACTTAAGTACCCAAGCGCATGTAGAGCTAACGTTTGGAAAGGATTTGTTACACGCATTAAAACAGAAAACAAGTTCAGAAACATTGGGACAAGTAGATTTTCTAGTCAACATGCGACCGAACCGCTTAATCTTTCCATCAGTAAATGGGGTATGTTCTCCCCTGACTCGGTTGTTTTAACCCCCTCCACTGACGGAATAACCCAATTCCCAATTCCGTATGTATAAAACCAATACGGACTTGTAGCTGTCACGCCTTTGCGCTTACTGCTACGTATTTTAACTGTAAATAGCTCAGTCCCAATGGTAAGAGGCAGTAGTGAATTCACGTAGTTAATATTTGAATCCAGCACAGCTACCACAAGCTCAGCTCACTTTCACTCCACTCCTACCCTCGCCATTGCACCACATTAACTAGGTGCTACGTGGACCTTGCTAAATTCACTTGCGTATACATTTTTGAACGTTACTCGCCAGTATTTACCTAATGATTAGTACACTCCTAACCGGACTATTTCCCTAAGAGCTATGATGATTGAACGGGTTCGATCCACGGCCTACAGTGCCCTACAGTTCACACGGTAACACTGCCTACCTGACCCACTTAACTTGGTAGTGAGCTTATGTATCCAATCACCACTGCTAGCAGCAGTGGATAATCCTATCAGCACGACGAGAGCAGCAGACTTACCGTCGAATCCTCCTGAAAATACTTATAACTACGGTCGCCAGCTCTGAAGGAGCAAAAGAATAAATCAATTTTTGGGCTCGTTTCAAAGTGAAATGGCTTGAGTTGAATTTAAACTTAATTCTGAATATTACTATTTCTGATCATTCTAGATGATTCTACAAAGCAAATACTCTCTCAATTTCTGAGAGTTGGCTTGGTAATTACTACCAAGACAGGTTATGCAACTTCGGTTAACAAAATTCTATCCTTCAACTTATTTAATGATTTTGGATATTACTCTTTGGACCATTGATACAGAATTAGTTAAGTGACTTTACTTGAAAGGTTGCTCAGAAAAATTTAAGTAACTGTAAATAGGCGACTCATTCTGGTGTGACCATTGCTCTTTTCAACATTCTTATACGCTAAAGTATTCTACAACCAAAAGAATTGTAAATGGAAGAGGCGATGGTGGCCTCGGTCTGATTTCACTATACTATGTTTGAGGTTACTACACTTTACAATGAACAACATGTGTCATAATTTTACTCATTACTATATTCTGTCCTCTGCACTTGCATAAAAGAAAACTGGTATTCTCCTTTTACATGTATACAAAGTTCGACTTAACAATTGCAAGCAGTCTTGCCTTGGGTAGACGTGTCGGTGCTGGTGGTGAGATGCATGTGGCTAACGCAGCTCTTCACGCCTCATGCCCTTAATGGCGGCTGGAACTACGAGCTGTAGCACTCGTATAAGCTACTGCACGTCCGCCATAAAATCTGGGCACAGGAACTCTTACAATCAGCCCCAGTGGCATAGAGGCGGCTTCAACAACCATTCGTCGCGTTTTACTCCAAAAACGGCGACGATATTCGCCTCTTCGCTGTTGCACAATCACTTTTGCGTGAGCACGGTTACACACGTCCGATCACGTCAACACTCCCCAGGCCATTCCATTGTTCAGTCCCTGTGTCTCCAGCTACCCCTAGCTACGCTCATATCACCAAGAGTGGGGGCGTTCCCCTACCACCTTTTTACCGAAATCATTTAGTATTTAAGAATATTTATATTTACTACCCTGGAGTTCATACCAGTCATAATAATTTACTACTAGCGCTTTACAACATTAAATTATACAGTAATAACTTATAATTACCAAGAAAAAGAATACATTTGACTCCGAGAGCTTAGTGCGTTGTCTGACAGGCAGTGCTAATTCCCAGTTTCGCCAATAGATGGCATCAGGGTGCACTCCCTGGCAGTCTCACACAAGCGCGCCCGTTTCCGACGCGCGGGCTCCAAATTACTGTCAGCCCACCATCATTTCAGTTCCGTTACAAACAGCACATAGAAGTGTGCACTTGTGAATTAATACTGAAAAATATTTCGCTCTTCATTCTTCAATTTTATTATTTATTTGTCCATATAAATCTGTTCGAATATATGCATGTACACAAAATATTGGTCAGAAAAAATATTTTTAGCTGTGGGTTTCAGAACCATATAGCACTCTTCATTTTAAATTATGTAACAAATTGGATGCATATAGTGAACAATTATAAATTTGACTATGTGCTTCACATTTACAACTTTTTTCAAGGTCCCCACTGGAAAAATTTGAGCTGTTTATGAGGAATATGCAGTCCTTATGTTACTTTAAACAGCAGTAGAAAGTTCTGTGGTGATTTTATTGTAGATTTTCTAAATGATTTTGATAGGAAAAATAATCTGAAAACCAAATTTGACTTCAGTAATTAACTTGTAATATGGGCAGATAAATATGCAGGGCCCTAACTGATGTGTTTATTTGATGAACTCAAAGCAAGAAAATAACTATCCCCTGCGACAAATTATCACGCTGATCATGATGGACAGCTAGGATAAATAAGATAGTCCCTTGCAGCGCAGATACTCCTCAGTACAAATCAAAATAATTAAGGACTCCAGAACAAAAGTTTTGAATAGTTTACAAAAGATGACCTGGGACGGAATTTACAATGTACTGAATACCGATATAAAATGTAATTTGTTCCATGATAAATTCGTATCATTATTTGAAAAGAGCTTTCTGCATAAGCTGATCAGAAAGAAGATTAAACGGCCATATAAAAAACCGTGGATCACTAAGGGATCAAGCATCACATGAGAAGAGTAGGGAAATGTATCTGTTGGCAAGAACAAAGATGCTGCAGTAGTTTGACATTACAAAAATTACTCACTATTACTAAAAAGTTATTAAAAAGTCCAGCAACATCCACATTTCAGGTTCAATTCTTCGTATCTAGAAGTGTTGCACCACTGAGAAGTGAAACACATTGTGAGGAAATAACTTGGATGGAAACTTCAAAAATTATATCTGTCCACATTGATAAACTAGAAATGAACATATTTTCCCCCAGAACAGTTTAGTTTTGCACACTCAGTCTTTGCAAATCTTGGGGAGAAACAAATCTGTAAGATGACATTTTGTGTACTTTCTTTCAATGTCATACGGAATAATGTTCCAGGGTAACTCATTTTTAAGAAAATGAAGTCTCATTGCTCAAAAAAACGCTACAAGAATAATATATAGCGTTCACCCATCACCATCTTTTAGGCATCTGTTTACGGAGAGTGTTCCTGACTGTTGGTTCACAGCATATTTATTCCCATGTGAAGTTAGTTATAAATAATCCACTGCAGTTCAAAAAGAACAACGATGTGCGTAACAAAAATACCAGAAGAAGAATGACATTTATCACTCCACATGAAGGTTGTCTTCAGCACAAAGAGGGGTCGCAATGTTGCCACCAAACTTTTTGAACAGTTGTCCAATGAATCAGCCAGCCTTCGTTGATGAAACACCAGGAGACTAGCAAGTCACAGATTTTGTTTTCTGTTTGTTTTCATAGTTTAATTCGTAAGTTAGTACGATGGATAGGTTAAGAAACTTCTGTGTGCAAATTTAGCAGCAGTTCATGACCAGCTGAAGATTTATGGTCACGGTCGGCCGTCTGCTGCCTCAGAGTGTGGTGACAGTGGAGAAACTGGCACAATGCATGGGGCACCTCGGGTGTAGCTTGTTTCGTGCATGAGCTCCGCTGTTGGGGCACACTCCGGAGGAGATTTGTTCTCACTGCAGAGTGAATGGCGGTTGTTACGTGGTAGCGTCGGTCGAGGTGCAGAGTCAATGTGGAGGCTGGCGATCTGGCCTTGTTCATTCACTGAGTGGACAGATGCTCACTATAACAGGCTCAAGCAGACACACTTGGGGTTGGGTTTACTAGTTATTGGGAGCTCCAGTGTTGGGCATGTCATGGATCCCTTTAAGGAAACCGTGTCCAGCGCTGGAAGGATTTCCAATGTGAACTCCATGTGTCTGCCAGGGAGCCTTATCCCACATGTGTAGGAGGTCCTACCTGTGGCTATTGAGGGTGTAGGGTGCAGTAGTCGAAGTTGTTGCTCATGTCAGTGCCAAAAACGCCTGTCGCTTGGGTTCTGAGGCCATCCTCAGTTCTTGCAGGCAACTGGCGGAAGTGAAGACCACCACAGGGTGCAAGCAGAGCTCGCAATTTGCAGCATGGTGCCCAGATTCGATAGAGAAACTTTGGTTTCGAGCCGAGTAGAGGATCTCTGCCAGACGTTCCGTTGATTCTGTGACTGCCATAATTACAGATGTCTGGATCTGCGCTATAGTGTTAGGTAAGGGGTGAACTTCACAACTTAAGCAGCTACTCAAGTAGAAGAGTACTACTTGTGCGCACATGGTTTTTTTTTTAGGCTAGGCGGTAGTTTAAGGCACTCTGATGAATACTCGCTGGTCGATGCGCAGAGAGCACTCAGGTAACCATGGAGGTAAGAATAAGGGGAGATGGCGCTACTTATCCCAGCCGTACTACGTTTTGAAGCCATGGGGGCGTGGCTCGCTGCCATGACACTCTGACCAAAACATTGCCAGTGTGCTATAGCGCTGCGTGTATTACAGTCGCTAATTGCACCATATACGCATGTAACGTTATCAGATTGGTTGTTTCAAAGTTTTTGTTAAAAATAAAATCTCGTAAAGACGAAATTCCGCGTTTCTTCTGATTAAAAATAGTTTTTAATGTAATATTACGAATAGCTAGTCTTCAATGTAAACGATACAATTTTGTTAGTTCAGTAATAAACGTGTACCACAAACTAAATAATAGAAACTGAAAACTAAGTTAGCTATACCCTCCCTCCAAAGCCCCATAAATACATGTTGTTTGTAATACGTACTGGAACATTTCAGTTACGTTACACTACTGGGAAACACTGTTCATTACCACCAATATTTACTGAAATACGGTACATAGAATGGCAAATCTACACAGTGTCCTGTTTAGGCCTATACTTTACGCCAGTTAATGTAGTGTTAGCTTAAATTGGTACATGATGAAGACAAAGTGAGTTACTCAACACTTCGATTATCGACGATACGTATGTATTATACTGAAACGCGAACTTGAAAACCAAGAATTTAATTCTTTGAATTAACATACCTTTTGCAAATGTTTTGGGTGTGTAGGGAAAACTGATGGTACAGCATTTTCTCGGAGCCTTACTGTTGAAAGGGAAGTTCGGTCTATGTCCTCTTCTCGGAAATGCTGAGAACATTTAGTGCTCCATTTAGACGCACGCCAGTTCTTCCTCCTCACGGCATTCTCCCACAGAGCTTTCCGACTTTCATTTTTAGGAAATCTAAAATCATACAGGAGAAAAACACGCTATAGTACAAGTACCGATGTAGCACACGTTCATTCACAATGAAGTTGTAAAATCACACTTAACGAGACAACTTACACATGAAATGTTATTCCCTTCGATATCGCATCACAATCAGAACGATTCGTACATCCGAACACCACACAAGTCACCATAATAGCACAAAATCCTTCCAAAAGCGAGCGACAAGCCTATGCACACAAGCTTACAGCAGCAATGTTTTGGTCGGATTGAGATGGCTACCCTCGGCTTCACATAGCTTCGCAGCTGTGACGTCACGGCGTCTCCCTCTATTCTTGCCTCCATGTAGATAACGCACAAATTAGAACTTCGCATGCCTAAATTTTAACAGTAAATTGTCCTGAACTTACTGCCCTCCAGGAAAGTTGTCACACACAAATTATTCTTAGAACCGACAGCTGGCTGAAACCGAAAGTAGGAAGCTTTGAAATATTTATCGAGCTGTGGAACGCATATCGTAAAGAGATTCAACGCCATGGGAGGGGAGTGTTCATTGCTGTCGACAAATGTATTATGCCTATCGAGGTCGAAACTGAGTGGCAGAAGTTATTTGGACGTGAGTAGCATGTCTAGGTAGACTCAAATACTGGATGTTTTTACCGGCCACCTGGTTCCGCCGTAACAGTTGTAGGTCATTCAGTGAAAGTCTACGCTTAGTAGCGCGAAAATACCCAGATCCTGCAGCGTCAGTTAGAGACGACTTTACCAAGTCTACACTGGAACGACTATGAACAATACTGCAAGTGGTGCAGACAGTCTTGTGAAATACTTTTGAACACATTTTCTGAATCCTGCCTTAAACAACTAATTAGACAGTTAACACTCTATAGAAAACACATATTTTAGACCTTGACGCTACAAACATGCCTGGCCTTATCGACAGTGTCAGTATAGAGAGGGATTAGTGACCATGATGATATAGCGAAGATGGTTACTAAAGTTAATACATCCATTAAAAGTGGTCGGAGAGTACTTGTGGCGGGAAAAACAGATCATCAGTTATTAGGACCCCACTAAGAAAACGAATGGATATCACTTCGTTTAAGTATGACGGACGTAGACGAATTATGGGCAAGGTTAAAAGGTACTGCAAATCACGACCTGGAGGAGTATGCTCTGAGTAACTAGATTAAAGATGGAAAAGTTCCCTATTAGTCTAGAAACAAAATTGTTAAATTACCGAAGAAGCAGAGTGTTGGACTTCCGGTTCAAAAAAGAACGCTCAAATGTGGTCAGACAGAAGTATTTAGTAGAAATTCGTGCGTTCATAAGATGATCAATACGCGAAGCATCAACAGTTTCCACTGTCATGCCTTTGCGTAAGATGTTCCAAAGATCCCGAGAAAATTTTGGTCATACGTAAAATCACTAAGTAGGCTGAACGCCTGTATCCACTCTCTGTGGCAATGGGAGACAGCAGAAGGGAAACTGAAGTTTTAAATGTCACGTTTATGAAACCATTCATGTAGGAGGATCATACGAACATACTGTTTGACTGCCGTACATATTCCCACATGGAGGGTGTAAGGCAATCGGCAACCTTGGCGTTGAGAAGCAATCGAAGGAGTTTAAAACAAGGCGCCATAGCCAGACGGAACCCCAATTCTGTTTTAGAATACTCTGTGACATTGATCCCTTACTTAGCTTGTATTCACCGTTAACCTCTGACTTAGCACGAAGTCTCAAGCAACGGAGAAAAAACCACAGATGACTCCTGTATATACGGAAGGTACAAGAACAGACCCGCATAATTACAGACTAATACCCTTAACAGCGATCTGCAGCAGAATTCTTGAACACATTCAAAGCTAGAATATGATAAATCTCCTCGAGACAGAAAAGCTTCCATCCACATATGAGCACGGATTTAGAAAGCATCGCTCATGCTAAACTCAGCTTGTCTCTTTCACATGATATTCTACAAACCATGAATGGAGGGCAGCAAGGAGAGTCCATATTCCTAGATTTCTGGAAAGTGTTTTATACAGTGCCCACTACATACTTAAAGGCATAAGCATATTGAGTAAGTTCCGAGATGTGCGAGTGAATCGAAGACTCAAGTAACGGAAACAGTACGTCGTCTTCAATGGAAAGCATTCATCAGAGATAAAGGTGGGTGGGCTAGATGGATGGATGATTAAATGGACCGAACTAGTAGGTAATCTGTCCCTTTTTCCTCGGACAGACAGGTCTAAATGACTGTAGACCAGAGATGGCCAACCACGCAAAACCCAGAGGAAGAAAACCTCAAAGTGTAACAAAGGTTAACGAAGGCGAGATAAGGGACAAAAAAGAAAAAAGGGAGGGACAGGAAGAAAGACGCGGAAGGTGACCCATCTGGGGAGCAGCCAGAAGCCCTGAAAGCAGAGGGCAATGAGGGGACATACATCCCCACCCGCCCTCCACTTACCAGAGGTACCCCACTCAAATTGCCTAGGAAAGACTAGCAACACAGACACGGCAAGAGAAAAAGACTAACACATCGAACAGATCACGCGAGAGGGGGGAGGAAGAGTAGAAGAGCAGGTAGGGCGAGGACCTGGCTGTACCACCAAGCCCAGATAGTTGCAGCCCAGTCTGGCAGAGGAGGCAATAGTGTTCTGCCATCCCCCAGTGGCCCGATAAGGTTAAGTGGGTGGTAAAAGCGCCCCCCCCCCCCCTTCACGAATGAAATAAAACGAAGTCAGATGCTGAGCAAGACAAGGGTACCGTCTGGAGTGCCCAGGGAAGTGATAGGACCGACCTTACTCTCTATGTACAGAGGAGATCTCATGGGCAGGGTCAACAGCAATTTACAGCTGTTTGCTGATTACACTGTTGTACAGAAAGGTGTCGTAGGAGAATACAAGGTGACAATTTCTAGTTGGTGTGATGAATGGCAGCTTGTTCTAAATTTAGAAACCTATAATTTAATGTGCATGAGTAAGAGAAAAGACTAGTAACGTTCGAAGACAGCATTAGAAGCGTGCAGCTTGACACAGTCACATCGATTAAATACTGTGTGTAACGCCGCAAAGCTATACGAAACTGCATAAGAACGTCAGGTTGGTAGTAGGGAAGGCGAATGCTCGACTTCGTTTCATTGGGAGAATTTTGAGAAACTGTAGCTCATCCATAAAGGAGACAGAACGCTAGTGTAACGTATTCTTGAGTACTGCTGGATAGTCGGATTAAAGTTCAGAGACAGGCTGCTATATTAGTTACCGGTAGGTTCGATCAACACTCAAATGCTATGGAGATGCTTAGGGAACTCAAACTGGAATCCATGGAGGGAAGACGACCTAATTTTCGAGGAACACTATCGAGAAACTTTAGATAACCCGCATTTGATGGCGAGTGCAGATGATTCTACTGCTGCTAACGTACATTTCGCCTAAGGACCGCGAAAGAGAAATTAGGGCTCGTACTGAGGCCTATAGATAGTCTTTTTTCCTCGTTGTGTTTGGGAGTTGAACAGGGAAGGAAATGTTTTGGTAGTGGTACCCTCCGTCGTGCATCGTACGGTGGCTTGCGGAGTACGTGTGTAGATGTAGATATAAAATGTCTCACAGAATAGACATAGAATTTGAAGACAAACTAGAACAGTCCTTTTCGAGAACCCTTATTTCTTATAATAATTTCTATTACTGTGACACAGACGGTGCTTGGTAGGAGTTACTCATTTCTGTAATTTTAGAAACTAAATAAGTTTTGTATTAATCGACCACAATATTATTGCACTTTAGAGTGAGGATGATTCGGTTGGTTTATCGTGACTTCTTATGATATTTGACTAGGACAAGCTGAATCACTTTATAGCATACGCATAGCTGATCTGAAAGCATTGACAGTGCGATGCGTTTTCCTTAGTCACCACTATACTTGTTTTTTGTAAGGTCACTGCGTTGTTGCCGGTAACGGCCACGGGAGGCCAAGTGCAATGACATCCTAGCAGTGTAATAAATGGTCACCTTGTAGCCACATTTACAAAATTTGTTATTTGAATGTAAAATGATACGCTCCACACCATTATGATTTATTGTGCAAATACTCTATGGAACAGTTATCTAAAAAACTATATCTGTCTATTTCGACAAGGAGCTCCAGGCGTCCCAAATGCGAGTGAAGTATGTATTAGCACTGTTCTATCTCGTTCGGTGATACGGCAGGCTTAGCCAGCACCAAATACGTCGCTGTGCAACATGGGGAATTGTCCTAGGGCGAGGGTTGTGCATTCTATATTCATTACACGTTTGAAGGGTCCAATACTGCACGTGCACAACAATTATTTTCATCAGAATTATCTGACCCGACACTGAAGGTTATCCCTTCAGGTCGACATGGCTCAACGCCCTAACTGGGTCTGAGTAGTGCCTGGTTTTCTAGCCGACATCAATTCAGACGCTCGTCATCAGCCGCCACATGACGCGATTCCTGCAGCTTTGTCTTCAGTCCAAATCTTAGGCCCGCTTCGGCCTTATATGTTGGGTACATAAGTGCACCACAAAGTGAATAGAAAGCAGCATAACCTTTCACTGTTGCCGACGATATAAATAGAAGGAAAATTTGTGTTACTTGTGGAGTACCCCATGGGCTCAGACACTGTAGAAAAGTGGTTGATTTTTTCGTTTGTTAGAAGCTGAAATGACTATCTGCTAAGAGTATGCATTGCACCAAAACCAGAGTGCTGAATTACAAATACAAGAATTAAACAATGGCACTCTGGCTTTTAAAGAGCTATAAGTATTGCTTGATTAAAAAGGTTGCAGATTGCTAACTAAAGCGTTTAATTTTGTCTGGTTGTGGGCTACAGGAATACCAATGCCCAGATATGGGAAGCGACATAATTTTATACCTTTAGTACTGGCTAATAGAGAGCATCGTGACTGATACAGGGATTAGTAATCACAAGGTCGTTGTAGCTAGGCTCAATACCGTTTCTTCCAAATCCACCAAAAAGAAACGCAAAATAATTTTATTTAAAAAAGCGGATAAAGTGTCGCTAGAAGCCTTCCTAAGAGACAATCTCCATTCCTTCCGAATTGACTCTACAAATGTAGACGAGATGTGGCTCAAATTCAAAGATATAGTAGCAACAGCAATTAAGAGATTCATACCTCAAATTGGTAAGAGATGGAACTGATCCCCCATGGTACACAAAACAGGTCCGAACGCTGTTGCAGAGGCAACGGAAAAAGCATGCGAAGTTCAGAAGAACGCGAAATCCCGAAGATTGGCTAAAATTTACAGACGCGCGGAATTTGGCACAGACTTCAATGCGAGATGCCTTTAATAGGTTCCACAACGAAACATAATCTAGAAATTTGGTAGAAAATCCGAAAAAATTCTGGTCGTATGTAAAGTACACAAGCAACAAGACGCAGTCAATACCTTCGCTGCGTAGTGCCGATGGTACTGTTACCGACGACTGTGCCGCTAAAGCGGAGTTATTGAACGCAGTTTTCCGAAATCCCTTCACCAGGGAAGACGAATGGAATATTCCAGAATTCGAAACGCGAACAGCTGCTAGCATGAGTTTCTTAGAAGTAGATGCCTTAGGGGTTGCGAAGCAACTGAAATCGTTTGATACGGGCAAGTCTTCAGGTCCAGATTTTATACCGGTTAGGTTCCTTTCAGATTACGCTGATACAATAGCTCCCTACTTAGCAATCATATACAACCGCTCGCTCACCGATAGATCTGTACCTACAGATTGGAAAATTGCTCAGGTCGCACCAGTGTTTAAGAAGTGTAGTACGAGTAATCCATCGAACTACAGATCTGTATCATTGACGTCTGTTTGCAGTACGGTTTTGGAGCATATACTGTATTCAAACATGAATCACCTCGAAGGGAACGATCTATTGATACGTAATCAGCATGATTTCAGAAAACATCGTTCTTGTGCAACGCAGCTAGCTCTTTATTCGCACGAAGTAATGACCGCTATCGACAAGGGATCTCAGGTTGATTCCTTATTTCAAGGTTTCCGGAAAGCGTTTGACACCGTTCCTCACAAGTGACTTCTAATCAAGCTGCGGGACTATGGGGTATCGTCTCAGTTGTGCGACTGGATTAGTGATTTCCTGTCAGGAAGGTCGCAGTTCGTAGTAATAGACGGCAAATCATCGAGTAAAATTGAAGTGATATCAGGTGTTCCCAGGGAGCGTCCTGGGACCTCTGCTGTTCCTGATGTATATAAATGACCTGGGTGACAATCTGAGCAGTTCTCTTAGGTTGTTAGCAGATGATGCTGTAATTTACCGTCTAGTAAGGTCATCCGAAGACCAGTAACAGATGCAAAGAGATTTAGAAAAGATTGCTGTATGGTGTGGCAGGTGGCAGTTGACGCTAAATAACGGAAAGTGTGAGGTGATCCACACGAGTTCCAAAAGAAATCCGTTGGAATTCGATTACTCGATAAATAGTACAATTCTCAAGGCTGTCAATTTAACTAAGTACCTGGGTGTTAAAATTACGAACAACTTCAGTTGGAAAGACCACATAGATAATATTGTGGGGAAGGCGAGCCAAAGGTTGCGTTTCATTGGCAGGACACTTAAAAAATGCAACAAGTCCACTGAAGAGACAGCTTACACTACACTCGTTCGTCCTCTGTTAGAATATTGCTGCGCGGTGTGGGATCCTTACCAGGTGGGATTGACGGAGGACATCGAAAGGGTGCAAAAAAAAAAAAAAAAAAAAAAAAAAAAAAAAAAAAAAAAAAAAAAAAGAGGTAGCTCGTTTTGTATTATCACGTAATAGGGGGGAGAGAGAGAGAGAGAGAGAGAGAGAGAGAGAGAGATAGAGAGATAGAGAGATAGATAGAGAGATAGAGAGATAGATAGAGAGATAGAGAGATAGAGAGATAGAGAGAGAGAGAGATAGAGAGATAGAGAGAGAGAGAGATAGAGAGATAGAGAGATAGAGAGATAGAGAGATAGAGAGATAGAGAGATAGAGAGAGAGAGAGAGAGAGAGAGAGAGATAGAGAGAGAGATAGAGAGAGAGAGAGATAGAGAGAGATAGAGAGAGATAGAGAGAGATAGAGATAGAGAGATAGAGAGATAGAGAGAGAGAGAGAGAGAGAGAGAGTGTGCGGCAGATATGATACGCGAGTTGGGATGGAAGTCATTAAAGCAAAGACGTTCTTCGTCGCGGCGAGATCTATTTACGAAATATCAGTCACCAACTTTCTCTTCCGAATGCGAAAATATTTTGTTGAGCCCAATCTATATAGGTAGAAATGATCATCAAAATAAGAGAAATTAGAGCTCGAACAGAAAGGTTTGTGTGTTCGTTTTTCCCGCGCGCTGTTCGGGAGTGGAATGGTAGAGAGATAGTATGATTGTGGTTCGATGAACCCTCTGCCAAGCACTTAAATGTGAATTGCAGAGTTATCATGCAGATGTACATGGGCTAAAGTAAACGACAAGACCCAACAGATTGGTAGGATGCTGGTGAACCGTAGCTTCTCCACCGAAGAGATTTATTACTAGTTGCTTTTATTGCATAGACTTGTCTACTACCCCGGCATGTGGGAGGGGAAGGAGGCGTGGAGAGGATGTCGGTATCAAGTGTCTAAGAAAGACAGTGTTGATGGTTTTACGACAAACGTATGAGTTAATGATTATACATGATTTTTATATAAGGGGGTGGGAAGGTGGAAGGCAGGGGAGAGGGGTGGCGCAAGTATGATGAGGTCCGTTCACTTGACCCTATGTCGTCTAATGGCGCACTTCTCACTAATCTGACACTTTTCCGTAGCTGTCGGTAGCGGCCTTCCCCGATCGCCACCACCGCAAATACACGTTTATCGACGTAAATAGCCAATGTATTGCAAAACGACGTCGCCGCTGCGGGTCTCACTAATTTTAATCTCGCTGGCTTTGCGACTGTTTAAGCGGTCTAGATCGGTGCTTCCAACATTGCGCTTCTAGCACGAGGAGTGAAGTCCCGTTTGGGATCCCATAACCTTTATTTATCTCATGCAGAATAAAGATGTTTCTTCCACAATGAAGAGTCTTAGTGTGAACAGTTACGTTATTATGTATACTTGTGTTCACAGTTACTGAGCACCGTCTGGTTTGAATGATAAGGTCTCACTACGTATGAACGTCACCAAATTCGAACAGTTTCTGCTAATTAGCCAACGCTTAATTTAATTGGACTTCGACCATCTCAGATTTCACAGCACTTTCTTACCCGCTCCTTTAAGCTACATTATTTACTTTCTGCAAAAGATTAGCCGCCACAATTCAGCTGATTTCGCATTTTCTTTCTACTCATTGTTTCGCTCAAAATGTTATACGCCCTGAGGACTTCTTAGTTTTGTTTCTTCATCCAAAAGCTTATCACAGTGATTAATAAAATACATCGCTTTATTTCTGTTTTGTTTGTGGAACAACTGAATTTGTAAGTACTTAAATAAAAGTAACTTACTTGTAGGTAAGGTCAGCATATAATGCGACTGTCGACTTTTCAAGTGAGAGTGTACAAATGTCTTAACCCTTTCGTGGTTAAAATTTACGTTGTATTTGAAAAATAAAACGTCTAAAACTGTCTTCCTTTGTGATTAATAATAAAGTTTCACTACCGAGAAAATTTTGAGGTGACCGATTCTGAAAATCGGTGAACCTGACTGGATTGATGTTTTCTGGTGAACCCAGGATTTTGAGAGTTAAATTTTTAATTTTATAATGATTTTATAATGATGGCAATCATGGAAAAAAGTACGAGGCCTGTCTAAAAAGTATCCGACTTTTGGCCAGAAAAAATATTTCTAATACCTCACGGTTGCATTAAATGAGATGGAAACATGGGACCAAACTACGAGGGCATCAGTCCCTTGTTCCGAATAAAGCAATGCCACAAGTGTGAGAATAAAAGAAACGAGACTGACAACTCAAAACAGAATGAAAGGAAAAATCTCAACAACGGTGAAGGGCAACAAACACGTAAATGGACAAAAGGGGACAAGAAAACCACAGAAACACAAGAAACGGGACGAAGAGATTAAAACAACAAAGCAGATTACAATTGCTGGCTGACAATTAGAATAAAAAGGAGAAGCCAGCCACTCTGCAACACATTAAAACCTCCACTCTAAAAGCACTCGGTTGGAGGACACAGAGGGACAAAGGACATGCGCTAAAACTTACATCAACTGATAAAACCCACCCTCACGAATAAAACGTAAAACTAAATCAGTCAATGAGGCGTTGTCAGATAAAATGAGCGGCAACGAGTCTGGTAAACCAAGATTTCGTCACTGGGCAGTCAAAGTGGGACAGTGCACCAGAATATGGGCCACTGTCAACCGGCGCCGCACCTACACTAACAAGGGGTGGCCACGACGTTTGGAGCGCAGATTTGCTACAAAGTTCGTACACTATTAGTACTCCATGAGGACAACAAAATATGTAAGCAGTAGCGCGTACTTCTGAAGCATTGAGAAAATCTTAAGGTAATTTCGGTCGTCAAATATGTACCTGTGCGTGGCCGTTATCGTCACAAAGCGGCGGCCGTTACACACGCAGCGGCGGCTGAGTTGTTTAGCGTCCAAGCCCTACCGCGCGGATTAGCCGAGCGGTCTTGGGCGCTGCAGTCATGGACTGTGCGGCTGGTCCCGGCGGAGGTTCGAGTCCTCCCTCGGGCATGGGTGTGTGTGTGTGTGTGTGTGTGTGTGTGTGTGTGTGTGTGTGTGTGTGTGTGTGTTTGTCCTTAGGGTAATTTAGGTTAAGTATTGTGTAAGCTTAGGGACTGATGACCTTGGCAGTTAAGTCCCATAAGATTTCACACACATTTGAACATTATGCCGGCACGGTAACTCAGCGTGTTCGGTCAGAGGGTAGCTGCCCTCTGTAATAAAAAAACAGAGTTAATGGATCAACCACGAACTGAAACGGGTGTCTTGCGACGTCCGCACCGAGCAGATGTAACAGACGAAAATGAACAAAAAAAAAAAAAAAAAACAAAAAAGAAAGCCCCGCAATCGTAGGTCGTCGGTCGCTGGATCGAGTCCTGTTAGTCACTCTTTTTTCAACAGTCATTATTTACTATTTATATTACAGTTGATATAACGGGGAAAAATACGTGTAATCAGTTGAACTTTTATTGTTATTTGGCAATCTACAAAGTTTTATTATCACAAATATAATAATCATAACTAGCGACTAGTAAACGACCAACGAGGGGAGGGCCAAGCTCGAACCGGGTAGAATGGGGATCATTCGACGGTTAACTCGCACAGCGGTGAGACGTTGCTTATGTAGAAGGAAGAAATAACGTACGTGCGAATTGTTTGTGAATTATAAAACCTTATATCTTGTCTAGAAAAATTGAAGTGACACCCGGTTCGTCGAGAACTGCGGACGAGGAATGTCATGAATATTCAATCCATAGTGCAGTTGCGAAACGTCGTTTGAAAGATGCGTTCGTATATTGTGAGAGTCTTCAAGAAGCGGACGTCATTGATACAGAAGCATCAGCAACGATTTCTGCCGATGCAATGGTGATTGGAGAAGAATAGTATCGGGCTACCATGGAAATGTTAGGAGAAAAAATAATCTTTGACAAGGACCTTATTAATTTTGATGAAGTAGACAAAGAAGATCAATTCCGTGAAGTCGATGAAACTTCGTCCGACGATGAAAATTATGAGCCAGCAGAAAAGGCGTCAAAAGGTGATTATGTTCCGTTGGCGACCAAAATAAAAGTTGTGAAACTGGCGAAAGAACACCCCAAATGGAATCTTCAAACCCTCCAGATAAAAGGGTCTAGAAGTTTGAGAAGAAAAGACGAATTGAAGAGATGGGAAGCAAACAAAATCTGGAGGATCAACGATCGATAAATATTCGGTAATTGATTCGTGGACCTATGACCGTTTCGTAGAGTCTCGCCAAAATTATCAGCAAGTAAGTGTTCATTTTTATCACTCTACATCTAATTTTCTATATCTTCCACAACCTCATTCGAAGAAATAATTATATTAATAATATGAAATTTTGATTTTGATTTGCAGGTAACAAGCAGAAACCTACAGCAGTGGGCTCTGGCTGCTGCAGGCCAATTCCAATCGGAGGACTTCATCTTCAAAGCATCGCTTTCATGGATAAAAAAATTTAAATAACGGCACAGAATTCGGCAGAGGAAGGTCACGCAGTATGTGAGTTTTAGGGAATGTGTGTCTGCGGAAGAAACGCTGGAAGCCGCGAGAAAGTTTCAATTGCAGACGAGGGAAGTCATCCGGAATTTCGAAAAAAAAAATAAAATTTGCTATCAATACAGACAATAAGGTTTCCAGTACCAGTCCACATACAACAGAATTCTCGCTGAAAGCTCGAAGACCGTGTTTGTCAGAAGGCGCGACATGAATAAGGTGACGCACTCGTACACGGCACAATATGCGATAACATTGTGTGGCGAATTATTGCCACACGTGTTTCTTTGTTTGCGAGAAGCAAAGCATGTTTTTACGAAAAATACCATCCTGCAGCTTGTAGTCGGAATGTTGAAAGCGACGATTAGTTGTACATCTTTCGAAAGCTGTCTGTGGCAGTCAAAACTTGCAGGTAACAAGTAGTTTCGGGCTCCTTCCACGTATAAGAGATTTCTCAAATCACGGACAAGCAAACATTTTCAGTATCACTTTATGCATTTATATGGTTTATATGGTGCGGAGACCTGGACATTGAGGAAAGAAGGCTAAACAAGGCTAAACAAGGCTAAACAAGGCTAAACAAGGCTAAACAAGGCTAAACAAGGCTAAACAAGGCTAAACAAGGCTAAACAAGGCTAAACAAGGCTAAACAAGGCTAAACAAGGCTAAACAAGGCTAAACAAGGCTAAACAAGGCTAAACAAGGCTAAAGAAGGCTAAAGAGGGCTAAAGAGGGCTAAAGAGGGCTAAAGAGGGCTAAAGAGGGCTAAAGAGGGCTAAAGAGGGCTAAAGAGGGCTAAAGAGGGCTAAAGAGGGCTAAAGAGGGCTAAAGAGGGCTAAAGAGGGCTAAAGAGGGCTAAAGAGGGCTAAAGAAGGCTAAAGAAGGCTAAAGAAGGCTAAAGGAGGCTAAAGGAGGCTAAAGGAGGCTAAAGGAGGCTAAAGGAGGCTAAAGGAGGCTAAAGGAGGCTAAAGGAGGCTAAAGGAGGCTAAAGGAGGCTAAAGGAGGCTAAAGGAGGCTAAAGGAGGCTAAAGGAGGCTAAAGGAGGCTAAAGGAGGCTAAAGGAGGCTAAAGGAGGCTAAAGAAGGCTAAAGAAGGCTAAAGAAGGCTAAAGAAGGCTAAAGAAGGCTAAAGAAGGCTAAAGAAGGCTAAAGAAGGCTAAAGAAGGCTAAAGAAGGCTAAAGAAGGCTAAACAAGGCTAAACAAGGCTAAACAAGGCTAAAGAAGGCTAAAGAAGGCTAAAGAAGGCTAAAGAAGGCTAAAGAAGGCTAAAGAAGGCTAAAGAAGGCTAAAGAAGGCTAAAGAAGGTTAAAGAAGGTTAAAGAAGGTTAAAGAAGGTTAAAGAAGGTTGGAGGTACTAGAGATGTGGATATGGAGAAGACTGGAAAAAGTGAAATGGGAAGACCAAGTAAGGAATGAAGAAGTATTAAGAAGGGTTGGAGAAGAAAGAAACATACTGAAAGTTATCAGAAAGAGAAAACAGAACTGGATTGGACATTGAGGAGGGATTGTTTATTGAAGGAAGGAATAGAAGGAATGGTGGAGGGAAAAAGGGGAAGATGAAGAAGAAGATATCAGATGCTGGACAATATCAAAGTAGACAAATACTCAGAAACGAAAAGACTGGCTATGGACATATGATTTTAATTAATAGTGTGTTTATACTGGTTGCTGGTGAGGAGGAAAGTTAGTTATTAGTATTTTATTAATGATATTCATAAGCAGCCATATCACAGTCGCTCAAGAAAGTTATAATTAAGCTTTACTTGTTTAATCAGAATCGGACGATGATTCTCCTTGTCCGCAGTCTCTATGATTCGAAGCGATTTGCAATCCTGTGTAAATAAAATGTTTTCTTGCGTTGTGTAGTCAGTCGGGAAACCTCAGATCAAGCGGAAAGTTTGCTTTGATAGAGTTTAATTATCCGATGAAATAATGGAGCTCTTGGATCTAATAATTGCAGGTTCGTTTCCAATTGAGAATACATATATAATGAAATTCCTTACACACCTTTGATGTAAATGCTCAGTATATATTTTCTTGAGTAGCATACAATATATTTTCAATCTCTTTCTTCCAGTAATCTCGATAGCAAAATTACAATTATTCAATGCAGCTATTCGGCACGGAGAAGATCCTAGAAGTCCTCTCAACACACCAGAGAGAATATTACAAAGAGTAATTATGCGCTCATGGAATAGTAATAGTACTGCACTACTTTGCGCATCGATTCTGCGAGTATATAGATGGTCAAGTAGGAAACGTAATTAGCTCATAGAATTGTGCAGGGATAATTAGTAGAATATAAAGAGATATTACAGAGAGACAAAAGTGGAAGAGGCTTAACCCATGACAAGACCTACCGTAACGCGTTTGGTCGTTTACTAGTCGGTAGTTATGAATATATTATTTGTGATGATAAAAATTTGTAGACTGCCAAATAAGATTGTAAATTTAATAAAAGTTCATCTGATTGCATGTAATTTTCCCGTTATATCAATTGTAATACAAACATAAAGAATATTACTGTGTTGTAAAAAAGTTAACGAACGGGACTCAATCCAGCGACCAACTACCTACGATAACCACTTTTTTTTGTTCGGTATAGTTCGTTGCGTTTGGTCTGGGCGGACGTCACAAGACATCCGTTCAAGTTGATCGTTCATTCCTTGACTCAGTTTTTTTTTTCAGCTGCCGCCGCTTTGTGATAACGGCCACGCACACGTACATATTTGACGACCGAAATTATCTTGCGATTCTCTCAATAACGCTTGCGAAGTACGTGCTACTGCTTAAACATTTTGTTGTCCTCGTGGAGTGCTACGAGTGTACGAACTTTGCAGTAAATCCGTATTCCAAACGTCGTGGCCTCCCTTTGTAAGGCGGTTCTTCACGGCGCAGGAGGTAAACGTGGGTCAATGCGAATCCGGCAGAGGGCAACTGATTCCCTACGAGAGGCCCGCATGGAAGTCTTATACACAATCGTAGCCTCCTAAATGACACAGTTTGTTGCGTGTACTGTTATGCCCTTCCGTCTCCCAAAGCCGAAAAACCCTACGGCGGAAGTCAGAACACAGGACAGTTTCAGAGATGCCCATCTCCAGAAGCGGTTTCTGCGTAGCCTGTTAGCAAGTTCGTTGCCTTGGATGCCGATGTATCCTGGGGTCCACACGGTGTCGTGTAGTCTCCGCCCTGTGAATTTTCCGCCCAGAAAAGGTCGAGCAAGGGCCCACTAATCCCCTGGGGACGCGAGCTAGCATGCTCAAGCCGTACGGTACAAGCCATACTAAATGTTGCATGTAACAATTTCAGTGTTATAGTTCTAATATGTATATGTTTTTACGTAGAGTGTTTTTACTGATTAAAAGGAAAAAATGATTCTATTAGTTTATGCAGAAATTTGGTTTAGAACAAATACACAGTGACGTTGCCCAAGTGGAGCACAAAATAAGTAAGTAAATAAATAAATAAATAAATAAGTAAATTGCGGTCAGGTTTTTGAAGGGCTATTTGTTGGATGGTTCAGTGCTGAAATTTGTTAGACTTACGTCAGAGAAGCACTCGACCCAAAGGATATGAAAGAAGGCCCAAAAATATAGTTCAAGAGTGCATTTGTAGATGATCAACAAAATGACGAGACTAACAAAAATGAACCTATTAAGGAGGTCGTTCTTGATAAACCTGAAGGACTTAAAGTAAACGTAAAAAATCTTGCACATAATTGTCATGCAAAAGAAGAGTGTATTAGTTGAAGAAAGAGCAAATGAAGATGAATCCAATGAAAGTAGTAGTCATATTTTCTTTCCTGACATCGGTCAGCGACCTTCGACTGTCTTGGAAATCTAATAGTTAATCATCAAAACAGTAAGTGATAAAAAATTTAGAAACAAACATTACTCATTCGTTCTTGTTTAACAGACAATGAGATAAAAAAAGCGTTAACTACCAGTTACCGTCTGACTCCTATATCAGCAACAGCGTGTGAATGTCTTGTTAAAAGTTTTCAAGAGTGGAACAAGTCTATCTGTAAACAGAAATACCTTACCTAGACAGCACCTGAAACGAAGAATGGACCTATCGGAATTAGTAAATAAATGATTTTGTGAGGCTGGTAATTGGTGAAGATGACAAAAGTCCGTGTTGGGTTTCAAAATACATAGCTAAACCACGGCGTGTCAGTCTGCAGCAGAACAAAATATTCGACGTGTAGGTAACAAAATAGGAAATTAATACAATTCTGTGTGAGCTCGAAATTGATTACGGCAAATATCGCGAAGTCATTCAATAACTTAATATTTAAAAACCTCAGGAGTATCATCTTTGCATTATTAGTGCGCGTCTTTCTAAAGTGAATGGGAACTCACAAAAAGCAAGTTTACATTCCAGAGATATGCTTAATTTTAGCTCAGTATATGAACGTTCATCATTACAACCTAGAGAAAACCAATTTTGCGTTTGGTGTTTCATGTAACGTCCACAGTTGTGGTCATTAGAGATTTAGATTTCGCTCGGATTGTTGGTTACGGGAGAGGTGGGGGGATGGGAAGCCACCATGACGTCTTTAATGAACCTTAACAGCATTTGCTTAAACAAGGAAAACCAAATATAGTAGACTATGGACGGCCAAATGATTGAGCCCTGGTTAGCTACTGTGCTAACCTCGCTTGGTACGATAAACAAGTAGACAGTAGATAGAACAAAATAAGACTTCAGAGACTTTAGAATATTTCAGTACATAAAGAAGATTCGGTTCCTTTCCAGCACCAGACAGCAGTCACTGTCGATAGACATTTTCATAAAAGTGCACTTATTAAATACGCGGAAATATTAAGTGGCATTATGTTCACACATGTGTAGTGTAGCTTAATTTTAAATGTTAATTTTTAAACACTACTGAGGCAAGTGACTAGTGGCGCTTTGGGTTTAGATGTGTTAGAAATCACATACCCAAAGTTTTAAAAATAATCTGATTCTCATCGCACTTTATCCAGGCTTTGGACTGGCTAAATAGCAAAAGTAATTTTATTGTCATTTAGGCGTGTTTAAAATCAGCTTATAAGCTTTGTCAATTTTTTTGTATTTTTTAAGATTGCTATTTACATTTCATATATTTTTATTTATATACATATTCTGGTACGTTATTTAGTCTAGTTTTTGAAGATAGGAGATAGCCTTCAAGCAAGCCCTTATGTCGCCATCCTCCTCGCACATTTCAGTATTTTCTCCAATCTTTTATCCCGTTTCATGTACAATGTTTTCTTTCTTTTTTTCCTTCCATACTCAGCTCTGTTCTCATTAATGCGCACGCTGAATTTTCTGCTTTTTTCATCCAACTGATTACATCACTAATTTTAGGATTTGGTTTGGAAAGCATATTATTAATTTTGTTAGGCCAATCCTCTACGGAGTTAGTTGTTCGATGGAGCAGTTTGTAACATTTCCAAAGGCTGATAGGGTTATCTTCATTTTCCAGCCATCTCTCTACAAAATAGTCGAAAAATTCAGAAAGCCTAGGAACATCCGGTGCCTGTGAATGTATCTCCAGCCAGCCATCACATACATCTTCAGGCCGCAGAAACGTCAGCGCAGCACACATGCTAATTTGTTGTCTCACTTCTTCATTTTCTTTATATTCGCGAGTGAGTCCAAAATCCTGTACTTTCATCCGGAGAGACTTTCTCATGTGGAAATAGCATCCATGCAATGAGGAAGTTGGTAACATATGTATAATTGCAGGAATCGCTGCTGACTCAAAATCTACAGTCACACTAGCAGGGTTCCATTATGGAATTTTTTCCAGAATATTTCTGAGCAGTCGGATGTATGTCTCTTTCCTTTTATTTAGTACTAATGCAAATGCAACTGGGTAGATATTAGTCTCATTTTTATTACTTCCAAAATCTGCATGAATTTTACATATCTCTGAAAACTGTTTGCTACAGCACTTGAACGTACCATCCATAAAAAGTCTCTTTTACTTCTTAGAGCCTCTACCCCTGCTCTTCCACAGAAAACTATTATCCTGTCTCCTGATTTATCGTCGCTTAGCAGGAAACTGCTGCCATCATTCATAGTTAATAGCTCTGCTTTAAGTTCAATCTCTTCTCTTGTCTCTGGATCCCTCTCACTTCCCTGCGACTTTGCCCTTTGCTTGTATAACGTCCTCTTCATTGTTCGCTGCTCTGGCATTTCTGTCACAAAGTCGTATCCTCGATTATGCAAGCTACCTAGCTCCTCTGAATAGATTTTGGAAGCAGACGTGTTTTCCTCTCGTGTCCTCTTCTTTGCCTGGTTCAGAGTCCTCTGTACTTCCAACCTTGCGTCATTCGGAGTTCCACATTGATGCTCGTGCGAAAAGAGCACTGCAAAATCCTTGGTTTTAAGCTTTCCTCGGCAGTGCTTCTCTTTCTGTTTTGAACAGCGCCAAATCACAGTCCTATCTTCCTTCGTTTTCTTCACTGTGTAAGAATAACCTTCATAGTGGCAACTAGGCTTACCACGAATTGCCGTTGAAACTTCCACATCACAACTACTGAGATGGTAATATCCAAGTGGCACGATGTGAAGTGTACGAAAATTAGAACGATACTAACAGGCAGACGGACGGAGTTCGGCCGAGTACAGGAAACAGGTAGAGTTAGGTGATCAGCACAGTCCGGCTGCAGGTAGGGCGGGACACAATGGACGCTGGTACGAGGCGGAGAGTTCGCAGATTTCTAGTGGGACGGAAAGTTCGCAGGGCGGAGAATTCCTACATTCGTCCACACAAACACCACTGAAGGACGGGACCAGTCCAGGGCATAGATGGACCCCTGGATGGACGCTACCAAAGGATGGCGAGGGTAACACTGGTCGATAGTTTGAAGGCTGCTCAAGGATTCTGTACACAGAAGAAACGATTCCCTGGGACGTGAACGGATATACTGAAGTGCACGAGAGACGGCCACTAGCTCCGCAGTGAATACACTGCAGCCATCAGGCAAGGAATGCTGTTAAAAATGGCCTATGTGGACGTAGGCGAAGCCAACATGACCGTCAGCCATCAAGCCGTCCGTGTAAACCACTTCAGAGCCCTGGAAAACGTCAAGAAGAGAGAGGAAGTGCCAGCGGAGAGCGGCAGGAGTAACTGAGTCATTAGGTTCATGCGAAAGGTCTAGACGAATCTGCGGCCTAGGTGTACACCGTGTAGGTGTATGCAGACGGACCTGGATGGGAGTGGTAAAGGGAAGGACTCCAGACAGAAGGGATCGCACGTGAACTGCAATCGTTAGCCCTGACCTGGGCCACTGACGCGGGAGATGAACTGCCACAGGTGGAAAAAGGAGACAGTAATTCGGATGCTCAGGAGAACTACGAAAGTGTGCAGTGTAAATGGCGAGCAGTTGTAAACGTCAGATCTGCAATCGAGGGATTTCAGCCTCCACCAGGATACTGGTCACCCGACTCGTTCTAGAAGTTCCTGTCGCTAGGCAAACGCCACAGTGGTGCATTGGGTGGAGCACACGCAACGCCTGAGGGCGCCGCCGAACCATAAACCAGACTCCCATAGTCAAAGCGGGATTGAACAAGGGCTTTGTAGAGCTGCAGCATAGTAGAGCGATATGCACCCCAACTGGTGTTGCTCAGGGAGCGGAGGGCATTGATGGGCTGCCAGCACTCCCACTTAAGCAGACGAAGGAGAGAGAGCCTAGTCAATCGGGCATCGAAAACCAGTCCTAAGATGGTCATTAAGGTAAAGTTCTGGTTCCTGATTAACTGTACGACGATGACAGAAGTACATAACACATGACTGTGGTCGAAAACGGGAAACTGTGGGCTAGAACCCATGACTGCTCCTTGGGGATGGCGTCGCTCACCAACACCACTACTGGTGGAGCAGTACGAAATGCAGAAGTCGTCTGCATGCAGAGAAGGTGAGACGGACGGCCCTATAGCTGCTGCTAGACCATTAATAGCCATTAAAAATAGAGGGACACTCAATACAGAGCCGAGAGGGACCTCATTCTCCTGGATATTGGGGGTGATGGAGGGGGGGGGGGGGGGGGAGAGAGAGAGGAACTATGGGAGTCACCAAGTTGGACACAGAACGACGAAGTGACAGGAAATTATGGATAAAAATCGGAAACGGGCCTCTGTGACCCCACTCGTATAATGTGGCAAGGATATGATGTCGCCATGTGGTGTCTAACGCTTTTCGTAAATACAATAAGATGGCAACCAGGTGTTGGCGTCTGGAAAAGGCTGTTCAGATGGCAGACTCAAGGGACACAAGAGTATCAGTGGTAGAACGACCCTGGTGGAAGCCGCCCTGACATGGAGCCAGTAGGCTACGTGACTCCAGGACCCAACCCAACCGCCGACACACCATATGTTCAGTCAGCTTACAAAGAGCGTTTTTGAGGCTGATGGGTCGATAGCTATCGACATCAAGCGGGTTTTTACCGGGTTTGAGCAGTAGAATGACGTTGCTCTCACGTAATTGAAGATGATTAGATGGCGCTTGTAGTCAGATGAGAGATGTTTAATCATCTGACTCGATCCAATCTGGCCCAGGAGCTGTGTCAGGGGAGTGTGGCGTTATAGGATTCACGGTGGCGTGTAGTGACCGAGAGGACTTTCCCTTCCAGCCGCCTTTTGAGAGTGCTCGAGCATAGCGCTCAGCAAAGTGCTTGGCAATCGCTTTTGCGTCGGTAGATAACACGCCATTTATGTTAACACAGGGAACACCTGTTGGGGTCTGGTACCCGGAAACACGTTTGATCTTTGCCCAGACTGTGGAAGGTGACGTGTGGCACCCAATGGTCGAGACATATCTGTCCTAACACTCCTGCTTCCATCGTTTGATAAGTTGGCGAATGCAGGCACGGAGTCGTTTAAAGGCTCATGAGGTGCTCCAGGGAAGGGTGCCGTCTATGCCGCTGTAGAGCTCGCCGACGCTCCTTAATTACTTCAGCGACCACCAAGGGACTGCCTTTCGCCAGGGGGTACCCTAAAGAGAGAGGGATCGCGTTTTCTGCTGCAGAAAGGATTGTTGTAGTCACCTGCTCAACCATCACATCGATGTTCCGTGTGGGGGAGATTCAACAGTGACAGCAGAGGTGAAAGTTCCCCAGTACTCCTTGTTCAAAGCCCATCTGGGCAGGCGTCCGTGTGCCTGTCGCTGGGGCAGTGACAGGAAGATGGGGAAGTGGTCACTACCACACAGGTCGTCATGTGTTCTCCAGTGGATAGATGGTAGAAGTAGTCCTGGGCTGCAAATTGATAAATCAATGGCCGAGTAACTACCATGAGCCACACTAAAATGTGCGGCGGCCACAGTTATTAAGAGGCAGAGGTCGAATTGCGACAGTAAAGTTTCGACATCTCTGCGTCGGCGAATAAGTATGGTACTACCCCACAAGGGGTTACGGGCATTAAAATTTCCCAGAAGTAGGAAAGGTTTAGGGAGTTGATCAATCAGTGCAGGCAATAATTCAGGGGTACAGCACCATCTGGTGGCAGATATACATTGCATACAGCTATTTCCTGCATCATCCGCATTCTGACAGCCACAGCTTCAAGAGCGGTTTGAAGGGGCACAGTGTCACTACAGATTGAGTTTAGGACACAACGGTAACTCCACCTAACACTAGATTATAGTCGCTACAGTTCCTGTAATATCCCTTATAGTCACATATGACATGGGTCCTCATTGAGGGGAACCAAGTTTCCTGGAGGGCAATGCAGAAAGCAGGTGCCAAATTTAACAGTTGCTGTAGCTCAGCGAGGCGGAGGAAAAAGCCGACACAAATTCCACTGGAAGATATCGTGAGACTGAGAAGGCATGGAACATTCAATGAGACAGTTTGCGCCTCAGGGTTACCTGCTGTCACCGACTTATTGCCTGAGCAGTCTATACCCATTGTGTCTGGGGGTCTAGTGATTGACTGATTGATTGATTGATTGTTTGATTGAGAGAGTATGGACCAAATGGCGAGGTCATCAGTCTCGCGATTCCAAAGGGGGTTGCATATGAAAGATGCATTGGGTTGAGGGGGGCGCCCAACATCACGGTCATCAGCGCCTTGACAAAAAGTCAGCAGGAAATCTCATGGGTGGGGATGAAGGCTGTTTCACCACTCTGTTAACACTAATATCGATACCTGAGAGGACGGTGGGCAGATCTCAAACGCGACCAAGGGCTGCCCTAATATCAGTATACATGGCAAGTAGCCACAATATGTTACACTGAAAGTGACACACCACAAACTTCACACAAAGGTGGATCCTCCCTCCGGAGGAGGAAGTCTTGTGTGAAAGGGCTAATCCTGATGCACAGTCTGGTAAGCAAAACCACCTCCTACCGGCGAGGCTGACACGAAGTCTGTCAAGCTTTTGTGGTCGGTTTGAGCAACCGCAGTTTTTTTTTTTTGGGTTTAGGGCGCAAAACTGCTATGGTCATTAGCGCCCGGTCTGTGACTTAGGAAGCAGTAAAAAACCGAAAACGGAAACCAGCAGCAATGGGAACGAAAGTCATAAAATTGGAGAAACTAAAAGCAGAAGGAAGGCTTAAAAATTCACTACAGAAGGGGGTTGGTTGTCCCCAAAAAAAAAAAAAAAAACTTCAAATGACTGACGTCATTTCACTGGCACGAATGAACTCTAGAACGCGATCGGCCGATCGCGTGTCATCTGCTAAAATTGACGATATATCAGGCGACAGCTGTAGACGGGCGCGTAACGGAGTAAAATAGGGGCACTCAATTAAAAGGTGTCTTACCGTCCACAACTGAGAGCAGTGGGGACAGAGTGGGGGAGGATCGCCGCTTAAAAGATGTCGATGGCTAAAAAGACAGTGCCCTATCCGGAGTCTAGTTAAAATTACCTCCTCCCGACGACGCGTTCGGGAGGAAGAGGTCCAAGCACAAGGAAGAGTTTTCACGTCCCGCAATTTATTTTGGGGAAGTGTCGACCAGTGCGCGCGCCATAAATGAACAACACGACGACATAAAACGCTCCGGAGATCGGCGACGGGAATCGATTGAATTGCTGGCCGAAGAAGAGAGACTGCAGCCTTGGCTGCAATATCGGCCGCCTCATTTCCGCAGATACCAACGTGTCCCGGGAGCCAGAGGAACGCCACCGAGACGCCCCCCAGGTGGAGCAAGCGCAGACAGTCCTGAATCCGGTGGACCAGAGGGTGCACAGGGTAAAGAGCTTGGAGACTGAGGAGAGAGCTGAGAGAATCGGAGCAGATAACGTACTGTATCCGCTGATGGCGGCGGATGTAGTGGACAGCCTGGAGAACAGCGTAAAGCTCCGCAATATAGACCGAACACTGGTCGGGAAGCCGAAAGTGATTTGGGGTGTCGCCAACAACATAGGCACTCCCTACACCTAACTGTTTTCGAGCCATCGGTGTAAATAAATGTGGCTTCCGTCATTTGTGCACATAGAGCAGCAAATGCCCGACGATAAACAAGTGAAGGGGTACCATCCTTGGGAAATCGACAAAGGTCACGGAGCAGGCAGATCCGGGGATGGAGCCAAGGCGGTGCTGTACCCCAAGTTGTCAAGAAGGTTTTAAGAAAGCGGAAGGAAAGAGAATGGAGCAGTTGACGGAAGCGGACTCCCGGTGGTAGTAGGGAGGAGGGGCGGCCAGCATACCCTATGCAGGAAAATGCGAAGAGCACGTCGCCGCTCACGTATTGCGTCACGGCATGCCTCGTTCCACCAAGGAACTGGGGGGCGCCGGGGCAATTCGGAGGTGCGTGGTATTGAACGTTCCGCAGCTGTAAGAATAACGTCGGTAACGTGTATGACCTCATCGTCAACGCTGGGAAAGTGACGGTCATCGAATGTCGCTAGAGACGAAAAAAGTGTCCAGTCGGCCTGGGCAAACTTCCAGCGTCTCGGACGCATATATGGCAGTTGAGGCTGCAGTCTAAGGACACATGGAAAGTGGTCACGCGAGTGTGTATCATCAAGGGCGACCCTTTCCAAGCGCCGAGCTGGCGGAATAGTACCGACCGCAAGGACCAAATGAGATAAATTTGTCGTGGAGGCAGACAAAAATGCGGGGACCCCAGTGTTGAGGCAAACTAGATCCGCTTGGAAGACGTCTAGCAATAGGGAGCCACGTGGACAAGGATGTGGAGATCCCCAAAGCGGGTGGTGGGCATTGAAGTCCCCAACCAGCAAATAGGGGGGTGGAATTTGACCAAGAAGATGAAGGAGATCAGCTCGTGCCATTGGTGTGGACGATGGAATGTATACAGTACAAAGAGAGAACGTGTATCCAGAGAGGGAAAGGCGGATGGCGACAGCTTTGAAGGAACTGTTTAAGGGGAGTGGGTGATAATGGAGAGTATCATGGAGAAGAATCACGAGTCCTCCATGGGCTGGAGTGCCTTTTCAACAGAGGAGAGGTCATATCGGACGGACTGAAAATGAGGGAGAACAAAGCGGTCATGGGGACGCAGCTTTGTTTCCTGAAGACAGAAGATGACTGGCGAGTAGGATCGTAAGAGGATCGACAATTCATCAAGATTGGCTCGAATGCCGCGGATATTCCAGTGGATAATGGACATGGGGTGAACAGAAAATGGAGGAATGTGACCGAAGTTGCTGTCAACTCTAAGACTGCTCGGAGCTAGCGACCAACAGCATGGAATGGCATTCAGCCGAAGGCAGAAGATCCTAGAAGACGGCCGAGGGCGATTTCCGCCAGGTGGTGCTGTAGATGGGACACGCCTTGGCGGAGAAGGAGAGGAACTGGGTTTCTTTGTAGCCTTCTTGGAAGTATGATGTTTAGATGAAGGAGGAACCGATGGTTGGGAAGTTGCGGTACGTAAAAACTCTTCACGAGTATGCTCTTTTTTCGAAGACTTGGTGTCTGACTTTTGGGCTCGAGATTTAGCAGAACCCGACGAAAGGTGAACCATAGAGTGGGCAGGCGCAAGTGGTGAGGTTGAACGAGCGATCTTTGCGCTGGCCGATCTGTCGACCGTGGCACTAAAGGTGAGGTCGCACGTCTGCGTGGCCGCCTCCTTTGTTGGCCGAGGAGAAGCAAGGACAGTGCTCTATTTTCCTGTCAGCACGGTGGGCTGTCGACTTGCGAATAATTTTCGAGCAGCAAAGGTCGACACCTTTTCCTTCACTCTTATTTCCTGGATGAGCTTTTCGTCCTTAAAAACGGGGCAATCTCGAGAGGAAGCAGCGTGGTCACCCATACAGTTGATGCAGCGAGGGGATGGAGGTGGACAAGCACCCTCATGGGCATCCTTGCCACACGTAACACATTTGGCCGGATTGGAACAGGACTGGCTGGTATGATTGAACCGCTGACACCGATAGCAACGCGTAGGGTTTGGGACATAAGGGCGAACAGAAATTATCTCATAGCCTGCTTTGATTTTGGATGGGAGTTGAACTTTGTCAAATGTCAAGAAGACAGTGCGGGTTGGAATGATGTTCGTGTCAACCCTTTTCATAACTCTATGAACTGCCGTTACGCCCTGGTCAAACAGGTAGTGCTGAATTTCTTCGTCAGACAATCCATCGAGGGATCGTGTATAAACGACTCCACGCGAGGAATTTAACGTACGGTGCGGTTCCACCCGGACAGGGAAGGTGAGCAGAGAAGTACGCAGCAATTTTTGTGCCTGGAGGGCACTGTTAGTTTCTAACAACAGGGTGCCATTCCGTAATCGGGAACAAGACTTTACAGGACCTGCAATTGCGTCGACACCTTTCTGAATAATGAAAGGGTTGACCGTGGAGAAGTCGTGACCTTCGTCAGACCGAGAAACAACAAGGAACTGTGGCAACGATGGAAGAACTGTCTGTGGCTGAGACTCAGTGAACTTACGTTTGTGAGCAGACATAGTGGAAGGTGAGGAAACCATTGCGGAAGAATCCCCCATAATTACCGGCGTCTCCGATGGCGCGCTCCTCCCTTGTGGGGGCCCTCACTGAGGGCACTCCCGCCTTAGGTGATCGTTCACACCTCCCGACAAACGGACGGAGGGACCAATCGGCACTTTCGGAAGGTATCAGCTTGGGTAATCACCCCTCCCTGGGCCTGGCCGTTATCAGGGGGTACGTACGTGTACTACCTGTCTACCCGGGGCGGGGAATTACGCGTTACCCCGTCACCGGCTACGCATGGAAGTGCGTGGGTCGGCCTTCAGACACGCACAGGGAGGAAAAAAGAGAAAGGGAAAGGAAAGAAGAGGGGTCTCAAACGCCGCAGCGGAGAAAAGGGCAAAGAGAAGAGGAAAGGAAAAGAAAAGGACAGAGGAAGGACGAAGACTTGCAAGTGTAGAAAGCAAGCAAGTTGGAACAGTTTCGAGCGTCCGTCTCCGGACGTAGGCACAAACCATACTCCCAGATGGGGAGAAAGGGAAGCAAAGAGCCAGAGGTGAGGGGGGAGGGGCGAAGATGCGGGATGGGGAAGGATGCGGAAAGGGAAGGTATGCAGCCCGGTAAGGAAGGAAGGCCACATTAGCTCGGGGTCCCGTGCTCGCTACGCACGTATCCACAAAAGAGTTGTGGACCCCCTGGGGGGACCGCAGTTTGTTGTCTGACACCTACAACCATTCAGTCTCCCACTGATGCACGATACATCTCTCAGAAAATGAGATATGGCGTGCAACGGGATGGGACATTGATGGACAGCACCATCCCAACATGCTTCCTTGGCAGCTTCGTCAGCCGTGTCGTTACACTGTATCCCTATGTGGCCAGGTACCCAGCAGAAGATCACCTCCTCGCCACGGCGTTGGAGCCGCTGTAAGCAGTCATGGATGAGCTGAATCAGCAGGTCTACCGGATACATTTGGTGAAGCGCTTGCAGTGCACTAAGGGAATCGGAACGGACAAGAAAACTCGTATGGTGATGTCTGTGAACGCTCTCCAGTGGCATTAGAGTGCCATATAACTCCGCATCGTAATTTGTAAATTGTTCTGGAAGACGCACTTTAAGAACCCTATCAGGGAAAACCACGGAACAAGCGAGAGCATTCCCCAGCTGGGATCCACCTGTATAAATAACGATAAAACTATGGTACATACTTAAAATAGACGAAAACGAAGTTGTAAAAACCATATCTAGAGTACAATTTTTCGGGTACTGCGTCAAGCTTAAAATCACTTTGGGCCTCCAAAGACACCAAGGTGGCAGTGCGTTCCATCCCTGGGTGTGTATTTTCGTGCTCTAGAGATCCAGATCCTTGAGGCAGTCCGTAGCACTTACATCAAATGGCTGGATTGCTTGGGGCCAATTCCTGACAGTCGTTCGAAGGTGGGTTGGATCACTGAACTAACAATGACTAGGGTGACGCTGTGATTTTCAGCGCCTGTCGATCCAAAAGGATACGTCGCCGAATCCAGAGTGGTGGTTCACTAGCCTCTGCACACAGTCTCTGAACTGGGCTGGTCCGAAAGGCTCCAGTCGATATGTTGCACAGCATCTAACATCCGGAGGTAGGAAGGACAGGCCGATCCATAGACCACGCTGCCATAGTCTTAAGCATGATCGAACAAATGCCTTATAAAACTGTAGGTGGGACCTGTCAGCTCCCCATGTTTTTTCGCCAAGTCATTTCAACATGTTCAACAACCGGAAGCCCTTTGTTCGTAGGTCTTTCAGGTGTTGGATCCATGTTAATTTCGAGTCAAATTACAAACCCAAAAAGCGCACTGTGTCTTGAATAAGTAAAATACGGTCACCCATTGTAAGCTCTGGTTGGTTAAAACTCCGACGAGCACGATTAAAATTGACGCACAATCTTCTCAGGAGAGAACCGAAAACCAGTTGTCTGGGTCCAAGTTTCCAGCCTACTAATGGTCAGTTGTAGCTGCCTCGTCGTCGTCCTAAGATCAGATGAAGAGTAGAAGATTGCAAAGTCATCCACAAACAAAGAGCATTTGACAGGGCACCTGACTGCAGAGGAATTGCCACTGATGTGACACGGAGGACACTGCCCTGGGGCACACCATACATAAGAGAGTCTGCTAAAAGTGAACAGACTCAGTCTGAGGATTCAAATTATGAAAGAATGAACCTTAAACACACACAGTATAAGCATGAAAGGTTAGACCAAATCTAAAAACTGGAAAAATGAGGGGGCAGTCATGGGGTCACAGACCGTGAAGGCTGCGAAAGGAGTCCAAATCACAATCAACCCGCCCCTGCTCTAAGATGAAAGGAGAACCTTATACCTGGAAATAAAAACCACTTTCACTGAGGAAACCGAGGACCAGGTCTGCCATCTGTGGATCGTCCGCTAATATTAAATTTAAGGAAGCAGAAATACTATACTTAGCACGAAGGGTCGAAGGAAGGAGACATGCCATCAACACATGACATATCGTCAGTCTGGCGCCACAACCACATTGTGGGTGTGGCTCGTTACGTAGGAGTAAACAATGGGTGAGCCAGGTATGGCCAATGGGTAAACGACATAAAAACAGTGGACTCCTTCCGAGAGGGGAGATAAAAAGTGCGCTAACTGCAGTAGACTGCTTGATTGTGCGGAGTTTATTACTATGAGCAGTAGCGTTCCAGATGGCATTCCACTATTGGGCAAAGAGAGATTTGACGTAGATCCGCATATACGCAGCTGGAATCGTGAAAGGAAAAGGGGGGTAAGTATTCGCTTCTCTAGCCAAACGGGCAGCCAATTCATTCCCTGGGATTCCCACATGACTCGGGATTTCGAGAAAGACGACTGAACAGGCGGCATGCTCAAGGGCAGAGAGGTGGTCATGGATGGCATCGGTCGATAGCCTGAAGGCTGCTCATGGAGTGAACAAATTGAAACACTATAGAGAGAGGCCTGAGAAACAAAAAGGAGGGCCCTGTAAATGGTCAGAATCTCTGCTGTAAATACACTACATGATCCTGGCAACAAATGGCGCCCAAAGCTGGTAGGAGACGTGAAAGCGTATCCCACATCAGTAGTCTTAGAACCATCAGTGCAAAGGATGGTGGCACCCTGGAACTCTGAAAGGATGGCACATACAAGACGCCAGTAAACCATAGGGTCAACAGAGACCTTAGGACCCTAGAAGGGATCTGTCTTAATCCATGGTCTAGGCAACATCCAAGGAGGGGGGATATGGGAAGAAAGACATGGGGCGCAGTCCAGTGAGTGCAGATGGCGATCCCGGCAAAAGGTAGTGGGATGCATGCCAACTGGCAATCCCACCCATGGATGGGACGACGCTAGAAGGGAGACATCCCTCATTGGCGAAGAGCACAGGTTATACAGAATGGTCAGGGAACTGGAGAATGGCGACTGCGTAAGAAACAAGGAGTTGGCTCTGTCAGATATGTAGAGGTGGAATCCCTGCTTCTGTGAGGAGACTACCAACAGGACTAGTGCAAAAGTCACTAATAGCCACACGCACCCCACAGTGATGGACAGGGTCAAGGAGTTTCAAAGTGGAAGAAGCTGCTGAGCCATAAACCTGACTACAATAATCGAGTCTGGACAAAACCAGAGCACAGTAAAGATGGAGAAGAGTGGAATGCTCTGCACCCCAAGATGTGTAGGCCAGGAGGCGGATAGCATTAAGCTTCTGCTTGCATGTAGTCTTTAGGTGACAAATGTGGGGCAGCCATGTCAGCTTGTTAACAAAAATAAGGCCCAAGAAATGCGACTGTGTTACAACATCAAGCAGCTGGTTGCCTAAATAAAGTTCTGGGTCAGGGTGTTCTATGGGTAGACGAAAAAAACCCGCATTTTGCAGGAGTAAAACTAGAATCCATGGGCGGTGGCCACGAGCTGGCGCTCAGTAGACGCCATCGAGTGGGAGCTGCACGAGATGCAAAAATCGTCAGTGTACAACGCCGGGGTAACCAGAGGCCCAACAGAGGTCAAAAGCCCATTTATGGCAATGAGGAAGCACAGAACCCTGTGGGATACCATTCTCCTGAATCTGAGGGGTGCTGAGTTAATTGCCAACTCGAACCCAGAAGAGTTGGTAAGATAAAAAAACTCGCGGATAAAAATCTGAAGTGGACCACAGGAGCCCCAGTCATGGAGGGTAACTAAAATGTGATGGCGCCAAGCCATGTCATACGCCTAATGTAGGTTAAAGAACACTGCGACAAGGTGCCGGCAGTGAGTAAAAGCCTGTCGGGTGGCTGATTCCAATCGGAGTAAATGGTCAGTTGGAGATCGCACTGCCTGGAAGCCACACTGATATGGTGGCAAAAGGCTCCGAGATTAGAGTACCCGACAATCTGGAGTTGACCATTCTTTCAAGCAGTTTAACAAAGCACATTTGTAAGGCTAATAGGGCTGTAGCTGTTGAGAGACGTTGGGATTTTCCCAGGCATAAGGACAGGGATAACTATACTGTCTCGACATTGCGACGGAAAAGCACCCGTGAGCCAGATGTGATTGAAGACCCTGAGGAGCTGTTGCCTCTGGGGAACATCCAAGTGTTGACTCATCTGCTTGTGAATGAAGTCTGGCCCTGTGGCTGTGTCTCGCGAAGAGACAAGAGCCTGCACCAATTCCCATTCAGTGAAAGGAGCATTGTAGGGTTCAACATGGTGTGGGATGAAATGGAGGGGGGGGGGCTGTTCAACTCTGCATTTCTGCTGGAGAAAGGCAGGAGCATAGGAAGCGGATGACGATGCCATCACAAAGTGTGTCGCAAGGTGTTCTGCAAGGACCTATGGATCAGTGCACAGAACTCCTTGGATGTTCAGACCCTGGACAGTTGACTGTTGCTGGCGGCCCAAAACGCTATGGACCTTCGACCAAACCTGCGATAAAGAGGCATATGCTCCAGGCAGGAAACATAGCGCTCCCAGCATTCCTTTTTATTACGTTTAATAATGTAATGAGCCTCAGTACAAAGATGCTTAAAAGTGAGGAGGTTGGTCTGGGAGGGGTGTCGCTTAAATCGCTGCAGCGCCCGTCGGCGGACCTGGACAGCGGATGTGATGTCCTTGGTCCACCACTGTACCGACCGATGACGAGGGGGCCCTGTGGATCGGGGGACAGCAGTGCCAGCAGCATGAAGAAGAGCGGCAGAGATGGTGGTGGTGGTTGTTGGGATGTTTAAGGGGGACTAAACAGTGAAGGTCATCAGTCCCCCATTCCAAAATCAGGCGAGCCGAAAATCTACGGAGCAGGTAAAAACCAAAGGGGGAGGAGACGTCCCCCCAGGCACTAAAAGAACACAAATGGAGCAACAAACATTACAGACAAGAACAGGACAGAGGAACACCAGACAGAAAGAAACAGAAGAAAGGAAGACGGCCGGAGACTGGTTGACTGACCACGAGAGGAAAAAAAAAAAAAAAAAAAAAAAAAGAAAAGGGAAAGTCAACCATCTCACGGCACACCAGAACAGCAACAGACACAAGGACAAAAGACACAGAAAGGGAAAGGTGCAGGACCTCCCTAAATCGAACCATAAAACGGACTACCACGGATAAAATTTAAAACGTCATCAGCCATGGAGGCATCGTCGGATAAAACCAAAGCCAAAGTGCCCGGGAGATTAAAAGATTGCCGGAGTGTGCGCAGTCAAGGACACTCCAGCAAAATGTGGCCGACCGTCAGCCGGGACCCACACTGACACAGGGGGGGATCCCCCTGACGCAAGAGATGGCCATGCGTCAGGTACGTATGGCCGATGCGCAGCCGACACAGGACCACCGAGTCCCTGCGAGAAGCCCGCAGGGAGGAACGCCACACAGCGGTCGTCTCCTTGACAGCCCGCAGTTTATTCGGGGCTGTCATGCCACGCCACTCAGCAGCCCACATCCCAAGCACCTTACGGCGCAACACCAGCTGCTGGTCGCGAGCCGTAAGGCCGATCTCCAAAGCTGGGGCGTCTATCGCCCCTTTGGCCAGCCTGTCAACACGTTCGTTCCCCGGGATGCCAATGTGACCTGGCGTCCAAACAAAAACCACCGAACGACCAGAGTGGGTAATGGTGGAAACAGACTCCCGAATAGAGGACACCAGAGGAGAAGAGGGATAGCAGCGATCGATGGCCTGGAGGCTGCTCAGGGAGTCACTGCAGATGACGACGGACGCACCTGAGCAGGAACGCATATGCTCAAGAGCGCGCAAGATGGCCACCAGCTCTGCAGTAAAAATACTGCAGCCAACCGGCAAGGAGCGTTGCTCAACATGGGCAGCGTGAGCAAAAGCGTAGGCAGTGCGACCATCAACCAGGGAACCATCAGTGTAGACAGGCTCACAGCCCAGAAATGGAGCGCAAGAAAACGGCGACGGAGGGCCACAGGCGGAACCGAGGCCTTAGGTCCCTGTGCCAAATCCAGACGGACGGACGGCCGGAACAAACACCAGGGAGGCGTAGGTGTACGGACCCGGAAGGGAGGCAGAAGAGGGAATGACCCCAGTTCGGACAGCAGGGACTGGACACGGACAGCGACGGAGAGCCCAGACCTAGGTCGCCGTTCGGGCAGATGGAGGACCATGGCAGGGAAAAGCAGGCGACGAGTGGGATGGCCTGGCGAGCAATGTACGTGGACAGCATAGTCGGCGAGCAGACGATGGCGGCGAATCTACAGCGGGGGAACCCCGGCCTCCACCAGTAGACTATCCACGGGGCTGGTGCGAAAAGCGCCAGTTGCAAGCCGAACCCCACAGGGTGTATGGTGTCTAACAACTTCAACACTGAGGGGGACGCAGACCCATAGGCCAGGCTCCCATAATCAAGCCGGGACTGCATAAGGGCCCTGTACAACCGCAGCAGCGTGCAGCGATCTGCACCCCAAGACGTGTGGCTAAGGCAGCGGAGGGCGTTGAGGTGCCGCCAGCATTTTTGCTTCAGCTGAGTAACATGAGGAACCCATGTGAGTCGGGCATCAAACACGAGTCCCAAGAAGCGGCAAGTGTCCACCACTTCAAGCAGGTGGCCGTCGAGGTAAAGTTCAGGATGAGGGTGGACCGTCCGACGCCTGCAGAAGTGCATAACTCGAGTCTTGGGTGCAGAGAACTGAAAACCGTGAGTCAGAGCCCATGATGCTGCCTTGCGAACGGCGACTTGCAGCCTGCGTTCGGCGACTCCCGTAGTCGTGGAGCTAAATGAGATGCAGAAGTCGTCGGCATACAAAGAAGGAGACACCGACGACCCCACTGCTGCAGCCAGACCATTAATGGCCACTAAAAATAAGGAGACGCTCAACACCGAGCCCTGCGGGACCCCATTTTCCTGTATGTAAGAGGAACTAGAGGTGGCACCGACTTGCACCCGGAAAGAACGGCGCAATAAAAAGCTTTGAAGAAAAGCCGGGAGCCGACCACGAAGACCCCACTCATGCAATGTGGCGAGGATGTGATGCCTCCATGTGGTGTCATACGCCTTCCGCAGATCGAAAAACACAGCAACGAGATGCTTTTTTTTTTTGTGGTTTTAGGGCGCAAAACTTCTAAGGTCATTAGCGCCCAGCCCGTGACTTAAGACAGTAAAAAACCAAATATTAAAACCAGCAGCAATGGGAACAAAGTCAGAAAATTGGAGAAACTAAAAATAGAAGAATGCTTAAAAATCCACTACAGAAAGGGGGTGATTGTCCCCAAAAAAAGCTTCAAATGACTGACGTCATTTCACTGTCACTAATAAACTGGAGAACGCGGTCGGCGGAGCGCGTGTCATCTGCTAAAATCGACGATAGATCAGGCGATAGCTGTAGACGGGAGTGTAACGGATTAAAATAGGGGCATTCAATTAAAAGGTGTCTGACCGTCCACAGCTGAGAGCAGTGGGGACAGAGTGGGGGAGGATCGCCGCTTAAAAGATGTCTATGGCTAAAACGACAGTGCCCTATCCGGAGTCTAGCTAAAATTACCTCCTCCCGCCGACGCGTCCGGGAGGAAGAGGTCCAAGCGCAAGGAAGGGCTTTCACTTCCCGCAATTTATTACAGGGAAGTGCCGACCAATGCGCATGCCATAAATGAGCAACTTGGCGACATAAACCGCTCCGTAGATCGGTGAAGGGAAGCGACCCAATAGCTGGCCGAGGAAGAGAGACTGCGGCCTTGGCCGCTATATCGGCCGCCTCATTCAGACAGATACCAGCGTGTCCCGGGAGCCAGAGGAACGCCACCGAGACGCCCCTCAGGTGGAGCAAGCGCAGACAGTCCTGAATCCGGTGGACCAGAGGGTGCACAGGGTAAAGAGCTTGGAGACTGAGGAGAGAGCTGAGAGAATCTGAGCAGATAACGTACTGTATCCGCTGATGGCGGCGGATGTAGTGGACAGCCTGGCGAACAGCGTAAAGCTCAGCAGTATAAACCGAACACTGGTCGGGAAGCCGAAAGCGATTTGGGGTGTCGCCAACAATATAGGCACTCCCTACACCTAACGATGTTTTCGAGCCGTCGGTGTAAATAAATGTGGCCTCCATCATTTCTGCACATAGAGCAGCAAATGCCCGACGATAAACAAGTGTAGGGGTACCATCCTTGGGAAATTGACAAAGGTCACGGAGCAGGCAGATCCGGGGACGGAGCCAAGGCAGTGCTGTACCCCAAGTTGTCCAGAAGATTTTAGGAAAGCGGAAGGAAAGAGAATGGAGCAGTTGACGGAAGCGGACTCCCAGGGGTAGTAGGGAGGAGGAGCGGCCTGCATACCCTACATCAAAGGAGGCGTCGAAAAATATGTCATGGGCTGGATTAGTAGGCATGAAAGACAGATGGCTAGCATAACGACTCAGGAGTACTGCTCGCCGATTGGACAGCGGAGGTTCAGCAGTCTCAGCATAAAGGCTTTCCACAGGGCTAGTGTAAAAAGCTCCAGACACTAAACGTAATCCACGGTGGTGGATAGAGTCGAGACGCCGAAGAATAGACGGCCGAGCAGAGGAGTAGACTATGTTTCCATAATCCAATTTCGAGCGCACTAAGGCGCGATAGAGGCGGAGAAGGACCACTCGGTCCGCTCAAACGTCTCAAACGCCGCAGCGGAGAAAAGTGCAGAGAGAAGCGGGAAGGAAAAGAGAAGGACAGAGGAAGGACGAAGACTTGCAAGTGTAGAAAGCAAGCAAGTTGGAACAGTTTCGAGCGTCCGTCTCCGGACGTAGGCACAAACCATACTCCCAGAGGGGAGAAAGGGAAGGAAAGAGCCAGAGGTGAGGGGGGGCGAAGATGGGGGAGGGGGAAGGCTGAGGAAAGGGAAGGTATGCAGCCCAGAAAGGAAGTAGGGCCACATTAGCTCGGGGTCCAGTGCTCGCTACGCACGTGTCCACAAAAGAGTTGTGAACCCTCTGGGGGGAGACTGTACTTAGTATGCAGAGCCAAAAGACGGGAGCATTGCACCAAAATGTGGGCTACTGACTGGAAGGCTCCACAGCCACGAAGTGGGGTGGCTCATTACGGAAAAGAAAACCATGTGTCAGCCTGGTATGGCCGATGCGGAGACGACACAGGGTGGTCGAGTCTTTTCAGGAGATGCGGAAGGAAGAACGCCATGGAATGGGTGTTGCCTTAATCGCACGAAGTTTATTAGGGAGGTAGCTCCCAAGAGTTGGCCCATGATTGTGCCAAGTGGGATTTGATGTGAAACCGTAAATACGGTGCAGGAGGGGTTACAGAGAAGGGGGGGGGGGGGTAAGTGACTGCTCCCCCAGGCAAAAGATCAGCAAGCTGATTACCTGGGATATCCACATGCCCAGCGACCCAAAGGAAGTCAACAGAACTAGCAGCACGGTGAAGAGCAGCGAGAGGGTCACGGATGGCCGAGACCAAGGGATGGCAGTAGAAACACCAGTCAATAGCCAGAAGGACACTCATTGAGTCCGTACATAACAAAATCCAGTTGCGTTGGGACTGTTTAATAAAGGTAAGGGCCTGGGAAATTGCTATCAATTCCACAGTAAACATCCCACATGTAGGTGGCAGGAGATGATTTTCTTTGACAACAGAGAACGTGAAGGCATATCCCACACTATCAGCTGATTTAGAACCATCGGTGTAAGAATCAGCATCCCGAAACTCCCATACATTTCGGCGGGAAAAACAACGGAACACCATCGAGGGAATGGAATCTTTCGGACATCGGCGAAGATCCAACCGAATTCGGGGTCGAGAAACTAACTAAAGGGGGGGGGGGAGGGTGTTGGGGAGGAAACGTAGGAGGCAGGACAAAGAAGGAAGCTGAAAAATCACGGCGAAGAGACGCAAAGCGGAGCCCAACCGGTAAACCCGCCCAAGGGCGGGAATCAGGTGTTTTTTTTTGTGGTTTTAGGGCGCACAACTTTAATGGTCATTAGCGCCCTGACGACGTTAAGAATGCACCGCGAGGCACAAGTTTAAAACAACAACTAAAAGGGAAAACACGATAAGACAGACTGACAGGCATAGGATTAAAAAACAGCATCATCAAATGTCCTTAGTGAGGTTTGTCAAATTGATAAAACGAAGAACACGAGCAGCTGCTCGTGGGTCATCCGCTAAAACGGCATCTAAAGTACATGGCAGGTTAAGATCGAGACGCAGTGCGTTACAATCCGGACAGGACATTAAAATGTGGCGGACCGTCAGCAATTGCCCACATGGGCAGAACGGCGCAGGCGCAGCCGTCAGCAGATGGCGATGGCTGAACCGGCAGTGTCCAATTCTTAACCGGACCAAAACTACCTCCTCCCGCCGAGAAGGGCGTGAGGAGGACGTCCAAGCCATGGGAAGAGGTTTCAAGGCCCGAAGCTTGTTGGCTGTAAGGGCAGCCCAATCGGCATGCCACAGCGAGAAAATGTCCCGACAAATAACCCTGCTAAAATCTGACAAAGGGACACAACAAGAAGCTGTCCGAGGCTGGAGGACCGCGGCATCTGCAGCTTCGTTCCCAGGGATACCGACATGGCCAGGGACCCACATAAAGCTAACCGGAGAACCGACGTCCACCAGCAGCCGAAGAGAGCGTTGGATCCGGTGCACGAAATGGTGAACCGGATACGGATCACTGAGGGTCTGGATGGCGCTCAGGGAATCGGAGCAGATGACATAAGCAGAATGTCGGTGGCGGCAGATGTAAAGAACAGCCTGGTAGAGGGCAAAGAGCTCAGCTGTGAAGACCGAACAATGGCCATGGAGCCAGTATTTGAAACTTTGTGCCCCAACAATAAAGGAACACCCGACCCCGTCATTGGTCTTAGAGCCATCTGTATAAATGAAAGTCATATTGATGAACTTCGAACGAAGTTCCACAAAACGGGAGTGGTAGTCCGAACCGGGGGTAACCTCTTTTGGGAGCGAGCTGAGGTCAAGGTGAACGCAGACCTGAGCCTGGAGCCAAGGTGGTGTGTGGCTCTCGCCCACTCGAAAGGTTGCAGGGAGTGAAAAATTAAGGTGTTGAAGGAGGCGACGAAAGCGAACTCCAGGGGGTAGCAGGGCAGAGACATACAACCCGTATTGACGGTCAAGAGAGTCGTCAAAAAAGGAACGGTAAGACGGATGGTCGGGCATTGACAGTAGCCGACAGGCATACCGACAAAGCAGTATATCGCGCCGGTAGGTGAGTGGCAATTCGCCAGCGTCAGCATGAAGACTCTCTACGGGACTAGTATAAAATGCTCCGATCGCAAGTCGTAAACCCCGATGTTGTATGGAGTTGAGGCGGCGTAAGATGGATGGCCGTGCAGAGGAGTATACGAAGCTCCCATAATCCAGCTTGGAGCGGACGATCGACCGATATAGACGAAGTAGGACGGTTCGATCCGCTCCCCACGACATACCACTGAGAACACGGAGGACATTTAAAGAACGGGTACAACGGGCGGCCAAATATGACATGTGGAGACCAGCTAAGTTTCCTGTCAAATGTAAGGCCTAAAAATTTGGTTGTCTCCACGATTGGGAGAGCAACGGGACCGAGTCGTAAGGACGGTGGGAGAAACTCTTTGTAGCGCCAGAAGTTAATACAGACCGTCTTCTCGGCAGAAAAACGGAAGCCATTGGCGACACTCCAGGAGTAAAGACGGTCAAGAGAACGCTGAAGACAGCGCTCCAGGACACGTGTACACTGCGCGCTGCAATAGATGGTAAAATCGTCCACGAAAAGGGAGCCTGATACATCAGCTGGGAGGCAATCCATTATTGGATTGATCGCGATGGCGAAGAGAGCGACGCTCAAAACTGAGCCCTGTGGCACCCCATTCTCCTGGCGAAAGGTGTCTGACAGGACAGAACCCACATGTACCCTGAACTGTCGATCCATTAAAAAGGAACGAATAAAAAGAGGGAGGCGACCGCGAAGGCCCCATGTATGCATGGTGCGGAGAATGCCCGCCCTCCAACAGGTGTCGTAAGCCTTCTCCAAATCAAAGAACACAGCCGCGGTCGGGCGCTTCCGCAAGAAGTTATTCATTATGAAGGTCGACAAGGTAACCAGATGGTGAACAGCAGAGCGGCGTCTACGAAATCCACATTGTACATTGGTAAGTAGGCGTCGATACTCGAGCAGCCAAACCAATCGAGAGTTAACCATTCGCTCCATCACTTTACAGACACAGCTGGTAAGCGAGATAGGTCGATAACTGGAAGGCAAGTGCTCGTCCTCCCCTGGCTTAGGAATCGGGACAACAATAGACTCGCGCCAGCATGCGGGAACGTGTCCCTCAATCCAGATGCGATTATATGTACGAAGAAGAAAACCTTTACCCGCAGGAGAAAGGTTCTTCAGCATCTGAATATGAATAGAATCAGGCCCTGGAGCGGAGAATCGTGATCGGCCAAGTGCGTTTTCGAGTTCCCGAATGGTGGATGGGGCATTATAACTTTCACGATTCGAGGAGCGGAAGTTAGGTGGCCTAGCCTCCTCTGCCTGTTTGCTGGGGAGGAAGGCAGGGTGGTAATGAGCGGAGCTCGAAACCTGTGCGAAAAAGCGGCCGAAGGCATTGGAGACAGCCTCAGGGGCCACAAGGATGTCATTCGCGACCGTCAAGCCAGAAACTGGTGAGTGGACCTTAGTGCCAGATAGCCGGCGCAGGCTACCCCAGACAACAGAAGAAGGAGTAAAACTGTTGAAGGTGCTTGTGAAAGCAGCCCAGCTGGCTTTCTTGCTTTCTTTAATAATACGACGACACTGAGCACGTAATCGTTTATAATTGATACAATTCGCCACTGTAGGGTGGCGTTTAAAGGTGCGTAAAGCACGTCGACGAGCACGTAAAGCGTCTCTACATGCTGCGGTCCACCAGGGGACCGGTACGCGACGTGGAGAAGAACAAGGGTGAGGGATGGAATATTCAGCAGCAGCGAGAATGACTTCCGTGAGGTGTGCGACCTGACGATCGCAGCTTGTGAAGGTTTGATCCTGAAAGGTCGCCCTGGAAGAGAAGAGCCCCCAGTCTGCCTTGGAGATGGTCCAACTAGAGGAGCACAGAGGGGGGGGGGGGGTATGCTGCAGGAGATGGATAACACACGGGAAGTGGTCGCTCGAATATGTATCAGAAAGGGCATACCACTCAAACCGGCGTGCAAGTTGGGGAGTACATATAGAGAGGTCTAAATGGGAATAGGTGTGAGATGTGTCCGAAAGGAAAGTAGGGGCGCCAGTATTGAGGCAGACAAGATTGAGCTGGTTGAAAAGGTCTGCTAACAAGGAGCCCCTCGGGCAGGATGCTGGAGAGCCCCAAAGGGGATGGTCGGCATTGAAGTCTCCAGTTAACAAAAATGGTGCAGGTAGCTGAGCAATAAGTTGCATCATGTCTGCCCTGGTAACGGCAGATGACGATGGAGTGTAAACGGTACAAATGGAAAATGTAAAAGTGGGGAGAGTAATGCGGATGGCAACTGCCTGCAGGCCGGTGTGCAACGTGATGGGATCGTAGTAATAACCCCTCCATGAGCTGGGATACCTACCACAGGGGGTAGGTCAAAACGCACAGAGGTGTAGTGTGCCAAGGCAATTTGATCGCATGGGCGTAGCTTCGTTTCCTGGAGGGCTACGACGAGCGGACGGTGCAAGCGGAGCATCAACTTCAAGTCCTCTCGGTTGGAGCGAATGCTGCGAATATTCCAGTGAATAAGTGCCATCGTAAGAAAAGGAAGATGAAAGAAGGGGTCACCTCGAAGGCCGCTGAGGGCCTGGCTTCGAGCGAGCACTGCCGCCGCTATCAGTAGGCGGACAGTCATCGTCCATTGGGTCTATAGGTTCATCGGCCATCTTGGGAGGATGGCCGGGACGGGGAGTTTCCTCCGCCGGTGAACGGCCAGATGTTCGGCTACCAGCGGTGCGGCCAGGCGAAACGGATGACGGCCTGGGGCGGCAACCGCTGGGTGGCGCAGGAGAAGAAATGCGCCGTGGCGGAGAAGGAGAACTGTGCTTCCTATGAGCCTTTTTGGAAGGACGTTTGGTGGAAGTACCGGTCGAAGGCTGGGAGGTCGAGGTACGTAGGAAGTCTGCACGGGATGGTTCCTTCTTGAAGGCCCGTGCATCTGACTTCGGGGTCTTCGTCTTAGCAGAAGCTGATGCAGGGGCTGGTGTCTGTGGGGTGATGGGAGGAAGAGGAGACGTCGACCGCGCGATCTTAGCACTGGCCGAACGGACGACCGTGGTGCTGAAGGTCAGATCGCATGTCTGGGTTGCCACCTCCCAGTTAGTCCGAGGAGAGGCGAGGACAGTACTGTATTTCCCCGCTGGGAGCAGCGTGGGCTTCCTACTAGCCAATAGGTTGCGAACAGCCGAGGTGGACACTTTCTCTTTGACCCGAATTTCTTGGATACAGCGTTCTTCCTTATAGACAGGACAGTCGCGGGAGGATGCGGCATGGTCACCCTGACAGTTCACACAACGAGGAGACGGAGGTGGACAGTCACCCTCATGGGCATCCCTGCCACAAGTGACATTTAGCCGCATTGGAACAAGACTGTCGAGTGTGATTGAAACGCTGACACTGGTAGCAGCGCGTAGGTGTCGGGACATAGGGGCGAACAGAAATAACCTCGTAGCCCGCCTTGATGCGCGATGGCAGCTTAACACTATCGAAGGTCAAGAAAAGTGTCCGGGTCGGTACAAGGTCATTGTTGACCTTTTTCATGACCCTATGGACAGTCGTCACGCCCTGCTCAGCGAGGAAAGATTGAATCTCCTCGTCAGTCAATCCGTCGAGGGACCTAGTATAGACTACACCACGAGACGAATTCAAAGTTCGGTGGGCCTCCACCCGGACAGGGAACGTGTACAGGAGTGTGGCCCGAAGCAGTTTTTGTGCCTGAAAGGCGCTCTCAGTTTCTAGTAATAAGGTACCGTTACGCAACCTGGTACAAGATTTGACAGATCCGGCTATGGCATCTACGCCCTTCTGGATAACGAAAGTGTTGACAGAGGAAAAATCCTTTCCGTCCTCTGATCGAGAAACGACAAGGAACTGTGGGGCAGGCGGTAGTACTTTTGTCACTGGTGGCTGGTCACGTTTCCGTTTTTGGGCAGAAGTCGAGAGAGATGGAGTGAAATCCATTGCGGAGGAATCCCCCATGATTGCCAGCGTCTCCGATGGCGCGCTCCTTCCTTGTGGGGACCCTCTCAGAGGGCACTCCCGCCTTAGGTGAAAGTTTACACCTCAGGTCACACCTCCCGAGAAACAGACGGAGGGACCAATCGGCATGGTCAGAAGATATCAGCTCAGGCAATCATCCCTCCCCGGGCCTGGCCTTTACCAGGGGGTACGCGCGTGCCTTACATGTCTACCCAGGGCAGGGAATTATGCGTTACCCCGTCACCGGCTACGCGTGCGAACGCGTGGGTCGGCCTTCAGGCACGCACAGGGAGGAAGGAAGAAGAGGAAAAAGAAGAGAGAGAGGAAGAAAGAGGACAGACTGTCTCAAACGCCGAGGCGGAGACCAGAGAAGGCAAGGAGAAGGAGGCAATGAGAAGGCAAGGAGAAGGAGGCAATGTGAAGGCAAGGAGGAGGAGGCAATGTGAAGGCAAGGAGGAGGAGGCAATGTGAAGGCAAGGAGGAGGAGGCAATGTGAAGGCAAGGAGAAGGAGGCAATGTGAAGGCAAGGAGGAGAAGGCAATGAGGAGGCAAGGAGAAGAAGTCAAGGGAAAGAGTAAGGAAGACAGTGAGGTGGAGAAGAACAAAGAAAGGAACCAACCAAAGGAAGGAAGAAACGAGAAGTGAAAAACCTAAAAGACCACAATCATAGGTCGTGGAATCGTCCGTCTCCGGACGCAGGCGCTAACTACCCCCGTGAGGGGGATGGACTCCTTTTAGTCGCCTCTTACGACAGGCAGGAGTACCTCGGGCCTATTCTAATCCCCGGACCCGCAGGGGGGGGGGGGGGGAATCAGGTGGGTGACATCCATGGTCTGGGAGCAGGATAGAATAGGAAGGATGAGTGGGAGAGAAACGGACAGCGATTGCATAAGAAACCAGAAGCTGGGGCCGTCGACAGAAAGGGGGGGGGGGGGAGATCCCAGCTTCAACGAGAAGATTACAAACAGGACTAGTAGAGAAGGCACCGGTGGCCAAACGGACACCACGGTGGTGGAGCGGATTAAGAAGGTGCAGTGTGGAAGGAGCAACCGAACCATAAACTTGACAACAATAGTCCAAGCAACACAGCACTAAAGCCCGATAAAGGCGGGGAAGAATTGAGCGGTCCACACCTTAAGAGGTGTGCGCAAGGAAGCAAAGGACATTGAGTTTACGGAAACATCCTATCTTCTGAAGTCTGATATGACGTAGCCAAGTGAGCTTGTTGTCGAGAAGAAGACCCAGGAAACGAAACTGTGGGACCACAGATAATTGTTGTGCATCGAGGTAGAGCTCCAGATTGGGGTGGACCGTAGTACGGAGACAGAAGTGTATCACCCACGATTTTAAAGGAAAGAATTGAAAACCATGTGAGAGTCCATGCAGAGGCACACCATTTGGCACCCTGGAGCTACCACTCTGCAGAGGCCATCGAAGAGGAACTAACCCAAATGCAGAAACCATCCACATACAGAGCAGGCGTGACCACGGGACCGACAGAGGCCACAAGTCCGTCTGTAGCAATGAAGGGAAAAAAGTACACTCAATACGAACCCTGTGGGATGCCATTCTCCTGGGTACGTAGAGAGCTAAAAACAGTACCAATCCAAACCTTGAACGACTTATGGAAAAGGAACTGGTCGATAAAAATCGGGAGTGGGCCCCAAAGACCACACTCATGAAGTGTAAGTAAGATGTGATGGCGCCAAGTCGTGTCATAGGCTTTGCGAAGGTCGAAAAATACTGCAACCAAATGGCGGCGCTGGGAAAAAGCCTGCCGAACTGCGGATTCCAAGCAAAGTAAATGATCGAATGGAGACCATCCCTCTTGGAAGCCACACTGGTAAGGGGACAATAGATCCCGAGATTAAAGGACCCAATTGAGCCGACAGGCTAGCATCCGTTGAAGTAACTTGCAAACATCTGTCAGTCTAATTATCCGATAGCTTTCGACAAACAAAGGGTTCTTACCAGGCTTAAGGACGGGAACCACAATGCTATCCCTCCACTGATAAGCGAGCCAAATACGGCTAAACACCCAGAGAAGATGTTGCTGTTGTGGAGCACTGAGCTGTTGAAGCAGTTGGTTATGAAAGAAGTCTGGACCAGGGGCTGTATCATGTGGAGACGAAAGTGCGGAATGAAGTTCCCATTCAGTAAAATGTTGGTTATAAGATTCTGACTGACAAGGGGTAAAAAACAAGGTGGGAGCATCGGCCCACTGTTTCTGGTGAAGGAAAGCAGCCGGATAGGAGGCTAATGCTGTTGCAAAATGGGTCGCAAGATGTTCTGCGAGAATGAACAGGTCTGTGCAAAGGCCATCTGGGAGGTGAAGGCCCGTGAGGGTAGACTGCTGATGGCAACCTTGGAGATAGCGAAGTTTAGCCCATACCCGTGATAGGGACAGTAAAACCGAGGGAAGAAACAAAGCTTCCGCAACACATCCATTTGCTCTGATTAAGTAGCGGGCTTTAGCGCGAAGGCGGTTAAAGGTAATAACGTTAGCAACGGATGGGTGCCTCTTAAGGTGTTGCAAAGCTTGACGGCAATCACGGATGGCAATGGCAATGGCCGTACTCCATCACAGGACTTGCCGGTGGCAAAATTTTCCAGATGAGCGCGGTACAGTAATGCTAGCAGCGCGAACAATCGCGTCAGACACGTCACGTAGGACGTCATCAATACAACCCGACAAAGAGGGAGAAAAGACGACCTGTGCAGTATATAGAGGCCAATCGGCACGTTCGAAAGACCAATGAGGTAACCCGTCCATCGGGGAGCGGGAGGGGGAGAGAGAGAGAGAAAATGGGAAATGGTCACTGTCACAAAGGTCGCCGTGTGGCGACCAGTGTAATGAAGGGAGGCAGAAGAAAGAGAGAGATCAATGGCAGAAAAGGTACCATGACTGCCACTGAAAAGAGTAGGGGGGCCATCATTAAGAAGGCACAAGTCATGGTCTGCAACAAACTGGTCTATGAGAACACCCCGACTAGATGGAAATACACTGCCCCACAAGGGATGATGAGCATTAAAATCCCCGAGAAGGAGGGAGGGAGGAGGAAGTTGCTGAAGAAGGGCAGTTAAGGCAGCAGGTGTAAGAGTCCTGTCAGGAGGGAGGTAAAGATTGCAAACCAGGACCACAGAGTCCAGGTGGACCCTAAAAGCAACTGCTTCCAATGTAGTTTGAAGAGGAATCCATGTGCTAGCAATGTCCATATGGACCAACGTACAAACGCCACCAGAGGCCCGCAGGGGGCTAAACTGATTTCGACAGAAAACACGGCACCCACAGAGGGTTGGTGAGTGTTCATCAGTTAAATGAGATTACTGTAGAACCATACAAACTGCAGAGCAAGACGAAATAAGTGATTTCAACTCTGGAAGGTAATGGTAATATCCATTACAAATCCATTGGATAACCACAGAACGATGATTCAAAAGGAGGTTGTACAGGCTAGAACCAGTCTTTCCACCGGGTCATGACCCATCACCAACAAGGAGGGGGTTACATCGATGAACAAAAGGTCAGAATCAAGGTGCGAAGGTGGGGATTGGACCTCTGATGACACCAGAGGTTCCTTTTCCCCAGACTTACGCTTCTTCTTCTTCTTCTTCTTCTTCTTCTTCTTCTTCTTCTTCTTCTTCTTTTCTGTTTGAGATCGAGGAGGGCTGTGCAGCATAAAGGAGCCAGCTGCAGCAAGATCTGGGACAGAAAGAGATCGGGCGACTTGGGGGCCCACAGACTGTGGTTCTCGTGGTCCTCATTTGACAGCAGACCTTTGACCTGGAGGGTGCCAGTTAGGGGTATACCAGGAGGGGCGCCCTTGACCGGCTGACACTGAAGAAGTGGGGCACTTCTCCGGCTGGGGAGGGGGAGCAGTATCCGGAGGGGGGGTGTGGGAGCCGCAGAGGGGGGGAGGAGAGAAGTTCGGGACTGGGGTAAGGGAGGGGGAGGAAGTGGTGAAGATGTAACGAAAGCATAGCTAGACGTCATGGACATATTGTGAAGACGTCCATACTTCTTACGAGCTTCAGTGTAGGTTAGATGATCAAGGCACTTATACTCCTGTACCTTCTTTTGCTTCTTATAAGCCGAGCAGTCTGGTGAACGTGGAGAATGGTTGCCATGACAATTAACACACACAGGAGGGGGAACACAGGAACTCCCCTCATGGAGTGGACGTCCACAGTCACAACAGAGAGGGGTGGGAAGATGTGTCCAAAATGCAAGCACTTAAAAGGTGGTGGGATGTACAGCTTCACGTCACAGAGATAAACCATAATCTTTACATTCTCAGGGAGTGTATCCCCTTCAGGATAAAGGCACCAGTATCAATGCGATTGTCCTTCGGACCCTTCTGAACACGCCAAACAAAGTGAACACCCCGTCGTCAGAGTGTCCCGAAGTTCCTCATCAGTTTGAAGGATGAAGTCACTGTGAAAGATCACACCTTCAACCATATCCAAAGACTGGTGGGGGGGGTAATGGACACAAGCACTGTGCCAAGATGGTTACATGCACAAAGGGCCACAGACTGGGCAGCTGAAGTAGTTTTGATCAATAATGAACCCGACCGCATCTTGCTCAGAGAGTTCACTTCGCCAAACCTGTCTTCAGTTGCTCAAAAAATAAAGTTTTGGTATTGGGGAAGTATCCCCATCAGTCCTGGTGCAAACCAGGTAGTGAGCGAAAGGTTTCGCCCCTAGCCAACGAGCCTGACCTTCCTTCAGGGGGTAGCCATCGAAGGGAAGGCAGAAGAAGCAGCAATAAAAGAATCATGTCCATGCAGAGAGATGGCCGTAGAAGAATGGCCAGAGTTATGCACCCGTATGTGTTTCATCTGCATAGCGTCCGCCCTGATACCACCCACTCCAATCAGGGTCTCTCCCCATGGGCGCCAACCAGCCAAAGCAAGGGCCATCTGGCATGGAGGCCATTGCAGCAGGGAGTTCTGATGTTCCAGGACGACAAGCAACCACTCCTAGGCTTACATGAGGTGGTCACATATCAGATATCAGAAGTGTGATCCCCATGTTTTCAGGGGCCTCAACCAAAAGGGCACATAGTTACCCCATCACACAGGCTGGCTATGTACCCTAGCATCAGACAACTACATGAAGGAAAAGAGGGAAGGAACTAGGAGGGCACATGCCGGAGACACTAGGTAAGATGCTCTTTCCCAAAAGGCTCACACAACGGAATAGAAATAGGTCAAACCCCAGAGGGGGGAACAGAGAATGCCAAAAGGATGTGGTGATTACTCGATTACTCAACAAAACCAAATCGCAAAGCCGACATAACCAGGAAGATAGCGGGGCGAACATAAACAAGTACACCGAGAGAGAGAGAGAGAGAGAGAGAGAGAGAGAGAGAGAGAGAGAGAGAGAGAGAGAGAGAGAGAGAGAGAGAGGGGGGGGGGGACGGAGGGGAAGGAGCAAGGACAGGAAAGGAGGGGAAGGGAAAGGAAATGGAGCCCAGGAAAGGAAGGAAGACTGCAATAGCTTGACGTCCCGTGCTCGCCACGCACATACTCAAGAAAGGACCATGAGCCCCCTGAGGGAGGGGGGGGGGGGCGGGAGGAGTTGGGCATAGTTTATTACTGAGAGCAGTAGTGCACCAAACGTCATTCCAATGTGTATCTGCATATCTGCACCTGAGATCATAAAAGGAAATGAGGGCTAGTATCTGCCTCTCTAGCCAAAGGGTCAGCCAGTTCATTCCCTGGGATTCCCACATGACTTGGGACCCAGAGAAAGACAGCTGAACAGGCTGTACGGCCAAGGGCAGAGAGAAGGTCGCAGATAGAGATCAAAGGATGATAATAGCATCTGTCTACAGCATGCAGGCTGCTCGTTGAGTCAGCATATATTGAAACACTGTGGAGGGAATCCTGAGAAACAAAATGGAGGGTCCTGTTAATAGCTAGTAGCTCTGCCGTGAACAGTACATAAACCCAGCAGTAAATGGTGTTTGATGCCAATAGGAGATGTGAAAGTGTATCCTGTCTTATCTATTGTTTTAGAACCATCAGTGTAGAAAATGGTAGCACCCTGGAACTCAAGGATTGAACAGACAAGGCACAGGAATATCATAGGGTCGAAAGAGACCTTAGGACCCTGGAACAGGTCGGCCCTAATCCGTTGTCCAGGCACAATCCGACGTGGAGGAGGGACGGTAGGAAATACACGGGAGACATTCCATAGAGTGGAGCTGGAGATCCCAACAGAAGAAAGTGAGACGCATTCCAGCTGGCAATCACACCCGAGGGCAGGTATCAGGAGGGGGACATCCATCGTTTGCAAAGAGGACGGGGTACATGGAATGGTCAGGTAAAATCGAATGCCGATTGTATAAGTAAACAGAAGTTGGGTCCGTCGTATTGGTAGAAGGGGAATCCCAGCTTCTGCACGGATGGGACTAGTGCGAGAGGCACCGTTAGCCAGATGCATCCCATAGTGATGAACAGAGACAAGTAGTTTCAGAGTGGAAGGAGCCGCTGACCCATAAGTCTGACAACCATAATGTAGTCTGGACAAAACCAGATAGTGGTAAAGATGGAGAACAGTGGTACGTTCTGCATCCCAAGATGGGCCAGGAGGCAGAGGGCATTACACTTCGGCATGCAGATTTGGTCCCTTTAGGAATTCACACATTTGAAAAATTTGTAGGTAGTCTTCCGGTGGCGAATATGGAGCAACCACATCATCTTTTTATCGAAAAAAGGAAAGGACCAAGAAACAGGACTGCGCTGCAACAACTAGGCGTCAAACATGAAGATGTACATCTTCGTTGACGGCTATTACGGAATCAAATGTTGATGAAATGCTGATTGCCGTATTATTAGCGTATTAGCGTATGACATACATAGCGTCTCCAAAATTTTTATCTCCAAAAAACTGCACCATTCAAGTTCGTAAGTAAGGGACTTTTCAAGTACCTTTTCAGGCTATTCTGCAATGCATGTTATTTGAAAAAACAATAAAGGATTAATCTGGATAATGTCTGTCTAGAGGTCTGTATTCATAACTCAAGTTGCTTTTACTATATTATTCCGTTTGAATTTTATTGTCTAGAAATCGCCACTGATGAGTTTTGGAATGGGAGCACTACCTACTTCACTTTATAACTGCAGCAAAATAAAGGTTACCACGAAGTATAGGAAATCCTCTGATTTACTTTATTATATAACTGTTGACATCATAAAAGTGAATCGGAATACAGATGCTGTCTAAAACCTTCTAGAGTGCCATTTTCCCAACAGCGGCAGACTTATGGGGTGGCAAAGCGAAAATACGAAAATGTATAAAATTATCTACTTTTAAACCCCCCCGGAAAACCCTACAGGTAACCTCTTTTTGAGCACTAAATGACAGCATTAATGGCTGATATGGAGAGTCCAACAACAGAAGGAAGTGTCTCATCCCCACTGTCCACTTCAAGGGGCACGATTGTCTAAAGGCACTAGCAATGTTTTCCGGATTACACCTAGCGGAATTTAAGTTTTGACTGACTAAATAGTAATTCGTCCCCTCGAAAATAGAGCGAAGTGTGGCAACAGGCCTCAATCAATCACCATCATGACGAACTCATTGAAGACACGCAGTGAATTCCTTACAAAGCAAGAACGCCACTACAACAGGCAGAAAAGTGTTAGCTGCTCTTTGACCTACGATCGAAGTGTGCTCGAAATATGTGTTTCCGGGAGAGTTAACCTGAACTAAATATGAGCGAAACATTTTCAGATATTTTTCAGAACTGATTTTAAACTAAAATCTAGTGTGCCAAGGTTGGATGTGTGTTCAGATTACGACAAACTTCTTATGCAGATGGTTAGTGTAGACTCTGCCATCGGAATTAAAAATGTGAAGAGTGCTCCACCATACAATATCTGAAGCAACGAACAAAACACTTCACTGATACCGGGAAAAAACTATACGAAGGCTAATAAAGTGACAGTGCGTCGATCTTCAGCAGGTACTCTTGTCCACAGCTGAACGATTCCTGTTTTTTATCAACAGCATACTCTTTAACACTGATTTCAGATGTTTTTGACATAAAAACATTTCCAGGGAGCCAGCAAAAATATCCTCTTGCTTTCTGAGGTATATTCTTACACATTTCAGTCAGCTCAGCGATGTTGAAGTGCAGAATCTGATCTCACTGCATTGGACAGAACTGCTGGAGGATGATTCCCCTTTCTCAAAACCTGATCGTCCGAAAATATTTCACTGCGGTAGGAAATAAATTTCTCGTTACAGGACAGTTTTCTACAATTTGATATGGATAGGCTGTTATAGAAAGATAAGAGAATTTCATGTAAACCGTCCAGACGTTTTGAGTCTGGTCATTATCAACGCCAAGGACAATGGAACCCTTATCTGCAAGAGGGAACAAGAGGATTTCAGGGATCTTAGCGCACTAGACCAAGGGTTGCATAGACGATCCCAAAATATCTGAGAAGTAAACCTACCCAAAGGATACACTTAGATTTTGATTGGCTTTAAATACTTTGTAGTGTAGAGCTAAATCAGATTTTTTCACCCTTTAAAGGGTGAAACACGCCCTTGAGAAAAAATGAATTTAATATTCCTAAATTAATACCATTATAACGGTTACAAACCTAAGAAACTTCAAATGAAAGCTCTATGGTTTTTAATGTGCGTTACAACGGTGTACCCAGATTAGTCGCAAGTCATTTTTCGAAATCCCTCCCACACACTTTCTCCATTTCAACATTTGACTAGTACCGCAACGGATAGCATTGTCAATAACAAGTTCAGTCATATATTATGCGGTATTCCACAGACCCATTTGTCAGAAATAAAATAGCTACATACCGCTGTACGCGCGCCCGATGTGTGTCCGCTTCAATGCCAATTTCATATTGGGTTGTTTTGTACGACTTTTACATGTAAATATATTATAAATGTATTTTCTACGTACGTTGTCCTACGTATATATTTCATTTTAATTTTATGAAATATAAAATCTTTTGTTGTACTTTTTTTACATTTGGTGTATACTTTTTGGTTTTGAAGTTTTAATCTTTTGACATTTAATAATGTTATTTTTGAAATTGATTGTGCATTGTTGTTGTAACATTATTGTAAATCTGTACAATTATGAAATAGTGCAGAATTGTTCAGTCAAAAAATGCTAAATGAACTTTGATTTTGCACACTAAGCACATCCGTCAATTGCAGTTTCATGACAAGAGCGGGAAGGAAGAGACGAGTCCACTTCTTCCCCACGGCCGACGAAGATTACCCAAGTGCACAGGCAGTGGAGTGAGTGCAAGTTGTGTGAGGGGAAACGCTGCTTGCCGGGACGCCTTATAATTTTAAGGAAAACACAGATTAGCCTAAAAATAGTTTCCATTTACTATGTACAAAATCTGATCAGCCACAATATAATGTGGAAACAATTATCTATAGCGAAGAAGTGACGTTGCGATCACGGAAGATTTGATTAAAACGCTTTGTTAGTGACATTTGTGGGAAGACACTACTTTAAAGTCTGGAGACAAAAGTTCAATTTCTGATCCTATTCTAACTGAACACTATGAAGGTTATCAACAAATGGTAAACGATGATAAGAAACGAAAGGTGACAGACATTGAGTATAAATAAAAACCTGTACATTTCGACACTCTAGTAAAAACAGATTTGAAGCTGTAACGCAGATAAAGAAGAGCCACAAAGAAGAAGATCTGCATAAATGAGAAATTGTTGCAGGCGGGACGAGAAATGAAAAGTTATTAGGTATTTCCAAATATGTATCAGATAAATTTCCAATTGCCGTGAACAAATCAGTACCGATCTGATCTGGATATAAGGTGTTGGCCTTTACAAGCGAGGGCGGTGGTAATTTCACAACATTTGTTCAAGACTTCCTCAAAATGGATTCGTGATTATGAAGTAAAACACTGGATTGTTTCAAGGAAAATAAATAATTCATCACTCAAGCGCAAATAGCGAATAAAGAAAAATAGGGGGGAGGGGGGGGACTTACTAATTTCTGGAGACTAAAATCTTACATTATATTAATTTGAGAGGCCAACGTTTAAGTCTGTCCAGTCAAGCTTCAGTTTGGAAATGCATGCAGAACTAACATTATCCTTTAGAGGAACGTCAAAGGTTTAAATTCTAGCAAAATCTCTGAATACCTTAACACACAGTTATATGATATATTCCATTATATCTAGAATCATAAATTTAATGTTCTCCTTCCTCAAGGTTTTGGAAGAAAAAGATGGCAAGTTCGTACCAAAAGTTGAAAGATTTATACTGAGTAGATCGTATCCTCGTGCTCCCTTCTACGTTCGGCAAATCGACATCTGAGATCTTAGAGATGGTTTTAACCGTTTTATATACCTGATACGAATGAAAAATCAGTCTTGTGTTTAGATTCATGGCCAAGACAAAACGAAAATTAGTTTACACCACTGATAAACATGTGAAAGGTGAATATTTTAACTAAACCTACTGGAAGGACTTGTATGATTGACCTATTAGATTAACACATTTCGGCAGTGGAAAAATTTTGAAACATTTTTCAGACTATGTAATTACGATATTATCTTGCTTTTAAGAAACAATGTTCTAAAAATTCAATCCCTCACTCGCGGTTTTCTCCTTCCAGATTCGTCTATCTTTTTAAATATGCAAGGTTCTAGAGTGTTTACATTGAACGGAAACCACGTAAATGTGAGACACCTGTTCACTTTTTATTTACAAGCTGTAACTGTGACCAATGTCATTAAATTGCAATTGACCGATGTACTTGGTGCGCGAAATCAAAGTGCATTCAATATTTTCTGACTTGAACAATTCTGCAGTTACTCATCACTGTACAGATCTCCAATAATGCTATAACAACAATTTCAAATATGGCAATATTAAATCTGAAATGTTACAAGTTGAAAAAAATAAAATACACACCAAATGTAAGCAGAAAATAAATACAACACGAGATATTTTATATTTAGTAAACGTAAAAGAAATGCATAGGACAACGTGCGTAGAACATACATTTAGAATATATTTATCTGCGAAAGACTTATCGAACAATCCAATATGATTATTAGCACTGAAGAGGGCACAAATCGTGCGCATACAGCGACAAATGCGTCTGTGGAATACCGCTTCATCATATATGACTGAATTTGGTATTAACAATGCTATCCGTTTTGGTTTTAGCCAAAAGTCAAAACGAAAAAATGTGTGTGTGTGTGTGTGTGTGTGTGTGTGTGTGTGTGTGTGTGAGAGAGAGAGAGAGAGAGAGAGAGAGAGAGAGAGAGAGAGAGAGAGAGAGAGAGTAGGTGGGGAATTCGAAAAAATGACTGGCGCCCAATCTATGTACACTGTTGTACATTTAAACCCATTCTAATTTTTCTTTACACTACAACATATCCAAAGCCAATCAAAATCTAAGTGTATCCCTTGTGTAGGTTTACTTGAGATTATACCTGCTTACAAATTTCATCTGACGACCCTACTACAATAAAGGGAAGAAAAAAAATAACATCCTGTAATTGTGTGTCAGATCATTGCACAGAAGACGGGAGTTACAGTGAAAAGAAATCTGCCGTTTTTCCTACCTTGTATGCAAATATTTGCAAGTCAAAATCGTCAAAAAAACAGACTTACTTGACATGTGTACCGAGCTGAAAAACGGAATTTCTGTCAGCAACTGCCAAGTGGGTAGTGAATTTGCAAGAGTAATTTGCAAGACCCAATGGCTATGGGCCGATAAATACTGAATGTACATTGCAACAGCGACGGTGTTGCAATTTTCAGCATCTTCTACCGCCGTTTCTGCAGGTATGTGTTGCAGTAGTGTGTATGGGTTATCTATTTGTTGTATTTCCTTATAGTAAGCTCCCTATTTCTACAATGACCAACGCATATAAACGGAGTGCATTTCAGCAGTACAGCTTCGTAACTGCAAATACTACATTGTTCGTTCAAGAAAATTAAAAATGCTAGTTTTTCAAAGATAAGGAACTGTTAAAAAATGTATAGAATGGCCTTTTATCTCAATATACTGCCTGCATTAAAACCCAAGAAGATAAATTTTGTATTCTCTTGTAAAACTTGCATTTTTTCCCAATTACAATGTTGTTCAGGTGGACAATTTTAATTATGGAATAACCTATTACCCCAATTCTAAACTTCGGCTTTGAAACTAACTAGCGCTGCAATAAGACTAAAACAATGAAAATAGAACATTTTACCGAAATGGTATTGTAGATGGACCACTAGTTGTCCTCTGGACCCGACCGACCCAAACAAACACACACACACACACACACACACACACACACACACACACAGTCTAAGACGATGATAGAAGCAAAAAAAAAATCAAAAATAAAAAAGAAACGGAGGAGCAAGTTGGCCGAGTATAACTTAAGTCTGTGCAGGTGTAGAGGTGGCCTTTATCCAGCACTTCTTTTCAAATGGCTGCAGCTGTTATCCATTACAGTGGCCTGGAGAACGGCTTCATCAACACAACCAAACTCACATTCAGACTAACCTAGGTCTCGGGGTACGCTACCGATCATATCACCATGACCTACATTCCAAAAGATAGACGTGAAAAATATAGTTCTGATCTCTCCCTGTCTGCGTGTATATGACCTCATACTCCACAATATTAAGTCACAGGACAAAGACGTCTGATATCTGTATGTTCAGTTGGCATCACTCCTGAATCTGTTTCTCAGGCTGCTAGATTTATAAACTATTTGACAGATGACAAGTGAGGGGTATCGAAGTTGGTGCCTATACGAGGGAACAGCAATCCAGCAGCACAATTGTGAAGCAAGGAAAATTAGTGGTTGGTTGGTTGGTTTGGGGGGGATGAAAGGGACCAGACTGCGACGGTCATCGGTCCCTTTTTCCAAAAAAAAAGTAAAACCACCCAAAGAGAATAAAAAAAAACGAACAACAGGAAAGACGTCAGACGACACAGGACAAGAAATACTCCTACAGAGATCAGACGAAACAAATTAAAATCACACAGAGTGTGACAGTGGTTGGCCGACCATAGAGATAAAAAGGAAAAGCCAACCACCGAGAACACATTAAAAACTCAGCGTAAAATCGTAGGCCAATGGCCAGAATCAACACAAAAGAACAGAACAAACACTCAGATGAAAGAATAAAAACTCCCTGCCCTAATAAAACGTAAAACTAAGGCAGCCATACCAGAGTCATCACATAAGAGGGCAGGGAGCGTATCAGGCAGCGCAAATGTCTGCCTGACCACAGCTAAAAGGGGGCAGGCCAACAAAATGTGGGCCACTGTCAAAGCCGCCCCGCAGCGACATACAGGAGGGTCCTCCCGGCGCAGTAAATAACTGTGTGTCAGGTGGGAGTGGCCAATGCGGAGCCGACAAAGGACGACAGAGTCCCTGCGGTTGGCTCGCAGGGATGACCGCCACACAGTCGTCGTCTCCTTGATTGCACGGAGTTTATTGGGCATGATCCGATTGCGCCATTCAGCGTCCCAAAGCGCAAAAACTTTTCGGCGGAGGACTGCCCGCAAATCAGTCTCTGGGAGGCCAACGTCCAGAGACTGTTTACTCGTGGCCTCTTTCGCCAGGCGGTCAACATGTTCATTGCCCGGGATACCGACATGACCGGGGGTCCACACAAAGACCACAGAGCGGCCGCAACGCGCAAGAGTATGCAGGGACTCATGGATAGCCATCACCAGACGAGAACGAGGAAAACACTGGTCGAGAGCTCGTAAACCGCTCAGGGAATCGCTACAGATAACGAAGGACTCACCTGAGCAGGAGCGGATATACTCTAGGGCACGAAAGATGGCGACTAGCTCAGCAGTGTAAACGCTGCAGCCAGCCGCCAAGGACCGTTGTTCGGAATGGTCCCCTAGAGTTAGCGCATACCCGACACGACCAGCAACCATCGAACCGTCGGTGTAAACAATTCCAGAGCCCTGAGACGTGGCCAGGATGGAATAAAAGCGGCGGCGGAAGGCCTCTGGAGGGACCGAGTCCTTCGAGCCCTGTGCCAAGTCGAGCCGAAGGCAAGGGCGAGGAACACACCACGGGGGTGTACGCAGAGGCGCCCGGAAAGGAGGTGGAACTGGGAAAAACCCAAGCCCGCAGAGAAGCTCCTTAATGCGTACGGCGATCGGACAACCCGACCGGGGCCGACGGTCTGGCAGATGGACGACTGACTGCGGGAACATTTTTTTTTTTTTTTTTTTTTTGGTTGGGTTTAAGGGCGCTCAACTGCTGAGGTCATTAGCGCCCAGTCACTGTTGTTTGAGCACATGGAATCTGGTAAAACTCAAGGGGATGGAGGAGACACCAGAAGGACCCGACAAAGATGCAGACAAAATAAGTAAAAAGATTAAATGTCCTTGGACAAGCCAGTTAAAGTTATAAAACGCAGAATACGAGCAGCTGCTCGAGCGTCATCAGCTAAAACATCCGGTAAAGTAGATGGCAGGGACAGGACAACACGAAATTGACTAAAACGGGGACATGACAATAAAACATGGCGCACTGTTAATGCCTGACCACAAGGGCACTGCGGGGCTGGGTCACCGGAGAGCAGGTAGCGGTGGCTAAACCGGCAATGCCCAATCCGCAACCTGGTCAGAAGGACCTCCTCGCGCCGAGATGGTCGGGAGGATGTTGTCCAAGCAGTGGGTAGCGGTTTTACTGCCCGGAGCTTGTTTCCTTGGAGGGATGACCAAGCATCCCACCACAACGACACAAGCCTCTTACAGACATCCCCACGAACGTCGGATGACGGGACACAATGGGAGGCTGGCCGAGGCAGGAGGACTGCAGCCCTGGCTGCAGCATCCGCAGCCTCATTCCCAGGCACTCCCACATGTCCGGGAACCCACAGAAAGCTGACAGAACCACCATTATCAGCCAAAGAATGGAGGGACTGCTGTATCCGTTGTATCAAGGGATGGACCGGATAGGGAGCTCCAAGGCTCTGAAGAGCACTGAGTGAGTCAGAGCACAGTACATATGATGAATGGTGGTGGCGGCGGGCATACTGAACGGCCTGATGGAGAGCAAAAAGCTCGGCCGTAAAGCTGGAACACTGGTCGAGGAGCCTGTATTTAAATGTGGCGGCCCCGACGACAAAGGCACAGCCGACACCATCGTCAGTTTTGGAGCCATCGGTGTAAATAAAGGTGTGACCGGCAAGTCGAGCACGAAGTTCGGCAAACCGTGAGCAATACATTGCAGCCGGAGTACCATCCTTCGGGAGTGAGCTGAGGTCGAGATAAATATGAACCGGAGCCTGGAGCCAAGGTGATGTCGGGCTCTCACCCTCTCTGAAGGTGGTAGGGAGGGCAAAATCCAATTGTCGAAGCAGGCGACGGAAGCGGACTCCGGGGGGCAGCAGGGCAGACACATACAACCCGTACTGACGGTCGAGAGAATCGGCGAAGAAGGACTTGTAAGTGGGGTGGTCGGGCATAGACGACAGCCAGCAGGCATACCGACACAGCAGTACGTCGCGCCGGTAGGTCAACGGTAACTCGGCAGCTTCAGCATAAAGACTCTCGACAGGACTAGTGTAGAAGGCTCCGGTCGCAAGACGTAACCCCCGATGGTGGATGGAGTTGAGCCGGCGTAAGAGGGACGGCCGAGCGGACGAGTAGACGAAGCTCCCATAATCCAGCTTCGATCGGACTATGGACCGATACAAGCGAAGCAGGACAGTGCGATCCGCTCCCCAAGATGAACCGCTAAGAACTCTGAGGACATTAAGGGAACGTGTACAACGGGCCGCCAAATAAGAGACGTGTGGAGACCAACACAGTTTCCTGTCCAACGTGAGCCCTAGAAACTTAGTTGTGTCCACGAATCGGAGAACAACGGGACCGAGATGTAAGGATGGCGGAAGGAACGCTTTATATCGCCAAAAGTTGATACAAACCGTCTTTTCTTCAGAGAACCGGAAGCCATTTGCCACGCTCCATGAGTAGAGGCTGTCTAGACAACGCTGAAGGCAGCGCTCCAGGAGGCATGTTCTCTGGGCACTGCAGTAGATCGCGAAGTCATCGACAAAGAGAGAGCCTGAGACATTAGGTGGAATGCAATCCATAATGGGATTGATCGCGATGGCAAAAAGGGCTACGCTCAAGACGGAGCCCTGAGGCACTCCGTTCTCCTGGAGGAAGACGTCGGACAATACGGAGCCCACACGTACCCTAAACTTTCGTTCCGTTAAAAAGGAATCAATAAAAAGGGGCAGGCGACCGCGTAGGCCCCACCTGTGCATAGTGCGGAGGATACCTCCTCTCCAACAGGTGTCATAAGCCTTCTCCAAGTCGAAGAACACGGCTACCGTTTGGCGCCTTCGCAAAAAGTTGTTCATGATGAATGTCGACAAGGTCACGAGGTGGTCAACAGCGGAGCGGCGGCGACGAAAGCCACATTGGACATTAGTAAGGAGCCGTCGAGATTCAAGAATCCAGACTAACCGAGCATTAACCATGCGCTCCATCACCTTACAGACACAGCTTGTAAGAGAAATGGGGCGGTAACTAGAAGGAAGGTGTCTATCCTTCCCGGGTTTGGGTATAGGAACAACAACGGCGTCACGCCAACGCATGGGGACTTGACCTTCGGTCCAGACGCGATTGTAGGTACGGAGAAGGAAGCTTTTGCCCGCCGGAGAAAGGTGTGCCAGCATCTGAACGTGAATGGCATCCGGCCCCGGAGCAGAGGACCGGGACAGTGCAAGCGCACGTTCGAGTTCCCGCATAGTAAAGGGGGCATTATAGGTTTCCAGATTCAGCGAGTGGAAGGAAGGTCGCCGAGCCTCTTCTGCCTCTTTCCTGGGAAGGAAGGCAGGATGGTAATGGGCGGAGCTTGAAACCTCCTCGAAAAAGCGGCCAAAGGCGTTGGCGACAGCCACCGGATCAACAAGGACCGCATTACCTGAGGTCAGGCCAGGTACCGAGGAGTGGGCCTTAATGCCCGACAGCCGGCGCAGGCTACCCCAAACGACGGAAGAAGGAGTAAAACTGTTAAAGGAGCCGGTGAAAGAGGCCCAACAAGCTTTTTTGCTGTCTTTGATGACTCTACGGCATTGCGCTCGGAGTCGTTTGTATTCAATACAATTCGCCAACGTAGGATGGCGGCGAAAGGTGCGTAAAGCACGTCGTCGAGCACGGATAGCGTCCCTACAAGCCTCGTTCCACCAGGGGACGGAAACGCGACGTGAAGAAGTAGTACGAGGAATGGAACGTTCGGCAGCATGGATGATAACAGCCGAGAGGTATTCGACCTGACTGTCACAACTGGGAAAATCGTGGTCCGGAAAGGTCGCCAGGGATGAGTAAAGTCCCCAGTCAGCTTTCAGTATGTTCCAGCTCGAAGGACGTGGGGATGGGGTGTGGTGCAGGAGACGAACGACACAGGGGAAGTGGTCGCTCGAATAGGTGTCAGAAAGGACATACCACTCGAACCGACGGGCAAGAGTGGTAGAACATATTGAGAGGTCCAAGTGGGAGAAGGTATGAGTGGAGTCCGAGAGGAAAGTCGGGGCGCTGGTATTGAGGCAGACAAGATTGAGATGGTTGAAGACATCTGCCAAGAGTGAGCCTCTTGGACAGGATGCAGGAGAGCCCCAAAGGGGATGATGGGCATTGAAGTCGCCAAACAATAAAAACGGCGGGGGAAGCTGAACGATCAGGTGCATCATGTCAGCCCGACTAACGGCAGACGACGGTGGAGTGTAGATGGTACAAACTGAAAAAGTAAAAGCAGAAAGAGTAATGCGGACAGCTATTGCTTGGAGTGGGGTGGTCAATGGGATGGGATGGTAATAGACGTCGTCCCGAATGAGCAACATGACCCCACCATGAGCTGGGACACCGTCCACAGGGGTAAGATCATACCGCTCCGAGGTATAGTGGGTAAAGGCAATACGGTCAGTCGGGCGCAACTTGGTTTCCTGGAGTCCAAGGACGAGCGGACAGTGCAGGCGGAGGAGCAGTTGTAATTCCTCCCGATGAGATCGAATACCTCTTATGTTCCAATGAAACAACGCCATCGCTAGTCAAAAAGTTGTGGGAACGAGACGGGGGAAGAGCTGGTCACCTCGACGGCCGCGGAGGGCCAGGTTGCGAGGGAACAACGCTACAACCGACGGGAGGCGGATCCGGTTCCATCGACTGGTCGCCAGCTGCGGCCGCTGTCCCTGGTTGTGTAGGAGGGGCAGCATCATTTGCCGACGAAAGGCCAGCTGAGCGCCTGGCAGCAGAGCGTCCCGGCGAAACTGAGGACGGCCGGGAGCGGCGACTCACGGATGGAGCGTCAGTCGAAACGCGCCGGGGTGGAGAGGGGGATAAAGATTTCTTCTTGGAGGCCTTCTTGGAAGGCCGAGGAGGCACAGGGACGGTGGGCTGGACCCGAAGAAGGTCCTCACGCGCGGGGTCCGTTTTGGAACGCCGGACCTCGGAAGCCGGGGTCCGGTACGTTTCCCCGATGGACGCCTGAGAAGAGGATCGCTTCTCAGGTGGCGTGTGGGGGGAAGGAGGAGGAAGGATGGCCCCTGGGGCAGAGGGGGTGGGGGCCACAGGGGAGGAGGATTTGGAAGGGAGGGATTTGGGAGGCGGAGGCAGAGCCCCCTGATGGGCGGAGGAGGCGGAGGGGGGATAGGAGAGGGGTGAGGATACCGCGGAAGGAGTGGACACAACTGAGGCAAATGAAGTGGTCAATGGCATGGGATGGAGGCGGTCGTACTTCTTCCTGGCCTCAGAATAAGACAGCCGATCCAAAGTTTTGATTTCTTGTATCTTCTTCTCCTTCTGATATGCGGGGCAGTCTGAGGATCTAGGCGAGTGGACGCCAGGACAATTAACGCACCGAGGTGGTGGGGTGCATGTATGTTCCTCACGAAGAGGACGGCCACAATCGCCACAGAGGGGCTCAGCCTCACACCGTGACGACATGTGTCCAAAGCGCAAACACCTAAAACAGCGCATAGGAGGCGGAACGTAGGGTCGCACGTCACACCGGTAGCACATTACCTTTACCTTCTCTGGGAGAACGTCCCCCTCGAAGGCGAGGATAAAGGCCCCAGTGTCGATGCGACGGTCTTTGGGGCCGCGCTGGACTCGCCGGACGAAATGCACGCCTCGGCGCTCCAGGTTGGCCCTGAGCTCCTCATCAGATTGTAGCAGGAGGTCACGATGAAAAATAACCCCCTGCGTCCTATTGAGTGCCAGATGTGGGACAATGGAGACTGGGATGTCCCCTAGGCGGTCGCACGCCTGGAGCGCCGCCGACTGTGTGGCGGACGTGGTCTTGATAAGTACGGACCCTGAACGCATCTTGCTGAGAGCCTCGATTTCCCCGAAGATGTCCTCAATGTGCTGAACAAAGAACATGGGCTTGGAGGTGGCGAATGTCCCCCCATCGGTCCGAGAACAGACTAAATAGCGGGGGAAGTACTTCGCTCCAAGCCGGCGGGCCTGTCCCTCCTCCCATGGAGTGGCCAAGGGGGAAGGGGCAGGAGAACCAGAACCAGAAACGGTACTTTTTCTTTTAAAAGACTCGGCCGCAGAGCGACCCGATACGTGGTGACGTTTCATCTGCGAAACGTCCGCCCCGATACCACCCACTCCGACCAGGGGCTCTCCCCACGGGCGCCACCCAGCCGCAGCAAGGGCCACCTGGCAGGATGACCATTGCCGGGAGTCCTGATGCCCCAAGGAGACGGGCATCTACTCCTTGGCCGACGTGGGGAGGGTGCAGCTCAGGTATCGGCAGTACGATCCCTGTGTTGTCAGGGGGCTACAACCTAGAGGGTACATGACGACCCCACCACAACGGGCTGGCTACCGTGCTGGATTTCTGGTGCCATGGAAAGTCCATCATGATCGCTGGTGCAGATGGAGACGCACTATGGGCGTAACTGGGACAACCCAAAAGGCGTTTAGGCCCAATTTGAGCAATAGTGGGTATGGTTACAACGCCGGTGCAATGCTGAGTGCCAAGGTCTGAGTGCACTTAGGACCAGTGGTACACCACGTAAGGTGTCCTTCCCCAAAAGGCTCGTACTTCTGTAGAAATTTAGAAAAATGGAGGTCAAACCCCATGGGGGACCATCACATGGAAGGCCGAAACGGTTGAACTCCTTTTAGTCGCCTCGTACGACAGGCAGGAATACCTCGGGCCTATTCTTACCCCGGACCCGCAGGGGGGACTGCGGGAACAGGACACGATAATTTGGATGCCCGGGCAAGCTAAAAACATGGGCAGCATAAGCGGCCAGCAAACGTTGGCGTCGGAACCGCAGTGGAGGTACACCTGCCTCCACTAGGACGCTGTCCACAGGGCTGGTGCGGAAAGCACCAGTGGCAAGGCGTATCCCACTGTGGAGAATTGGGTCCAGCACCCGCAACGCAGATGGGGATGCTGAGCCATAAGCTAGGCACCCATAATCCAGGCGAGACTGGATTAAAGCCTGGTAGAGCCGCAACAGGGTAGATCGGTCGGCGCCCCAGCGGGTGTGGCTCAAACAACGCAGGGCGTTGAGATGCCGCCAACACGCTTGTTTAAGCTGCCGGATATGAGGCAGCCAAGTCAACCGGGCATCAAAAAGGACACCCAAAAACCTGTGGGTCTCCACCACAACTAGAAGTTCGTCGGCAAGATAAAGCCGCGGCTCAGGATGGACCGTTCGGCGCCGGCAGAAATGCATAACGCGGGTCTTGGCTGCCGAAAACTGAAAACCACGCGCTACAGCCCAAGACTGCGCCTTGCGGATTGCGCCCTGTAGCTGACGTTCAGCTGCTGCAATGCTAATAGAACTATAGTAAAGACAGAAGTCGTCAGCATACAGGGAAGCGGAGACAGAATTTCCCACTGCCGCAGCGAGACCGTTTATTGCAATTAAAAACAGGCAGACACTGAGGACAGAGCCCTGGGGTACCCCGTTCTCCTGGACGAGGGAGGAACTATACGAGGCCGCGACTTGCACGCGGAAGGTACGATACGACAGAAAGTTTCTGATAAAAATCGGCAGAGGGCCCCGAAGACCCCATCCATGAAGCGTAGAAAGGATGTGATGACGCCATGTCGTATCGTACGCCTTCCGCATGTCGAAAAAGACAGCGACCAGGTGCTGACGGCGGGCAAAGGCTGTACGGATGGCCGACTCAAGGCTCACCAGATTGTCGGTGGCGGAGCGGCCTTTACGGAACCCACCCTGAGACGGAGCCAGAAGGCCCCGAGACTCCAGCACCCAATTTAAGCGCCGGCTCACCATCCGTTCAAGCAACTTGCAAAGAACGTTGGTGAGACTAATGGGACGGTAGCTGTCCACCTCCAGAGGGTTCTTTCCAGGTTTCAAAATGCGGATGACAATACTTTCCCGCCATTGCGACGGAAACTCACCCTCGACCCAGAGACGGTTGTAAAGGTCGAGGAGGCGTCGCTTGCAGTCCACTGAAAGGTGTTTCAGCATCTGACAGTGGATGCGATCTGGCCCGGGAGCGGTATCAGGGCAAGCGGCAAGGGCACTCTGAAATTCCCACTCATTGAATGGAGCGTTGTAGGGTTCAGAAGCGTTGGTGCGAAAAGAAAGGCTCCGACGTTCCATCCGCTCTTTAATGGAGCGGAAGGCCTGGGGGTAATTCGCAGAAGCGGAACTCATAGCAAAATGCTCTGCTAAGCGGTTTGCAATGACGTCGGAGTCAGTACAAACTGCTCCATTCAGTGAGAGCGCAGGGACGCTGGCAGGGGTCTGATAGCCGAAGACCCGTCGAATCTTGGCCCAGACCTGCGATGGAGTGACATGGAGTCCAATGGTGGACACATACCGCTCCCAGCACTCCTTCTTGCCTTGGCGGATAAGGAGGCGGGCCCGCGCACGCAGCCGTTTGAAGGCGATAAGGTGGGCCATGGAGGGATGTCGCTTGTGACGCTGGAGCGCCCGCCGGCGATCTTTAATCGCTTCAGCGATCTCAGGCGACCACCAAGGCACAGCCCTCCGCCGAGGGGACCCAGAAGAACGGGGAATGGCAGACTCGGCGGCAGTGACGATGCCGGCGGTGACCGATGTAACCACCGCATCAATGGCATCAGTTGAGAGAGGCTCAATAGCGGCAGTGGAGGAGAACAAGTCCCAGTCAGCCTTATTCATAGCCCATCTGCTAGGGCGCCCAGAAGAGTGACGCTGTGGTAGTGACAGAAAAATCGGAAAGTGGTCACTACCACACAGATCGTCATGCACACTCCAGTGGACAGATGGTAAGAGGCTAGGGCTACAGATTGAAAGGTCAATGGCGGAGTAGGTGCCATGCGCCACACTGAAGTGTGTGGAGGCACCATCATTCAAAATCGAGAGATCGAGCTGCGACAATAAATGCTCAACGGTGGCGCCTCGACCTGTTGCCACTGACCCACCCCACAGAGGGTTATGGGCGTTAAAGTCGCCCAGTAATAAGAAAGGTGGCGGCAATTGGGCTATCAGCGCAGCCAGGACATGCTGCGCGACATCACCCTCCGGTGGAAGGTAAAGACTGCAGACGGTAAGAGCCTGCGGCGTCCACACCCTAACAGCGACAGCCTCTAAAGCTGTTTGTAGAGGGACAGACTCGCTGTGAAGAGAGTTAAGGACATAGATGCAGACGCCACCAGACACCCTTTCATAAGCTGCTCGGTTCTTATAATAACCCCGATAGCCACGGAGGGCGGGGGTGCGCATTGCTGGAAACCAAGTTTCCTGCAGAGCAATGCAGAGGAAAGGGTGAAGGCTGATAAGTTGGCGGAGCTCAGCTAGATGGTGGAAGAAACCGCTGCAGTTCCACTGGAGGATGGTTTTGTCCATGGCTGAGAAAGGCGTGCCGGGACTGGGACGGCAGATTACGCCGCTGGGTCACCTGCTGCCTCCGATTGAGCACCCGTGCTAGTGCTATTGCTATTCACGGCGTCTGAGGGACCGGCGAGATCGAGGTCCTCAGCGGACGCCAGAATCTCCACCTCGTCCCCAGACGCAGAGCTAGAAGGTTGCGATGGGGTGGCTACCACCGCGCGTTCCTTGGGCTTAGAGCTGCTCTTCTTTGATTTCTCACGCTGCTCCTTGGGTTTAACTGGCTGGGAGGGCTTCACCGATTCAGTCTCTGGGACTGAGGAGGATCGGGAAGCCCTTCGACCTGCAGATTGTGGGCACTTACGCCACTGTCGATCGTCAGCCTTCCCGCCGGTGGAAACCTGGGAAGGGAGGGACCCAAGGGACCCCTTGCGAGCGTGAGAAGCCGAAGAAGTTGGACACTTCTCCGGCTTAGAAGCGGGGACCGACGTCCCCGATGGGGGGGATGGTGTTGCTCCTGAGGTAGGTGGCACAGGAGCAACCCGGTGGGTAGAGCCCCCCACTGGCAAGGGGGCAGGAGGAGTTGTACCACTCGTCGATACGGCCGGAAAGCGCGAAACTGATGGGGCTAGCACAGGTGTTGTAGCAGCGGCGTAGGAAGTTGTCATTCGCACTGGATGTAATCGGTCGTATTTCCGTTTGGCCTCAGTATAAGTCAGTCGGTCCAGGGTCTTATATTCCATGATTTTGCGCTCTTTCTGGAATATTCTGCAGTCTGGCGAGCAAGGTGAATGGTGCTCCCCGCAGTTGACGCAGATGGGAGGCGGGGCACATGGAGTATCGGGATGAGATGGGCGTCCGCAATCTCGACATGTGAGGCTGGAAGTGCAGCGGGAAGACATATGGCCGAACTTCCAGCACTTGAAGCACCGCATCGGGGGAGGGATATAGGGCTTGACGTCACATCGGTAGACCATCACCTTGACCTTTTCCGGTAACGTATCACCCTCGAAGGCCAAGATGAAGGCACCGGTAGCAACCTGATTGTCCCTCGGACCCCGATGAACGCGCCGGACGAAATGAACACCTCTACGTTCTAAGTTGGCGCGCAGCTCGTCATCAGACTGCAAAAGGAGGTCCCTATGGAAAATAACACCCTGGACCATATTTAAACTCTTATGTGGAGTAATAGTAACGTTAACATCCCCCAACTTGTCACAAGCAAGTAACCTGCGTGACTGGGCGGAGGATGCCGTTTGTATCAGTACTGAGCCAGAGCGCATTTTAGACAAGCCCTCCACCTCCCCAAACTTGTCCTGTAAATGCTCGACGAAGAACTGAGGCTTTGTGGAGAGAAAAGACTCCCCATCAGCTCTCGTGCAAACTAAGAATCGGGGCGAATAACTGTTACCTCCATCCTGGGACTTACGCTCTTCCCACGGCGTGGCCAGGGAGGGGAACGTTTTCGGATCGTACTTCTGAGCATTAAATTGAGCCCGAGAACGCTTAGAGACTGCTGGCGGCTGGCCGCCAGCGAGAGATGATGTACCACGCTTCATTGCGGGTCATCCGCCCTGATGCCACCTACTCCGACCAAGGGCCCTCCCCACGGGCGCCACCCAGCCACAGCAAAGGCCACCTGGCAGGATGGCCGTTGCCGGGAGTCCTGATACCCCAGGAGGATAGGCATCTACTCCTTGGCATACGTGGGGAGTTAACGGCGCAGGCATCAGTAGAGCGATCCCTGTGTTGTCAGGGGGCTACAACCAAGAGGGTACATGGCGGCCCCACCACAACGGACTGGCTACCGTGCTGGATCTTAGGTGCAAAAATGGCCAAGGTCGTCGTCGCAGTTAAAAGAAACACTGCAGAGTGCAGTGTGGTAATCGCCCAAGAGATCGAAAACGAGCGGGACACCATTGCAACGACGAGAAAGACGGCTAAAGGTCTAATTGCACGACGGATACAGTGCACCATGTAAGGCGCCCTTCCCCAATTGGCTCGCTCTTCGGAATAATTTAGAAAGATGGAGGTCAAACCCGAGAGGGGACCATCACATAAGGCCAAAACATGTGAGACTCCTTTTAGTCGCCTCTTACGACAGGCAGGAATACCGCGGGCCTATTCTAACCCCCGAACCCGCAGGGGGGGAAAATTAGTGTTTAACGTACGATCGACGATGAGATTGTTAGAGACGAACCACCAGTTTTGGTTGGGAAAAGAGAAGGGAAGGGAAGGAAATCGGTTATGAACTCTCATAAGAATCATAGGAAACAAAGTTTTACAGCTAGACGTGGATTGAACTACCGCCGTCCCGAATGCGAAACCAGCTGTGGAATGTAGCAAAGGTTAATCACAGTCAAGGCGCACCTTATATTCCATGCCCCATACATTCCGTCAGTCGTGACATTTTAGATAGCTCAGCATAGATTTTAACAATGATCAATGTATCCTTTATGACCCTGCTCCACACGCAGCTACGAATGGGATATCTAAAGGAGACACGCACCAATTTACCCGCAGTCTACACATGTCCCGAGCGACTGCACTCTGCGATTACAGCGCCGTCTTGTGATTTGTCGTGTGTTCACTGTGTATGTTCTCCAAGATCCCGCTTGATTTTATACAAACAAAAACGGAGGCTTGCGTTGGTTGTTTTAGATGTAACAAGGATAAAAAAGTTTTGGGCAAAGAAGTGACTAATGCAAGGAAAAATTCACCCACGTTTTGTTACTTAAGCAGCTGGGATACGATCGTTTATGTAATTATATAAGAATTGATGGATCTTGCATTTCAGAGTTGAATATCATACCATTCTTAAAGAAAAAAAATACAGTCATGAGAGAGGCTACATTACGATTTTTAGCCAGTAACAGAAGTTAAGAGAACCTCAAACTGGGTGCTGTTGTATCCCCCCTATTAACCAAAATGATTCCTGAAACCTGCAACGTGGTTTACAGTTTAATTACATCATGGTAGAGCAAAATGAAAAGAAGTTCATGAAACGTTATTTATGAATGTAGGATAAAAGTTTACCTGTAAGTTTAAGAAACTCAGTTCTGATTCAAAGACAGAAAGACTAATCATGGTGTGGTGGACATCATCTAATAAATACAACAGATACTTCAGAAGTGAAGCATTTAGCAACTGTTAGGCATGTAAAAAATCCCGTACTCGCCCTATATAGCAGAGGGCTTTAATATAGGCTGGCTTTAATACTTATAACAATGAAGCATGTATTTGTGACTTAACGTCCATTGAATGTCGATATTGGGGTTTGTACAGTTCATTTCCGTAAGTATCCGAAATGAAACCTAAAACAGAAATATAGAAGGTCGACGGATCTACATTCTCTATGTGCCACACGAAATCATCATCATGAATGTTAAAAAAATGAAAAAGTGCTTCATTTATTCCATCTGTCTTGCTATACTTCTTCCTAGACGTGTCCCACAAACATCTGCAGTCTTTAAATTTCTCCAGAAACTATATACGTTCGATCCGCCTCGCTCTCTGCCATATACATTAGAACAGTATTTATCCCACGCACAGCGACAGAAGACGTTCTTTTGTCGGATGGTTAGCACAACAGCGCTACACACGGCACAATTCGTTGTGTGGAGTGGTGGGGGGTTTCAGCTGTCAGGTGGTTGGTCAGAACGCCTACACATCCGATTTGTCGGCTGGTGCGTGTGTAGGGTCCTTAAGCAGACACTTTCTGAGACAATTCTGACACAGCGGGGAATAGCAACTGCAGAAAAGTTTTGTACTGGCGAATGATGTCTTAATTCTTTCCTCATCCTATGGACAGGCGGGCCGGCAAGCCGCGTAAGGCTGTGGGTCCATCCTGCAGAATGAAACGACACTGCAGGACGGCTGACGTGCTGTGAGGAAATCTTTACACGATAAGAGTTTTTATCTTTTGTGCCAATAAAGAAATTAACTATTATTTCCACCACTTTGATTCACAGTTCGATGGTATGCATCCTGACGTTGAATTTTGTTCTTAAATGCCGACACCTTCAGAACAACTGAAGCCCAGTACAAGAATGGTTAAAAAATCACCCTGAACCAACTTCCATAATGTCTAGAGTCCCCGAAGAATCTTATTCTCACTTTTAATTGGTTGGGTTTCATATAATTAATCCGATCATTTAAATTTAAGTGGTTCTCCACATCCTCGTCAAAACTGGAAACATTACAGAATTAATAATTGGTAACCAATGCTGTACAATTGCAATAAAGTCATGAGATGTTCAATTGACTTATTAGAAGATGTTACGCGTTCCGGGATTACACCGATCTTCAGACACCTGTTACAAAAAAAAAGTACAAAACATAAGTGAACAGCACACTCAACACATCTCAACGTTACAGAAAGTGAGATCCGGTCATATGAGTTGCATACCACAAACTCCAACTCCTTCCTAACCAACCAGGCGTACAGCCTTTGACAACTCAAAGTGTCGAATAACATGACTGCGACACAAGCAGTCTTGAAGCAGAGAGTATGCTGACTCTAAACAAGTCACCTAGAAGCGAAGCTCCATGCGTTCACATGTAATTTAATAATATACTCAGCATGTAACATCTAACAGGGTGTAGTTATGACTAGCAATCGATATAGTACTTCCGTACACGTTAATACTAAAGGATTTTTAAAACACCAATTTTTTTTTTTTACGTTGCCATACTATGCCTATAGCCAATAGTGGCACTAAGCACAACTCAAACTATATGACAATATACAATAAATAATTGGGGGGGGGGGTCCTTCATGAATAAACCTTTCAACCTGTCAGCTCTCTAAAATAATACCACCAAATTAAATATAACCAACATTTTCCGTCATAAACTAAAACCCTGTGATTAGCTCGCGTACGCAAACGTCTTAGGCGCTGTTAAAGCCTACAGCAACCACATCGCCGGCAGCCATCCGCGTATCGAATTACATCCAAGTGATATTCATGGGCCATGATTGCCCAAATAGAAGCCTTTAAACAACAACTTACACCCCTCTACCACATGGAAAAAGTTTAATGGTGAGAGGAAGAGCATTTTCATAAAATCCCAAAACACACACCTGGGTTATACCTCATACATTCCTTATATAAACTAGTGGCACGACAATTGCTCGAGTCCTGCTTATGCTATCCGGATACCGGAGAGCTATAGGTTTTCAGAAAACAAAAAAACATTAAAATCTAAAATCAATAAAATAAACCATTGTGTCACCAAGGACCTCCCAAAGGGTATATGTCAACCTGTCTACCCATCTAACTTTCCCCATATGACTAAACTTGCAAAAAAAAAAACTAGCCTGTCATAACGGTACGTGCACGGACCACCACCAGCTCCTATAAAATACACTATCACACTTCTTATGAGGGGATAATAGACACCAAGTTCAAAATAGTATCCGTTTAAAGAAGCTAAAAAACCAGTTGTTCCCTCCGGAAGCCTGTTCATTAAAGACTGGGTGGGCAGCGTGCTGTATACGCGCATAGCTCTTCAGACCTTCAAGGTTATAAAAAAATCTCCCCTTTTGGTTCTAAATGCAGAATCCTTAGGCTATCTTCTATGGGGGCCAGCTTATGGCCCGTCTCCCTCATACGGCACCCCAGCCCACTATTAGTACTATAGTTACGTTCTCTAAACCTTGTGGCAAAATCCCTACCCGTCTGGCCAATGTATGTCCCAGCACATCCTCCACACTTAATTTCGTATTCACCGGATTGCTTAAACTTATGTTTTCCCTTCTTCCTTATGTCATAATATTCCCCCAACTTCTTCCTTGTATGGAAGCCTACGCGAACTCCAGCCCTCCTGAAGGCTCTAGTTATTTTTTGGCAACATGGACCAACATATTCCATTGACACAAACTTACTATTTAGTTTTGGGCGGCCTGACTGCCGCGTCTTGCCAAGAATTTTAGCTCCAAACTCTCGTATTGAAACGTCCCCTTAGGAAAATTAGTGAATTACTGTGCTGGTAAATCCCTTACGTTATTTGATTTTCAAACAGCTGAGCAAAACTGAACTTACTCAGACATTTCGCTCTTTACCTATTCTGATCAACACTAAGCTGACACACAATATTTTTTATAGCAACGCAGTCTGACTTTCAAAAATCCCCACAAAAGAATGGCCCTGACTAACATTAACCTATACCTTTCACAAATCACTTACCTCACAAAAATCTTCGTTACTCGAACTACTGCAATACAGCGAGCGCCACTACTGCCAGCTAAATAAAAGATTCAAACTACTGAAGGCACTAACTACTGATAGGCATAGTTAGCAAATGAAAGATTTTGATAGAGAACAAACAATGTATTTACCTTAATAGTGTTCAAAAGCCATTATATATGATAGCCATCCATGATATCCAATATTACAAATTTACTGTCTCTGATGGACACATGTCCAGATCGTCCCCTCTGAAAATTCCGCCGTCTCTCTCCCCACATCCACCACTGCTGGCGGCTCACCAACTGCGCAACGCTACGCGCTGTTAACAGCCAACTGCCCAACACTACAATAGCAAATTCCAACAATGCCACCCAGCCACAGACTGCACACAGCACAGCCAGTGATTTACATACAGAGCACTACGTGGCGTTACCAATAAAAAAAACCTAAACAGCCTACTTACAGTATAATTTTTTCCTAGTACCCGTTTGCCCATCCTATCCTTACAATCATTTCAATTTCCCTATCAGTGGCTTCTTTGCTCAAATCTGTATAACCTGTTAAACACTGACGAAAAGAACGCCCTTTTATGTGCGACTAGAGTTTGGTATTGGACTCACCACCACCTGAAATGAAAGACTGACCTGTAGCAAAGCCCGAGGTCTAGGTTAGGTTGAAAGGCGATAATCTGGTTGAGAGTTGGAGACGTCAACTAATTTGACTGCCAAATGTAGGTTGTGGTAACAGAGTGACCTCTAGCGTAGCCTAATGTTTAGTTTCGCGTCATATCTAAACATCCTTTGCCATAATTAACGCACTTTATCAGAAAAACGAAATGGAAGTTAAATTCAGAAAACGCGTATTAGATAACTTGCAAATCTGATGAGTATTGTGATGCATATTATATATGTATATCTTACATAAACTACGAAAAACGTAAAAAAGGGGGAGGGGGCGGTCCACTAAGTAACTTTTACTGAATTTTCCATTTTACCTGGAGGTAAAATATTAAAATTTTGGATTAACCACGTATATTCGTGATAAGGTCACAAGTTATGTTTTCAAAAGGATCTCATCTTGAGCTACAATGCACAAAACTCCTTATAATGTCTTACTACTTCAACAACATAAAGAACGGTAAAACCATTTGGCTAAGCAGTCTCCGTCTTACTTTACATTCGGTAGTCTTCCTATATTGCTGGAACCACTGAACACACACACTTGTTTTCTTCCTGAACATCGTCTTCGTCCTTCGACTCGCACAACCACTTCGTATCGCGTGTATTGCTGCATGTTTACAACCGAACGTTGGTCTGCGTCCCGGCGCGAGTCACGAGTACACTGGGTTATTTGCTGTTAATAGGGTAGCAATGTAAACATGTCACCGATATTCATGTGCATTTTCCACCATCGCTGGTTGTGGTACATCGATTCTGTCTGCAGGTGGCGACTGAATCACCAGTTTATAGAAGTCGCTTTTACCTGCTTATGGAATGCGCAAATGCTGATTATACCGTAATGAGGGGTGGGGACTTTTTGTTGTAGTTTCTTAGCAGAGGTTCAAAAGAAAATACTCGAGTAACTAATGACTTCATCATTTAAAATAGTCACGTCCTTACTGCAATTCATAAATATTTAAAGTTCACTAAGCAGGTGCAATTAATCACTTTTCTTAAGCTTACGCAGTTCTGTACGATCCTGTTCCCTTCAGTTTGTGGTTGCTTGATATCACGAACATGCGTAACTACCATGGAAGTTGTTCAATCTGAAAACATCTTTACTCTCATTATACCTATATTATTTTAAAATTCCTCCTCGTCTACCTTGCATATTTAGCGTCGTACGATTTGCACTTTGCCTTGTGCCCGACAGATCTGTCGTACTTATTGCAATTAATTTTCAGGTTGTGCTACAGTTATCGTCCCAATAAAGTTCTCTCTTTTAATGCCAACTGTAATGTTAAATGTCTTCCGAATGATAGCAAATTTTTGCGAGATGTCTTCGTAGTATGGCAACACAGCAGTGTCAGTGTCGCCCTATCTACACGATGTCTGTTTTTTGCTGCCCTACCGGATCAACGGTTTTACTGTTTTTTCTTTACAATGATTGACAAAGTAATAAACTATTTTTTAAATCTTCTTGTATATTTTACTTGAAGACGAGAGCCTGTTAACGAAATTCGTGGTGTATCTTTTGATATCACCACGAATTCATCTGCTTGAACAAAATTTTAATATATTACTGAAAATTTTACGATTGACAACACTAAAAGACTGATACCAGTACAATTATAACTTTGCCATGACGGCTATCCGCTTAAAGAAAGACGAAAGGAGGACGTCACCATATTGGCGCTTCAGCAGTGTATGTCTCAAAACTACAAACGTGTTCAAATTATTAGACTAAGCGATTATTTTTGATATTAAGTTTTCTGGTCTAAAATAGGAGAGAAAAGTGTAATAATTGATTTGTTTTTGTGGTTTGATTGATGCCACGAGATTTCTTACCAAGCAACTCACACATCACTGAATTTTTCACAGTTGATATTATTTGTCGTTTTCCTTCCAAATTTGGTTGGTAGTGTGTGTACATGCTTTGACACTGTGTTTACAGTAATGTTTTATGTTTCTGGTTTACTTCAGCTTGTTACTTATTCTATCAACTTCTTGCTACGTTAACAAGACATACATAGTTTTTGAACTTGCATGTTTTGAGCCATAGGAATAAATCGTAGATTTTCCAATGAAAGTGAGGTTATGGGGAAGACAAAAGATATTTCACCTCGGATAGTTTCGACTGCGGTAGCACTTCTTGCTGAAAATCGTTATACACAGCAAGAAATTGCTGACAGAATGAGAATATCACAGAAAACTGTCAGCAGAATCAAACTTTCAGTGCAGAAAGGTGGTGAATACAAGCCAAACAGGAAAGTGTGGACATAAAAGAAAAATCTGTCCTAGAACAATGAGAAGTTTTACAAACATGGCAACAATGAACTGTAAACTTACTTCTACAGACATGAGTCATCAGCTGAAAGGTTTGGGTGTTGAAGTTTCACCTGAGACAGTGAGGAGGAGGCTGTTTGAATGTGGCTTAAAGGCATGCCGATCAAGGAAAGAACAGAAATCACACCTGCCATGAAAACCAAAAGATTGCAGTGGGCTAAACAACTTCAGGAGTGAACAAGTGAGGACTGGGCTAAGGTATGTGCAATGATATGGTAAATTAATTGGGTCTGAACTCTAAAGTTAGTTTTGGCTTAAAATTTGATGTATTATTGATAGTGGAGAAATGCACATTTGAATTTTGGGACTGTTGAGGTCTCCTATGCTACTATTCCCAACTTTAGTAACTTGCAATTTTGTACACATGCTTCAGGTATGCTTAAGTGATGAATCTGTATTCACTGTGATGGAAGAAAGCAGCCAGTATGTTCGTCGCAGACCTGGAGAAGAGTTCAGAGCTGAGTGCGTGCAGCAGTGTGTGAAGCATCCAACTTCCGTTACGGTCCGGTGTGTGTGAAAGGCCATCACAGATTACACATTGTTGATGGGACAATGAGAGAAGAACAATTTAAAGAAATCCTTGAAAAGGAACTTTTCCCCGAAATAAACGAATGTTTTCCTAGTAAAGATGCCATTTTTATGCATGATGAAGCACCTTGCTATAAAGCCAAAAGTGTTTCCAAGAACTTGGAAAAAAGCAACTGAAAGTGTTGTCCCGGCCAGGGAGTAACCCTGATATGAACCAAATTGAAAATTTATGGGCTATTGTGAAACAGAGGATAAGGAAATTTACAATAACCACTAAACAAGATCTCATGGGGAAACTAGAGGAAATCAGGTACTATGACAATGATATTAAAATATCACGTGAAAAGTTAATAAAAACAATGCCAAACAGGAGAAAAATGTTGATTAAGAACAAAGGCATGAATACAAAGTATTGAACGTACAAATATAATCTGTATGTGGATGTAAGTGTGTAATAAATGTAAAGTTCTGGAAAAAATGTCTTTAGTCTAATAATTTGAACACGTCTGTATTGTTTAGAGTAGGGGCGGCCAAGATTTCGACTCGCGGGTCGTGCTCGGGCTGCTGTGCAAAAGCGCTCAATGTCGCTTCACTTTTCCCCCACCGCCAACTCACGCTGTCCGAGCGGAGGAGGAAGAGCAGAAAACTGCGAACGCGTGGTTACAAGGCTGTGCAGTCGCACTGCACGCTACTTGGTTTTATATTTCACATTCTGCAACAACACAGGTCACAAACAATACAAATTTTCATTGTTATTTAGTTATCTTTGGCGCTCTGAGGACATAATATAATTTTTACCTGGTACAAACTGTCGGCATACTGACAGACTCAGACAATTTCACAGAGTTTAGCACTCAAGTTGCCACGCAATCGTGACTTATTTAGTTTCATAATCGAAATAAAAGGCCTTTCACACTAACATGTTGATCGAAATATTATACCACTTTTGCAAGCTCATTGTGGAAAACTAGAATTACTTTATAGGTCAATCAGTTACATCTGCACATGGGCGCTTTCAACTGAGACGGCAAACGGTCTCGGAAACTGCTCGGAAACGGGTGTAAGACTGACCGTATCCTCAAAATCTTTATAAAACTATCCTTGTAAATCTTTCAAGGCAACGATTAATTGTTCAACCTCGCATTTTCTTTAACGCCAGTGAACTTAAGGGAACTGAACTGTCTTCGTTAGAATGTGTCCCTCTACAATGCTATTTCCTTTTTAAATGCATCCCCATCAAATCAGAAAAAAAGTTGTTTCTCACTTTGCAATGTCTTACTGTGGGCAAAAAAATGGCTCTGAGTACTTATGGGACTTAACATCTATGGTCATCAATCCCCTAGAACTTAGAACTACTTAAACCTAACTAACCTAAGGACATCACACACATCCATGCCCGAGGCAGACTGAAGCGCCTAGAACCGCGCGGCCACCGACCGCCGGCTACTGTGGGCAGTGTGTAGTCAAGTCTACTTAAAATGCGAAGTGTGCACTCCATTCCGGATTTTCTAATTTACGTGCCTGCATTCATTTTCCTTAATATATTCAACAACAAAGAGTTTTAAATCGAATAATCGTTCCGAGCATGCCGCGTGACTTAACCAACGTACCTTACAGTTATATATGAAGTTTCCACACTCTTCGTTCAGTTCTATTGAAAACTGTTGCAGCTGACAATGGAATAATGCGTGCGACTTCATAAATTTTACTATTCGTACCACCTATTTCTCCACGTGCTCCCCGGCTGCAAATTTAGCACAATGTGCTTCTTGATGTATAGAATAATGAATCTCTTCTGTTGATCGTTGTAATTTTTTGCTGTTTCATTGTCAACTAAATGTTTAAATTCTTTCTGCGTGGTATTGTAATATCGTTCCATAGAAAATACGCAGTACCTATCGCTTATGCGAATTGAGAATTCTCATCCCTCTCTTCTGTCATTCCCATTCATTTTGAAGGATTGCGACGACAAATCTCAAGACTGCCTTTTTTTATGCAAACAGTCTCTGGACCTGTGAACGTCCTTCGTATCATAAACAAATAGCGAAAGTTAAACAGCTGCGACAGGTCGATTCTGCCGAACTCAGAGAGTTGTGCCGACCGGAAAACGCCGCACCGCAATGCTAAATCAAATGTCTCGCTGTTGCAAGTACTTACAAGAAACATGGAATAAAGTTGAGTGATAGGTCAGGCCTCGGGCCGCCTGTGGTCCGCACACGCTGCACGCGTGAAGTTTGGCACGCCATGGCCAGTCGTGGTCAACAGCTACTCCATCTGTATATATCGATGGATCCAAAATTCTGCAGGAAGGGTATACTGGATGTGCATTTCTTTGCCCTCAGATTTAGATCCGGAAAAAGCTCAAACTGCTCCCAAGCGTTTCTACATTTAATGGGGAGACAGTGGCACTTCTGGAAGCTCTTAGTTTGTCTCTTCCACTTCCCTCCCCAAGATATTAATTGTGCCTGATTCTCAACGAGTCCTTCAAAATATTCAACACTGGAGGTGGCACTAAACAACTAACCGCTTAATCTTGGATGTGGTTTCGGAATATACCGGGTGATCAAAAAGTCAGTATACATTTGAAAACTTAATAAACCATGGAATAATGTAGATAGAGAGGTAAAAATTGACACACATGCTTGGAATGACATGGGATGTTATTAGAACAAAAAAAATAAAAAATAAATAAAGTTCACAAAATGTCAGTGACTGCGCATGAAATCCGTGTATAAAAGGAGCCGTAATGAGAGAGAGAATCAGATGCGCAGGCAGTCGCAGCATGTTGACGTTACCTGAAAAGGCGCTTTTAGTGAAGCTGTATTATCAGAATGGGGAATGTGCTAGTTCAGCGTTACGATCCTATCACCATAGGAAGGGGATTCGAACGGGTAAAGGTCCGTTGACAAATGCAGCTGTGGCGAGAATGATTTCGAAGTTCGAAGCCACGGGTTGTTTAGACGATAGACCCCGTAGTGGCCGACCGAGCACAATGCGTAATGCTGCTGAGACAGTTCAGGAAGAAATGGCGACTGTAGCGGGTTCGTCTGTGCACGGGGAAGTCAGCGCTCGTGCAGTCAGTCGCACATCGCACCGGCATACCATACACTACTGTTTGGTTGGCACTTGGGCGTACCCTCCGATGCTATCCGTACAAAATCCATCGGCATCATGAACTGTTACCTGGCGATTTAGTGAAGTGGAGGGTATTTGCGGTGTGGGTGTTTCAAAAGATGGCGGAAGATGACGATTGGTTGAGTAACGTGTTGTGGACCGACGAAGCTCATTTCACGCTCCGAGGGTCAAATGGTTCAAATGGCTCTGAGCACTATGGGGCTCAACTGCTGTCGTCATAAGTCCCCTAGAACTTAGGACTACTTAAACCTAACTAACCTAAGGACATCACACACATCCATGCCCGAGGCAGGATTCGAATCTGCGACCGTAGCGGTCGTGCGGTTCCAGACTGTAGCGCCTTTAACCGCTCGGCCATTCCGGCCGGCTCCGAGGGTCTGTCAACGCCCACAACTGTAGAATTTGGGCTACCGAAAATCCTAGAACTGTCGTGGAAACTCCATTGCACGACGAGAAAGTCACAGTATGGGTTGGATTTACCACATCTACCGTTATCGGACCTATTTTCTTCAAGGAAATGCGTGATTCTGGTTTTGTAACTGCTACCGTGACGAGTGAGAGGTACGCCGGTATGTTACAGAATCGCATCATCCCCAGCCTGGCTGATAAACACCTGCTGGAACGTACGATGTTTATGCAGGATGGCGCTCCACCCCATAAAGCTAGACGCGTGGAAGATCTCTTGCGCGCGTCGCTTGGTGATGATCGTGTGCTCAGCCGCCACTTCAGTCATGCTTGGCCTCCCAGGTCCCCAAACCTCAATCCGTGCGATTATTGGCTTTGGGGTTACCTGAAGTCGCAAGTGTGTAGTGATCGACCAACATCTCTAGGGATGCTGAAAGACAACATCCGACGCCAATGCCTCACCATAACTCCGGACATGCTTTACGGTGCTGTTCACAACATTATTCCTCGACTACAGCTATTGTTGAGGAATGATGGTGGACATATTGAACATTTCCTGTAAAGAACATCATCTTTGCTTTGTCTTACTTTGTTATGCTAATTATTGCTATTCTGATCAGATGAAGCGTCATCTGTTGGACATTTTTTGAACTTTTGTATGTTTTTGGTTCTAATAAAACCCCATGTCATTCCAAGCATGTGTGTCAATTTGTACCTCTCTATCTAGATTATTCCGTGATTTATTCAGCTTTCAAATTCATACTGACTTTTTGATCACCCGGTATTTGCAACACACGGATGAGGCGGACATTCCATTCGCTGTGGGTAACTTCCACGCAGGTATGCTATATAATGAGGAAGTTTGTGCATTAGCCAAGCAAGTGACACCTTTGGGCACTGTCCTGGATCTGAAATTACCTTACACATACCACTTACATGAGGTGAAGGGTCACGCAAACCAACAATTGCAAGAGATGTGGAACGTTTCCCAGCAAACGAAAGGCTGTTATTACGTAGTGCTCCAACCATGGATTCCCTCACAGCCGTGGTTCAAGAGGACACATTTCGACAGATCCTCGATTTCTACTGTCATATGACTTCGCTTCAATCACGCCTCTTTTCCTCAACATCTACATCGGATCCACGTTCACGCTTCACCGGCATGTGAGTGTGATCCTGAGTCGGAAGCTGATGTCATCCGCATTTTGTTTATGTGTCTCAATTCTGACTGCGAACTGCTGAACTTTCTGAAGACATTGCTGAGCATGGGATACCACCTTCGTGAATGAGCTACTTCTCTTTTATTTACCAAAGACATTCGCCATATAATGTGATTGTTAAGTTCCTTAAGAGTATTGGGTATAATCTATAGGTTTTAATGGTATACATATTCTATTTTTCTGTCTTGCTTCTGAAGATATTTCAGGGATTGTGTGAATTGTAACCCAACAGAATTTTAGCTGCCTTTTAATGTAATTGTCACAAAAATATAGTGGAGACAGCTGAGACGGTTTGACTTTTTCTACCTGTAAATATGCATTTCTGTATTCTTTTATTCAGTTTGATGTACATTGCACCTATGTGTTATTGATGGCTAAATCGACTTGCTACTCGGAAGGCCAAATACAAAAGAAAAGTACTTCTCCATAACAGGTCTGTTGTAGTTAATTTCTGCTCTCTGTCAATGCACAGCGAACACTTTTGGAACAATATGGATTACTGCCTTTTCCAATTTCCATGATTAGTATTCGCCGGCTGGAGTGGCCGTGCGGTTCTAGGCGCTACAGTCTGGAACCGAGCGACCGCTACGGTCGCAGGTTCGAATCCTGCCTCGGGCATGGATGTGCGTGATGTCCTTAGGTTAGTTAGGTTTAATTAGTTCTAAGTTCTAGGCGACTGATGACCTCAGAAGTTAAGTCCCATAATGCTCAGAGCCATTTGAACCATTTGATTAGTATTTGTTGAGCTAAATTAGAAGCTACATAATATAAACGTATCATAAGATGTAGTCTTCTTGGAAGGCAATATACATTTCGCTTAACCAAAGCCAGAATATCGTCAGATAGCAGTATCACTTGAACAATAGTTCATAAATCATGTAACTCACTGACTGTGCACCAAGCGCTACTTTTCTATTGTGAGAGGTGGGCAGCGCAGCGCCACGCAGCATCTCATAACGAGTACACTATCTATCACTTCTTGTAAATGGCGCATTGTTTTCACAGACATACTGCAAATGTTTCCCAGTACTTCCTCCTGCATAACTCTTCCTCGGTTTCCATCTACAGGATCACAAAATATTTCGTTTCTTTATTTCTTTCTGCAGCCCATTGACAGGGAATCGAAATTAAGGATTACTACTTCTCGTTCGCTAGTAAATGTGTCCAGCATCTATCGTCATAGTTTAATGCACTGCCAGGAAACGTGGAGCAGAAATACGTTAGATTATGACCAAGAGTATTATACTTCCAGGCACCTATTTATGACTTTCAAAGAATACATAGATAATTTCTATGACAGGGATCATTTCTCAATGATCCTGAAATCTTTTTAAATCACGAAAAAGAAAAAAAAGAAAAAAAACTTGCCAGGTTACGCAAAATTTGAACTTCATCTCTCCATGCATAATCTGCAAGCCACCTAACAGCATATGGTGGAGGGCTCTTCAGCATCATTACATCTACATCTACATCTACATGATTACTCTGCAGTTCACATTTAAGTGCTTGGCAGCGGGTTCATCGAACCACAATCATACTATCTCTCTACCATTCAATTCCCGAACAGCGCGCGGGAAAAACGAACACACAAACCTTTCTGTTCGAGCTCTGATTTCTCTTATTTCATTTTGATGATCATTCCTACCTATGTATGTTGGGCTCAACAAAATATTTTCGCATTCGGAAGAGAAAGTTGGTGACTGACATTTCGTAAATAGATCTCGTCGCGACGAAAAACGTCTTTGCTTTAATGACTTCCATCCCAACTCGCGTATCATATCTGCCACACTCTCTCCCCTGTTACGTGATAATACAAAACGAGCTGCCCTTTTCTGCACTCTTTCGATGTCCTCCGTCAATCCCACCTGGTAAGGATCCCACACCGCGCAGCAATATTCTAACAGAGGACGAACGAGTGTAGTGTAAGCTGTCTCTTCAGTGGACTTGTTGCATCTTTTAAGTGTCCTGCCAATGAAACGCAACCTTTGGCTCGCCTTCCCCACAATATTATCTATGTGGTCTTTCCAACTGAAGTTGTTCGTAATTTTAACACCCAGGTACTTAGTTGAATTGACAGCCTTGAGAATTGTACTATTTATCGAGTAATCGAATTCCAACGGATTTCTTTTGGAACTCATGTGGATCACCTCACACTTTTCGTTATTTAGCGTCAACTGCCACCTGCCACACCATACAGCAATGTTTTCTAACTCGCTTTCCAACTGATACTGGTCGTCGGATGACCATACTAGACGGCAAATTACAGCATCATGTGCGAACAACCTAAGAGAACTGCTCAGATTGTTACCCAGGTCATTTATATAGATAAGGAATAGCAGAGGTCTCAGGACGCTTCCCTGGGGAACACCTGATATCACTTCAGTTTTACTCGATGATTTGCCATCTATTACTACGAAATGCGACCTTCCTGACAGGAAATCACGAATCCAGTCGCACAAGATACCCCATAAACCTGCAGCTTGATTAGAAGTCGCTTGTGAGGAACGATTAGGTTGGTGCATAAATTCGTAGCGTTTTTGTATTTCCTTTTGGTTTCCGGTTGCTGTGGGTTTATTTATCGATTGTCATTTTTTATTCGTAGTTCAGTGTTGCTATTTGAGTTTACATGTTACCATTTTGTTATTTGGAGATAGTGAGTGGAGATGTGGATGCTAGAAAATGGAGTGCCAAGTGGAGAAATCGGAACATTTCCGACATATTATTCTGTTCGAGTTCAGTAGAGGGCTGACGGCAGCAGAGGCACCCAGAATAATTTGCGCCCTGAACAGGGATAATGCCAGTGGACATAGCGCGGCAAGAAAATGGTTTCCTCGTTTCAAGGAGGGTCGGTTTGACATTAGACTCTCCACGTTCAGGAAGACCTTCGAGGTTTGATGATGATCGTTTAAATGCATTAATCCACAATGATCCACGTCATTGCACTCGAGAACTCGTAAAGTGATGCACTGTGGTCATACAACCATCGTGGGATATTTGCGTGCAACGGGGAAGGTTCAATAATCGGGCGTATAGGTATCGCATGCTCTAAACCAAAATCACAAAGAAATCAGCATCTCAACTTGGTCCTGAACAACACCGATCATTCCTATCTTGTATCCTTACTGGTGACGAGTAATGGTGTCTCTATGCTAACATAAGGAAAAGAACGGAGTGGTTGAGCCCAAACGTAGCAGCGACTTCCCGTACAATGACCTGTGTACATCCACAAAAGATAGTTACGCATATGGTGGAACAGTGATGGTGTGGTGTGCTACGGATAGCTTCCACGAGGTGTAACCATCACTGCTGACATTTATTGTCAACAACTGTACGTCTTCCAGATGCAATCCAAGAACAACGACCAGAAAGACTGCGCGAGTGATGTTACTCCGCGTTAAAGCCCTCCCGCATGCTGCTAGACTGACAAAAAACACTGTAGAGGAGTTGAGTTGGGAGGTCATTAAACACCCACTTTATTCACCTGATCTTGCTGCCTCAGATTTTTACCTTTTCCGCTTTTCTATCGAACTACCTTCAAGAAACTTCCTTTCCGGATGAAAATGCGTTCCGAAAATGTCTCGACGAGTTCGTCCCCTCAAAACCATGTGATTAATGCAGTCGCGGAATCTGAAAGTTACCCTAGCGTTGGCAGACTATTATCAACAGAGAAGGAGAATGTATTATTGATGACTATAGTCTCCGATATGTGTATCAGTCGTGTTTATTGAACTTATGGATAAGCGCTACTAACTATTTCTTTTTTCATTCTCGAAAGCACGTAAGAAGAACGACTGTCCGTAAGCCTCCACATTAGCTCGAATTTCTCTGAATTTATTTTACTCTCATGTAGCGAGCTCTGTTTGAGGCGAATTATACGTTGCTTGATATTTTTTGAACATCCATTTTCATAATTTTAGTAATAAACCTCTCAATGATGCACAACGTTTCTCTTGCAACGTCTAGCATCGCGGTTTAACACGTTGACTACCACGAGGCCGCCAGCAGAGCCTCACGCCGTAGCATGACCTCTCTTGGCGGTGACAAATCCATCACCGTAAGTACGGCAATCAACGCGTTAACGAGCGTTTCCGCGGCGCACTACATCTGCACTCTGAAAGCCACTATGATGTACATGACAGAGGGTACTTCTCATTGTACCGCGTTTTAAGTTTTATTGCCGTCCCATTCGTGTATGGAGCGCGGGAATAATGTTTGCTTAAATTCTTCTGTGAGCGACGCAATTAGTCTAACCTTTTCTTCGCATTCGCTATGGGAGCGACATATATAAGATTGTAGTATATTCTTAGATAGCTCGCTGAATACTTTGCCGTGAAACTTTGTAGCGAAACAAGGAATACTTGCAGAGTATCGAAGACTGGTGCTGGATCTGAAAGTTGACCATAAACGTAAATAAACGCAACATATTGCGCGTAAACAGTCTAAGAGATTCACTGAAGTTCGATTACACAATTGTCGACAAATCATGAGGAATGGCAAGTACCGTAAAATACCTTGGAGGAAGGATTCGGAGTAACCTAAAGTAAAATGACTACAGAAAACAAATAGACGGAAATTCAGACGACAGGCTGAACTTCACTGGGAGGATTTTAGAGGAATGTAATTAATCCACGAAAACCGTGGATTACAAAACGGTTGTTCCACCGAGTCTTGAGTATTGCCCACCAGTCTAAAACCCTTACCAAGTCAAGTTAATAGAACAGATAAAGAAAATCCAATGGATAACGGTGTGTTTCGACGCGGGAATGTTTTGTCTGCACGAGAGTGTAACGAAATTGCTTAATGAACTTCAGTGGCAGACGCTACAAGAGAGGCGTTGAGCATTACTGAGAGGTTTACTGTTGAAATTCCGAGAGCGTATGTTCCAAGACAGGTAGGGCAACATATTACATCATCGCACATAACTCTCGAGAAATGACCACGATGTGCAATTCAGATAACGCAGAGCATATAGGGAGGTTCATCGACAGCTGTTCTGAATGGAACATGGAAGGGGGATAAAAGTTAGTGGCATCCGAATGCCTTCCGCCACACACCGTGAAGTGGCTTCAGGAATATAGATGTAGGCGTATGTGTAGAGTGGTTGGACAAAAATACGGTAACACCGCGAGGAATGCATGCTTGAACATAAATATGCTAGCCAAGTCTGCAGGTTGCACTGCTGTATTTGAACACGTATGGCACCGATTCAACATCCTCAGTACACTGCAAGTTTCAATCGTGGTCAAAACAGTGTTCCCTGTAGTTGTGAATGCATTATGTTGGAACTAAGCGAATTCGAACGTGGACCAATTCTTGGTGCTCGTATAATGGGTGCTTTCGTAGACAGGCAGCCGGACTGTTTGGTGTTTAGAGTGACACCGTGTGGAAGATTTATACCGCAAACATGGGCAGTACCAAAACAACGTGAAAGGAGCTCCATAAGCAGGAAATTGCACGGTGAGCTGGAATTCCAAAAGCAAAAGACTCAAAGCCCGTATCTGGAAAACGTGGTGTCGAAGTCATACAACCTGGACTGTGGGGCAATGGAAGAAAGTAATTTCGTCGGATGAGTATTGTTGCATACTGTTTCTAACTTCTGGCCGAGTTTACGTCCCAACAGTGAAACATGGATGGGGTTCAGTGATGATATGGGCAGTCATATCATGGTATTCCATGGCCCCCTTGGGTGCCTTGGGAGGTCGCATTAAGGATTGTGTGACCATTTTGGCTGATTAGGTCGATCCCACGGTACGATGTTTGTTCCCCAATACTAGAGCTGTGTTCCAAGACGACAGGGCCCCTGTTCACTCAGCTTGCATCGTCCAGGAGTGGTTTTATGAGCACGAGGTTGAACTGACCAGTACATTTCTTTTCATACGAGTTATATTACCTGCTGTAACAGTGAAAAGCAGGGAATCAGCGGAAAAATGTTCCAATCGGAGCACAAAAAATTGAATATGTTCCTGTTTATTTAAAAGACTCTGCCGGCCAGTGTGGCCGAGCGGCTCTAGGCGCTTCTGTCTGGAATCGCGCGACCGCTACGGTCGCAGGTTCGAATCCTGCCTCGGGCATGGATGTGTGCGATGTCTTTAGGTTAGTTAGGTTTAAGTAGTTCTAAGTTCTATGGGACTGATGACCTCAGATGTTAAGTCCCATAGTGCTCAGAGCCATTTAAAAGACACTGACTGGGTGTACTTCTTCAGTACCTTTGAACGTGACAGACTGTGGCTGTGTTACAAAAAGAACGGCGGAGACAATGGCAGTGTGAGAGAAAGAGTGGGACACTGTGGCAGTGGAACATAGTTGACAGTGACAGAACAGTGTCAGGAAAAAAGTGAAGAAGATAGTGCTGGAAGAGGGGGGGGGGGGGGAGGAATAAAGAGGAAGAGGAGTTCGGTGAGAGTCGGTGATAATGAGAGACAGAGTGTATGACAATGACAACGAGAAACGTAAAGATAGACTGTAGAAGAGACAGCAGCAGTAGGAAGGAAGGAATGAGATATTAGTAGTAAGAGTGAGCAAGAGGGAAACAGTGACAGCGAGAGGAAACTGTAGAAGTAGGGCAGAACGAAGGGGTCTTTGGCTATGACACAGGAGATTATGACAGAGACACGCAGAATGAGTCAGTGAGAAAGGGTAATTGGGAATGGATGGATATAAGCGACTTAAAGCGATAGACTGGTGGGTGTGAGTGAATAACAATTAGGGAAGCTTGTGCGAGCTTGAAGTGAGCGCATGTTAAAAAAAAAAAGCGCGAATATGTTCACATGCCAAAATTTTTAAAGGTGGTGAGGAAGGTAGAATGCTGCAGCTGCTACCACACTTTTCAGAGTATTTTAAATAAACCGGAACATATTCGCGTTTTTTGTGCTCCGGTAGGAGCATTTTTGAACTGGTTTGTGTAATACTTGTAAATTTGCCATTGTCATTCCTGCACTGTTGAAAAGATTAATAAAGATGCATTGACGCATCCATATGTAAAACGAGACACACCCATTGGTTGCGGACGTGCGACTGTACATGGGGCGTTACACTAGCGCTATCGAAAATTTACCGGCCTCCAGTTTGCCTTGCTAATCAGGCACATGAAGATTGTCTCAGTCATCTCTGAATATTTAATAAAGCATGGACTGCCATTTTTATGTTTGTTATTAAGTGCAGGTTTGTCTGATGTCAAATAATTAATTCGTGTTAGAGTTGAACTGTTTATATTGTAATTCCACATTCGTATTCACTGTTCACTGACAATTACGTACAACTTTTTGTAGCCTCAGTAGATCAGGCTAGAGAATGAACTTGCTGATTCGAAACTATTCGCCAAACATATATATTGCAACTTTGATAGATTTAATAAGAAACGCTTCATGAATTACTCCTTTCTTGAATGACTTATATTTCCTTATGTTTCTACCAACGAATCGTACCTGACATTGCCTACGCTACTATGTTTCACGTGGTCGTTCCATTTAAAGTCGGTCTGATGTTGAACTGTTTTCCTCACCTCACTTCAAGATTAGAAGACAATAAGATCAGTAAGTTACCATATTTTGCCTCTGAGATACGACTAAAAAGTCTGTGACGTTACTGCCTTTGAGAGCCGTAGCTTACACACTCAAGTCTCACTTCCTAATTGAAGATATTGTTAACAATTCATGTGATGTAAGACATGGAGTGAGTTACAAATATATTTTTCATTTATTTACGTCTCTTTGCATCTATATTCATTGACACTGACAGCAGATAACCTCAGTAGTAATCTTTCATACAGTTTATTCAGATTCTCTTCTAACCAATTTTCTATATAACTTTGCCATTATTATGTAATGCAGTGGAGTACGAGGTGTGAGCACGTCGTTACACCCTTTCTACGATCCGGTACAGGCAATGCCAAATGTGTAATAGCTTAATTGCTGATCGAATATGTAAATATTAATGAACCACAACCCTGCGTGCAGTGCAGAGTAGACTGTATAAACCTGAAGCTATTCTGCTAAGTGATTTGTGTAAAGTTTTAATGAACGAATATTGACGTTGTTAAATATGTGAACTGTATAGCATGTGACATTATAGTCAAAAATTTATTATCGCATTTGTTACTAGTCTGTGACTTTGTCTGCTACACAATTTGGTTTATTAAAAGTCACTGGCATCCCTGAGTAGTAAGGCAACAGGGACATTCCCCCACTCTGCATAATTGCCAAATTTATTCAAGATGGCAGATCCAAGATAGCAGCCATAAATGTGGCAATGTTGCACTGACGTTATGGTGCTAAATTCATATTTTGGTGGGAGAATACGTCAATTTTGTTACCTCCACTTACCTAATTCGAAACCCCCTTCCCACCTCTCTCCCCAGCCGGCTGGTGTGGCCGAGCGGTTCTAGGCGCTTCAGTCTGGAACCACGTGACCGCTACGGTCGCAGGTTCGAATCCTGCCTCGGGCATGGATGTGTGTGATGTCCTTAGGTTAGTTAGGTTTAAGTAGTTCTAAGTTCTAGGGGACTGATGACCTGAGATCTTAAGTCCCATAGTGCTCAGAGCCATTTGAACCATTTTCTTTTTTGTCTTTTAGGTTAGTTAGGTTTAATTAGTTCTAAGTTCTAGGCGACTGATGACCTCAGAAGTTAAGTCGCATAGTGCTCAGAGCCATTTGAACCATTTTGAACCTCTCTCCCCCCTCCTCCCTCCCCATCCCTCCCACCTTATGGAAATTGGCAAGAAAAGGACTCAATCTGTGCTGGGCTGCTGAGTAGGATCGATGTGAGTCTTTATTCTGTATGCAGTGCGGTATATATTTTATTTAAACAATTTGAGTTGTCATTGATCGAGCACTAGATGGTAGCCGGCCGGAGTGGCTGAGAGGTTCTAGGCGCTACAGTCGAAGCGGGCGACTGCTACGTCGTAGGTTCGAATCCTGCCTCGGACATGGATGTGTGTGATGTCCTTAGGGTAGTTAGGTATAAATAGTTCTAAGTTCTAGGGGACTGATGACCTCCGATGTTAAGTCCCATAGTGCTCAGAGCCATTTGAATCATTTGAACTAGATGGTAGCTCTATCAAGTGTGTTCACCTTGACGTCCAGAAGACAACTGACCCAGTTCACAATACCACCACCAGAGGGTGATGTTGGCCCTCCGCCCTCCCCTCCATCTCCCATCCTGTGACATAATGCAAGATGACAGCCTGCGGAAAAAGTGTTTCTAGCTGCTGGACTAGGAGGACATCAGGATGGTAGGCTAATACAGCGAGCACAAGGCATTGTTTAACAATTTGTTTAAGAATATTGTTTATTTATTTCTGAAATCGCAATACATCTCGAAACTGACGCTGGTGGTTTAATCGTTTTAGTTCATTTTACAAAATTTTGGTATTCTTTTATTCCAATAGCGAAAGGAATCACGTAATTACACTGTCCTAGATCGCGCTAAACATATCTGAAAAACTTTCTCATGCACGCTCCTGCACCAGAGTCATGCCCGCTGGGAGAAGCCATGCACCAGCTAGCTTCATGAAGGCCACCGAACCGGCAAACACAGGGCCGCACGCTAAGCACTTCCTGCCACGGCGGAAGTACCAGCAGCCTCCCCCCCCCTTCCCCCCCTCATCACTGGTGCACTTCCATTCTTTGTGAGATATGGATACATATTGTTGTTGAACACTAACTGATTTAGGAGATATTAAATTTAGTGTTTAAGGAATGTGCAGAATATTTTCACATACATATCTTGATACCTTGAAGACGTCACAGGAACTGAATGTACCACCGTACAAAAAGACTGAGAGAGAGGGAGAGAAAAGAAAGAGAGAGAGAGAGAGAGAGACCTTTGCAGATGATGCAAGAATATTTAAACAATTTGCGATGTAATTTCACTTTTTATTCCGAGGAATACCGCCACACTTGAGCACTGCCTCTAAAAAGATTGCGGCACACTTTTGGAACCCCCCAGCCTTCTACCCTGAGACACTTCGCGTGCTTTTTTAGGGAATACCACATCCTTCCCTTGTCCTTGAGCACGAGCTGCAAGAGTTATTAAATCAAATTGAATGTCTCTAAATACACTTTCAAGAAGATCATTGGTCAATAGTTTGCTTCAATTTTGCGATGTGTACCTCTACACTTGAACACAGACTCTAAAAGGATCACGATAGGTTCTGGCACACACTTGTGAAACATCCCAGTCTTCATGCAGCCTTCCTTTTTAAGACACTTTCTGCACTTTTGTGTGAAATAGATCCTGAAACTGATACCAGCTGCAATATCCGATTTTACACGCCAAAACGACGATGTTTGGAAGTTGAAATAAATAGCTCTGTAATTCTAAACAGGAGGCCCACCACTTTTCGAGTTTTAGCTGCTTGTTTGAAGGCGCTGCCACAGAGAGAAAAAAATTCTGAACACTACAGCTACTGTTGTATTCATCACTTTTCTGAAACGCTGAGTGGACTTAGTTTATATCTGCTCCTGGAGTCAGGGATCTAATGCAACAACACTCATCCGACGAAATTACTTTCTTCCATTGCCCCACAGTCCAGGTTTTATGACTTCAGCACCACGTTTTCCAGTTACGGGCTTTGAATCATTAGCCTTTGGAATTCCAGCTCACCGTGCAATTTCCTGCTTATGGAGCTCCTTTCACGTTGTTTTGGTACTGCCCATGTTTGCGGTATAAATCTTCCACACGGTGTCAGTCTAAACACCAAACAGTCCGGCTGCCTGTCTACGAAAGCACCCATTATACGAGCACCAAGAATTGGTCCACGTTCGAATTCGCTTAGTTCCAACATAATGCATTCACAACTACAGGGAACACTGTTTTGACCACGATTGAAACTTGCAGCGTACTGAGGATATTGAATCGGTGCCATATGTGTTCAAATACAGCAGTGCAACCTGCAGACTTGGCTAGCATCTATATTTATGTTCAAGCGATGCATTCCTCGCGGTGTTTCAGTATTTTTGTCCAACCACTCTACAACTACGTCTACATCTATATTCCTGAAGCCACTTCACGGTGTGTGGCGGAAGGCATTCGGATGCCACTAACTTTTATCCCCCTTCCATGTTCCATTCAGAACAGCTGTCGATGAACCTCCCTATATGCTCTGCGTTATCTGAATTGCACATCGTGGTCATTTCTCGAGAGTTATGTGGAATGAAGTAATATGTTGCCCTATCTGTCTTGGAACATACGCTCACTGATTTTCAACAGTAAACCTCTCAGTGATGCGCAACGCCTCTCTTGTAGCGTCCACACTAGGCATTGTTTAACAATTGTTTAGCAATTTCGTCACACTCTCGCGCCAACAAAACAATCCCGCGTCGAAACACACCATTATCTATTGGACCTTCTCTATCTGTTCTATTAATCTGACTTGGTAAGGGTTCCAGACTGGTGGGCAATACTCAAGACTCGGTGGAACAACCGTTTTGTAATCCACGTTTTTCGTGGATTAATTACATTTCCCTAAGATCCTCCCAGTGAACTTCAGCCTATCGTCTGCTTTTCCAACTATTTGTTTTCTGTAGTCATTTTACTTGCCGGCCGGTGTGGCCGAGCGGTTCTAGGCGCTACAGTCTGGAACCGCCCGTCCGCTACAGTCGCAGGTTCGAATCCTGCCTCGGGCATGGATGTGTGTGATGTCCTTAGGTTAGTTAGGTATAATTAGTTCTAAGTTCTATGGGACTGATGACCTTAGAAGTTAAGTCCTATAGCGCTCAGAGCCATTTGAACCAATTCATTTCACTTTAGGTTGTTCCGAATCGTTCCTCCAAGGTATTTTACGGTACTTGCCATTGCTCATGATATGTCGACAATAGTGTAATCAAATAGAAGTGAATCTGATGATGATGTTTGGTTTGTGGGGCGCTCAACTGCGTGGTTATCAGCGCCCGTACAATTACCCAATCTTTGCTCAGTCCAATTTCGCCACTTTCCTGGATGATGATGAAATGATGAGGACAACACAAACACCCAGTCATCTCGAGGCAGGTGAAAATCCCTGACCCCGCCGGGAATCGAACCCGGGACCCCGTGCTCGGGAAGCGAGAACGCTACCGCGAGACCACGAGCGGCGGACTTGAGAGAAGTGAATCTCTTCGACTGTTTACGCGTAGTATTTTTCATTTAATTACACTAGTGATTAAGCGTAGACGGGAAAATCAGAACAAATACAGTCTAAAAGATCATGACATATTTTGAATCTCACAATAGCTCGTGAAAAAAAGCGCAAGCAGAATTCGAAGCACTGTCCTACAGACGTGAAAAATAGCTGGAATTTTGGTGAATTTTCGATGTGCAATGACTGATAGTCTGGAGATTGTACTGGTCCGTGACTGGCAGTACCCAAGATCGATTGTCAACGACAAGGGATCGTACTGTACCAACGTCTCTATGCCGTTATTGCAGAGTATTCTGTTGCGCAAAGTACTTAGGCCACCAGTCAAGCACCACAACTTTAATTAGGTACAGTTTCTTATTTTTAAATAGATGTTAAGACTGCAGAACGCTATCTAATTGCAGAAGATTCCAGTTGGAGAGGAGCCTCTGATGACGACAAGAATCTAGCCCGCGCAGCAATCACACTGGCAATGAACTAATCGGACACGAAATCAGCCTTAGTACAATTAATATTGCATCACCTCAACCGCTGACCATGCAAACAGCCTGTCTGTCAAATAATGGGAACAACACCCTGCCTAAACACGACGCCGAAATCGTACCAAGCCACGATAGAACTACGAATAATCACTTAACAATATTCACACACCAATGCTTACTGAAGTTAAGCAGTAGTGAATAAATGGGCCTATTTAATGAACCACTCTCGTTGTCTACGATACTGATCTCGTCAGAGCAACAAATTATTTTAATTTCAGTACCTGATTATCTTGCGTGATGATAAATGCGACATCAAACTAGCAATTGTTATCTTTCGCAACGAGCTTTTCACAACGCAGTACGTACTCTCTGACATAAACTCGGAACTATTTTATTACTTGTACTAAAATACCAATCTGTCTACCGTCTTGAAATGATTATTCTGTTTATGGACACTTCAAAAATGGCTCTGAGCACTATGGGACTCAACATCTGAGGTCATCAATCCCCTAGAACTTAGAACTACTGAAACCTAACTAACCTAAGGACATCACAGACATCCATGCCCGAGGCAGGATTCGAACCTGCGACCGTAGAGGTCACGCGGTTCCAGACTGAAGCGCCTAGAACCGCACGGCCACACCGGCCGGCTTATGGACACTTCCATCACTACTGATAGGAATGAAAACATTTTTAATTCTCCCTTAAATATTTTTCCAACTCGACGCAGCGATAATATTTAAGTGATGAGACTTTGCATGCGTCACAGAATAACGAATCTTTGTTAGTAGCAAAATCTTTGGCCTTTCCGTAAATAATTCAGTTACTTCAATTAAACTTATTCATCATTTAGGAAGCTTTTTCCCTTAATTGAAATCTTTTCTTTAATATTGAGAAGATCTACTTTCAGTAGATTATTTATAATTTCATTCTTTCAAGAACCTTTTACCAAGCACATTTAAAAACACCACATTATACGTGATATCGACTCCACTGTACCAATATCTCTGAATTACACTCGTTTAAACTTCCGAAAATTCTATAGATATATTCACACTAGATACCAATTAAATAGACTGGAAGGTTTCCTTTAACCCCAAGAAAATTGGATTTATTTTCCTTCTAGGTATCTCAATATACGTTGATTATCACCAGTGAACGAGTGCCAACAAATATATTATCATTCCCCACAATACGGAAACAAGTAATAAAGAAATCAAACAAAAATCCTAAATGTCACTGCCACTTTTCAACTAACCTTAAGTTACAATTTAAAAGCAAATCTTGAAGTCTTCAGGCGTTGACCACACGCGACCCGCTAAGTTCCCTAACATTTAAATCGGCCACTCGTCTCCTTGATGAATTAAGTTTTGGTTTAGCTACGTGTAGCTCGTTAAATGGTTCCTCCAATTTACTGTCGCTTGTCTACTCAGTGATACGTGCACACCATCACCGCATAGTGAAACAGTTCGTCGTTCTATGAGGCAATTCGCTGTCTGCTGCAAGCTAGTGGTCTTGAAAATACAACTACCAACACGTTTTCGAGGCTTTCCCTTCTCGATACACACACGCACAATACCCAAACCACCTCAATAAAAACGCCAAGCAACCCAATTACCTCTGGGCGCGTCGCGACCACTCAACATACAATGCAGACGGGATTTCGGTCACACCGATTCCACAGAACTCAGCACCTAACAAATCACTCTTTCAATTAAATCAGGCTCACGCGGGACTCACCCCAGCAAATTTTACGAACGAAACTTTTCCCACAACTATAATCAACAAAATTCCGTGCACTCTCCCAAGACATATGTGTCAACTGAGTAGCCTCACTACACCACGCAGTGAAACGCTATAAGATCAAACCTGTTATACACCACCACCACCACTTGGTCGGTGAGAAGTCTATCCGGGAACTAACTACGCCTTTTCGTTGTACAATAGGAACCATTTAAAACGAACAAACATGCAACGCCACGCCAACTTTTAACAATTAATGTAATAATCATCGGTGCTGTCGATTCTTCGCAATAGCGGCCGGCTGCTGCGCGTCGCTCAGGCGGCATCTCTGGACGTAGCGAGGGCGATATGGTATATCGCTACAGTCGCGCATGCTCGCCACCTGCTATTCCGTAGAGGCTCTCATATCATCTAGAACACAATTTGATTTTGGTTTTACCACATCATACACGTATATTATCGTGACCACCAGGTGTTATCATTGATTTATCACGCAGGACGCTCAGCACCAGTAAGGGCGAACGTACCCCGTGCGTTTTGACACAGCACAAGATGCTCTAAAGCCACAATGGCAGGTAGGGACAGCTGCACACGTCGAACCAGAGAAGGATAGTCTGTTTGGACTTGTCTCTGAACACTCGAACAAACAAGACATCATGTGACTCGCAGACGTCACAGAACTTTCTGTAGGTAGCTTACCCAGCCTGTAGAGGCTCCTGCACCCCTCACGAAGGATGCCTTGTGATTCTCCGATGTCATGGAACTTCCTGTGAATTGAGCATTCGGACTGGTTCTTACTGAATTTACCCGCCAGACTGCTGTTGGTGCCAGTGTGGGAGCACTATCCACCACTTGCTGCAGACGGACAAATTACGAGACTTTCAGCAGCAAGCGATTTTGTACAGATCGAAAAACATACAGTAGTCGTATTGCACTGACAGCTAAATCCTGAAAAAAAATTGTCTACGTACGGAAACTACCTCCAAAGACACTTTGTCAGTTACAGTACTCTGCTAGTGTCGAGAAAAGCTTGAATTTTTTGGCGTGAAACCGATTTTAAACCAGGCTATATCACCACAAATGATTGTACCACGATACCATATCGATGTAGTAAACGCAATTCGTATCCTGCACCATACAAAATCATCACTTATGCATCCTGCATATAGGTATCGACCAACAGCCACTCATTCGTATGTCACGAAGACAGACAGATCCCAAAAAAACATAAGCAAATGCACCGTATATAGTCGCAGCACTAGATATTTCCCACATTGTCGGTCGGTCATCCACCGCGGCCACGAGTCTCGCACTCACATGGTCAGCTGCACGATCAGAGCGCCCTACATGGACAGCGACCACTTTCCAAACTGGTGCACAAAGGCTGGTATGGATCCCCCGGCACAAAAGCGTTCCCTGATGGTACTGTTTTTGATATGGCCGCTTGCTTGCTGCTGTGGTTCCTGCAATGAGTTGTGTTCATCTCCAGACTCCGGATTACAAGATTTTCATATGGTTTGCCAGGATATCATAGCATTTACGTGATAGTTCTCGACACCAAGCATATAGAAGTATGCTATCGATCGCTTGTACAGTATAATTCCAAAGATATAAATCTCTAAAAACCCAAAACTTTAGCAAGGCGCCGGCCGTGGCGGCCGAGCGGTTCTAGGCGTTTCAGTTTGGAACCGCGCGACTGCTACGGTCGCAAGTTCGAATCCTGCCTTCGGCATGGATGTGTGTGATGTCCTTAGGTTAGTTAGGTTTAAGTAGTTCTAAGTTCTAGGGGACTGATGACCTCAGATGTTAAGTCCCATAGTGCTCAGAGCCATTTGAACCATTTTTTTAGCAAGGCCATTATATGCGACATGCTGCAACCCACTGAGTAACTAGAAACTTACCTCGTCTGTGAAGATCTTTACATGAAAACGTGAAAATAGATGAAACTGACCGTTCCAATCACATTTTTAACCAATACCGATGTCAATGATATAACAGATTCCAAATCGTCCATGTACTATACAAAGTCAGCTAAGCTTTTAATACTTATAATCGCGTGTGTTTCTCACGTCCAGAGAACCAGCAAATATCTCTTCCGCCTGTTTTTCACCATCTAGATGCACACAACGCGAATCACAATTGATGCTCTCTCACCCAAATAAAGATGGGAAATATGTAGAATAGCAGCACAAACAGTCAGCCAGTCAATTTACATGGGAGGGAATAATTGCCCAGCACGAACACACACCCATATTGAATCTTCTCAAATTTCCATGGAGAATACTCCCAACATAAGTGATCACGAAGGCTGCCCAATACAAACTGAATTTTAGTTCGATATTCACCTGCCCAGAGGGCGACACAGTTAGGTCAGCTGCATGTTGTACCCCAACCTGTCAAGTTCAGGTGGCTCAACGACGGCTCATACCTTAAGCCGGAAATATCAAGTCGTTCCGGCCACCAGATACATCTGCAGGCCCAACAGACGCGTCCCAGGAAATCAGCCACATATTTAACAGTTTATAAAAATGACTCTGGAAATGTAAATATCTATATCTTCTTTATGACTGGACATGATTTTCCACGTTTAATAGTCAATTTCTTTTTACACATTGGAGCACTGACCACAGTAATTTTACACTCCGACACATACCTTATAAGCCTACTGATCATAGCGAATCTACCACAGACCCTCTACTAAGTACAATACTTCCTCAATAACTGTAGGCTGGCGACACCAAACAATACTGACCGAAAATCCGCGATGGATGGACCTCTCTTACTTGTTTTTCTTGCATATCGTTCCAGTGCGTCTTAGGAAGAGAGACGTAATCGCCTTATAAACGACCAGCTACTAAAATCACGGTCGCAACGAGTACGTCACCGTTATCCTGCATACAGATGGTGATCACATGGGAGTGTATTAACAGACCTGAAGCGTGGGTGCACGTCGCCATCGGTGTAAGCCTGTAATAAAATCACCCTTCTCACCGAATTTGGAAAGTGATTCGGCTAAGGAACGTGGTATTAAGCTGATATTTGCAACTCCCACAAGCCGCGGCTAGATATTTCTCAAGCTAACAAACAGCATTTGTAATGCATTTTATCTCGATGCCATGTCAGAGGTTCTGCGATATATCCACTAGGTTATCGGCAAGGGAGGATGATGATTGACTGAGAATGATCACTTACAGTAGATGGTATGCTATGTGACGAATCAATTTAAAAACACTAGATTGAGGTTGTAAGAAATGTACAAAATCCTATGACCATTGCACTGGCTTTTCAGATCTATAGTGTTATGGTTTCTGGTATGTATGTTACCTACAATTTGGAATCAAGTCTCTCCATTCAACCACATATTTGCGTTGGATTTTATGGAAATGTCTTTTAATGCTTACAGCCACTAGTTCAAATGGTTCAAATGGCTCTGAGCACTATGGGACTTAACTTCTGAGGTCATCTGTCCCCTAGAACTTAAAACTACTTAAACCTAACTAACCTAAGGACATCACACACATCCATGCCCGAGGCAGGATTCGAACCTGCCACCGTAGCGGTCGCACGGTTCCAGACTGTAATGCCTAGAACCGCTCGGCCTCCCCGACCGGCACAGCCACTAGTGAATCATATTCGTGGCACTCTCATATCTCGAAACAAGTCACCTTTTCCGAACCTATCTGCTAAGGTCCTCATGCAGCAGAACTCCAATGTGGTTTTAGACAGCCCCTATGCATCTTGTTCCTCAGTCTCTGCCCAGCTCTTCCTGCAGCTTTGTCCATGTGATCGTCCCAGTTTAAGTCGGAACCAAGCATAAGACAGAGAGCACTATATCTACCACCTTCTGCAACCTTTGGAGAAACAGGGTGAGCTGAGTTAATTCGACAGGACTGTGTTCAGTCAGTGGAAATGGTAACATGTTGCCGTAGCTCCACCAACAATGTACAGTGTATAAAGCCAGCGGCAAACGAAGCTTTCTCCTGCAACACAAGTAGTAGAAAATACAGTACGAGCAGTTCCAGGAACTGCAAGAAGGATGAAGGTTTGGCTACTGCATTATGGCGCGTCTCCAAACTACATACAGGTACTGCAGTCTGAAGTAGATCTGCAGCCCTCAGGATTCATTCATGTCCGTCACCCAAATATTCTCTCAATCATCTTTATTTTGAACTAACATAGAAAAACTAGAAACTATAAAAAAAACTCCGCTAACATCATCTGAAAGAGAACTCGAGAAGATTTTACGACATCTGATTCTCCCTATATATCGGGATACAAATACTGTCTGTCTGTTGACAATGACCATATGTGATGATTCCATTAAATATAGCCGGCCGGAGTGGCCGGTTCTAGGTTCTAGGCGCTACAGTCTGGAACCGCGAGACCGCTACGGTCGCAGTTTCGAATCCTGCCTCGGGCATGGATGTGTGTGATGACCTTAGGTTAGTTAGGTTTAAGTAGTTCTAAGTTCTAGGGGACTGATGACCTCAGCAGTTGAGTCCCATAGTGCTCAGAGCCATTTGAACCAAATACATTAAATATTCATGTATTGGTCAACTGGAGCGTGTCGCTACTTCGCTGCTTGCAGGTTCTCTGACCCTGGCTGGTGTGGCGTGGCCTAGCAGCTGACGTATGTTGCACGCAGGTGGAAGGCGGGACTCTATGTGTCCCTAGGTAAAGAGCATTGTCTTAGCAGCTAGGAGACTGTAATATACAACTGCTCTATGGATCACGTGTTTGACCCTGCGCCAGGATTGTTTAGGTGTTTTAAACCCTATCAAACACTATTTACAATGTGCTTCACTGTACTCTCCATCAATCACAACCTTGCGGTGTCAGTTAACAAATATGTCACCAACAGTTGCTGTACGGTTTTTTCACAACATTCTACTGCATGTCTGTTGAGGTAAGAGTGAGACATGCAAGTTGACTGCTGCCTTTGACGCTTTCCTGGAAAAGAGAAGCATCTGCCTCTAAATTGACTTGCACCAGCCTTAAAGGATGATAGAAAGTGGATGGGGTGATCAGATGAGATGGGGTTGTAACGAGGTATGATTTAATGGTAGACGATTATGCATTCTAGAGAGAGGGAGATGTTGCTGCATGTCATTATCTCACATTTAATAGCACTTTTTTCTTGTTCTCTCAGGGTCTATCAGTTGTGTGCCATAAGCTACATTCATTGCATACAGAACTGCGTGTTCTGTGTGTGACTTAGAGCACTATCTGCCTATGACTGTTAACAGCAAAGCTCTCCATACCACAACCATCAGAGGACTTCCAACGTATGTGTTATAATCAAACATGTCCATCAATGGTAAGCCTGTTTTGGCACCTTGGACTTGACAAACAAAGATTTATGCGATGTGCTCCATTCCCCTGCCACATCTTAGGATACAAAATCGAGTCTTTGGTTTCATAACTACAGTGATTCTAAGTTGGTGGCAGTTGTTTGTGAGGTACTGCAATCCCTGGAGTATACAACTGATTGACAGACGTCCTGTTTATGGAGTTAGTGGCAGCATGATGTGTAATTTCACATATCAAACACTGCCGCTATAGATCTGTCTCCTTGTATGACGATCATTTTATAGGGCAGATGCGAGCATAGTATAATTTCTGAACCATGGTCAGATGTGAACACTGGGCGCTATACGGCTACAGAAAGCTATACTGTGCATGTGTCACAAAGACACTATGTTTTTTCTTTGATGTAGAAGGAAGTAGTTTCATCATTTTAAAGTTTGTCACCATAGTTATTGGGGGAAAAAAGACTTGCAGGATGTATGTATGTCAGATGTTGGGCATAATTATACGTCCTGCATTAGTGTGCATGTGTTTATGTTCTAAGATCATTTCTCTATTACCAACACCTTCTTGGTACTGACCCCAGACATTAGAACAATATTTTAGAATTGATAGTGCAGCTGATTCTTCAAACTCCATCCGTCTGGAGCTTCATCATGCATAAAATCACAGGTTTTCTGCTTAACCGCGAGTTATATCATCACAACACTCTCATATCTTCTATACACCGATATGGGGTGCTAAGCTCCTCGATATGCGTGCATCTGGAGAGATTTTGTGCACTTGGATGGGTGCCGTGAGTAAGATTGGTGCAGAACAGTCTTGGCTGAAGAGCAGTTATGGATTCGGCTCACTCTGTTCCTTCACGAGAGGTGGAATATATCAAGTATAGTAACCTCCTACTTCTGGTCAGCTGCAGATTATATCTGTAACAGTGTAGCAGGGTGTGTTGGTCAAAGACAATACAAGGAGACCTTTCAATCCCTGACTTTATCCCAAGATTTTAAGAATGCTCTGTGACTCCCATCCACATAAGGAAAGATGGTCAATCGTAATCGTAAATTATGCACTATGATCAAAGTGCTAGAAGTATGTAGATAACCTAACTGCAGCGTCTTGTATACCTTGGTATATATATGTTCGAGAATTAACAATGAATGGATCTGCTGCACAGTCATCTATCTACATTCGCAATCTAGTGTATGGTACAACAAAGTAGTGAAGGGGTGGATTAGCGATAATACAGAAATTGGGAAGCATGCTGCCATGCCATTGGTCGGCATTGGAATTACAGAAAAACTGGTAAAATTGCTAAAACTGTTCTCACTATCAACTGTGCTGCTTATTACAGCATATTGTCCTGTATCGATGATGTCTTTTCAGTCCCATCCATCCACTGGTACGCTGTTGATTACTACATAATGATTAACTGACATCACTTGTTTGAGTTGGAGAGAGGGTCTTGGTGGGAGCGACACCTCCAGGGGATGGCCAGCACCAAAACAGTGATCGCGTAAACGACTGCAGTATGAGGAATCAGTCAAAATGTAACACCGAGACATGTGCTACCCGTCACGGTGAAAGACGAGTTTAAATGTAGAGGACATCAATCATCTTTGGACAGCAGCTTGGAAACGCTCTGCAGTGCCCCTAAACTCTTCAAGTTTCCATATGGTGTGATCTCTTCAGCATTTTTGTCAATTAGAAACATCGCCTCTGTCTTTTATTTCAATCTTCCTGTGTGTGTTATGGGAGCAGTTGCATAATTTACTCCGTGCAATATTCAGTTTTCTGTCATATCCAATGGATTGAAACGTGTTAATGTGAGTTTAGAACTTGACACAGGCCTCTAAGTCGCAGTGGAAAAACAAAATTTATGGCAGTGTACAAAGCTGTAGTGATACACTGCTTAGATGTTACAGCATAGAAAAGACAATGTATCAGATAACAACACTGGGACCCTCTATTGTGACTGATAGTTTGTGGGATATGGTCCTCCTACAGTACAGGAGATGAAAATTTATTCTGGTCTGTACAAGCGACTTTGACCACTGGCCACCTGCTCCAGTGGACCAATACATGTATATTTAATGGAATCACTACATATGGCCAATGTCAACACACAGACAGTATTTGTGTCCCTATATATCAGAAGATACAGATGCGGTAAAATCTTCTCGAGTTCTATATCAGATGATGTTAGTAGAGTTTTTTTAATAGTTTGTAGTTTTTCTCTGTTGGTTGGTACAAAATACCGATAATAGAGAGTATTTGGGTGGCAGACATAAATGAATTCTCAGGGATGTAGATCTTCTTCGAACTGCAGTACCCGTATGTAGGTTGGAGACACACCACAATGCAGTAGTAAAATCCTTGTCCGTCTCGTAGCTCCTGTAACTTCTCGTACTGTCTTTTCTACTACACCATGTTGCAGGAGAAAGCTTCGTTTGGTGTGGGGCTTACATATTGTACATGGATGTGGGAGCTATGACAACAGGTTCCCATTTCCACAGAGTCGTCAAAATACAGTCCTGTCGAATTATCTCAGCTCACCCTGGTCCTCCGTAACTTGCAGAAGATGGTAGACATAGTGCTCTCCGACTTCTGCTCAGTTCTGACTTATATTAGGACGATCACTTGGTGGAAGCTGCAGTAAGGGCTGGGCAGAGACTGAGGAACAGTTACAAGATGCATAGGGTCTGTCTAAAACCACAGTGGAGTTCTGCTGTATAAGGACCTTAGCAGATAGGTTAGAAAAGGTGAGTCGTTTCGAGATATGAGATTGTCGCGAATATGATTCACTAATGGCTGTAATCATTAAACGACATTCCCATAAAATCCAACGCAAACATGTGGTTGAGTAGAGAGACTTGTTTCCAAATTGCAGACAACATATCTACCAGAAAGCATAACACTATAGATCTGAAAAGCCAGGGCATTGGTCATAGGATTTTGTACATTTCTTACAACCACGATCCAGCGTTGTACTTTTTTTAAATTGATTCGTCACATAGCATACCATCTACTGTAAGTGATCATTCTCAACCAACCATCATCATCCCTCGCTGATAACCCAGTGCATATATTGCAGAACCTCTGACATGGCATTGAGATAGATTGCATTACAAATAATGTTTGTTACCGTGAGAAATATCTAGCGGTAGCATGAGAGAGTTGCAAATATCAGCTTAATACCACGTTCGTTAGCCAAATAACATTTTAAATTCGGTGAGAAGGATGATTTAATTACGAGCTTTGGTCATACACACAGCTTAGGTTCATACACACCCCGTAATCACTGTCTATATTCAATGTTGCGGAATGTGTGTGGAAGACCGCTTCATTCGGAGGCAATATGATACCTCGATTTATAAGGCTTGTATAGTTTTTAACATGGATATCATTAGCGATACTTGTATGCGCTAGTAGAAGCAGTACTGCTTTGTATGCAGGTTAACAGTAACATAGTCGCTGCGATCGTGTTTTTAATAGCTGCTCGCTCACCAGCATTCAGTTACTGGGGAAGTATTGCAATTATTAGGGGACGTGTGAAGGTTCACTGTGATCAAAAGGCTTTTAAAGTACGTGTTGCGGTGTAAAGTTACTGCGATGAGTGGCCTGACATGGACAAGGAAAATGATTATGTCCTCTCGCTAGGGGAGTTATGGATTTGGCGTGCAGAATTGCGATTTCAGCACATCGATAGCTGTAAGGGGCTGAAAGATTTTACATGGAAATTATTACCAGTCATAATGAGGATACAGATATTTGTATTTCCAGAGACACAGTCGCCAGGAGGGTATTTCCGAAACTTCGCTCCTTATCGAATGTCGCCATACAGGCCCTACGAATGTAATATTGAATTGTAATTACATTACATTCGTTGGGTGAACCTGCCTGACGTGCGGGGCACGTCGCAGAGGTAGCTGGTGGCTGGAACGACTTGACGTTTTGCCGCCGGGATGGCCGAGCGGTTCTAGGCGCTACAGTCTGGAACCGCGCGACCGCTACAGTCGCAGGTTCGAATCCTGCCTCGGGCATGGACGTGTGTGATGTCCTTAGGTTAGTTAGGTTTAAGTAGTTCTAAGTTCTAGGGGACTGATGACCTCAGATGTTAAGTCCCATAGTGCTCAGAGCCATTTGAACCATGGAATTGACGTTTTCGGCTTGAGGCATGAGCCATCTTTGAGCCCCTCCCCCCCTTCGAACTGGACAGGCTGGGGTACAACGTGCAGCTGACCTAACTGGGTCACTCTCTAGGTGGGTGAATAGCAAACTAATACTCAGTATGTCTTGAGCACCTTCGTGATCGCGTGTGTTGGAAATCTTAGAAGATTCAATATGGATGTGTCTTTGCACTGGATATTTATTTCCTCCAATGTAAATTGAGCAGTTGACTGTTAGTGCTGCCGTTCTACACATTTCCCATTTTTATTTTGTGGAGAGAAAATAGATTTCGATCTGTGTTGTGTGCATCTAGATGGTGAAAAACGGGTGGAAGAGACATTTGCTGGTTCTCTAGACTTGAGAAACACATACAATTGTAAGTATTAAAATCTTAGTTGACTTTAGTAAAAGGATGATTCGGAATCTTATATCATAGACATCGGTATTCGTTAGAAAATACGAGTGGAACTACCAGGTTCCTCTATTTTCGAGTTTTCATGTAAAAATCGTCGCAGACGAAATATGTTTCTGGTTACTCAGTGGTTTGCAGCACATCCCACATAATGACCTCGCTAAAGTTTCGGGTTTATAGAAATGTAATTCCCACTCTTTATCTTCAGAATTATACTGCGCTAGTGATCGGTATCTACGTAAAGCTCTAAGACGTCTGAGAGTCACATGGTGTCTTCTTTTTCTGGGTGCTCAGAGACAAGTCCAAACAGACCATCCTTCTCTGGTTTGGACAGGTGGGAAGCTGTTCCCCACAAGCAGCTGAACGCTCCGACAATATTGAGAGTAACCCTAGAACAAGTGATGCAGTTAGTTATATACCGGGCTACTATACAATTAAGATTGTGTATGACGAGTGGTTTTCCATTTTTATTTGAGTCAATTACGGGCTTATTTTCAAGCTTCGGCAAGGTATATAAATTATTTACTTTCAATGACTAGATTAACATTTCCCCAACAGGAGGTGAGTCTGTTTTCCCTTCACTGAAATAAGAATGTTCGACCAGATTTATGCAGATGTCCTAGCAACATTTCAAAGTGCTAAAGAAACTATACTTCGAATTTGCATGTCGATTATAACTACAGATTCGTGCTTATCTCGCGAGATCAATCTTACTACTCGGAAGGCACGCAGAATGAGCCATAGGTGATCATTCTCTGCGTGGCTTTGTGCCCCAAACACCTGTAACTGTTGCTCGACCATCTTTTGGGACCGATATTTTAGGATTCTCCTGTCAGAAAGTTGACAGAATGGTTTTTAAATAAAAGTCATTGTGGTAAGTATTATTTTATAGAACTGCTTCTTAGGCTACGAAGCTTGATTTAATGACAGAAGTATTCGAACAGTCTTTTGTTAACGTAGCTGACTCGTTCAAGATATTTCTTGTCCACTCTGCAGCTTCTTGTACTGTCTAGGTGTCACATGACTGACCGGGGTCGAGGTTATCTACTTGAGAGAGCAACTATATGCGTATTCAGCAAACTAGGGCAGCGAGTTACTTTTCAAGTATATCGCACGAGTTATATCAGTCAAGGAGTCAAGCTCACTTTTAGGATCGCTACCAGCTGCGATAACTTTCCAGTATGGTAGGTCTGATAAATAAATGCAAGCATTTTCCAAGATGTTGGCGGAACATAAAGTAAAGTTATTAGAAAACCTTAAGTTGTTTCTATCAGAACAGGGATTTACCCAAGCCTTTCACTGACATCAGAACTGACATAATACCTAGAGAAATATTTATGGATTCATAATTTTACGTGAAAACCAAACTAGGGTGCAACTTTTTTTTTATAAGAAAGGCATTAGGTTAGGTGAAAGTCGTATTTGCTACCACAAAAATGTCTTAGAAGCGACCTGTAATAAACCCTGAGCTCTCAAACCGTCACAACAATAGTCATGGTAAGTTTCTGCTAAAAGTAGTAAAATTCACCGAGTAATTACTCTTGGACGACTTACTGGAAAGATACATAATCGTCATAGTGCATGTAAAGTAATAACGGAGCATCCAAGATCCGGTAATCATAAAACCGAACTAAATGACTCATTTATTTACTGACACTCATCAAAGACAGCGCTAGACTGCTGCTCTATTGACTTGTGCAAAATACCACTGGAGGAAGTTTGCCATTGTCTACCTCTGTTCCGAAAATAATGCACCTCCTGTTAAACAGTACGGTGTGTGCACCTCCGAACTGCACCAAATGTAAATTCAACGAAAGTTATAGACAAGACGACATTCGGTATCAGAACTTATATCTAAGTGAACAAAAAAGCCACAATTATTGCCAGCAATAACTTTTCTTACACTGACATAATTTAATTCAAGCGGGCAATAGGGGTCAAACCCACTACAGGCGATCTTCGTCCTACACCGTGTTATCTTCAGTTCTCCGCCTTTGTTTGCTAAGTATGGTTGTCTCAATGAGCTAAACAGCAATCACACTGACAAAAAATATGAAGCAACAGGGAGGGGAAGAAACGAAATGAAACTTTATGGATTGAGAGAGTATGTTATATTATTTAAGTGATCAAAAACTCCAATCAAATTTAAAGAGAACTTAGCAAGATGAGCCCACTCAACTGTATGACGTTGCACCCTCTCTGCCTGGATACATACAATGATTGCGTTGGAAAGAGTGTCATAAGGCTGTTGTATCCTCTTCTGAGGCAAGCTGGCCCGCAACTACTGTAACTGGTCATTGATAATGGCCCTGGAATAGAGATGAAGTCAGAGCTGATCGTACAGCTGTTCTATCAGGGGCAAATGTGGGGATTTTGCTGGTCACAGACGTACTTCATCACCACGCAGGCAGTTCTAGAGGCGCGTGCCATCTGTGGACGAGCATTGTACTATTCTAAATTGGAATCACGATATGTCATATGAGAGGCAACACATGAGGATGCAGGATGTCCGTGACATACCTTTGTCCCACCAGAGTTCCCTCCATCACAACCAGCCATGACTTGAAGTCATACTCGATGGCTCCCCACATCATGACACCAGGGGTAACCCCGCTATGCCTCTCCAGAACATTACAATAATGGTACCTCTCTCCAGACCGCGCGGTTTGAGGCGTCATGTCACGGATTGCGCGGCCCCTCCCGCCAGAAGTTCGAGTCCTCCCTCGATCATGGGTGTGTGTGTTGTTCTTAGAATAAGTTACTTTAAGTAGTGTGTAAGTCTAGGGACCGATGATCTCAGCAGTTTGGTCCCTTAGGATTTCACACGCACACACACAAACACACACACACACACACACACACACACACACACAAACACACACACACACACACACACACACACATACCCACACGTCTCCCCAGTTTGCCGCCATACTCGCAAACTGTGGTTGTCTGGTGTAGTAAAGGGCGACGATTCATTGTAGAACACAGTGCTGCACCATTCATCAGCAGTCCATGCTTCCCAAAAAATGGTTCAAATGGCTCTAAGCACAATGGGACTTAGCATCTGAGGTCATCAGTCCCCTACACTAGAGCTAACCTAAGGAGATCACACACATCCAAGCCCGAGGCAGGATTCGAGCCTGCGACCGTAGCAGCAGCGCGGTTCCGGACTGAAGAGCCTAGAACCGCTCGGTCACAGCGGCCGGTCGCATGCTTCCCAGTCACGACACCACGCGAGTTCTAAGAGCCGTGCTACATGCACAGGGCAACTTCCCCACCCCCTGCTGAGCGCTGTCGCTGAGGCCGGTCGCCACTCGACTGACCATTGCGTACTACAGGGACTACGGTTGTATAGGTAGAGGATTTTTTGCAGAGAAACTGGACAGCCGTCTGGCGGACAGGCCGCTCAAATAACTTGTGGCGATACACAGGGTGACCGAAAAGTCTTTCTCTGATTACATAAATTGAAAACTCTGGCTAGAAGTAAGATACAAATATGAAACTGGTGTCTAATTGTTTACAAACTATCAAAGATTTTTTCACACATCAGTAAACTTCCTCATGAGCACCCTTGGTAGAACGTAGCACATCTAGGCGATATTCAATTTCCGTCCACACATTAGCCAACATCACTGGAGGGATCGATTCAACGACTGTGGTTATCCGTTGCCGCAGGGTTTCAAGATCTGGTACACGTGTTCGGTAGACCTCGTCCTTGACATAACCCCATAAAAAGAAGTCTAATGGGGTTATGTCAGGAGAGCGTGGAGGCCAAACCGTTGGCCCATCACGACCAATCCATCGCCCAGGAAAGGTCATATCGAGATAGGCACGGACGTCCAAACCTCAATGAGGTGGTCCACCGTCTTGCTCAAACAAGACATCGATGTGATAATGAAGCAGCCGAGGAGCAGCATACAGTTGCAACATGTCCAGATACACTGAAGATGTGATGGTAGCCTCAGCGAAGAAGAATGGACCGATAATTCGATCGTGCAATAGCGCGCACCAAACATTCACCTTTGGACTGCCTCTGGTGCCCTCCATGTCCTCACCATGGGGTTGTGAACCCCAAATGCGCACATTATGGCGATTTACTACTCCACTGACAAAAAAGGTCGCTTCGTCGGAAAAGGCAATTCGTCTGAGATAACCATCATCGTCCTCAATACGTGATAGCATTTCGACCGCAAAGTCATATCGACGTGTACTGTCATTGGGCAACAAGGCCTGAACGATTTGCACTTTGTATGCACGAAACAATAAACGTTTGTGTAAAATGTCATGGAGAGAGCTTTTTGGAATCTGTAATTCACGTGATGCCCTGCGCACCGATTTCTTCGGACTTCGCAGAAAAGATTGCCTTACAGCTTCCACCCTGTCTGCTCAGGTTCTTGGTCGACCAGACCTCGGAAGGTCAGCAACCGATCCTGTGTTCTTGAAATTCTCATACCAGGCTTTAACGCTCTTGACATCTAGTGGGTTCCTTCCAAATGTTGTCTGGAAGTGTCTCTGCACTGTGGTTGGTGATCGTGTCTCATGGTACCACAGGACACACTGTGCCTTCTCCTGATTGGTTAACATGGCTTCTTGGGCACTGCACCTCATCCACTACTTACGTACTGCGAACTTAAAACAGAAAAAAAACTTTGATAGTTGTAAACAATTCGACACAAGTTTCATATTTGTATCTTACTTCTAGCCTGTAATCAGGGAAAGACTTTTCGGACACCCTGAAGAATAAAGAAATAGCTGGAACTGCTGGAGACCTGAGTCTTTATGCACTGCGCCATTCAAACAAAGTGCCTCCGCGCCCCCCTCTCCCCCCCCCCCCCCCCCCACAAACCGAAATATTTGCTGGTCGAACTGTTCATAAAAGAACAGGGTGCTGGTGGCCGAAACGGCAGATAAAATCTTATCAGGTCCGTGGGAGCGCAAAACTCATGGTTTGTTGTGCCCGCTTGGAAAAGGGCTGGCGCGGCTTTCTGTCACCAGGCCACGAAAGTTGTTGACCCAATTACTGAAGAAGAGAGCTGGACATACAATAATTTGACGGTGCCTGAAAAGCAGGAAGCGTGGATTTGCTCGCTGAGCTGCTACTTTTCTCGAGAATGGGAGTTTGATATCAAATTGTTCGGAGTTTTTCTAATTTTCAAAGATAAGAAATTGGTTAGCAGTTAAATAAACTTTTCGGAGGAAAGAGGGCAAGATTCGTTGCGTATCATCCCATTGGAAGTGCATCTAATGAACTTTCCTGCTTCGTAGACAAGTGTTTTCTGGCTATTTCTTCGCTGAGAACATGGAGGAGAGTAGCTTTGCAGAGACTTCCACTTTGCTTACAGACCCGGAAAGAGGTAGTTGACTTAAGAGTCGGAGACGTAGAGACCGGAGACCATTTTCACTCTGGGGATTTAGACTCCAGCGTTCATGTTTCCAGGCGGTGGTTGCAGTCTACCTGCACGTGATAAGTAATTATGTTAAATATACGCTGGTACGGCCAATGCGAGATAGGAATGACTAGACAGCTGTGAGAGCGTGTTTTTTCTGAAGTAAAGGGTCGTTGGCCGGCCGTTGTGGCTGAGCGGTTCTAGGTGCGTCAGTCCGGGACCGCGCGACCGCTACGGTCGCAGGTTCGAATCCTGCCTCGGGCATGGATGTGTGTGATGTCCTTAGGTTAGTTAGGTTTAAGTAGTTCTAAGTTCTAGGGGACTGATGACCTCAGATGTTAAGTCCCATAGTGCTCAGAGCCATTTTTTTAAAAGGGTCGTTGATAGGAATTATGCTTCGTGTTCGGTAGCTCATTCATGATTGATGCATTTGGGGTTGATGGATATGATCTCCCTTACTCTACAGTAGATCAATGCAATCATTATGTCCGATATACTCTCATGCTCATAAATTAAGGATAATTTTAGAACGTGGTGCCACAGAACGTGGCACTCCACAAAACTGGCACTAATAGCATATGCACATAGGGAACACACACGACACAGATCTGTAAGTCCACGGTATTGGTGATAAGTTGAGAAAACCGTCCCGAAACACATGTGCTACAAAACGCCACTGTTTCCTGCGCATGTACCCTGACATCAATGTGGGATATGATCACCGATGGGATTTAGGCTGGAGAACAGGCAGGTCACTCCATATGCCTGATATCTTCCTTTTCAAGGTACTCCTCCACGATGGCAGCTCGGTGAGGCCGTGCGTTATCATCCATCAGGAGGAAGGTGGGACCCACTGCACCCCTGAAAAGCCGGATATGCTGGTGCAAAATGACGTCCCGATACACCTGACCTGTTACAGTTCCTCTGTCCAAGACATGCAGGTGTGTACGTGCACCAATCATAATCTCATCCCACACCATCAAACCACGACCTCCATATAGGTCCCTTTCAAGGACATTAAGAGGTTGGTATCTAGTTCATGGTTCACGATAGATGAAAACCCGGCGAGAATTATTGTTCAGACTATACCTGGACTTGTCCGAGAACTTAACCTGGGATCACTGTTCCAATGACTATGTACTGTGTTCTTGACACGTCTTTACCGGCTCTCCTTTGCCCAGGGGTCAGTGGAATACACCTTGCAGATCTCCGGGCGAATAAACCATGTCTGTTCAGTCGCGCCGTGCGGTTCTAGGCGCTACAGTCTGGAACCGCGTGACCCCTACGGTCGCAGGTTCGAATCCTGCCTCGGGCATGGATGTGTGTGATGTCCTTAGGTTAGTTAGGTTTAAGTAGTTCTAAGTTCTAGGGGACTGATGACCACAGCAGTTAAGTCCCATAGTGCTCAGAATCATTTGAACCATTTTTGTTCAGTCGTCTGTGGACTGTGTATCTGCAGACAACTGTTCCAGTGGCTGCAGTAAGGTCCCGAGCAAGGCTACCTGCAGTACTCCGTGGCCATCTGCGGGCACTGATGGTTAGATATCGGTCTTCTTGTGGTGTTGTACACTGTGAACGCCTAGTACTGTAGCACCTGGACACGTTTCCCGTCTGCTGGAATCGTTGCCGTAATCTTAAGATCACACTTTGTGGCACACAGAGTGCCCGTGCTATGACCTGCTGTGTTTGACCAGCCTCCATTCGCCCTAGTATTCTGCCCCTCATAACGTCATCAATATGTGTTCTTTGAGCCATTTTCAACACACAGTCACCATCAGTACGCCTGATAACGTCTGCACACTTACTCACTGCACCGTACTCTGACATGCACCAACTCACCTTAGCGTATTTGGACTGCTGACAGCGCCACTGTGTGACGACCGCCGCGCGGGATTAGCCGAGCGGTCTGGGGCGCTGCAGACATGGACTCTTCGACTGATCCCGGCGGAGGTTCGAATCCTCCCTCGGGAATGGGTGTGTGTGTGTTTGTCCTTAGGATTATTTAGGTTAAGTAGTGTGTAAGCTTAGGGACTGATGACCTTAGCAGTTAAGTCCCATAATATTTCACACACATTTGAACATTTTTTTGTGACAACCGCAAGTCAAATGCACCGCATGGTCATACCTCGAGGTGATTTAAACCCGCAAACCGCCCAACAGAGCGTGGTTTCACCATGTATCAGCATTATCCATAATTTATGAGCATGAGTGTAGAATCGCGTGTTTGTTTTTTGTCGGTGGAGCGCGGATTAATTGCCAGGTTCCTTTCACTACACCTTCCCTACGGACTTTCCCGTTCAGCAGTTGTATTTATTTGACTTTATTGTAAGGATTTTGTATTCGAATTTTCTCTGATCTCCATTGGTTTGGAGAAGTTACTGTATCCTTTCTAAGTCACGCTTTTGTTCTCATTTTTCATTCTTATAATAATAAACTACGGTCTAAGTACCCCTATCTTTGATTTCCGTAGGTAGGTAAATCCCATAACTCCATTTATTACTATTGATTTTGCAAGGATCATACCCTCGACTTATTTGTTAGGGCCATTAATTTCCAAATAGTTTCCGTTGCGTCAGTTTTCCACTTCACGTTTTGCAAATGTATCAATTTGAGAAAAAGACTTTGGTCGGGAAACGGCTGAGTCGGAAGTTACGAAGACAAACATGCTGCGGAATAGTAGTGGCAGTGCAGTATAAAAACCTGTGCATCGTTGTTTGTGAAATTCGAGCGCTGACAGAAAACTCCACTAACGCACTCCAGGTGACGTGAAGTGTACACCGACATCAGATGCAGCTACAAGGGAGGGGTAGTCACGAACACCACTCCCTAAAATAGAAATTAGGCGAAACGCTTAGATTTCTAGATATATAAATTTCCAAATTTCACAGATAAGTTTCACAGAATAAGGCAGCTCGAAAACCAAGAGTCTCGAAAATTGCATGGAGTTCTAGAAACCACAGGTACATTTAACACGGGCTACTTTTAAGTTGGTCAGACTCCGTAACTGACTGGTCAGCGCGACTGACTGCCACACAGGGGACCAGGACTTGATTTCTGGTACTGCCACGGATTCTTCCTCGATGGGAGGACTGGAACGAGGTGCACTCAGCCTTATTGTGCCAGTGGAGGAGATACTTGGCCGAGTACTAGAGACTCCAGGTCACCAAAACTGACAACGGCCGGGAGAACGGTCTGCTGACCCCACGCCCCTCCATACCAAAAGCAATGACGCCACTGGCGCAGGATGACACGGCGGTCGGGAGGTACCGATAGGCCTCCCGGCCTGTGGACGGAGTTTACTGTTTCACTTTTCAGTTGCTTGCATGAGGGCCTGCTCGCGTGCATGGGCTTGGCATCCCGGTAAAGGCGTACATTCGCAGACCGACCATACCTGCACACCACCATCAGACCGTTATCTTTACCATTTGCTCTGGTTCATTCCATTGATAATACTTTTTAATGCCGGTGTTCTGACTTTTCCTGGAATTTTTTCTTCTAACATGCTTTTTATAGCCGGCCGCGGTGGCCGTGCGGTTGTAGGCGCTGCAGCCCGGAACCGCGGGACTGCTACGGTCGCAGGTTCGAATCCTGCCTCGGGCACGGATGTGCGTGATGTCCTTAGGTTAGTTAGGTTTAAGTAGTTCTAAGTTCTAGGGGACTGATGACCTAAGGTGTTAAGTCCCATAGTGCTCAGAGCCATTTTTTTGCTTTTTATGAAGCCGTTATGTCGAACGCCCCTGGGGACCAATTATTGGGTTGGTGCATAATTTCGTATCGTTTTTCTGTGTTTAATAAACACAACAGATACACTTAACAAGGGTTTTAGTCATTAATAATATATTCTCCTTCGCTATTTAAAACAGTCTGCCAACGTTGGAGTAACTTTTCGTTTCCGCAACTGTAGAAATCACCTGGATATGATGCAGAAAGAGAAGTACAACTTCAGACAGCGAAGATCGCTATACTGCAGCATGTATTGTGACGATCAGTTTCAGCAAATTACATTTCCATCGTCAGATCTTCTGCAGTAGACGTCACTGGTTCAAATGGCTCTGAGCACTATGCGACTTAACTTCTGAGGTCATCAGTCGCCTAGAACTTAGAACTAATTAAACCTAACGACATCACACACATCTATGCCCGAGGCAGGATTCGAACCTGCGACCGGAGCGGTCACGCGGCTCCAGACTGAAGCGCCTTTAACCGCACGGCCACACCGGCCGGCAGTAGACGTCACTGAATCTTGATGAAAAGCATATTATACTGTGACATATCATGTCCATGAAGTATCGTTCTATGACAGAACGATACTTCATAAACATGATACGACACGGTATAATATGCATTTCATCAAGACTCAGTGAAATGTACTGCAGAAGCTCTGATGATGGCAACTTAGGTTGCTGAAACCGATCATCATAATAAATGCTGTACTATAGCCATATTGGCTGTTTTTGAAGTTGTACTTCTGTTTCTACGTCGATCTAGACTGCCCCCTAACTTGATAATGTCAAACACGGTTTTGAGTCGAAGAACTCGCCGTACCACCTCCTGACCGCATTTTCATCTGGAAAGGAAGTTCCTTGGAGGTTGTTCGATAGAGCGCGGAAAAGGTGAAAATCTGAGGGTGCAAGATCAGGTGAAAAAGGTGGGTGTGGAGCGACTTTTTAACCCAACTCCTGTATAGCGTTTTCTGCCAGTCTAGCAGAATATGAGAGGATATTATCGTGGAGCAGCACACTTCACGTAGTCTCCCTGGTGATTGTTCTTGGATTGCATCTGCGAGACATTTCAGTTGTTGACAATAAATATCAGCAAAGACGGTTTCACCTCGGCGAAGAAATTCGTAGTACACCACACCGTCGCTGTTCCACCAGATGCATAACTACTTTTTGTGGATGCGCTCAGGTCTTTTTTCGGAGAGCTACTGCTTTGTTTGAGTTCAACTGTTCCTTTCTTTTCCTTATGATAGGATAAAGACACCGATACAGGATAGGAATGGTCGGTGTTGTTCTACGAGCCAGGCGTTCGATACAGTTCCCCACAGTCGTTTAATAAACAAAGTAAGAGCATATGGACTATCAGACCAATTGTGTGATTGGATTGACGAGTTCCTAGATAACAGAACGCAGCATGTCATTCTCAATGGAGAGAAGTATTCCGAAGTAAGAGTGATTTCAGGTGTGCCGCAGGGGAGTGTCGTGGGACCGTTGCTATTCACAATATACATAGATGACCTGGTGGATGACATCGAAAAATCACTGAGGCTTTTTGCGGATGATGCTGTGGTATATCGAGAGGTTGTAAGAATGGAAAATTGTACTAAAATGCAGGAGGATCTGCAGCGAATTGACGCATGGTGCAGGGAATGGCAATTGAATCTCAATGTAGACAAGTGTAATGTGCCGCGAATACGTAGAAAGAAAGCTCCTTTATCATTTAGCTACAATATAGCAGGTCGGCAACTGGAAGCAGTTAATTCCATAAATTATCTGGGAGTACGGATTAGGAGTGATTTAAAATGGAATGATCATATAAAGTTGATCGTCGGTAAAGCAGATGCCAGACTGAAATTCATTGGAAGAATCCTAAGGAAATGCAATCCGAAAACAAAGGAAGTAGGTTACAGTACGATTGTTCGTCCACTGCTTGAATACTGCTCAGCAGTGTGGGATCCGTACCAGATAGGGTTGATAGAAGACATAGAGAAGATCCAACGGAGAGCAGCGCGCTTCGTTACAGGATCATTTAGTAATCGCGAAAGCGTTACGGAGATGATAAACTCCAGTGGAAGACTCTGCAGGAGAGACGCTCAGTAGCTCGGTACGGGCTTTTGTTGAAGTTTCGAGAACATACCTTCACCGAGGAGTCAATCAGTATATTGCTCCCTCCTACGTATATCTCGCAAAGAGACCATGAGGATAAAATCAGAGAGATTAGAGCCCACACAGAGGCATACCGACAATCCTTCTTTCCACGAGCAATACGAGACTGGAATAGACGGGAGACCCGATAGAGGCACTCAAGGTACCCTCCGCCACACACCGTCAGGTGACTTGCGGAGTATGGATGTAGATGTAGATGTAGATGATTATGAGCAAGCAGAGATGCACATATGGCCATCCGCTGATTTTTTGTGATTTTGGCATAGAGCATGCGGTGCCCATACACCAGATTTTTTATCCTTCCCTGTTACATGTAAATGTCGCATGATGGTGGAATGATCGAAGTTCATCACACCTGCCAGTTCTCGAGTACAATACGTGGATCATTTTGGGGTAATGCGTTTAAACGATCTTCATCAAACCCCGAAGGTCTTCTTGATCGTGGAGAGTCACTAATGCCAAAACGCTCCTCCTGCCAGTTCTCGAGTACAATACGTGGATCATTTTGGGTTAATGCGTTTAAACGATCTTCATCAAACCCCGAAGGTCTTCCTGATCGTGGAGACTCACTAATGCCAAAACGCTCCTCCTTAAAACGAGAAAACAATTTTCTTGCCGTGCTCTGTCCAGTGGCATTATCCCCATACACGGCGCAGATGTTTCTGGCTGCCACCCCTCTACTGAACTCAAACAGAAGAATGTGTTGGAAATGCTCCGATTTCTCAACTTGGCACTACACTTTCTAGCGCCCACAGCTCCACTTACTATCTCTAAAAGACAAAATGCCAATATGTAAACTCAAATAACAACAGTGAAGTACAAATAAAAAATGACAATCGGTAAATAAACTCGTAACAACCGGAATACCAACTTGCAAAACAAAAATGCCACGAACTTATACACCAAGGTAATAATTTTGTTTTTCTTCTCTTTTATCACGTTAATCAATGTCGTTTTCTGGGTTATCAGCCGCGCGGGGTAGTCGCGCGGTTCAAATGGTTCAAATGGCTCTGAGCACTATGCGACTTCACTTCTGAGGTCATCAGTCACCTAAAACTTAGAACTAACTAAACCTAAGTACATCACACACATCCATGCCCGAGGCAGGATTCGAACCTGCGACCGTAGCGGTCGCCCGGTTCCAGACTAGCGCCTAGAACCGCACGGCCACTCCGGCTGACGGTCGCGCTGTCTTAGGCGCCTTGCACGGTTAGCGCGGCTTCTCCCGTCGGAGGTTTGAGTCCTCCCTCGGGCATGGGTGTGTGTGTTGTCCTTAACGTAAGTTAATTTAAGTCCAGATTAGGCAGTGTGTAACCCTAGGGAGCGATGGCCACAGCAGTTTGGTCCCGTAGGAACCGACCACAAAATTTCCAAATTTCTGGGTTATCAACATCTAATCCAACATGGTTCGTGAGTCCATAAGTAGAACCGGCAAATCGTAAGAAGCTGGTTAACATAAGAGAGAACGGGACCCTATACTACAAAAATTAATAACAGAAACTCTAACTTCCTGAACGAAGGTGAAAACGACTGAAAGGAAGTGTGTCTCTCTGATTTACACGATAACTGTAGTGTGCAGACCTGTATTCACTATTGTAGAGCTTAGTGAAATATCGATAATAGTGAGTGTACACTACAATTTTAAGTTGTGTAAATTGTGAAGTTGTCAAAGTTGTGAACAGTCGTTAAATTAATTGCATTACTTGTCAGATTTTCCGATTATGGCTTTCAGATTCTATATTTCTCTAAATTGCAATTCCTTGGACATTATGGTAAAGCAATGTACTAGGCGCTGATAAAAACAAATTATAACGGACGATCAAAAAGTTTCATTTCAGTGCGTTGCTACAGTGCGACTCTGATGCGGGTATATAAGCACCGACATGTAGGCGAGTGATAAGTGTGACGTTCGTATCTTTCAGTTGTGCGCGCGGTAAATGCGGAAACGTGAATTCTGGTGACGTTATTACCAAATGCATCCAAATAGGACAAACGTGCTGTTGTTGTTTTCTTGGCTGCCTGAAGCTCAAACACCGGTAGGTATTCATCATTTAAGACTGATTATGCCTTTCAGCGTTCAGTCTGGAGCATAGCCCCCCTTATACAGTTCCTGCATGATCCCCTATTCAGTGCTAACATTGGTGCCTCTTCTGATGTTAAACCTATTACTTCAAAATCCTTCTTAACCGAATCCAGGTACCTTCTCCTCGGTCTGCCCCGACTCCTCCTACCCTCTACTGCTGAATCCATGAGTCTCTTGGGTAACCTTGCTTCTCCCATGCGTGTAACATGACCCCACCATCTAAGCCTGTTCGCCCTGACTGCTACATCTATAGAGTTCATTCCCAGTTTTTCTTTGATTTCCTCATTGTGGACATCCTCCTGCCATTGTTCCCATCTACTAGTACCTGCAATCATCCTAGCTACTTTCATATCCGTAACCTAAGCCTTGTTGAGAAGGTAACCTGAATCCACCCAGCTTTCGCTCCCATACAACAAAGTTGGTCGAAAGATTGAACGGTGCACAGATAACTTAGTCTTGGTACTGACTTCCTTCTTGCAGAAGAGAGTAGATCGTAGCTGAGCGCTCACTGCATTAGCTTTGCTACACCTCGCTTCCAGTTCTTTCACTATGTTGCCATCCTGTGAGAATATGCATCCTAAGTACTTGAAACCTTCTTTGTTCCTCCTATTTGGCACTCAATCCGTTTATATTTCTTTCCCACTGACATTACTTTCGTTTCGGAGATGCTAATCTTCATACCATAGTCCTTACATTTCTGATCTAGCTCTGAAATATTACTTTGCAAACTTTCAATCGAATCTGCCATCACAACCAAGTCATCCGCATATGCAAGACTGCTTATTTTGTGTTCACATATCTTAATCTCACCCAGCCAGTCTATTGTTTTCAACATATGATCCATAAATAATATGAACAACAGTGGAGACAGGTTGCAGTCTTGTCTTACCCCTGAAACTACTCTGAACCATGAACTCAATTTACCGTCAACTCTAACTGCTGCCTGACTATCCATGTAAAGACCTTTAATTGCTTGCAAAAGTTTGCCTCCTATTCCATAATCTTGTAGAACAGACAATAACTTCCTCCTAGGAACCCGGTCATATGCCTTTTCTAGATCTATAAAGCATAGATACAATTCCCTGTTCCACTCATAACACTTCTCCATTATTTGCCGTAAGCTAAAGATCTGGTCCTGACAACCTCTAAGAGGCCTAAACCCACACTGATTTTTATCCAATTGGTCCTCAACTAATACTCGCACTTTCCTTTCAACAATACCTGAGAAGATTTTACCCACAACGCTGATTAAAGAGATACCTCTGTAGTTGTTACAATCTTTTCTGTTTCCATGTTTAAAGATTGGTGTGATTACTGCTTTTGTCCAGTCTGATGGAACCTGTCCCGACTCCCAGGCCATTTCAATTATCCTGTGTAGCCATTTAAGACCTGACATTCCACTGTATTTGATGAGTTCTGACTTAATTTCATCCACCCCAGCCGCTTTATTGCACTGCAATCTACTGACCATTTTTACCACTTCCTCAAATGTGATCCTATTTCCATCATCATTCCTATCTCATTCTACCTCGAAATCTGAAACATTACTGATCGCATTTTCACCTACATTGAGCAACTCTTCAAAATATTCCCTCCATCTGCCCAAGGCATCCACAGGATTCACCAGCAGTTTTCCTGACCTGTCCAAAATACTTGTCATTTCCTTCTTACCTCCCTTTCGAAGACTGCTAATTACACTCCAGAATGGTTTTCCAGCAGCTTGACCCATAGTCTCCAACCTGTTTCCAAAGTCTTCCCACGATTTCTTCTTGGATGCTGCAATTATCTGTTTGGCTTTGTTTCTTTCTTCAACATAACTTTCTCTGTCTACCTGGTTTGGTTTGGTTTGGGGGGGATTAAAGGGACCAGACTGCGACGGTCATCGGTCCCTTTTTCCAAAAAAAGTAAAACCACCCAAAGAGAATAAAAAAAACGAACAACAGGAAAGACGTCAGACGACACAGGACAAGAAATACTCCTACAGAGATCAGACGAAACAAATTAAAATCACACAGAGTGTGACAGTGGTTGGCCGACCATAGAGATAAAAAGGAAAAGCCAACCACCGAGAACACATTAAAAACTCAGCGTAAAATCTTAGGCCAATGGCCAGAATCAACACAAACGAACAGAACAAACACTCAGAGTAAATAATAAAAACCCCCTGCCCGAATAAAACGGAAAACTAAGTCAGCCATACCAGGGTCATCACATAAGAGGGCAGGGAGCGTATCAGGCAGCGCAAATGTCTGCCTGACCACAGCTAAAAGGGGGCAGGCCAACAAAATGTGGGCCACTGTCAAAGCCGCCCCGCAGCGACATACAGGAGGGTCCTCCCGGCGCAGTAAATAACTGTGTGTCAGGTGGGAGTGGCCAATGCGGAGCCGACAAAGGACGACAGAGTCCCTGCGGTTGGCTCGCAGGGATGACCGCCACACAGTCGTCGTCTCCTTGATGGCACGGAGTTTATTGGGCATGATCCGATTGCGCCATTCAGCGTCCCAAAGCGCAAAAACTTTTCGGCGGAGGACTGCCCGCAAATCAGTCTCTGGGAGGCCAACGTCCAGAGACTGTTTACTCGTGGCCTCTTTCGCCAGGTGGTCAACATGTTCATTGCCCGGGATACCGACATGACCGGGGGTCCACACAAAGACCACAGAGCGGCCGCAACGCGCAAGAGTATGCAGGGACTCATGGATAGCCATCACCAGACGAGAACGAGGAAAACACTGGTCGAGAGCTCGTAAACCGCTCAGGGAATCGCTACAGATAACGAAGGACTCACCTGAGCAGGAGCGGATATACTCTAGGGCACGAAAGATGGCGACTAGCTCAGCAGTGTAAACGCTGCAGCCAGCCGCCAAGGACCGTTGTTCGGAATGGTCCCCTAGAGTTAGCGCATACCCGACACGACCAGCAACCATCGAACCGTCGGTGTAAACAATTCCAGAGCCCTGATACGTGGCCAGGATGGAATAAAAGCGGCGGCGGAAGGCCTCTGGAGGGACCGAGTCCTTCGAGCCCTGTGCCAAGTCGAGCCGAAGGCAAGGGCGAGGAACACACCACGGGGGTGTACGCAGAGGCGCCCGGAAAGGAGGTGGAACTGGGAAAAACCGAAGCCCGCAGAGAAACTCCTTGATGCATACGGCGATCGGACAACCCGACCGGGGCCGACGGTCTGGCAGATGGACGACTGACTGCGGGAACAGGACACGATAATTTGGATGCCCGGGCAAGCTAAAAACATGGGCAGCATAAGCGGCCAGCAAACGTTGGCGTCGGAACCGCAGTGGAGGTACACCTGCCTCCACTAGGACGCTGTCCACAGGGCTGGTGCGGAAAGCACCAGTGGCAAGGCGTATCCCGCTGTGGAGAATTGGGTCCAGCACCCGCAACGCAGATGGGGATGCTGAGCCATAAGCTAGGCACCCATAATCCAGGCGAGACTGGATTAACGCCTGGTAGAGCCGCAACAGGGTAGATCGGTCGGCGCCCCAGCGGGTGTGGCTCAAACAACGCAGGGCGCTGAGATGCCGCCAACACGCTTGTTTAAGCTGCCGGATATGAGGCAGCCAAGTCAACTGGGCATCAAAAAGGACACCCAAAAACTTGTGGGTCTCCACCACAGCAAGAAGTTCGTCGGCAAGATAAAGCCGCGGCTCAGGATGGACCGTTCGGCGCCGGCAGAAATGCATAACGCGGGTCTTGGCTGCCGAAAACTGAAAACCACGCGCTACAGCCCAAGACTGCGCCTTGCGGATTGCGCCCTGTAGCTGACGTTCAGCTGCTGCAATGCTAATAGAACTATAGTAAAGACAGAAGTCGTCAGCATACAGGGAAGCGGAGACAGAATTTCCTACTGCCGCAGCGAGACCGTTTATTGCAATTAAAAACAGGCAGACACTGAGGACAGAGCCCTGGGGTACCCCGTTCTCCTGGACGAGGGAGGAACTATACGAGGCCGCGACTTGCACGCGGAAGGTACGATACGACAGAAAATTTCTGATAAAGATCGGCAGAGGGCCCCGAAGACCCCATCCATGAAGTGTAGAAAGGATGTGATGACGCCATGTCGTATCGTACGCCTTCCGCATGTCGAAAAAGACAGCAACCAGGTGCTGACGGCGGGCAAAGGCTGTACGGATGGCCGACTCAAGGCTCACCAGATTGTCGGTGGCGGAGCGGCCTTTACGGAACCCACCCTGAGACGGAGCCAGAAGGCCCCGAGACTCCAGCACCCAATTTAAGCGCCGGCTCACCATCCGTTCAAGCAACTTGCAAAGAACGTTGGTGAGACTAATGGGACGGTAGCTGTCCACCTCCAGAGGGTTCTTTCCAGGTTTCAAAATGGGGATGACAATACTTTCGCGCCATTGCGACGGAAACTCACCCTCGACCCAGAGACGGTTGAAAAGGTCGAGGAGGCGTCGCTTGCAGTCCACTGAAAGGTGTTTCAGCATCTGACAGTGGATGCGATCTGGCCCGGGAGCGGTATCAGGGCAAGCAGCAAGGGCACTCTGAAATTCCCACTCACTGAATGGAGCGTTGTAGGGTTCTGAAGCGTTGGTGCGAAAAGAAAGGCTCCGACGTTCCATCCGCTCTTTAATGGAGCGGAAGGCCTGGGGGTAATTCGCAGAAGCGGAACTCATAGCAAAATGCTCTGCTAAGCGGTCTGCAATGACGTCGGAGTCGGTACAAACTGCTCCATTCAGTGAGAGCGCAGGGACGCTGGCAGGGGTCCGATAGCCGAAGACCCGTCGAATCTTGGCCCAGACCTGCGATGGAGTGACATGGAGTCCAATGGTGGACACATACCGCTCCCAGCACTCCTTCTTGCCTTGGCGGATAAGGAGGCGGGCCCGCGCACGCAGCCGTTTGAAGGCAATAAGGTGGTCCATGGAGGGATGTCGCTTGTGACGCTGGAGCGCCCGCCGGCGATCTTTAATCGCTTCAGCGATCTCAGGCGACCACCAAGGCACAGCCCTCCGCCGAGGGGACCCAGAAGAACGGGGAATGGCAGACTCGGCGGCAGTGACGATGCCGGCGGTGACCGATGTAACCACCGCATCAATGGCATCAGTTGAGAGAGGCTCAATAGCGGCAGTGGAGGAGAACAAGTTCCAGTCAGCCTTATTCATAGCCCATCTGCTAGGGCGCCCAGAAGAGTGACGCTGTGGTAGTGACAGAAAAATCGGAAAGTGGTCACTACCACACAGGTCGTCATGCACACTCCAGTGGACAGATGGTAAGAGGCTAGGGCTACAGATTGAAAGGTCAATGGCGGAGTAGGTGCCATGCGCCACACTGAAGTGTGTGGAGGCACCATCATTCAAAATCGAGAGATCGAGCTGCGACAATAAATGCTCAACGGTGGCGCCTCGACCTGTTGCCACTGACCCACCCCACAGAGGGTTATGGGCGTTAAAGTCGCCCAGTAATAAGAAAGGTGGCGGCAATTGGGCTATCAGCGCAGCCAGGACATGCTGCGCGACATCACCCTCCGGTGGAAGGTAAAGACTGCAGACGGTAAGAGCCTGCGGCGTCCACACCCTAACAGCGACAGCCTCTAAAGCTGTTTGTAGAGGGACAGACTCGCTGTGAAGAGAGTTAAGGACATAGATGCAGACGCCACCAGACACCCTTTCATAAGCTGCTCGGTTCTTATAATAACCCCAATAGCCACGGAGGGCGGGGGTGCGCATTGCTGGAAACCAAGTTTCCTGCAGAGCAATGCAGAGGAAAGGGTGAAGGCTGATAAGTTGGCGGAGCTCAGCTAGATGGTGGAAGAAACCGCTGCAGTTCCACTGGAGGATGGTTTTGTCCATGGCTGAGAAAGGCGTGCCGGGACTGGGACGGCAGATTACGCCGCTGGGTCACCTGCTGCCTCCGATTGAGCACCCGTGCTAGTGCTATTGCTATTCACGGCGTCTGAGGGACCGGCGAGATCGAGGTCCTCAGCGGACGCCAGAATCTCCACCTCGTCCCCAGACGCAGAGCTAGAAGGTTGCGATGGGGGGGCTACCACCGCGCGTTCCTTGGGCTTAGAGCTGCTCTTCTTTGATTTCTCACGCTGCTCCTTGGGTTTAACTGGCTGGGAGGGCTTCACCGATTCAGTCTCCGGGACTGAGGAGGATCGGGAAGCCCTTCGACCTGCAGATTGTGGGCACTTACGCCACTGTCGATCGTCAGCCTTCCCGCCGGTGGAAACCTGGGAAGGGAGGGACCCAAGGGACCCCTTGCGAGCGTGAGAAGCCGAAGAAGTTGGACACTTCTCCGGCTTAGAAGCGGGGACCGACGTCCCCGATGGGGGGGATGGTGTTGCTCCTGAGGTAGGTGGCACAGGAGCAACCCGGTGGGTAGAGCCCCCCACTGGCAAGGGGGCAGGAGGAGTTGTACCACTCGTCGATCCGGCCGGAAGGCGCGAAACTGATGGGGCTAGCACAGGTGTTGTAGCAGCGGCGTAGGAAGTTGTCATTCGCACAGGATGTAATCGGTCGTATTTCCGTTTGGCCTCAGTATAAGTCAGTCGGTCCAGGGTCTTATATTCCATGATTTTGCGCTCTTTCTGGAATATTCTGCAGTCTGGCGAGCAAGGTGAATGGTGCTCCCCGCAGTTGACGCAGATGGGAGGCAGGGCACATGGAGTATCGGGATGAGATGGGCGTCCGCAATCTCGACATGTGAGGCTGGAAGTGCAGCGGGAAGACATATGGCCGAACTTCCAGCACTTGAAGCACCGCATCGGGGGAGGGATATAGGGCTTGACGTCACATCGGTAGACCATCACCTTGACCTTTTCCGGTAACGTATCACCCTCGAAGGCCAAGATGAAGGCACCGGTAGCAACCTGATTGTCCCTCGGACCCCGATGAACGCGCCGCACGAAATGAACACCTCTACGTTCTAAGTTGGCGCGCAGCTCGTCATCAGACTGCAAAAGGAGGTCCCTATGGAAAATAACACCCTGGACCATATTTAAACTCTTATGTGGAGTAATAGTAACGTTAACATCCCCCAACTTGTCACAAGCAAGTAACCTGCGTGACTGGGCGGAGGATGCCGTTTGTATCAGTACTGAGCCAGAGCGCATTTTAGACAAGCCCTCCACCTCCCCAAACTTGTCCTCTAAATGCTCGACGAAGAACTGAGGCTTTGTGGAGAGAAAAGACTCCCCATCAGCTCTCGTGCAAACTAAGAATCGGGGCGAATAACTGTTACCTCCATCCTGGGACTTACGCTCTTCCCACGGCGTGGCCAGGGAGGGGAACGTTTTCGGATCGTACTTCTGAGCATTAAATTGAGCCCGAGAACGCTTAGAGACTGCTGGCGGCTGGCCGCCAGCGAGAGATGATGTACCACGCTTCATTGCGGGTCATCCGCCCTGATGCCACCTACTCCGACCAAGGGCCCTCCCCACGGGCGCCACCCAGCCACAGCAAAGGCCACCTGGCAGGATGGCCGTTGCCGGGAGTCCTGATACCCCAGGAGGATAGGCATCTACTCCTTGGCATACGTGGGGAGTTAACGGCGCAGGCATCAGTAGAGCGATCCCTGTGTTGTCAGGGGGCTACAACCAAGAGGGTACATG